>NC_138768.1:28630635-29230635 GCF_965119305.1 Pelophylax lessonae
TTTTTTTGGGGGGCAAAAAATAATTTTGTCATGTAATTTTTTTTTTCCCATAGACAAATACTTAAAAAAATCACAGATCTCTACATTTTTTCTTTTTTTCATCGGTAATTTTTATTGATTTTTCAAAATTACACATGAAACCAGAAAGGTGGTGGTGTAGTTCCAGTAGAGGGGAGAAAGAAACAAGGCTGATGTACTTAGAAGTGCAAAATTGTACAAAACAGATCAAGCAAAAAGAAGAATAAACATTACAGTATGTCGTATCAAAATACATTGGCATAGTATTTACTATCCATCAATGGTTTCCACATTTTTTGAATAATGCATGCTTGGAGATCATATGTGAGTACATTTCTTCCATATCAAATTCACATATTTGTTATATCTACAACTTCTGAGGGGTTGGGTGCCAAGGTATTAGTTTAGTGCTTAGCTTATCACTGTTTTTGCCACCACTAAAATATGCAATACAACAGAACTTAGACTGTGATGGAAGCTATCTATGCCCAAGTGTAGGATTGTGAGAGCAGGGTTAGGGTTAGTTCATACACCTGTGGTCTATGAAAGGATGGAGAAAATGTTCCTCCAAAAGCTAGTGAGGTTTTTGCATGACCAAAAATGTGAATGAGATTGCCCACTTGTCTGCACCTCCTCCAACATAGAGGAGAGAAAATTTCGACAATTGGAACGATGGTAGGTAACATCAAGTGAGCAGCTTTTGTGATTGTTCCCAGTGGGCTACACATTGTGAGTAGTTGCAGCAAATGGTCGTTGTCCATTGGAAAAGATGTGTGGAGATCATCTTCCCACTTAAGCATGGGGGGGGGGTCTTTAGAGAGGATCAGTTTATGTTGAAAGGAATTGTAAAAGAGGGAAATTCCCTTTTGAGTATGAGATAGAACAGTTTTCTACTTTGATCAGTGTTATTTAACCGCTTGCCGACCGCCCCACGCAGATTTACTTTGGCGGGGAGATTTACGTGATTATGTGCACACGGTTTCGGGGGCTTGCGCGAGAGCACTGTCGGAGCTGCGCTCCCCCTGTGATTAAACACAGCGGGAGCACGACCACGGGAGGAGCGGGCTCGATCGCCGCCGGCCTCCCGTGATCTTCGGCTACAATGACATAAGACCCACCTTCTTATGTAAACAAAGCAGGCTGGTCTTCTGTCAGACAGGCAGGGTAAGATCGTGTGATTCAGCTAAGCTAAACTGAATCACGGATCTCTCCCTGCCTCTGTCCAACCCATACCCCCCCACACAGTCAGTGAGCACTATGAGGCATACACTTAACCCCTTTGATCACCCCCAGTGTTAACCCCTTCCCTGCCAGTGTCATTTATACAGTAACAGTGCATATTATTTAGCACTGATTACTGTAGTAATGTCACTGGTCCCCAAAAAGTGTCAAAAATGTCAGTTAAGTGTCCGATCTGTCCTCCGCAATGTTGCAGTCCTATAATAAGGCTTACCTGTAGGTACAATTCATATCTCCTAACCCTGCACGGTTTAGGAGATATTCAACCTGCATGCAGCCGCTGACGTCAGACCTTCAGAGCTCCTTGCCGGATCTTGCCGGGAGTGACGTCATCGCGGCTCTGGCCACTCACAGCACCGGAGCCGCCGAACCAGGAAGAGATGCCGAGGGAGCATGTCAGCTCCCTCAGCGTTGTCCAGACGACCGTGCCCGGGCTTCGTTCTAAGGTAAGTATTTCATAATGAGCTAGTATGCGATGCATTCTAGCTCATTATGCCTTTCTCCTGCAGGGTTTGTTTTTTTTTCTGAGCATACAACTGCTTCAACTATCTGGTGCTTCTGTTTATTGGGTTGATTTTTTTTTTTTTTTGTAAATTTAGGTGGGTATTTATCTTCTGAAAACACACAGAAAAATGCTGCTGCTGTTGTATTGAAATAATAAAGAATTGGCATATGAAAAAATACATGCTGTAATCATAAAAATAAATACATAAAATAGATAACTGTGAAAGTGTGAGGCCCTGCCATCGTGAGAGTTTAGTAAGTTGGTGTAGATCTGACACAGGACTCTCAAAAATCCAGTTTGAGAAGCTCTAGCAGGTGGTTTGTGAGCAGAAAAAAAACTGCGTCTTAAAGAATTAGTTAAATTTTTGTAACATGTTACATGCTACACCCATATTCAGGAAGTAACATGTAAGTTGTTACAAATGCACCAGCTCCCCCACCCCCCGAGTCCCTGTTTCAACAGCGAGCAGGGGATCTTCTTCCCCCACCCCCTGTCAGAATTTAAAAAAAAAAGCTGCAGTGTAGGGCTCCGCCCGCCTGGCCACGTCATCCATTCACAGTGTTCTGTGCATGGGAAAACTGCAAGTCCTGACAGCCTTTGCAGCTGTGTGCTTCTCGTTCTCAATCAATGCTGTTGATCGCTATAGGTAGTTCATTGAGATTCCTGTCATTTGGTAACTGCCTACCCGTATCCGAGGTACGGACAGACAGCTACACAAACAGGTTTGCAGGACCATGCCATTACACCCACGATCTGCTGATTATGGGTGCATGAACAGCTCCCTAACAAATAAAATAATAAAAGCATATTTGATTTCCTGATTTTTTGGAAAAGTGAACTTATCCTGCAAGATTGCTTTGGATTTGTTATCTCCAGATCAGGGCCTGAAGTCTGAAGGTTCTGAAGTGCTTTGGGAGGGAAGAAACCTTCAGTCCTGTGTCCAGGCTTTGCTAGATACCTGCAGCCAGGTGGGCAGGGTCTTTATAAGCCAGGTATGAGAGTAGCTGCCATTCGGAGACATTGCCTTTATTTGGAGATAGCGGTGTGCTCCAGCCAGAAGGGGTGACGTTCTCAGGAGACAAGACCCTATATTGAGGGGGCTTCTTACCCATAGGACTGGGTGAGTCAGGACAGCTACGTGGGTCCGGAGAGACTGAGAAAGCTGAGGTGACTAGCAAGTCCACAGAGGGAGCTGGAGATAGTCTTGTGTTCCTGAGAGGTGGGAGAGCCCAGGGATCCAGAGAGAACCCTATCCAGAGGCCAGGAGTTTGACCCATGCAGTGAGTGGCTGCAAGCATAGACTGAGTGAGCCTGAGGAGCTCATGGTCTGGGATACCGAAGTGAACAGCAGTGCTGCTGAAAGGAGAGCCATGTGGCTCAGCATTTTCATTAATTGTATTTCTGGAGAAGAACCCTTGCCTGGGAAACCTTATGTTATAAGGACTTTCTTTTTGCTTTTTAATAAAAGTGGGTCGCCGAGCCCTTAAAGCGGAGTTCCGGCCACATACACATTTTTTGCCTAAAAATAGCCCCCTAATCCTAAGCTATCCCCAATTACCCTAACACTAACCCCACATTACAGGTCATTACAGTTATAGAATAAAGATAAAATCTTACCTTTAAAATTGATTGCAGAGCGCAGCCTTCTCCGGTGTGGGCATCTGAAGCCGTAGTGTCCCCCGCTGTGTCCTTCTTCCGGGTTCCTGGCTACCCAGAATTCCGATCGCAATCTCGCGCATGCGCTGTAGATTGCGATCGGCAATCAGAGTAGCAGCCGGGGCCGTTCCCATTGCATCCTGGGATTGATGACGCTCATCTCCCAGGATGCAATGCAAAGGAGGAAGTGATGTCGGGGGCCGCGGTCACACAAGGAGGAAGTGGAAGGAAGGTAAGTTTATTTTCATTAAAAACAAGGTAAGTGAAAAAAATATTAACTATCCAAATCTTTTTCAGGTTTTTTTATGCTAACTGATGCTGCAAAGTTTATTTTTAGGGTGGAACTCCGCTTTAACTATAGTTGCTGTCTGAAATGAACTCACTTTACAAATGCATATAGCATGAAAGCAAACAATTCTCATATCAAAGCACATACATAATAGGGCATTCCTATTATTGGAATTATTGTTGTGCTAGTTTATAGCACTGATGTCTCAGAGAAGTGTTAGATGAACTCAGCACACCAAAGTTTACACTAACACTGAGATTTCAATCTCCTAACTATCAAATGTTGGGTGCAATGAAGGTTCTTATGTTCAGTATAATATGACACAGCACTACATTTTTAGGACAATTTTATACTTTACAATGCTTGCTCTCCATTTATGACCCAGCTCATCGTAAGTTGACTATCTGTCCTAACCTTACGTAATATAGAAAATTCTGCTTCTCTTACCTGGGTGTAACCATACAGGTTCAGCAGCTGTGCCATTTGTAGAGTGGTGTCAGAATTGAGATCTCCAATGAAACCAGCCAGGGCCCCCCGCTCCATACAGGAATAATTTGGAGCTTCCTTTGTATGTCCAGACAATATCTGTAGAACATCTTTTATAGCTTTATTCACATGTCCACAAGAATCATACACATGATATCCCAGAGTCACATTGGGTAGAATATCTGGACTTCTGTTTATCTCATCAATAGCAAATATAAAAGCCAGGAGATGTCTGTATTCTCTGTGGTAAACCCTGCAGAAAATGTATAGGTTTGCATTGGTCTACAATACAAAGGTTAAAGCAGAAATTCACTAAGACAAAATATATAGCACATTCCAACTGTATCAGTGTAGGTCTAGGTGGGATTGGTGGCCCTGTACGTTGCTCTGTGAGTCACTTTCACTTATGCCTCGTTTCCACTGAACGGAATGGTTCGGATCGGGACAGATAGGAAGGGTGATAATGGTCCGGTCTATTCAGTTGAGCGTACACCAAATGCCTAGCGTGGCGTCACACTAGTGTGACAACAGACGTGACGCTACAAACAACAACAACAACAACAACAATGGAGGTCATCCAGCAGCTCGTCTTTGCTCTACTTGGCTTTTGGTTCTTAGTAATCAAAATACATGCCACACAGTGTGAGAGAAGGTTACGAGCGGCAAAGCGAAACACAGCAGAAAAGAGAAGAAAACTTTTGGCTTGGGTCTTGAGTCAGGAGGAGAAGTACACCTTTGTGCGGCAAAGACAAAGACAGCAGCGTTATAGGGTAAGCAACATTATGCCAATTGTCATTTATTTCTACCCGTATTAAAAAGTAAAATAATACAGAATATGACAAAATCTAATATAAGATGGGAAGGATATACAGTACATATTTAACAACATACATGTTGCACACGTATGTAAACATGCACATTTGAAGTAGTAAATCTAATGCATAACTAATCATTAGTAGTATAATGAGTATTTATGTATAAGGTGTAATACTTCAAATGTGCATGTTTACATACGTTTGCAACATGTATGTTGTTAAATACATAATGTACTGTATATCCTTCCCATCTTATATTAGATCTTTGCAGATTCTGTATTTTTTTATTTATGTATAAGGTGTAATACTTGCAATGTGTACTCATTGCTCACTTTTATACATGATGCTATCTGGCCATGTAAAATATAGTATGTAGTATTAATATTTTTTATTATTTGTGATATGGTAACATCTGTGTTTTCTTCTTTTAAAGATGCTTCTCCTTTTGTCAAAGCAGCGCCGCCGATCAGTCATTTGGGCTCTCCCCCGCGCCAATGAGTGGTGGGATGTGACCGTCCTAGGATTCACACACACACAGTGGGTGCACAATTTCCGAATGTCGGAGGAAACCTTTTCATACCTTTGTGCAAGGCTACGTCCAGCGATGGAGAAGCAAAGCACAAACTTCCGAGCCAGTTTGCCGGTGAGGAAAAGAGTTGCCATTGCACTGTGGAAGCTGGCTACCAACAGTGAATACAGAAGTATAGGTCATCTTTTTGGTGTCAGTAAATCATCAGTGTGCCGGTGTGTGCAGGACTTCTGTAAGGCTGTCTGCACATTGCTAGCTCCTGAAATTGTTCATTTTCCAGACAGGGAAAAGCTTAAAGACATGGCTGACTACTTTGAAAACAGGTGGGGCCTTCCACAGTGTGTTGGTGCTATTGATGGGTCACACATACCAATAATAGCACCACAAGAATACCACACTGACTACTTCAACAGAAAGGGCTGGCATTCCATCATCCTCCAGGGAGTGGTGTGGATGGAAAAGGACTATTCTGGAGTGTGAATGTAGGAAAACCTGGGAGTTTGCATGATGCCCGGGTTCTACGATTGTCCACATTTTGGGATTGGGTTGGGCAGGGAGGGCTGTACCCTCTTTGCACTAAGAACATTTGGGGGGTGAATGTTGGCTATTATGTGCTCGGGGACTCTGCCTACCCTTTACAAAATTGGCTCCTGAAACCATTTCCTGACAATGGCCGCCTGACACCAGAACAACAAACCTACAACAAGAAAACATCCAGGGCACGGGTCGTAGTTGAAAATGCTTTTGGAAGACTTAAAGGTAGATGGCGGTGTCTTATGAAGAGGAATGACAGTGACATTCAACTTGTCAAATCCATGGTGCTTACTTGCTGTGCTCTTCACAATCTTTGTGAAAGTCATGGAGAAGACTTCCACCAGGATTGGAATACGTCTGCAGAAGAGCCAGTATGGGTAATAGCACAGGATATTGAAGATGAGTGCGATGAAATACGTCAGGCTCTGACGTATTTCGCCTAATTTCTGACCTCAACGCCTAATTTCTTACCATGATTGTTTTAAAGTTTTAATAAAGTTTTACATTAATGAATCAGACACACCCAAAGTCTCTTATAAAATCTCTTTTATTTCACAACAAAAATATTCTTTCTGTATTTTCTTACAAGTAAGAATTCAAAAAAATTAAACATTTTTACAAAAAAAAAAACGTAAAAATTACCAAAAAACAAAGGGTACAGGTCCTGTGCTGGCTGACAGGCACTATTGCCTTGGCGGTGGCCTGGGATCACGACTGGCTCCCAGCACTTGAACAAGCTGCCCAAGGACACCAAGGAAGGCCTGGTTGAAGTTAGCCAACTGCTCCATCTGCTGCCGGGCAATCTCAGCCTCCTGGCGCATAGCTTCCTGGGCATCTTGACGCAGTGCCTGAAACCACCGCTCAGAAAGGGTCTCCATCCTTTCCTGTTGTCTTTCCTCTACTGCCCTCATATCCTCAATAACTGTGCGCAGATCCAGCTGCAACCGTCTCCTTTCACCTGAAATATACAAAATACCAGAATATTGATTTAAGAAAATGCACAATTATAACTTTCACTCTGATCGTAATGCCTTACCTGTGTGACGTGGTGCATTTGGCGTACTCTGTGGTTGGCTTGGTGTTGATGCAATTGTACTGGTGCTGCTGAAAGATGTCGATGGACCATCGTCTGAAAAGTTTGAGGTATCATTGGAGAGTCCATCCACAGTATCTGAAAATGCACATATCAAGGGTTTTATACACAAACAACGAGAAGAAGACACGGTGTACTATCTTATGGCAGTTATCATCAGGTAGTAAACAATGGAATGCAGAGTGGGTAAAAAAATTAGATGCCTATACTCTTCTGTACAGGTATTTAAATAAAAAATAATGCAACTATATCAGTTTAAAGGCTAAGGTAGAATGAGAGCATCAGAAATCTCCATTATCTTTTCTACAGTTGTCTTTTTTCTCAAAAATAGGGGCTGATTTATACAGATAGTACATTTCCCTATCCATTCTTTGATTAACTTTACTTGGTTAAAGTGCACTGTGGCTGCGTGAAATCATGCATGATAGCCTTTAATAGTAGTTTTATGCATATTCAGCACCAATTATCAAGCCCATACTAATTAAGCAAAACACCAGTCACACATTTTTCATTAATTATACAAAACATTGCAGCGCTACTCCCTACCATTTTCTTTCAGTCCACTGCACAAATACAATTACATTTTTGGGGCAGAGTTAATGGTTTTGTGCAGTTATTTTTTTAAATGATTAGCATAGGGAAAGCCAATGCCAAGCTGGAAAAAAAAAAACTTACCAACAGGATCTATCATGGATTCGAGAAGTACAGATGCAGATGAAGATGCAGAGTCCAGACCTCCTTCCCTGCCTTGGTTTGCCGGCCTATGCCCGTAAATGGCGTCCATGGCATCGTACCACTTCCAAGTACTTCGACTGTTTCCACTACAGCTGTTGGCATCCTTAATTTTTTTATATTGGCCTTTAAGCTTCTTAAGCTTTGCCCTACACTGACCCGACGTCCGTTCAAATCCCTTGGCTGCCATCCGCTGAGAAATATCTTTATATACCTTTTCATTCCTCACTGATCCATCAAGCTTACTCTGAATAACGCTGTCCGCAATTATAGTAAGGAAAGTGGATAGTTCCTGAGTCGACCAGATCCTGCTGTTATTTGCAGGCATCCTTCTCCTATATCTGGACTGAACTGCGCTTCCGTTTGACGACAGCAGTGACGTTTTCGTGTCCACCAATCAGTGGAATGTATCGTGTGACGCCAGTAGCTCCGCCCTAACCGTACCGTACCATTTCCTATGGCCCTACATCTGAAGGAGGACCACGAATGGTGCGGTTTGGTTCGGTTGTATGGACCACTTTCATAATGGAAACACCAAAAATAGCGTGCCGTACCAAACCGATCCGAACCGTTCCGCTCAGTGGAAACGAGGCATTAGATACTCATTCCCAGTTACCACAGGTATGCAGAAATGGAAACAATGGAAACAAATGTCTCATACTGTAAATCCATTAAAAAGGTAGATAATTTATTCCAACAGTAGTAAATATACCCACAAAAAAAAAACACTTTTTCTTTTTGGGTTTATATATGTATTTTTTGCACCTGTTACCCGTAAGCTATATTTTGAGATTTCTGGCATTTCAGATATGATTTGGGTTAAATGAGACCATGAGTGAAAGCAACCGAAATTTATTGATAAATAGCATGGAGGCCTAAATCAATTCACATAAATCTATCTATAGTACACACAAAATGGAAAATAACCATAGGTTAACTGAACAAATACAGAGTATGATACTAAAAACATGAAGATACAAACAGCCAGACAGACAACACATAGGACAGGCATCTAGATATAAGAGGTAGATTCCATAGTTACCATGCTCACAAGAGTTTTTTCTAGTCTGCTGATTCAGAGAGTCTTTCTCCCTCCCCCCTTATCTAATATAGACCTATCTCTCATAGACTTGCTTAGGGCCATACTGATTGGTCGAGATGTCTTACCCCTCTCCTCCCTCCGGGCATATCTCATCCAGGATTTGACAATTTCCCCATCCCCTATATTTAGCATAGCCCAGCCTCTCGATAGCCCTCCTCTCCGGGGGAGGGGGGGGGGGGTTAATTACCCCAGGTCACCTCCTGGGCAAATTGTCCATCCCTGAACAGACAGCCACCTTCATTGCATATCTAAAGAAAGCATCTTTGAAGTGGGAGCAGAGATAATGAAGGAAGTGACACGGCCTATTATCCATTATTACCTCGGCCCCATAAGGTCTGTGGAAAATAGCCCAACCTAACCACATTCCTGCACTTCAAAAGGACTTGCTAAATCAATTACTAATGCCTGCAGACTGGGTTTACACAAATGGGTATCTTTAACGTATCTCATCTATTAGTCAAAACCAAGCCCCATATCTTATAAGTATAAAAAAATATTTACATATACACAGATATCTATTTACAGTTACTAATGGAGATTTCACATAAACTTCTCATAAGGCAACACACCTAAGCACTTTATTTATTTGTGCTGTAATTTCTCACCGTTTTTCTTATTACTGATACTTGTCAGATCTTATTCACTATTACTAGAGGTTTTCACATATTTTCACCTACTGTTTTGACACATTTTAGTTTGTCCCCCAGGTAACGCCACCTATCCTTCCATTTATATTTTTTACTTGCATACCCCTTTGGGGTTATATGTGAGGTAGGCTGCGGCTTGTTACTTACATCCTAGCAAGGTGAAACATATTTTCTTTCAGTGGTTTTACCAGACAAGAAGTGAGGCAAACACCCATACCCTCCTTGTTCATATTCCTTATATCCTCTTTGAAGTTCCAGAGACGTAGATATACTCAGACATCAGCCGTAGATCATATATGATACGTTAGGATTTCCCACAATTTTCAATGACAGATTACTCAGTTTGGGAGACAAGACCCTATAACCTAAACCAAGCTCACCCCTCGTCAATTCCCTTTCCCCTACGTGGTTGTATGTTTTATTTTTTTATTTTCTCTTTCTCCTTCTTTTCCTCTCTCCTCTTTCTTATTCCCTCAATCTCTCCCCTCTATGTACACCCACCTACATTGACTCAATAACACATCGTTACAATCAATACACACTCTTCAATACTGTCATTTAAGGGACAAGATCAGACGTTCTCTTGTCTATATGCGCACCTACTTTCTTTTTGTTGCTGTCCCGCTTGCACACTCTCAAAATTAAACTTATACTCATGTCCATCCCCTTGAATTTTGAGAAGCAGCCGTTGGATACGTTTTTGGCATTTTACCTCTTCAATTTGTGTACTTACACTACACCCGTACCATGCTACGATAAAATGTTACACTAAATGTTCTTGTTTATTACAGAGTTTTTCCTTTTGCTCCTACGTTGTCTTCCTTCTATGTTTCACACTTACATATTTTAATTCTAGTATGTTTTTTACTTTCCAAAAAATGTGAACTGGACTAGACGTTTGTACGATTACGATGTACCTGTATTGCCCTTCTTATATTCTAAATAAAACATTATGGAAAAAAAAAAAAGTGAGGGAAAATCTGCAAAAGGTAAAAGGACAGCAATAAAAATCTGAAAGGGTTTTTAGTCTTCCCGTCCTCTACGAAAAAGTGTGTGACATGTGTTTTTCATAAACAGAGTCAAGAATATGCTTTATTTTATATAAACGGAGATTATAGACTGAATGAGTCCTGCTTATTATCACACATATCTCTTAGAGACACAGCTCTGTAGATGAGATTGGAAGTTTTGCATTTCATATTTCACTTACGCTGAACACATGAGATTTTTCACAACACTTCCCTTCTGACGCCACCGCGTCACTACAGAATGTACAGCGAATATCCCTCCTATAATGAGGTCTCCATCCTGAGAATACTTGTACTCAAATGTATAATTGCTCATAGTCATATCACAGCGGTGAGCAGAGTTCTGGGTGTCAGATGTGCAGGGGGTCACACACAAAGCCATCAACCACAATATTCTATGTGGATATCTAAGGAAAACATGGCCAAGTCTCAGATGGACTCCAGAGAATTCTTCTTCTGCCAACTTCATTATCACTGACAGCAGCACAGGATCCTGACACTGACTTCATGGTTCATCTGAAGGCTGTGAGAGTGTCAGGTTTATAAAGACTAATGCTGTAATTCCTTACTTATGGCCCGGAATATAATTCTACTTTTAGATTAGCAAAAAAAAAAAAAAGACAAAATAACAAGAATACAAAATAATTTAATCCTGGGAATATAAAATATGAATAAAATATCACATTTAATAAAGATCCTAAAATCAAGCAATTGTACATCAATTTATAAAACTCCAAAGTCTCAAATTCTCACATTATAACAACAACTGTAATATGAAGCAATAATAGGTAAACCAATCACAAACTTTCACTCCTATAAAAAAAAATACATGGTAATTCCAAATGGACTATGGTGCTATTGAAGACTGGTCAATTGCAACATCAGGTGTGGACCCAAAACAAGTATTTCCTGGTACTCATCGGGGGGATTTACTAAAATTTTGTTAAAGAGGTTGTAAACGTGTTTAAAAATTTTTTTTTTTTTTTACAACCTGCAAGAGAAAGACATAATGAGCTAGTATGCATCGCATACTAGCTCATTATGAAATACTTACCTTAGAACGAGCCCCCGCCGTGCCGCTCTCTTACCTGTATGACGGGCGACATGACATGTCGCTCGTCTTCCGGGATTGCGGCATCCGGTCATCTGATTGGCCGGAGCCGCGGTGACGTCACTCCCGCGCACGCGCGCGGGAGCCGACTGTCACGGCACGGGGCTCTGAAGGAACGGCACGATCAGCCGTTCCTTCAGAGCGCATGCGCCAGTGACGTCACTGGCTGCATTAAAGGTAAATATCTCCTAAACGGTACATGTTTAGGAGATATTTACAGTACCTATAGGTAAGCCTTATCATAGGCTTACCTATAGGTACAACTTCCTGAGGAGGGTTTACTTCCTCTTTAACACAGATTCTAGTATAGCTATGCATAGTACCCAATCAATTTCCAGGTTTTATTGTCAAAGATTAATTGAACAAGCTGAAGTTAAAAGCTGATTGGTTACTACAGTATCTCACAAATGTGAGTACACACCTCACATTTTTGTAACTATTTTATTCTAACTTTTCATGTGACAACACTGAAGAAATTACACTTTACTACAGTGTAAAATAGTGAGCGTACAGCTTGTATAACAGTGTACATTTGCTGTCCCCTCAAAATAACTCAGCACACAGCTATTGATGTCTAATTTGCTGGCAACAAAAGTGAGTACACCCCTAAGAAAAAATATCCAAATTGGGCCCAATTAGCCCCTTTCCCTCCCCAGTGTTACAAGGTCTCAGGTGTGAATGGGGAGCAGGTGTGTTAAATTTGGTGTTATCGCTCTCTCATACTGGTCACTGGAAGTTCATTGTGGCACCTCATGGCAAAGAACTTTCTGAGGATCTGAATAAACAAATGTTTGCTCTACATAAAGATGACCTAGGCTATAAGAAGATTGCCAAGACCCTGAAGCTGAGCTGCATCATGGTGGCCAAGACCATACAGAGATTTACCAGGACAGGTTCCACACAGAACAGGCCTCACCATGGTCGACCAAAGAAGTTGAGTGCACGTGCTCAGCGTCATATCCAGAGATTGTCTTTGGGAAATAGGCGTATGAGTGCTGCCAGAATTGTTGCCGAGGTTGAAGGGGTGAGGGGTCAGCCTGTCAGTGCCCAGAACATACACCGCACACTGCATCAAATTGGTCTTCATGGCTGTCATCCCAGAAGGAAGCCTCTTCTAAAGATGGTGCACAAGAAAGCCCACAAACAGTTTTCTGAAGACAAGCAGACTAAGGACATGGATTACTGGAACCATGTCCTGTGGTCTGATGAGACCAAGAAAAACGTATTTGGTTCAGATGGTGTTAAGTGTGTGTGGCAGCAACCAGGTGAGGAGTACAAAGACAAGTGTGTCTTACCTTCAGTCAAGCATGGTGGTGGGAGTGTCATGGTCTGGGGCTGCAAAAGTGCTGCTGGCAGTGGGGAGCTACAGTTCATTGAGGGAACCATGAATGCCAACATGTACTGTGACATACTGAAGCAGAGCATGATTCCCTCCTTTCAGAGACTGGGCCGCAGGGAAGTATTTCAACATATTAACGACCCCAAACACACCTCTAGAACAACCACTGCCTTGCTAAAGAAGCTGAGGGTAAAGGTGATGGACTGTTCAAGCATGTCTCCACACCTAAACCCTATTGAGCATCTGTGGGGCATCCTCAAACAGAAGGTGGAGGAGCGCGAGGTCTCTAACATCCACCAGCTCCATGATGTCGTCGTGGAGAAGTAGAAGAAGACTCCAGTGGCAACTTGTGAAGCTCTGGTGAACTCCATGCCCAGGTTAAGGCAGTGCTGGAAAATAATGGTGGCCGCAAACAATATTCACACTCTTGGCCCAATTTGGACATTTTAACTTAGGGATGTACTCACTTTTTTTGCCAGCGGTTTAGACATTAATGGCTGTGTGTTGAGTTAGTTTGAGGGGACAGCAAATTTACACTGTTATACAAGCTGTACAATCACTACTTTACATTGTAGCAAAGTGTAATTTCTTAAGTGTTGTCACATGAAAAGATATAATAAAATATTTACAAAAATGTGAGGAGTGTACTTACTTTTGTGAGATACTATAATCACAGTTGCACTAGATTCTGTGTGCTCCAGTTTATAGACATGTGCATGACGACATTTTGTTTTTTTTCCTTTCGTTTAGATTTGTTTTTCTAGTTATTTCCTTTTAGTTAAATTTGGTTGATTTGTTCAATTTGTATTTGGGATTCTTATTCGGAATTCGTATTTGGAATTTGTTTTATGTCTTTTTTTAATTTTCTTCGAATTTACCAACTTTTTCTATTCAAAATGTTTGAATCGATAGATTTTGAATCGGTCAAATCTGAAACTTTAGATATTTTATGTTTTTGGATTCAAATGTGGTCAAGTGAACAAACAAAAAAGAAAAATCTTCATCCAATGATTACAATGACTCTTTAAATCACCTTTGGCTAAACAAAAACAGCATTATTTCAAAATGGTACTCTAAAAACACACAGTCTTTGATTTCAGAAATATGTTTACAGTTTTAATTTAGACTGGAATTCGATGTAAAATTTGATTTGAATTTCAATTACATTTTTCAAAATTCGGACAAATTTTGTTTCGATATTCGGCATTCGGTACACTTTGTTTATACTGTAATTCAGGTATTTGGATTTTTCTGAGTCTCCGAATAACGAAAAATTTGTCTGAATATTTATTCAGAATGAAACGAATAGAATGTCTACCAGTTTAAGTAAATCTCCTCCATCATGTCAGCCTACTATGGGTCAACACTTTCCCATGACTCCTTTGGACAACCATCAGAAAAGCAAAACATTTTTGAGGCCACTACCTCAATACTGTTTTGTCTTGTCCTCACTACTTTTGAAAAGAAAGTGTAGATTGCTGATCTTCCCATCCTAGTTCAGCCTTTTCAGTATGAAATATTCCTTGATCAGGGTAAAGCCTGTCTTTTAGCAGTCCCCTTAAATGGCAGGTACTCTCATGCTTGTCTCCCATGATGTGTATGTGTCCCCATGCTTCTAATGTGCCTATTTCTTCTCTGTATTATTTGCCTTAGACTCCCAATTGCATACCTCTGCCTCTGATGCCCTTCTCTGCAATGGTGCCCGCTTCATCCTAGTGTCTGACATCACTTCTGTGAAATCTGTTTTAAAGAAGTTGCTAATTATAAGGAGGCAGAGTCACATCAAGTCGATGTCTACATTTTCAAAGATCTTGCAAAAATCTTCCATAAAGTTTTTACTAAGTGACTACAGATTTAAAAGGAAAAGACTGTGGCTGCATTGCAGGGTCTCAGCTTCTCTCTTGAGCCCGGCCAGGTTGGTGTAGACCAGGTATCACTGTAAAGTTGGCCATTAATGGGAAGAAAACCCATCTCTGTCACATTAAAAATTGAGGAAATATTATTCTAATCTAAAGATTTTTTTAGCAACCTTCCTGGTAATGTTTAAAATAAAGTATATTATGGAGGAAGATTTAGCCTGAAGCCTTAATAATAGACTGTCTAAATGATCAATTCCCCCTGGCAGAATCAGAGCTCTATGATAATGCACCAGATCTTAAGTGATCTCAAGTAATCTTCTCAAAGACTGATACCACACCTCTTTTCACCATTGATGACTCCATACCATTTTTATAAATACAAGAATAGACACAGAATTGAGAAAAGTCTATCCATTGGCAGGCTCTGTTTGTAAGTGAGAGGCTGTACCAGAGGCGTAAATGGAACCTTCAGGGCCCCAGTGCAGGAAACCATGAAGGGCCCCCCAGACCCCTGACCAGGGCCCTTCCCTTCAAGCCTGGGGCTCTTCCCACTGATCCTGGGGCCCTTTACTCCCGCTGAGGGGTCCTTTAATATGGTCCCGCAGCGGGACCCTTTCACAAGTTCTGTAGTGGGCCCCCTTCCTGCCATCTTGGGGCCTCCTCACGGTGGTGGAATGCCAGGGTGCAAGTGTGACCTTTGCGATCCTGTAAGTCCACCCACTGGTGTCAGCAGTTTTTATTTTTTGGTATTTTAATTGTATTATTTCTTATCATTTTATTTTATTTTGTTACAATGTCACTGACTATGACTCTGTCCATTCAGAAAAGGAAGGAGCTGGTAAATTACATATTTACCGACCCCTTCCTGGTTCTCTATTGTGACACATCCCCTGCAGCAGCTGGCAGGAGAGGGGAGGGAGCACAGTGGGGGGGGAGACCAGGGGAGCACAGAGACAGCAGAACACAAGTGAACTGGATAGGAGGAGTGCCGGGGGCAGCATACAGAGGAACCAATCTCCTCCATTTTCCTCCTGAAGCTGCAGGAGGAAAAAGGAGGACAGTGATTTCCCTACAAGCTGCCCCCACCGCCCCTCCTATCCAGGTGTACATGGGAGCCGCACAGGCCCTCCAGAGCATGGGGCCTGGTTGCAATTGCAACCCCTGCAACCTCTATAGTTACACCCCTGCGCTGTACAGTGACTGCTGCATTGGAGAAGATGGAGGTCAGGAGGAATGCAGGTCCTTTCAAGGTCTACATAGGTGTCATCAGGGGAGCAATGATCTGATTGGACTCTGTGGCCCTGACTCATTTTGTGTTCATATTTGGTGTGATCATTGCTAATACATAGCACTGCCCCCCTCGGGTCAGTGTGTATTTTATGTAGTGGGTAGGTCAGGAACAGATTTCTTAGCCTAGAGGCAGGTTCTAGTACAGGAGGCACAGAGTAGGGACAGACGCTATCCTTCTGTTGACGGACTGCCTTCCAGCCACTTCCTCTGCCTGATGCCGTCAGGCATCTGCAGTGTGCACCAATATTTGCCTTGCCGGGTCCATTGAGTGTTTTGGTTGAAGGTGTCTGTGCCTATCAAGTTGTCCAATATTAACACATTAAAATACTTTCCTGCTTCAACCAGTCTACATGTGAGTTCTCTTCTACTGTGGGCTGTGTGCCTGGCCCACTCATAAGAAGGGGCCTCCGATTTAGTATTAAAGTATCTGATGTCAGCTGAATATTTCCAAGTTTTGCATATCTAGACACTAGAGGCCCCTAAGAACACACAGTCATGGTTTTACCTTTGTTGTCTTTTGTTGGTGTTTGAGTACAAGAGCAAAGCACTGTCCCCCACTGGATGAGAGGAGTGCGAAAATAGATTTACCAAGTGGATGATGGATACCTGTATCTTATTTATGTGAAACTCTTTTTGCTGCATATTTACCTGACAGCCTTTATTGGCGGTAATTATTGGCTGTAAGTGTGCACTACATGTGATTGGTGGTTGGAGTTTGGACATGTTTCATGGGTGTTTACTAGCAATGGGCTCAGGCGTGTTCGGATTGAGCCCGCCAGGAAGATGGCACTGCACACTGCCAATCGTAGGAAGCGTGTGTATGTGCAACTGCCGGTTGGGAAAGGCCTCACTGCCTATGATTTGTGGTGTGCAGCGAGGGCTTCCTGGTGGGCTCGATCTGAACAAGCCCAAGGCCATCACTGGTTTTTACAAGGTTATGGTTTCCAAACAATACAACAAAAATGCCTGGGCTCCCCACATCAAACATTTTGCATGGACTCCTTTTCTAAATTTATACTAGTTGCTTATTTGAGCATGGAACCTGACTGGCTATAAATGGAAGGGGAAGTGAGCACCCTCCCCACTCCTAAACCATACCAAGCCACATGGCCTCAACAATGGGAGGTTATTTTTCCAGAGTGCAAGGAGGCCTCATCCCCAAATCCATGGCCTGTTGGATGTGGAAATATTCAAAGGGGGCTTATCAAAATCTGGAAGTCCCCTTTAAGATAAGGAGGCCCCAGATATATGCCCCCTCCCCCTATATGAATGAGTAAGGGGTACATGGTGCAGGAATTACCACTCCACCGCATTCAAATTTCATAATGCAGCATTAAATACATCAAAAGTGAAAGTGCGTTTATGGGGATTACTATTCTTTTATTCTTTATTCTGTTATAACAAAATGCTACAGTATATACAATCTTTTGTGGCTCCATGTTGTGAGCGAGCACTCTTCCTATACAGTGCTTATATGCTGGATGATTGCCCCCTGGTGGTGAGGAATGTCATGGTTTTGAAACATCAGAAGAGTGGTGGAGCTGAATGACTACTTTTAGATACAGTATGTGCTGTCTGCTTCTTGCAGCTTATAAATCAGTGAGTGTTTAGTGTTGGAGGCTGGTGGCACATGTGGTGTAACAGAGCCTATGCTGATGGAAGATATACACTGACACAGTTTTACCCTCTTGTGCTCCCCCGCACCTTTGTGTCTCCCTCCACTCTGATTGTGCCCATTTTTGTATTTTGTTAGTGCACATTTGCTAATTTAGCTACTGTAAGAGTTGTTATCCGCTAATGATGTATATGCACTTAATATAGTTGGTAAGGTTGAATAAAGACACTAGTCCATCCAGTCCAACTCATGTAATTGGTGTATGTGTGTTTGTGCCTAATCATTTCCCATATCTCTGTATATCGTTATCAAAACGATGCACATCCAGGAGTCTTTTAAAACTATCAATACTTCCTGCGGACACCATTGATTGTGGAAGAGAGTTCCACATTCTTACTACTCTGACAGTGAAAAACCCCTACACAGCTTAAGGTTAAACTGCTTCTCCTCCAAGCCCATTGAGTGGCCTTGTGTCTTTCTACACTCCCTGAGACTGAATACATTTCTTCCTATGCTGGGATCACCATTGAGATATTTGTATATCGCTATTATATCTCCTCTCAAGTACCTCTTCTCTAGGGAGAATACATTTAGTGCTTGTAGTTGTTCCTTGTAATTGAGGTCCTCCAGTGCCCTTATTATTGTGTTGCCCTTCTGTGGACTCCAGTTTCAGCACATCCTTCCCGAGGATTGGTGACCAGAACAGGACAGAATACTCCAGATGTGGCCAAACCAGAGTTTTATAAAGTGGCAGAATTATAGTTTTATCTCTGGAGTAAATTCCCTTTTTGATGCATGCTAATAGTCTACTTGCTTTGCTTACTGCAGCTTGACATCACCTGTTATTGTTTAGTCTGTCTTCAACTAGGACCCCCAGATTTTTTTTTTCTTCCTGGATTCTCCCAGAGGTTCTCCCCCCTAATGAATAACTTGCATTTTTATTTTAACCCCCAAGTGCATTCGTTTACATTTTTCAATATTAAACATAATTTGCCATGTAGTTGCTCACCCCATTATTTTATTGAGGTCTTCTTGTAAAATATCTATATCCTGCTGTGAAGTTATTGCCCTACCTATTTTTGTATTGTCAGCAAAAACTGAGATTGGGCTATTTATACTAATCTCTATATAATTTATGGATAAATTAAACAGAATTGGCCCCAGGACAGAGCATTGGAATACCCCACTTACCACTGCAGACCAGTCTAAGCACTCGTTATTTATTACCACTCTTTGGACTCAGTTTTCTGTTTAAGAATCAACCCTATGGTCAATGCCTACAGACCTCCATGTGTAGATTAGGTCTCTATGGGGGACAGTATCAAATGTTTTTGCAAAATCCAGATACACCACAACCAAAGGCCTTTCTCTATCTAGATAACAGTTCACTTCCTCATAGAATGCTAACAGACTGGTTTGGCAAGAATGACCTTTCGTAAAACAATGCTGATTACTACTAATGATACTATTTTTATCAGCAAACTCTTGGAAATAGTCCCTTATCATCCCCTCAAATAGTTTACATACTATAGATGTTAGACTAAAATGCCTGTAGTTTCCAGGAATATATTTCTGCCCTTTTTTGAATGATGGTACCACGTTGGCCCTTTGCCAATCAGATGGTCCATTTCCTGTCAGTATGCTGTCCATAAAGAGTAGGAAAAATGGTCTGGATATAACCTGACTGAGCTCTTTGAGGACTCTCGGGTGTAAGACATCCGACCCTGGTGATTTATCTGTGTTAAGCTTTTCTAGTCTTTTCTGGACACTGGCTTCTGTTAGCCACAAGGGTACACTCTGTGACGTGTTACTAACAATACAGTCATGGTGGTTATACCCCTCCTTTTCCTGTGTAAAAACTGTATAGAAGAAAGCATTTAGTACAGTTGCCTTCTTGACAACTGTAATAAATTTCCCCTGATCATCCTTTATGGGGCCTATGTGCTCTGACCTCACTTTTTTACTGTTAAAACATTTCTTGGAATTTTTTTTACTCTCCTCCGCTATGTGTCCCTCATAGTCTTTTTTTTAAAGGAGCAGTGATTTTAATGATGTCTAAAGTGAAACCATACAAATGAAATGGCCATTTTTTATCTTTAACCTCCCTGGTGGTATTCCTGAGTGTGGCTCGGGGTTAACTTTCAGTACCAAAAGCGGTAATCCTGAGCCACACTCGGGATTACCCCAGAATGTTACTCACCTTCCCTGCTAACCCCCGCTGTCCTCCCCGTCGTTCTCACACTCTATCCCTGCTCTGTGCTCAGCCAATTGCCGTCACTTGCCTTCTGGTTCCATTCCCTGCGAGCGTTGCGACGCAGGGGGGTGGAACCGGCGGCAAATTAAAAAGTGTAAATAAACTAAATGACATGATACAAAGCTGTGATCCTAACGGATTACACTGTATCATGCCATTTCACCACAGGATTTCACCTGGTGACTTTTCCAGTGCTTGCCTGTGCTTTTCCAGTTCTCTGTGCCTGGAAAATTTTGAACGACCATGGCGTCCAAAAAGCGTTCTTTTTGCGCAAAAGCACATTTAGACGAACTGGAAAACAGCGACAGCAAAACGGAGTTACTTGAAGAACTGAGCGATAGCGATTCATGGGAAAATTGGTCATCAGGTACGGAAAGTGACGACAGCGACGATTCTAATGTCTCTTTCTGGCACATCGCTTGTGGAATTTGGGAAGTTTATCAAATGATTCTTCAGAATTTCCAACAGAGTAATGTGCCAGAAAGAGACATCAGAATTGTCGCTGTCGTCACTTTCCGTACCTCATGACCAATTTTCCCACGAATTGCTATCGCTCCGTTCTTCAAGTAACTCCGTTTCACTGTTGCTGTTTTCCAGTTCATCTAAAAGCGCTTTTGCGCAAAAAGAACACTTTTTGGATGCCATGGTTGTTCTCTATTTTCCAGGCACAAAGCACTGGAAAAGCATAGGCAGGGCACTGGAAAAGTCACCAGGTGAAAACCTGTGGTGAAATGGCATGATACAGTGTAATCCGTTAGGATCAAAGCTTTGTATCATCTCATTGGTGTATTTACATTTTTTAAATTTCTGCCGGTTTCACCCCCCTGCGTCACAACGCTCGCAGGGGAGGGAACCAGAAGACAGGTGCCGGCATCGGCCGAGCACACAGTGGGAGGACTGCGGGGAAGGACGGCGGGGAAGGACGGCAAGGGAAGGTCAGATTTAAAATGTAGAACAACAGATTTCTGTGCAAAACAATGAACCGCTTTTAGCACAGAAATCTGGACATAATCAGACCACCAGGGAGGTTAATACGACTTTTTACATTACGGTTCAGCCACCCAAGTTTAGCCTTCATTCTTCTATATTTATTGCCCATTGGAATGCACTCAGTGTTACCTTTATTTGATTTTGTTCCTAAAGCACTCCCATTTTTCCTCAGTATTCAATGTTTCTAGGATATGATCCCATTTGACATCTTGTAGTATTGAGTGCAGTTTAGAAAAGTTGACTCTTTTGAAGTTTCGTGTTCTTGTACTACCTGGGTCCCTCCTTCCTTTATGATTTATGCTGAATGTGATTATACTGTGATCGCTAGTTCACAAGTTGTCCCATATTTCCACATCTGTGACAAGATCTGTATTATTTGTAAATAATAGGTCTAGCAATGCATCATTTCTAGTTGGGGCATCCACCAATTGGTACATGAAGTTGTCCTGTAAGACACTTAGGAAATGGTGGGCGTTTAATAAATGAGCTCTCCCTTATGCCCAGTCAATATCTAGATATTTTAAAAGGAGATCCAACTCCTCCTCTTCCTTCTTGTTAGGGGGCCTGTAACATACTCCCACAATTCATTTCCCACTTGCTTCTTCCCTTTGGAGTTCGAACCAACACGGATTCCACTTCACCCTTGCCCCATTACTGATGTCATTCCTCTCTTCAAACCATAAATCGTTCTTGATATATAGGCACACTCCTTCTCCTCTTCTACCCTCCCTGTTCCTCCGATACAAGGAATACCCCTGGATATTTGCCAATCAGTCATGTGAGCTGCTAAACCTGTTATTCCCACAAAGTCTTAATCCTCCTTGTGTAACAGCAGCTCCAGTCCCTCCATTTTGTTAACTAGACTCCTGGCATTTGTTAACATGCCTCTCAGTTTTGTATGGGTGCATATTGTTTTCTACTTAGAACACAAGACATAACCCCAACAGGACTTTTTAGGCAGCAAAATAGTAGTCATAACAAGGATACAATATATAAAATCTATACGTTTTATTTCCACATAATACAATGGTAATGTGATCACAATCACATAGTACAAAATTGAGATTTAAAAACAAAACAATGTGCCATACATACAGTATCTCACAAAAGTAGGTACACCCCTCACATTTTTGTAAATATTTTATTATATCTTTTCATGTGACAACACTGAAGAAATGACACTTTGCTACAATGTAAAGTAGTGAGTGTACAGCTTGTATAACAGTGTAAATTTGCTGTCCCCTCAATATAAATCAACACAGAGCCATTAATGTCTAAACTGCTGGCAACAAAAGTGAGTACACTCCTAAGTGAAAATGTCCAAATTGGGCTAAATTAGCAATTTTCCCTCTCCGGTGTCATGTGACTCGTTAGTGTTACAAGGTCTCAGGTGTGAATGGGGAGCATGTGTGTTAAATTTGGTGTTATCGCTCTCACTCTCTCATACTGGTCACTGGAAGTTCAACACGGCACCTCATGGCAAAGAACACTCTAAGGATCTAAAAAAAGAATTGTTGCTCTACATGAAGATGGCCTAGGCTACAAGAAGATTGTCAAGACCCTGAAACTGAGCTGCAGCACAGTGGCCAAGACCATACAGCGGTTTAACAGGACAGGTTCCACTTAAAACAGGGCTCACCATGGTCGACCAAAGAAGTTGAGTGCACATGCTCAGCGTCATATCCAGAGGTTGTCTTTGGCAAATAGACGTATGAGTGCTGCCAGCATTGCTGCAGAGGTTGCATCAAAATGGTCTGCATGGCTGTCGTCCTCAGAAGGAAGCCTCTTCTAAAGATGATGCATAAGAAAGCCCACAAACAGTTTGCTGAAGACAGAAAAATTAGAGCACTTTCACCCTGAGCACATGTGACAGACATGGAAGGGTCTGGAGAAGCTGTGGAGAATGTTATGCTGCCTGTAACATCGTTCAGCATGACCGGTTTGGCGGTAGGTCAGTGATGGTCTGGGGAGGCATAGTTATGGAGGGACGTACAGACCTCTACAGGCTAGACATATGAAATTTCAGCAAAATGGACTAGCCTGCTGCATTATCATTTCCACTTTGATTTTCGGGGTGTCTTTGAATTCAGCCCTCTGTAGGTTGATAATTTTCATTTCCAACAAACGATGTGGAATCCTTCTGATTCTAACACATTGCCCATCAGTATAGTTATCTAGCATGATATTTTTCACCATTGAGATCTGATGTATTTTCAAAGTGTTCTTTAATTTTCTTGCGCAGTGTAGTTTTGGTTATTGGGGGTTTCCACCACTGTTGCATATTTTCATTTTCACCCCGGTGTATATTATTATCATTACCAGCTCTTTGCATTTAACACCATCACATATATTATATTACCATTTCAGGGGGCTAGCGCTTAATTCCCTTTTAATAATCACATTTTTGTGGAAACACATATTTGTGTATAGCAGCAAACCCTTTCACTTTTTACCTGTTTAATTGTATTTTATTGAGTTAAAGCACATAGTAACATGGGGGATCAGACACGCAAAACTGGCCGTCAGAATACAATAATCAGTTTTTCCAGATATTGCCAGCGGCACTGACTGAGCAAAAAGAAATAAACCTGACAGGCTAGTTGTACACAAGTTAAAGGAGTTGTAAAGGCAGAAGGTTTTTTTTTTTTTTTTTTTTATCTTAATGCACTCTATGTATTAAGATAAAAAGTTTTCTGTGTGTAGCAGCTGCCCCAGCACCCCCTAACACTTACCTGTCCCCCATCCCTATTCCGCAATGCCCACAAGTCCTTCTGCCATCTGGAATCTCCCCCTCCTAATTGGCTGAGACACAGCAGCAGCACCATTGGCTCCCACTGCTGGCAATCAAAGTCAGTTAGCCAATTAGAAGAGAGAGGGGATGGGGCCGAACGGCAGCACTGTGCATGAATGGATACACAGAGCTGCAGCTCGGCTCGGCTGCCTCCAAAGCAAGCTGCTTGCTGTGGGGGCACTCGACAGGATGGAGGGGCCATAAGCAGTGAACAGGGACCCGAAAAGAGGAGGATCCGGGCTGCCCTGTGCAAAACCACAAAGGAGGTAAGTGTAATATGTTTGTTATTTAAAAAAAAAAAAACACAAGGCTTTAGAGTCGGTTCACACTGGGGCGACCCGACTCCTTACTACTTTGGGGGCGACTTGTGCATTAAAATGCACCACGACTTCAGAGCGACTTGCAGGGACTTCACATAATGGAAGTCTATGCAAGTCGCTCCGAGGTCGCCCCGAAGTAGTACAGGACCCTATTTCTAAGTCGGAGCGACTTCTGTTGCTCCTATTAGAACGGGTCCTGTAGCGGTCAATGGACCGCGAGGGAGCGCGACTTGTCAGGCTGACAAGTCGCCTGACAAGTCGCGGCAATGTGAACCGGCTCTTACAATTGCTTTAATCGAGAGATTGACTTGTGTGCAACCAGCCTGCCTATACATGCATCGAAATTCGGCCAGTCTCTGCTGAACTGGCCAAATTTTGAACCATCTATGGCCAGCTTCAGGTGTACATGGGCAGCACAATCACAGAACAGAACCATATAATTTATAGATAAGATAATTGTGAAAGAGGGCAGACATAGTTATTTAAATGTATCTCAAATCCCCCGGATTTAAATATTTTCACACTGTACTTTATTGATTGCTGCTTTAGATAACATTAGTTGCAAGAAAACCATCCATTTCCAAATTCAGTTATTGTTTTTTATTACTATCTCATGAAGAACATTTAAAAAAAAAATCCAGTCTTACAGAAAAAAAAAAAAAAAAAACTTCTGCATTCAGGTAAAATCATCTTTTTTTTCCATTTGCAAATGATGTATGCTCTTAGATTTCTCATTTTCCAAGTGTCAATATAACCCTTGAAATATACTGAAAAAGTAATCTCCACAATGTCTTTGTCCAACGTGGAATTTAATTTGATTAAACCAAATGTTGGCAGATGTAACACTAGTTATGAGTCACCATGTCTATATTTTATCTTATTAATTTAGCCATATTTACATTCAAGCTCACTGTTTAGGATATTAATTTTTAAAATTCTTCTTATTCATTAAACTTTTATATCAATGGCCTCAAATTTAAACAGAACCCAATGAATGCACTCTAAGAGAATAAAATGAGGACAAACTGTAGTGCAGGGGTCTTCAATATATGGCCCTCCAGTTGTTCAGGAACTACAATTTCCATCATGCCTAGTCATGTGTATGAATGTCAGAGTTTTACAATGCCCCATATGGGATGTGTACAGTGGTGGGATTCAGCCGGTTCGCACCGGTTCCATAGAACCGGTTACTAAATTTTTGCAAGTTCGCAGAACTGCCTTGTGAGTTTGACCATATCATCCTCCTGATCCGCTGGGCTGACTGCTCTGCTGCTATCTCTGTCCTCTGTGGGCACTGTCTTTCTTCAGGGAGGCATCCGGAGCTCACACACTGCACTGGTTGCTAGGCTAGAGCCGCTTAGCGTCTAGCAACCAGTGATGTCACCCCTTTCTCCTCCAGGCCGCCGCCTCCCAGACAGTCCCTGACTCCCCGCCTATTTGGCTCTAGTAGGAATGGGTGTACCCGGGGCACAGAGCAGTGCGCCCCAAGCCCACCCATTGTGTGACAATAGCGAATGAAAATTCGCTATTGTCACATGGATCCTCCTCGGCCAATGCTATTGGCCGAGGAGGAGGCGGGACACGGGAGGACTCAAGGAGACGAGGGGACTGAAGAGAAGAAGCCGTCGCTACAACAGGTAAGTCAAGTGCACCGGTCTGGGGGGATTGGAAAGTTGGCACGCTGTTCACTCAACATTGGATTGGGCACGATGATCTCTGCATTGAAGGGAGCATGCAGCACGCTGGTCTCTGCATTAAATAGGGGCACGAATGATGATCTCTGCATTGAAGGGGGCACGAATGATGTTCTTTGCATTGAAGGGGGCACACAGCATGCTGGTCTCTGCATTGAAAGGGGGCACGAATGATGATCTCTGCATTGAAGGGGGCACGAATGATGATCTCTGCATTAAAGGGGACACGCCGCACACTGGTCTCTGCATTGAAAGGGGGCATGAGCACGATGATCTCTGCATTGAAAGGGGGCACGCTGGTCTCTATGTATTGAAAGGAGGGCACGCTGGTCTCTGTGCATTGAAAGGGGGCACGCTGGTCACTGTGCATTGAAAGGGGGCACGCTGGTCACTGTGCATTGAAAGGGGGCACGCTGGTCACTGTGCATTGAAAGGTGGCACGCTGGTCTCTCTACATTGAAAGGGGGCACGCTGGTCACCTTGCATTGAAAGGGGGGCACGCTGGTCACTGTGCATTGAAAGGGGGGCACGCTGGTCACTGTGCTTTGAAAGGGGGCACGCTGGTCACTGTGCATTGAAAGGGGGCACACTGGTCTCTCTGCATTGAAAGGGGGCACGCTGGTCATTCTGCATTGAAAGGGGGAACGCTGGTCACTGTGCATTGAAAGGGGGGCACACTGGTCACTGTGAATTGAAAGGGGGCACGCTGGTCACTGTGCATTGAAAGGGGGCACGCTGGTCACTGCATTGAAGGCGGCACGATGGTCACTGCATTGAAGGGGGCAGGCACGCTGGTCACTGCTTTGAAGGGGGCACACTGGTCACTGTTTCACTGTTTTGAAGGGGGAATGCTGGTCACTGTGCATTGAAAGGAGGCACCCTTTTCACTGTGTATTGAAAGGGGGCACGCTGGTCATTCTGCATTGAAAGGGGGCACGCTGGTCACTGTACATTGAAAGTCGGAACTGGTTACTAAAATTTTTGAATCCCACCACTAGATGTGTAGTTCTGCAACAGCTGGAGGGCCGTAGTTTGAGGATGCCTGCTGTAGTGCCTCCTCACGGTGTTATAATTTTACACTGAATACAATAATGGGTTTTCTGACAAACAGCAAAACCCATTAAATTTAATTAAATTAAATTAATCAGGTAAATAAAAATAAACAAAATAAGATAATTTTATCTTAATTTTCTTTTTTTTTTTTGTAGATTTTTGGTGCATTTGGTTGGTCTTTCATTTGGCCTGGCAGAGTCTTTACTGCCCAGTAAAGTTCTTGCCAGGTCAAATACGTTTAGTCTAGCTACGCTTCAAAAATATGCTAAACCAGTCAACACACCTTTGATTTATATAATTATTAAACCAGTATACTATAATTTGAATTTGGTCAATATATGTTTTTTGGAATTTCTCTCTGGTTTAATAATAATGATGTAACATTTAGGAAAAAATATACAGCCTAACAATCCAGCACTGGAGGTCAGTATGGCGAATATCTCCACAGCCACCATGTATTTGCCTCTGGTGCTCAGATAGGCCGGGATCATGGCAATCCAGACACTGCAGAACACCAGCATGCTGAAGGTGATGTACTTGGCCTCATTAAAATTGTCCGGTAATGTCCTCACCATGAAAGCCAAAACAAAACTCACAGCTGCCAGAAACCCCATATAACCCAACACAGAGTAGAACCCAATAACTGACCCTTCATTACACTGGATGACGATCTCCCCAGGATAGGAGTGCATGTCATACTCTTGGTAGGGAGGAGACACTGACAGCCAAATAACACAGATTAGAACTTGGACTGAGGAGCAGAATATGACAACACAATTAGAAATCTTCTCTCCCACCCACTTCCTCCAGTAGCTGCCGGGTTTGGAGGCTTTGAAGGCAATGTAAACAGTTACAGTCTTGGCCAGAACACAAGAGACAGCAATGGAGAAGAAGACCCCAAATGACATTTGCCTCAGCAGGCAGGTTCTATCCACAGGACGTCCAAGGAACAAGAAGACACAGAGGAAGCTCAGCAAGATGGAGATCAAGAGGATGAAGCTCACATTCCGGTTATTGGCTTTCACAATTGGAGTATCCCGGAATAAAATAAACAATTTCAGTATATAGAGAGTTATAGCAGAACATAATACAGAGATAATATAAAAAGCTTGCGACAGTATGTCCGCCTCATAGGAGAGATAGTCATATGTTTTAGGCATACATTTCACTTTTCTCTCATCTGGCCAATGGTCATCAGGGCATTTGTGGCAGATCTCACTGTCTGTGGGAGAAAAACTGTATGTTAGAAACTTTCCAAATTATAAAACATCTATAACATAACACATATCCAACATCAGTCCTCAAATAATTATGCATTAGTATTCATTACCTATTACATTGGAGATTTCCCCATCAGAACATGGCACACAGCAATAGCAACAGGCATGAATTCCTCCAGTCGGACCTTTCCTGTTTCCTGGAAGACACTGCTCATTGCACCGAGCTTGGGGACTCTAAAAGGAAAATATTTTTAGGTAGAACCTTCAGTTTTTACATATGTAAGTGAAAAAATGATGTGGTTCCATTTACACACGCAAGCAAAAATATTTTTGAACTTTGAAAGACAAAAATAATGTGCACAGTATACATTTTGTTGACAATAAACACATTTTTCTATAATAAAATAATCTGTAGAAAACAGAAAAATAACATTAAATATTAATACAAACTCAAAAACGAATTACAGTCAAAACTGTAATAATTTCAAATAGTGGGGAAAAGTTTTTAATCGTGCAGGTTTTTTAGCTGTCTAAGGTCTCATTGGGTGGATTTGCCCTCTCTTACGGTCCTGGTGATGATGTCTTTTGTTATACCTGAAGGGTTTCACATGTACTGTCACTTTAAGGCTGGCTCCACCCAGGAGTGATGACAAGGGTCAAGGGGCAGAGTGGCCATCTTTAGAGACATGTAGAGATGTATTGATATGCAGAGCTGTCCTGTAATGCTGTACAGTGAGTCCTGAATAAACAACCGTTGGGTTCCAGACCAGAGTCCTGTGTCTCTCACAACACGGAGAATATAACAGTGGCGACGAGGATGGGATTTTCAAGGTTACTATCCGTGTGAGAAAGGAAAGGAAGAAAAAAAACTCTGGATTGTCAGGAATACAAACACCCACAGAGCCCAGCAGGAAAATGTCATTGATCGGGACATTAAGTGAATTTGATGGCGAACAGACAACATGGATTTCTTGGATTGAAAGATTAGAACAATATTTCTGTGCAAATGCCATCCCAGGCGACAGGCAAGTAGCAGTATTTCTGACAGTGGTTGGTGCTAGGACATATGACACTCTTAGGGATCTCCTTTTCCCTGAAAAACCAGCAACTAAGACTTTGGCAGAGCTCCTGACACTGTTAGGGAATCACTTCCAGCCTAAACCACTAGAGATTGCAGAAAGATTCAGGTTCTATCAGCGGCAGCAGCAGCCGGGTGAAGATATTAAGGCTTATGTGCTCGCCCTTCGCAGACTAGCCTCAACCTGTTCTTTTGGGGAGTATTTACCAACTGCACTGAGGGATAAGTTTGTCATGGGACTGAATAGTGAGTCTAGCCAAAAGAGACTGTTAACAGAGAAAGACCTTACCCTTACAAAGGCAATTGAGATAGCTTCAGTGATGGAAATGGCTGTGAAAGATACAGAAGCTTTGAACCCCCAGAGCAGAAGGGGAGAGGTTAAAGAGGAAGTTTTCAGAACAGCAGTCAAGCAAACTGCAGCTAACGGTAAATATAGACTCTCATCAAGCCGGGCGTCAGCTTGCTACCGTTGTGGGAATACAGACCATGATCACAAAGTCTGCCGGTTTAAGGATCAGCTCTGTCATAATTGTGGTAAGGCAGGCCATCTGAAACGAGTCTGCCGTAGTAAGAAGGTGCGAAATAAACAACCTCTGAACACCAGGACAAAGGCATATATGGTGGGAAGATATACATCGTCATCTGAATCAGAGGATGAGGAAGTGCTCCACAGATTGGACATACATCATATGCATTCAGCACCCTCAGCAATGACTGTAGAGGTAACCGTGGAAGGAAAGAAACTCAAGATGGATGTAGACACAGGAGCAGCAGTTTCAGTTATCACCCAGAAACAATGGAGAAAACTTCTGATCCGAACAACTGTCCGTCCAACACCAATCAAACTGCAGACATACTCAAAGCAGATACTCCACCCACTGGGGTACGTGAAAGTACAGGTATCCTACAAGGGTCAGACAAAGAGAATGCCATTATATATCCTAGAACATGGGGGACCCCCTCTTTTTGGGAGAGACTGGATTGCTCACTTTGGCATGCCAGACATCGCCATTAACCCCTGCAACACCGTGACCATCCCATCAGGGGATGAAGAGGGATGGGTGAAGTCCCTGAAACAGCGATTCCCGCAAGTCTTTGATAACCATTTGGGAAAAATAAAGCATGACTGTGTGAGACTCAGGCTGAAACCCAACGCCCAGCCTAGGTTCTTCAAAGCTCGGACGGTACCTTTCGCACTCCGAGCAGGTGTGGAAGCTGAACTAAGCCGGCTGGAGGAACAAGGTGTCATCTCAAAGGTAGAGCACAGCGAGTGGGCATCACCAGTTGTACCAGTAAAGAAAGCGAATGGGGACTTACGCATTTGTGGCGATTTCCGCATGGCACTAAATTCTCAACTGGAGATAGACCAGTATCCCCTACCCAGAGTAGATGACATTTTTGCCTCTCTTGCAGGAGGTCAAAAGTTCACCAAGCTTGATCTCAGGCAAGCTTATTTACAGTTTGAGGTCCACCCTTCGTCCCGCAAGTTTCTAACCATCAACACTCACAAGGGACTGTATGAATACAATCGGATGGTGTTTGGGGTAGCCTCCGCCCCAGCCATTTGGCAACGCAAAATGGATGAGATTTTGGCGGACATTCCTTTCACACAGTGCCTGTTAGATGACATGCTCATCACGGGCCTGACGGACCAGGAACACAAGCGTAACGTGGAGCTTGTGTTGGCCAGACTCCAAGAGCAGGGTCTAAAAGTGAACTTAGCGAAATGCCAATTCATGGTACCTAAATTGGAGTTTTGTGGCCACCTTGTGGATGCAGAGGGTATACACACCACGGAAGCCAAAGTTGATGCTTTAGTAAAAGCTCCAGCCCCGACCAACGTCCAGCAGCTGCGATCATACCTGGGCTTGCTGAACTATTACCACAAATTCCTGCCGGATCTAGCACACACTTTGTTTCCATTAAACAAGCTTTTGGAGAAACACTCCAGATGGAACTGGTCGGCTGCATGCCAACGTGCTTTTGAAGTTTCTAAGCGAAAGCTGTTGGCGTCACGCATGCTCGTGCACTATGACCTCCAAAGGCCTCTCACCTTGGCTTGTGATGCCTCACCCTATGGTCTAGGGGCTGTACTATCTCACGTTTTACCAGATGGGTCAGAGAAACCTGTGGCATTCGCCTCCAGGTCCTTGACAAAAGCAGAAAGCAATTACTCTCACATTGACAAAGAGGCTCTGGCGCTCATATGGGCAATTAAGAAGTTTCATCTTTACCTGTATGGTAGGGAATTCACCATACTGACTGATCATAAACCACTCCTTCAGATCTTTAGCCCTGACAAAGGCATCTCCCAGACGACTGCAGCCCGTCTTCAACGCTATGCCCTATTCTTGGGAGCATATAGCTACAAAATCCAGTATCGCAGCCATGATGCCAACGCTAATGCAGACGCCATGTCCCGTCTGACAAGAACATTAACAGACTCTTCTCCACCTGTCAAGAGTTGTCGTTACACTAGCCTGTCCTTTCTGTCTTCCGGGGAAGTAGCAGCCCATACAGCCAAGGATACCTTCCTTAAGACAATACTCTCCTGGGTACGGTACGGTTGGCCTGCAACTGTCACACAGGATTACGAGCCTTACTTCCGTAGGCGTCTGGAATTAACTGTGTCTGGCAACTGTGTTTTATGGGGAGACCGAGTGATCGTTCCACAGACCCTCCGGAGACACATTCTGGAATTGCTACATACTGGTCATCCCGGGGGCACACGTATGAAACAAAAGGCCCGAGGCTATGTGTGGTGGCCAAACCTCGACTCCGATATCACGACATATGTGAATGCGTGTGCTGGATGTGCACAAACTGCGAGAGACCCTCCTCGAGGGTGCGTCCAGCCCTGGACTTGGCCCACGGTTCCCTGGTTTCGCCTACACTTGGACTTTGCAGGCCCGATCAGAGGACACACCTTTTTGATCATTATTGATGCCCATTCAAAGTGGCCTGAGGTCGTTCCTGTTACTCAGCCAACGACTAAGGCGACGATTTCCATACTGTTACATCTCGCTGCTACGTTTGGATACCCCAGAGAAATTGTCACAGACAACGGTGCACAATTCACAAGCCAGGAGTTTCAGGGTTTCCTGACTGCCCACAACATCAAACACAAGTTGACCGCACCTTACCACCCGGCTACAAATGGTCAAGCAGAAAGGTTTGTACAGACCTTCAAACGCTATTTCAAAGCTACTGTGGCTACAAGTAAACAACAGTCCCTGTCACCCCAGCAGCTGGACTCCTTCCTTTCTGCTTACAGAACCACACCACATGCAACCACTGGGAAAACTCCAGCTGAACTTCTTTTGGGTCGGCAGCCATGGACTGTTTTGGATATGCTCCGCCCTCAAACGGTCCAGGAACATGTACGGCAGTCCCAAGACAAGAGGGTCGAACACGACGAGATTCCCCGGTTTACAGCCCAGCAAAAGGTATGGGCCCGATCTTATGGCGCTTCCAACACTCGTTGGCTTCCTGCTATCGTCGCAGAGACTTTGGGACCCAAAATGTATAGGGTCTGCCTGGAAGATGGTTCCATTTGCAGAAGGCATGCGGACCAATTGCGTCCTCGTTCTCAGCTGCCCGAATCCCTGACATCGGCTGCACCTCCAGTGTCTCAAGGATCTGCTCCTACCGGATCAGGAGGCATTGAGACTGATGCTTGGGGAGACTCTGAACTTTTGAACTCAGCTCCAACAGAGCCCTCCAGCCCTGGTCCAGAGGTCTGTTCACCCTCTGAGCTAGGGAATCCCCTCTTGGCCCCGCCGGTGTCCATTCCGGCCAGCCCTGCTTCCTCCAGCCCCGAGTCGCTGGGTGCCCGTCCTCAACGACACTGTCGCCCTCCTGACCGGTTTCAAATGCAAGACCGGTTACGAGACTTTCGACGGGCCCGCCGAAAGTGATCCGCTGCCATTTTCTCCCCGGAGCTTCCCTGGAAGTTGTTCTCACATCCGGACGTGGAAGAAACCATGTAAATCTCCTGAGTTGGAGGACTGTATTGGACAATTATGAGTTACTGTTTTATGCCTGTTCTCGTTTTGTTGTTTTTTTTTTTTTTTGTTTTTTGTTTTTTTTTTTAGGTATGGATGGAAGGTGTTATACCTGAAGGGTTTCACATGTACTGTCACTTTAAGGCTGGCTCCACCCAGGAGTGATGACAAGGGTCAAGGGGCAGAGTGGCCATCTTTAGAGACATGTAGAGATGTATTGATATGCAGAGCTGTCCTGTAATGCTGTACAGTGAGTCCTGAATAAACAACCGTTGTTCCAGACCAGAGTCCTGTGTCTCTCACAACACGGAGAATATAACATCTTTAATGAGGACACATGCAGCAATATTGTCAAGAAGGCATTAGCCATAGTACAGGTGAAGCCTCAAGATGTACACGGGTGTGCAGGCGCAGATGTGTAGTTGCCCATTTTTCTGTGCATAACCGTGCGCAGATGAATATGCGCAAATGCACACTCGTGTGCCCATCGCTAATGTTGGTGCCGATAGGACTATTTTTTTTTTTATTTAAAATTTTCAAGTATAACAAAGCGTAAAACATGTATAGGCAGATACATTGAACCAATATAAACACCAGTACAAAGGAAATACAGGGGATAGAGGCCCTGCCCGTGACAAGCAGGGAAGGGAGAGGTAGGTTGAAGGAGCGGTCAGAACTCAATGACCTAATCATGGGCGGGATCAGGGAGTGTAGAGGTCGCATGGATAAGGGGGTCTTGTACTCGAAACGTGAAATCATCAAGGGGAGAGTCCGAGTCCTTGGATATGTGGTTGAGGAAAATGTTCCATTTGGCGTGGAAGGACTGGGCCGCCGAGGGGGCCGTAAAGTCTGTATTGAGGCGGTGAATAGATAGGAGTGTGGTTAGCTCTGACGGTAACATAGAAATAGGGGGGGGGGTGTGGATGAGATCCAATGTTTCAAGATCAGACGTCTGGCAACAAGTAGGCTGGTGAGGATCCAGAGACGTGGAGGGTCAGCCGAGGTGCTCGACCATTTCTGTAGGCGTTTGTCCCAGTAGCCGAACAGCAGGAGGAGAGGGTCTTTCGGAGCAGGTAGGTTGGTAACATCTTTGATGAAAGCAAGGACTTGATCCCAGAATAGCGATATGTACGAACAGTCCCAAAATTTGTGGAAGAGGGAGGGCCGCTCGGCAGAGCAAAGAGGACACTTATGGGCTTCCGGGATCATCTTGTCAGAGAGGAATGGTATATGAGCTCTGTGAAAGATTTTGAGCTGGGTTTCCTTCCAGATAGAGTTAGGTGTAAGTCCGAGAGTGGTCCTGAGTCCTCTAATTATGTTAGGCAAGGTTTCATCTCCAGGGAAATCAGTGAGGCAGAGGACGTAAAGGAGGCAGGTGGACACGTCTTCAAGAGAGGTTTATAAATATCCGAAATGGTGAACTTGCTAGAGTCCAAGAGGGTGTCAATGAGCGAAAGTCGGAGTCTATTTTCGGGCTTGCATGAGATAGCGTGTACAAAGTGGAGACATTGGTTCAGGTAAAAGGAGTCTGATGCCCTCAAGTTGTATGTGTCAATAATTTCAGGATTAGAGAGCAGGGTCCCCGTTTGGGGGTTGCATAGTTGAGCGAAGGTGATCAGTCCCTTCGTTTCCCATCCCTTATATACTGCATGGTCTATACCCGGGGGGAAGGCAGGGTTGCCCATGATCGGGAGGTACTTGTAAAAATATAGAGGCAGTTTCAAAAGCTTGCGTACTTCCCTCCATGCAATAACCGTGTCCCTAAGGAGCAGGTTATGGCGAAGAGCAGGTTGCAATTGGGCCCATTTGACATGGAGGAGAGCAGATAAGGAATAGGGACTGGACATCTGAGACTCCAACTCATGGTTAGAGAACTGCGAGGTCTGAGATATCCAGTCCAGGGCCACCCTTAAGAGACATGACAAGTTGTACAATCGTAGATCAGGAAAACTAATGCCAGCGTCTCGCCTGGGGAGGCTCAATTTTTTAGAGGATATACAAGGTCTCTTATCTCTCCATAAAGATAGAGATATCGTGATAAGGGCTCCATAATAAATGGCAGCGGGGATAGGGGGGCAGCCTTGGCGTGTACCTTTAAACAGTCTGAAGTCGTCATGGAGCCACCTACGCACAGTCTAGCAGTCGGGGAAGTGTACATGAAGGTTATAAGTTTGACAAATGGGCCTTGGAACCGCAATGGTTTCCAAGACCTTGCGCAACCAGACAAAGTTGACATTGCCAAATGCCTTCTCGGCATCCAAGGTAACTATGGCCAGGTCCTTGGTAGGGTGTATCCGTGCGTGGTCCAGAACCAGTAACACCTTTCTGATGTTGGCACCTCTATCACTAGTTTTGCGCCTAGGTTTCCTGCGACCTGGAAGCACATACACAATTGATTTGACCTTTCTGATGTTGGCAGTGGCCGAACGGCCTTTGGTGAAACCTGACTGTGCTGGGTGTATCAAGTGGGGCATAATGAGTGGCAGGCGCGAGGCAATGATTTTCGATAATATTTTCACGTCGAGATTAAGTAGTGAAATAGGGCGATACGATCCTGGTTCTAGTGGGTCCTTGCCTTTTTTGGCGAGAAGTTTAATTATAGCCTGATTACCCGTCGGTAAGTAGGGCCCACCTTCCCAGATGTGCGAGTAGACCGCCACGAGCGTAGGGACTAAGCTAGTTGTGATGGATTTATAAAACTCGCCAGTGAGACCATCCGGCCCTGGTGATTTATTAGACGTAAGGTGCCTAATCGTTTGTGTGACTTCTTCCGCCGAGATCGGGGCATTCAACATAGCCAGAGGTTCTGTGCTAATGACAGGGAGTCCCGTGCCCGACAGGAACAAATCGTCCGCCGTGCAGTCCACCTCGTCAGGGACATAGAGCGACGAGTAGAAATCCAGCATGATGCGCTGCACGCCGTGTGGTGTGGAATCGACCGTACCCGAGGAATCCCGCAGAGAGCCGATATGAGTGGGAGACGTCTGGCCCATGCACATTTTCGCCAACAGTTTGCCAGCCTTATTGCCGAACCTGTGCAAGGTCGCAGCAAGGTGAGCTTTGTGGATGCGTTCCACTTTGTCCGCCCAGTCATCAAAATTTTTCTTGGCTAGGAGCCAAGTTTCTCTATCCGCCAGGGTATCTGTCAGCACTAAGCTCCGTTGCGCCATTCGCAAACGCTCACTAGCTAACTTGTACCTGCCATTTGCATGTCGTTTGTAAGCCGCTGCATAAGAAATGATATGACCTCTCAGGAAGGCCTTGCCTGCTTCCCAAAACAGGTGGGGGGGAGATGGAATGCGCCGCATTGGAGTCAGAGTATTCCTTCCATGCACGTTTGAGAAAGACCTGGAAGTCGGCATTGTTGGCCAAGTAGGAGGGGAACCGCCAAATAAGGGGGGCAGCCGGGGCACCGGCCAAGTCCAGGGATATGGAGAGTGGAGAGTGATCCGAGATTGCCATGTCATGAATAGTAGCGTCCTGCGTCAGAGGGAGAAGGGAATCCGAACAGAAAAATAGTCGATTCTCGTGAAAGTCTTATGAGAGTGGGAGTAGAAGGTATACTCACGATCAGTCGGGTGGAAATGTTGCCACATGTCAGGTAGTGAGAGAGACTCTATGAGCATGGCTAAAGGGGTGGGATTGCCGATCGCACGGGGACACGACGCCGGGGGAGATAGGGATTTGTCAAGGACTAAGTCCATAACAGCGTTAAAGTCGCCCCCAAGCAGGCGCGGGACATGTGGTAGGGTCAATGTTCGGGCAGACAGCGCAGTATAAAAGGACTTTGGGGGCATACACATTAGACACGACAAATTCCTTGCAGTGGAGTAGGACGTGGGCCGAGACATAGCAGCCTTCTGAATCCGCATCCACCGAAATGATTTCCACTGGGAGACGTTTATGAAATAAGATAAGAACCCCAGCTTTACGCCCTATCGCTGCCGAGCCCACTAACTCACCTACCCAGAGCTTTTCCATACGTGCCATATCATCGGCCGGAAGGTGCGATTCCTGGATAAGAGGTATGTCAGCCCGGAGGCGTTTGAGGTGCCTTAAGACTTTCATCCTCTTAGCCGGGGATCTGAGACCCTTAACATTCCAGGATACTAACGTCATGATAGATGAAAATAAGTTGGGAGTGTGTAGAAACGGTGGAAGATCCTACCCATAGTCAAGAAGAGAGTGCGATATGTGTAATCGAAGTAGAGCCGCCGAGTGGTTACACGAGCACATTGAGTAGAAGGCGTAGCCGCCGGAAGAATGACCTCTGGGGGAGGGGGACCGGGAAAGGAAGGGACCGGAAAACTGGGTGGAAAAAAAACAGACAAAATAAACAAAGTAACATAGTCGCAAGGATTTCACTTTTTTCTGCATGTGTATGCGATGGAGCACAGCTCCCCAAGTGTGACTCCAGGGACGAAATGGGGCGAACTAGGCCCTACCAAAGTTCGTCTCTGCAGAAATCTGGGTCGCGACCTACGACGGAGCAAAGTGCAGCCATGGCATAAGAATCAACCTAGAGAAAAGGGGGCATGTAAATAGCAGTACATTAACGGATGAAAAACAAGCAATAAACATATAAATGAACTCTAGATGTAGAGGACGAGCTTACGAATCAAAACGTCCCAGGCGGCAGGGACCACCCGGGAGCTGAGCCCGGAGGAAATCGTTCCAAGGGCCCGCTAGGTAGAAGAAAGCATAGCCAGGGCCTGAGATGGTTCAACGGGGGGGTCCAGAGCGGCCAGAGCTAACCACATCCGAGTACCGTTGCCGTTTAGGGGATTCCTTTCTGGGGCTCCGTTGGACATCCGGTCTGGAGAAAGAGAGGGCTTTGGCAGATGTGGAGTGACCAGGGTCACCGTGGTGGAGAGAGCGGATACATTTTTCTGCCTCTTCCGGGTCTTGAAAGGATAGTTGATTGCTGTTCGGGGCATGAAGGCGTAGCGTCGCCGGATAAGCCAGGGTAAATTTCAAACGCTCCTGATGGAGTTGTGAGCAAACGGTCTTTTTTTTGCGACGTCAACTGATTAGTCAGCAAATATAAGAACTTTCATACCTTCGATCTGGAAGTGGGGGGTTTGGCGGAACTTCTGCAAGATGGCAGACTTGTCCGCATAGTTTAAGTATTTCGCGATAATTGGGCGAGGGGTCTTACGTTCTTCAGAGTAGAGACCCATTCTGTGAGCCCGTTCCACTACGCAGGTCCCCTGAAGGCCCAAAGCTGCAAGAATCTTCTGCGAGCATAATTCAGGGATAGCTGAGGGCGCAACACTTTCAGGGATCCCAATAAATCTCAGGTTGCTCCGGCGTGATCTGTTTTCCAAATCTTACAATTTGTCCATGATAATGCTGTTCAATTTGTCCTGGGATTGTTCCGTGCCCTGTAGCTGGTAAAGTTCGTCCTCAACATTAGAGATCCGGCTTTCTGCCTCATTGAGGCGTTGGGAGTGGGAATCCAGCTCCTTCTTAATGCACGCCATGCCAGCAGCCACGGCCCGCTCCACCGAGGCAGTAATGATGGGGGTCAGCAAGGCCACTACAGCCTGAGCAATCTTGTCGGTGGAGGGGTCCTGTGCAGAGGGGGATGCGGCATGTGGCAGCCGGGGGTAATCCGCCGGCATCCTGGAAGTGTCCATCTCTGCAGCTTCTAGCGAGGTGCCGATGTAGGCCAAGACCGCGGCCTCGATTTGCGCCGGGCCCGGTGGCGGCCGCGGCGCAGCTTTTTCCAGGTGCTGATCCATTGTAGGAGCAGGTAAAGAGCACCGCCGGGACCGGAGGATTCCACGAGCCAGATGGGATGGGCGGAGGCAGGCAGGAGGCTTCGGGCAAGATTTTTATGCCGAATTAGTGGGTCACACCCCGGGAGCTGCTAAAATCCCTGCTACTCCATACGGCGCCGGAACCAGAACTCCCCGATAGGACTATTTAAACTGCAAAAGTTCTGTTAGCCCATTCTGTCTGATCTACAGCCAGGGCCAATCCTGAATGGGTCCACAGGGTACATTGCATCCAGGCACCACAAACTGAGGCAGAGCTCTCCCTGCCAACAAATGATAGTAGCAGCGAGCGAGTCTGAAGAGGAGAAACTGTGCTGCCCCCTTCTTCCCCCTGCTCGAGTCGCTGGTGTCAGAAGAGGGTGCACTGTTTCCTGCCCATGCCCTTCCCTGTTAGCAGGGGATGAACAGCTGCATCTCTGTGTGGAGAGCAGCTGCAGACTCCTCTTTCCGTCCTCTCTCTCCTCCTCCTCGTGCTGCTGTACTCAGGAGCAGCGCTTGCCAGGACAGCCAATATGTTTCTTCTCTCTCACTCTTACTGGCCAGGGAAAAAAAAAACAATTAATAAGGAGAAGAAAGGAGGATTGAGGGACATGTAGTCCCAAGGACTGGTGGGCCCATTGCAAACCTAAGGGGGAAACTGCAGCCCCCAGCATGCCCAGCTGAAAGGGAGGGAGATAGAGCCAGGCTATGGGTGGCAAGTGACACGCTGCATCTGGTGGCAAGCAACAGTGGAAAGTGACACACTGCATCTGGTGGCAAGTGATGGTGGCAAGTGACAAGCTACATCTGGTGGCAGGCGATGGTGGTAAGTGACACGCTGAATTTGGTGGCAAGCAATGGTGGAAAGTGACACACTGCATCTGGTGGCAGGTGATGATGGTAAGAGACAAGCTGCATCTGGTGGCAGGCATCTGTGGCAAGTGACACGCCGTATCTGGTGGCAGGTGATGGTGACAAGCTATATCTGGTGGCAGGTGATGGTGGCATGCTGCATCTGGTGGCAGGCAACAGTGGCATGCTGCATCTGGTGGCAAGTGACAAGCTCAGGTTTCCCACTGATTCAGCATTATGGTGAGTTGAACTATTTCATTATATATTAAAATGTAGTAATAGAAATGGTGTCTGGAGGATTTAGGTGCTAACACGTCCTTTTAAAAGGACTATTTGATTTTCCTTGATCAGTGGTAGAAATGTTGAAGGAGCCAACAGGAGCTGCATAATTTTACTTCATTCAAGTTCTTTATTTCTTGTTTCCAAATCCCTACATTGCTAAGTAGAAGAGCTGTGATTAGTTAATGCTGGTAAAATTCAGGATGTGGTTGGCATGCTTGCAGCTTCGGCTTACTGAAACAACTGTAAACCTCAAAAGTTTAGAATTACTGGTAATAAGCTGTTGATCATTATCCTCAGGGGTTGTGCCATTGACACATTGCCTTAAAAAAATGTGTGAAGGGGGAGGAGTTAGTAAGATATGGGGGCGCCAGAAATATTTCTGCACCCAGGCATCTATGACCCCAAGATTGGCCCTGTCTACAGCTATTACCTGTGTTCCTGTATCTGTATCTGTCACCAGCCCATCAGAATACATGAGTACCTGTCACCAGCCCATGAGAGTGCCTGAGTACCTGTCATCAGAGTACCTGATGGGCTGGTGACAGGTACTCAGGTACTCTGATGGGCTGGTGACAGGTACTGGGATGGGCTAGTTACAGGTACTTTGATGGGCTAGTGACAGGTCCTCTTTATTGGGGGGGCAATCAGTGTGTTTTAGTGTGCACTGTAATTGGTAACTAGCTGGTACCGCAATCTCCTCCTCACACAGGATCGGGCCTGGCGGGGTGTCGCCACTACCGCGCGCGCTTTAGGCCGCCTAGGCTGGGGCGGGGCTGAAGCGCACTGCGCGGATGCGTGCCGCCGCCGCGCACTCTCCCCCTAGCGAGCCAGCGCCGCTTGTGTGTGAGGCCGGCCTGTGTGTGTGAGGCGCGGCCGCGGCGTTTGTGTTTTGGGTTTTTGGGATAATGTCAGTCTGTGTCTTGGGTCTTGGGGCCCCAGGCCAGCTCGCGGCCCCAAGCAATTGCTTGTTTTGCCTGCCTTGACGCAACGGGCCTGTGCACCTGCTACCCATTGCCACAGGTGATGGACATCTTACAGGCACTCATACCTCACTGTGCTCTTGGGTTGTGGAGTAATGTTTACATAATTAACCCTTTAGTACAAAACTAAAGGCAAAAAAAAATCCCTTAATACAATGTGTATTGCCCCGTAAATCACAGCTTCATCAGAAGTGCTTCAAAATAAAATAACTGGATCATGGGTGAAGCATAGCCAGCTTTGTTATTGTTAGTTATTATCAGAATTGCATCAAAGAGAAATAATATGAAACACTCTTACTTTGTCATGTCTCCACTGGAACTCTCCATTAAAATCTTCTGGTTTGCTTGCTGTTTCCAAAGTTTTACTGGTTGCAAAAGTTTTTGCCTTGAAAAGAAACTGCCCAGGAGTGAGATCATCATAGATAATGTTTGTTATCATCATATTGGAGGGCACTTCTCCTCTGTCATTAAGGAAGATTTCCTCACCGCTTGGGCTGGTGTAGTGAACTGCCTGGATGTATCTGTTTAGCTTTCAAAGGAAAAAACATGTTTTAAAATAATTAATTACTAATTCACCGGTTTGCAGTTAAAGTTTCCCATTTGTAGCTTTCCAGGTTTTATCAACATTTGCTGTACTTATAATTCAGTGTTACTATCAGCTTCAAAGTTTGTTTTAAAATATCAACTGCTGTATTTTTTATTTTTTAAGGATTCCTTTAGAGTCTCACTATCTAAATTTACATTTTCTGTATTAATAATTAAATGAAAATGAGCATCTTAACCACTTAAGCCCCAGAAGATTTTACCCCCTTCCTGACCAGGGCCTATTTTGTGATTCGGCACTGTGTGAATTTAAAGGACAATTGCGTGGTCGTGCGACACTGTACCCAAATGAAATTGACGTCCTTTTTTTCCCCACAAACAGAGCTTTCTTTTGGTGGTATTTGATCACCTGTGTGATTTTTACTTTTTGCGCTATAAACAAAAAAAGACCGACAATTTTGAATAAATAACAATATTTTCACATTTTTTTATATGAAATTCCCCCCCAAAAAAATTTAAAAATCTAAATTTTTTAACATTTTTGACCAATTTGTTTTCTGCTACATATTTTTGGTAAGAAAAATTGCAATAAGCGTATTTTGATTGGTTTGCGCAAAAGTTATTGCGTTTACTAACTATGGGAAAGATTTCTGTCATTTTTGGTGGGTTTTTTTAGCGCGTAATGGCGGCGATCTGCGATTTTTTTTGCGGGACTGCGACATTGCGGTGGACAAATCTGACCCTTGACTGACATTTTTGACACTTTTGGGGGTACCAGTGACATTACTACAGTAATCAGTGCTATACATATGCACTGTTACTGTAAAAACGACACTGGCAGGGAAGGGGTTAACTTTATTGGTGATGCAGGGGTTAAGTGTCTCCCTAGGGGGCGTGCATCTAACTGTAAAGGGGTGTGGCTAGTGATGTAACCACAGAGACATACGATCCTATATAGCAGGATCGTAGGATCTCTGCAGTTAGATCAGGGAGAATGACAGGCGGCTTTGTTTACATCAGCCATCTGCCTTTCTCCCTCTCCACGGGGAGATCGCGAGTGAGCGTACTTGTTAGGGAATGAGAGGGGGCGGGAGCGTGCCTTTCGGCGGCGCGCGCTCGCCCCCTAAAATGTTCACAGGCTAGCGACGTAGTCCTACGTCACTTTGCCTGTACGGGGCTGACCGCCGCAGTAAATAGCCGTGCGGCAAGCGGTTAACTGAGAATTCAGAGTTATGTTAGTGTTTACATACATAGTTACATACAGTAGTTGATATGATTGGATAAAGACAACAGTCCATCTAGTTCAACTTGTGTTGGTTTGTGTGCATGTAGCAAATCATTTCCCATATCCCCGTATATTGTTTTCGCTAAGATGCACATCCCAGATTCTTTCTAAACTATCCATACTTCCTGCCGACACCACCAATTGTGGAAGAGAGTTCCACATCCTTACTGCCCCAACAGGGAAAAAGCCCCTACGCAGATTAGGGATAACCCCCTTCTCTTTCAGTCTCATTGAGTATCACTGTGTCTTCTTACACTCCCTTACGCAGTGTACCTAAGTATCTGTCTGCAGCTCATAAGAGTACCTGAATACCTATCTGCAGCCCATGCCTCATAGCTTATGTGTTGGGGTGTTTGCTTTCCAAAATGGTGTCATTTTGTGGGCATTTCCATTGTCCTAGTGCTCCAGGGCCTTCAAAAGTGTGATTGGTTGAAATGAAATTATATGTGAAATGTATGCTCCTAGTACACCTGATGGTGCTCCTTGCATGTTGGGTCTCTGTATGTGGCTTTATAAGGGTATGTGCTCTGAGAGTGTGGTTCCTGCGCTATCTTGGATAGATACCTCTCACCCTAATGCCGCATGTACAATAACTGATACCATAAAACAGTTTACAATGTTCAAAATATAGGGGGTGTAATGCGCTTCAGGGGTATAGGTCAAAGTTGCATAAATACAATCTAAGTAAAAGTTCTACTGCGCATCTCTTTTGCTCCAAAACAATTGTGCAAGTAAATATATATATACAGTAAAACCTTGGATTGCGAGCATAATTCGTTCCGGAAGCATGCTTGTAATCCAAAGCACTCTTATATCAAAGCAAATTTCCCCATAAGGAATAAAGGAAACTCAGATGATTCGTTCCACAACCATTTATTCATAAGTCCTTCAATTTATAGTCCATATAAAAAGATTATAGCATTGCGATAGGTTGTGTAACCATAAAATGTCCATCCACAAATAGCCACTTCCACAAGGGGATTAGAAGCAAAATCCAGCAGGAGCTGCAGGGTATCAAAGAGAAGAGAGGCGCCTCTAAGTGTAGCAATATGGTTCCATTTAATGAAGGTTCAACATTTAGCAATTCACATGGTTGATGAATAAAACAGGCACATCTAAGTATGCAGGCATCGGGGTAAAGCTGTCCACATAGACCATCTTCTGCACTGCCGGCTGCTAGTCTGTAATCCTGACCGGGAAGACCACCCTGCAGTAAAGCGATCTGAAAGCGAGGGACAGCATGGAAAGGATGACGTAGATGGCGGTGCAGAGGATGGTCTATGTGGACAGCTTTACCCCGGATGCCTGCATCCTTAGATGTGCCTGTTCCAATCATCAACCATTTGAGTTGCTAAATGTTGTACCTTCATTACATTTAACCATATTGCTACACTTAGAGGCACCTCTCTTCTCTTTTATACTCAGCTGTGACTTGAGGCTACTTGTATATCAAGACATCGCTTGTATATCAAGTCAAAATTTATTTGAAAATTTTGCTTGTCTTGCAAAGCGCTCTTAAACCAAGTTACTCTCAAACCAAGGTTTTACTGTATATATATATTAAGTGCTTCTGTATCTAAATCACAATAAATAGATTAATATCACAAATAATCAATATAAAGTGCTGGTGTCTATATCGAACTAAAAGTGCTTGTATTGATTAAGGTGAATCTGTGCAGCCTTTAAAAGGTATTAGTGCTCTGTGTATAATGGTGCCAATACTTTCTTCTTATAAGTAGGGATGATCGAACGGTTCGGGTCGACCATCGGTTCGACCCGAACATTGGCTGTTCGAGGTTCGGCCGAATTTAGAAATTTTTGCCCAAAAAGTTCGGAATTCGGCAATCAGAACCGACCAAAATGCAATGGGACAGGAAATGGGCTTTAAAAGCCCATGATTGGACCAGAACCATTAGTAAAAGCCAATTGAGGGGGCAGGAGAATGCTAGGAATGTGATTGGAGTGACTAGGGGGTCCCTAGACCAATCATTAGTGAATACGCCCCCCAGTATATAAGATAGTCCCTGCAAATTCCTAGCATTGTAATACAGGGACATGGAAGAGAATGGAAGCAGTTCTGTTAAATTGGCTTCAAAAGTGTCATTTAGCATTTATTAGTGTGAGGAAAGGGATATCTAGTGTAGTTAGAGTGCTCCTTAACACTTTAGTTAGATGCAAAAATGTAGTTTCTGTAGGGAAAGTGTTAAGTGCCAGGGTGATGTAGTGTAGGGTGAACTGACACTGACTGCTATGGCAGGGTGACCAAACCCTTCCATATCTGGGTGACCGCTATAGAGAAAAGCTAGTTTCTCTGAAGTCACTTTCGCTGCAGGGATATGGCTTCTCACGGTCATCTTGCTTTTTGGCTGCAGGTGTCTATAGGGATTTTTTGAGCACATGTTTGGAGTCAGGCATGACATCTGAACATGTGTATAGGGGGTATATATACACACCCATGTATGTATATATACACCTAGACATATATAGGTGTGAAAGGAGCAGAAAACACTACTTGCGCTAATGAAATAATTAACACCAATATAGTTACGCTCCTATCACACCTATATATGTCTAAGTGTAAAATACATATAAGTGTGTGTGTACATATATACTCCTATACAGAAGTTCAGATGTTTTGCCTGCCTCCAAAGAACCCAAAAAAATGCCCAAAAAAACGCTAGCGCCAAAAAAAACGCCCAGGTGTGTTATTGCAGGCATTTTTTGGGGGTTTTTGGAGGCAGGCAAAACATCTGAACTTGTGTATAGTGGTATATATACACACATACTTATATGTATATATACACCTAGACATATATAGGTGTGATAGTAGCAGAAATGTATGCTTGCGCTAATGAAATAATTTACACTAATATGGCTCCGCTCCTATCACACCTATATATGTCTAAGTGTAAAATACATATAAGTATGTGTGTATATATACCACTATACACAAGTTCAGATGTTTTGCCTGCCTCCAAAAACCCCCAAAAAATGCCTGCAACAACACACCTGGGCGTTTTTTTTTGTTTTGGCGCTAGCGTTTTTTTGGGCATTTTTTGGGTTCTTTGGAGGCAGGCAAAACATCTGAACTTGTGTATAGTGGTATATATACACACACACTTATATGTATTTTACACTTAGACATATATAGGTGTTATAGGAGCGGAGCCATATTAGTGTAAATGATTTAATTAGCGCAAGCATATATTTCTGCTACTATCACACCTATATATGTCTAGGTGTATATATATATATACATATAAGTATGTGTGTATATATACCCGTATACACAAGTTCAGATGTTTTGAAAAGACCCCAAAAAATGCCCAAAAAAACGCCTGCTACTAAACCGGCAAGGTGTGAAAAGAGAGAAGCCACTAACCTGTTCTATAAGTGACAAAATATAAACGATCTTTTTTATGGTTCTGGACATGCTACAGAGCTGAAACTTCACAGGTACACCTTTTAGACCCCCCAGATACTAAATCTTTTTTTTTTTTTTTTAATTTTTTCAATAATTGGTTCTCTATCAAAAATGACAATTTTTAAGAACTTTTTTGTGTGATTAATAGTCCCTGGGGTATGACCCAAAACCCTAGGCACTTTTTAGGGGCATTTATTGGGTTTTAGGGCTTCAAAATGGTGTTTTTTGATTACCGAAGTTCGGGTCCCATTGATTTCAATGGGGTTCTGAAATCCGGGCCGAACTTTCGGGAAGTTCGGATGTTCTGGCCGAACCGAACTTTTGAAAAGTTCGATCATCCCTACTTATAAGCGCGTGTTATTCCTTACAGTGATAATACAGTGATATTCCATATACTCTTCATCAAAATAAAACCAAAGTGACAATAAATAAATAGTGTCCAATCCAGATGGTGAAAGAAAAAATATATATAAATATACAAAAATCAATAAAATTTAAAAAAGTGATTTTTAGTGTGGGTTATCTTCCTCCACCTTTAATCTCCGTGGCTTGGGCTTGTTCAGTGCTCTCACTTCTAGGTGTGCTAAATGCTCACCTCAATGAGGTCAGAAATACGCCTGTATCACTTGACCTAGACTGGCCGTGGTTCCTTTCACTCCTTATCCTGACGAGGTCCCAAGCTTTTACAGTTGTCTCTCTCCATAAACGGTCCATAAGGACACCCAGCCGGGGAAGACATAGAAGCAGAATAAGGGACAACTAATAGGCAATTTAGCATCAGGACTTGGCAAAATACATGGAACTTTCTTTCTCCTGACTGGGTGGCCCTTTCTCTATGATAACCAAGAAAAAACAGAGTATCTACTAATTGGATGGGTCAAAATACACGGGAATCCCTTTCTTGATTGGGTGGCGTTTCTCTTATATATAAAGTTTGAAAATCAAGATAAATGTTGCTAAAATTAAATCATCAAGATCTGTAAAAAGGTTCGGAAACTGCTCTCCTCTATAAGCGGGTTCTCGTTTTGCCCCCCTTTCCTTCCAAGAATATAGATTGCTTCATTATGGATTAAAAACTCCTCGACCGAGACCTAGTGTCAAAATGGAGGAGGAACAAATGCTGATTTGATACGTTGGAACAGAGGGGAATATTACATTCTACTTATACCTCTGTGTATGTTTTTTTTTAAACAGTGATTCTCTGGATGATAAAAATCAGGAATAAAGAAGCAGGAATTTTGCACACTTGTCTCTAGCCTCCATTAAAGTATACAGGATACCTACAAGGAAAAATGCAGCAGGGTGTAGGTTATCAGGAGTGAATCAAAATCCCTGATGAAGATTTGTATGTTATAGATCACACATGTATCGAAACGCGTTGGATTGTGTACCACTCCTTTGAGTTACGCCATGTTTGTATCATGTATCGTTACAATGTAATGGGTAAGCTATTATCTGTGTAACAAGCTACAATACCCTGTATATACATAAGAGAAACATTATTGATTAGAAGTGATATCAATTTTCAATAAAATCTAAATATTTTAGATCAACGACATTAATCTTCTTTATAGATAGAACCCACGGTTACCTCTAAAGTCCCACATGTACTTAGGGGGTTTCCTTTCTAAAGCTTTTACAGGGGGAATCGCTCCCTCTCCTGGGATCTGTCGGTTCGTTTCCTGGGGCTGATGTTCCTATGGGGGCTTTTTTATGTCTTCCTCCGGGTTTGTCTCCTTAGCTAATCCCTCTGCTCCTTAGGGCTCATTAAAGTAACGGGTCCATCACGTTGTTGTATGTTAAGACTTTTTATTGAAAAAATATCTCAAGCTTACATTTAGAACTGCTATATGCTGTGTATCGCTGACCGCCGTGGGAGCGCCGTTTCGTCACTTCCGGTTTTCCTACGCGTTGCGTCACAATATCACGTGACTTCCTCAGGTAATTCCCTTGTGGGTGCACTTGCAGGTGCACTTGCAGTGCACAGACTATTTGCCTTTAGTAAATCAACCCTATAGTGTAGCTAAAAAGATCATTGGTGCCAGTGGGAAATTATCTGAGAGGCAGAAATTGCTTATTGCTCAAGGAACCCCTAGCAACCTTTGCAGGAACCTTAGTTGACGGACTCTGACATAGGCAATAACATTCTACTCCTTTCATTACATTTTCTATAATTATATGAGGAATTTGTCTTACTTTTTGTCTTAATCCATACTTTGTATTTGCACTTAGTTTCATATTGTTCAAAGCATGAGCCAGCACATATACTGCCGTGTAGATGAAATAATATTTTGGGTTCTGCTTGTTAATAAAGTATTTATTCATCCTTTCTGTCCCAGTGCAGGTGATGTTAGGGACAAGGCCTAGTAACTGGAATATCCTATTTTTGATTGGGTTAGAAGAAAGACAATGAAACCTCCTGAGCCAAATATCTTCCAGCAATGGATCAGCTGGGCGTTTGGATGGATGTACATTTTCCAAATAACCATCTAACCCAGGGATGTAGCGAAGAAGATGGAGAGGCATTATGCTGCAATTAAATGTTTTTCTCAGGCCGATCTCTGCATATGAAATGACGTTCCACGACTCATTGAGGATGAATGTCATATTTTGTTTGAGAGCATTTAATTCCTCAAAAAATCTGATATATGTATAAATAAAGTGGCCACATACGACAATGACATCAGTAGTTGACCTCTTGATGACCATCATTCTCTGTCTGTTAATGTCCTCATCGCTGGTCAGGTAAATAATAAATTCTATACAGATCCGATGTTTTATCATCTCCTTTCTCAGCTCCCCAAGTTCTGTTTCTCCGGTGCCATCACTTGATGTGATGATTCCAACCCAATTCCATCCAAATATATTCAGGATCTTTACAACCATCTCATACCAAACCAAGCTATTTTCAACAGTGCGGTAAAAGTTTGGGAATTTTTCTCTGTCACTCAGAAGAGGGTCAGTAACCCGATGGTTAATCTGAGGAAACACAATGTGAGCAGCTTATACATGGTTCAGTGGTTAGCACTGCTGCCTTGCAGCACTGTAGTCTTTTTCTTCAACTCATGTCTATAACCCTATCTGCTTGGAGTTTGCATGTTCTATTTATGCGTGCATGGGTTTCCTTCCACACTCCAAAGACATGCTAATATGATAATTGTATCTTGTATTAATTAGCCCTAGTACTTGGGCACATATGATATAGGGACCTTAGAGTGTAAGCTCTGTGAAGGGCCAGACTGACATAACTAAGTAGAATTTAAAGCATTGTGTAAATTGATGGTGCCATATACAGTAAATGTCTGCAAAAAATTACGAAAGCTATTTTTCTGCCAAGTGTTTTAACCACTTAAGCCCCGGAAGATTTTACCCCCTTCCTGACCAGGGGGTATTTTGCGATTCGGCACTGCGTAACTTTAACGGACAATTGCGCGGTCGTGCGATGCTATACCTAAACGAATTTGACGTCCTTTTTTTTCCCACAACCAGAGCTTTCTTTTGGTGGTATTTGATCACCTGTGCAATTTTTTGATCATGCGCTATAAACAAAAAAAGAGCGACAATTTTGCAAAAATAACAATATTTTTCACATTTTTTTATAAGAAATTCCCCCCCAAAAAAATGTAAAAATTAAAGTTTTTTAACATTTTCGGCCAATTTGTTTTATGCTACCTTTGTTTGGTAAAAAAAATCGCAAACAGCGTATTTTGATTGGTTTGCGCAAAAGTTATCGCGTTAACTAACAAAGGGAAAGATTTTTGTCATTTTTGTTGTTTTTTTTTTTAATGCGTAATGGCGGCGATCTGTGATTTTTTTTTGCGGGACTGCGACATTGTGGCGGACAGATCGGACCCCTAACTGACATTTTTGACACTTTTGGGGTTACCAGTGACATTACTGCAGTAATCAGTGCTATACATATGCACTGTTACTGCAAAATTACACTGGTTTGAGAGGGAGGGACTGTGTGTGTCCCTAGGAGCGTGATTCTAACTGTGATTGGCTGTCTGTTGAGCTGTAGAAACAGTGATCAACGGTTCTACATAGTGGAAACGTGTGATCACAGTTTCTACACAGGGGAGAATGACAGGCGGCTTGTTTACACTAGCCGCCTGACTTTCTCCCTCTGCAGCGGTGATCGCAGAGTGACCGGCGGGCATCGGGTCCGCCGGTCACACGCGCGGGGGGGGTCCGTGACCACGCGGGAGCGTGCCTCTGGCGGCGCGCGCTCGCTCCCTAGACCCTCACAGGCTAGCGACGTAGACCTACGTCACTTTGCCTGTGAGGGGCTGACTGCTGACGTAGATAGTCGTTAGGCAGTCGGCAAGTGGTTAATAGAAAGTGAATGGTATCAAAACTTTTCAAAGTGTGGGGATTTCAAGAGCCTGAAACCCAGTATTTATGGCACATTAAATTCCACCTTCTGTTTATAAATTGTATATATTTTTTTCTGAAAGCAGAGGCCCTGGAGAACAAAATGGTGTGGTTGTTTCAATTTTTTTATGATGTATTATATTTGCACAGCCATTTATTAACCACCTCGGCTCCGGAAGGTTTTACAACCTTCATGACCAGTCCATTTTTTTGCTATTAAGCACTGCGCTACTTGCTGGTTGCTAACTGGTGATTGTGCGGTCATGCAACATTGTATGCAATTTAAATTTTTAACATTTTTTTCACACAAATATAACTTTCTTTTGGTGATATTTGATAGCAAATTTTTTTTTTTGTTTTTTTTTTATTTTTATATATATTCTTTGTGATTGAAATGAAAAAATACCAAACATGTTGAATAAAAAGGATCTTTTCTACTTTCTGTTATAAAACATATCCAATAAAATCACATTTCTTCATACATTCAGGCCAAAATGTGTTCTGATACATTTCTTTGGTTAAAAAAAAAAAAACACAAATAAGTGTATATTATTTGGTTTGTGTGAAAGCTATAGCATCTATAAACTATGGTGTATATTTTTGAAAATGTATTAATTCTGATGTTCTGGCGGCCTAACTCATTTCTTGAGACCCTAAAATGCTAGGATAGGGAAAATGCTCCCAAAAGGACTCCTTTTGGGAATTAAACGTCTGAGGTATTTAGTAAGAGGCATGGTGAGTTTTTTGAAGTTGTAGATCTTTTTGTCACAATTTTTTGGAAAATTAAGAAGAAATTGAATAAAACATTTTTTTGTTTTCACAATTTTTTACATACAGTCACCAGTGCAGTAAGCCTTCAGGTTATATTTGCAGCCACAAAATACTAACTAGCTGTGCACAAATAGTCCCAGCACATGGACAATGTCATAACAGAAGTATTGCTATTGGAAAATTTGCAAACAATTTTATTTATTTATTTTTCTAAATCAGCCAGAACTGATTTATTATTGCAGTTGCCTGGGCTGCCAGTGACTGTCAGGTCCACAGAGTGTACTGTGCCCACTGTAGTGCCACTGCGTGCCCACCCACCACTGATATATATACGGTGGCACAGCAGCTTGCAAAGTAAAAATATATATATTTTTTTTATAATTGCAGTTGCCTGGGTGCCAGTGACTGTCAGGTTCACAGAGAGTGTACTGTGCCACTGCCCACCCACCACTGATATATACGGTCGCACAGCAGCTTGCAAATTAAAAATATATATATTTTTTTATAATTGCAGTTGCCTGGGCTGCCAGTGACTGTCAGGTCCACAGAGAGTGTACTGTGCCACTGCCCACCCACCACTGATATATACGGTGGCACAGCAGCTTGCAAATTAAAAATATATATATTTTTTTTATAATTGCAGTTGCCTGGGCTGCCAGTGACTGTCAGGTCCACAGAGTGTACTGTACCCACTACCCAACACTCCTATAGGGTGGCACAGCACCTTGCACTCATAGTACAACACATTAAAAAAAAAAAATGACAGGCAGAGGCAGGCCACCCCGCAAGGGCCATCGTGGTCGTGGTGCTGTGATTTCCTTAGGCCCTAGAATAATGCCCAGTGTTCAGAGGCCACCACAGACCCTGAACTCAAAAAATTCTGAGGACATAGTTGACTGGCTTACACAGGACACCCAATCGTCTACAGCTTCCGCTCGGAACCTTAATGCACCATCCTCCTCCAGCTAAGCTTCGGGCACCTCTCAATTTACCACTCGCCTGCCCGCCGGCACCACCACCAACACTAGCACCACAGTCGCTTCACTTGATCCGTCAGAGGAGTTATTTTCACATCAGTTGGAAGAAATAAGTGATGCGCAACTATTAGTGCCAGAGGATGTAGATAACGGGGATATGTCTCAGTCAGGCAGCATTATACACATGGACGTACATTGTGATGATGATGATGATGTTGTACCTGCTGCTGCCTTTGCTGAGTTGTCAAGTGAAGCGACTGATGATGACGATGTGTCTGTGGATGTCACCTGGGTGCCTGCTCGAAGAGCAGAAGAAGAGGGGGAAAGTTCAGATGGGGAGACAGAGAGGAGGAGGAGGAGACGAGTTGGAAGCAGGGGGAGGAGGTCATCGCAAGGAGCTAGTGGCGCAGTCAGACAGCATGTAGATTCGGCACCCGGGGTCAGCCAGACAGCACGCCAATCAACGCAAGCTGTTGCCACCACCAGAATGCCGTCCTTGCAAAGCTCAGCAGTGTGGCATTTTTTTTGTGTGTCTGCCTCTGATATCAGCGATGCCATTTGTAACCTGTGCCAAAAGAAACTGAGTCGTGGGAAGTCCAACACCCACCTAGGTACAACTGCTTTGCGAAGGCACATGATCTCACATCACAAACGCCTATGGGATCAACACATGAGTAAAAGCAGCACACAAACTGAAAGCCACCATCCTCCTCCTGGTCCAGCATCTTCAGCCACGTCAACCACTGCTGTCCTCCATGCCCCCTATCAACAACCCGCCCCTCCGCCTCTCACCTTCAGCAGTTCCTGCTCATCTGCCCACAGTCAGGTGTCTGTCAAGGAAATGTTTGAGCGTAAGAAGCCAATCTCACAGAGTCACCCCCTTGCCCGGCGTCTGACAGCTGGCTTGTCGGAACTCTTAGCCCGCCAGCTTTTACCATACAAGCTGGTGGAGTCTGAGGCCTTCAAAAAATTTGTCGCTATTGGGACACCGCAGTGGAAGGTACCCGGCCGAAATTATTTTTCACAAAAGGCAATCCCCAACCTGTACTCTATTGTGGAAAATGAAATCATGTCACGTCTGGCACACAGTGTTGGGGCAAGGGTCCATCTGACCACTGATAGCTGGTCTGCAAAGCACGGTCAGGGCAGGTATATCACTTACACTGCGCATTGGGTAAACCTGCTGGCGGCTGCCAAGCATGGAATGCGTGGCTCTGCTGCAGAGGAGTTGGTGACACCGCCACGACTTGCAGGCAGGCCTGCTGCCACCTCCTCTACTCCTCCTACTCCATCCTCTTTGCTAACCTCCTCGGCTGAGTCCTCTTCTGCTGTTGCGTCTTGCTCCACACCAACTGCACCCCCCCCCAGCTCCCCAGGGGCTATTCCACATGCCGGATACGACAGTGTCACGCTGTCTTGGGGTTGACTTGCCTGAAAGCAGAGAGTCACACCGGACCAGCACTACTGTCCGCCCTGAACGCACAGGTGGATATGTGGCTGACCCCGCACCAACTGGAGATCGGCAAAGTGGTGTGTGACAACGGAAGCAATTTGTTGGCGGCATTGAATTTGGGCAAGTTGACACATGTGCCGTGCATGGCACATGTGTTGAATCTGATTGTACAACGCTTTGTGCAGAAGTACCCAGGCTTACAGGACGTCCTCAAGCAGGCCAGGAAGGTGTGTGGCCATTTCAGGCGTTCCTACACGGCCATGGCGCACTTTGCAGATATTCAGCGGCAAAACAACATGCCAGTGAGGTGCTTGATTTGCGACAGCCCGACACGTTGGAATTCAACACTGCTAATGGTCGACCACCTGCTCCAACAAGAAAAAGCGGTCAACGAGTATTTGTATGACCGGGGTGCTAGGACAGCCTCTGCGGAGCTGGGTATTTTTTTGCCACGTTACTGGATGCTCATGCGCAATGCCTGTAGGCTCATGCGTCCTTTTGAGGAGGTGACAAACCTGGTCAGTGGCACCGAAGGCACCATCAGCGACATCATCCCATATGTTTTCTTCCTGGAGCGTGCCCTGCGAAGAGTGCTGGATCAGGCTGTAGATGAGCGTGAAGAGGAAGAGTTGTGGTCACCATCACCACCAGAAACAGCCTTACCATTGCTTGCTGGACCTGCGGCAAAACTGGAAGAGGAGTCTGAGGAAGAGGAGTCAGAGGAGGAATGTGGCTTTGAGGAGGAGGAACACCAACCACAGCAGGCATCCCAGGGTGCTCGTTGTCACCTATCTGGTACCCGTGGTGTTGTACGTGGCTGGGGGGAAGAACACACCTTCAATGACATCAGTGAGGACGAGGAATTGGACATGAGTAGCTCGGCATCCAACCTTGTGCAAATGGGGTCTTTCATGCTGTCATGCCTGTTGAGGGACCCTCGTATAAAAAGGCTGAAGGAGAACGACCTGTACTGGGTGGCCACGCTACTAGACCCCCGGTATAAGCAGAAAGTCTCTGATATGTTACCTAATTACCGGCAGGCGCAAAGGATGCAGCAGCTACAAAATAAGTTGAAAAGTATGCTTTACACAGCATATAAGGGTGATGTCACAGCACAACGGGAATCCAACAGGGGAAGAGGTGAAAGAAATCCTCCTCCTACCACCACAACCACGCTGGCAAGGACAGGACGCTTTACAGACGTCTTGTTGATGGAGGACACGCAGAGCTTTTTTAGTCCTACGCATCGCCACAGCCCTTCGGGGTCCACCCTCAGAGAACGACTCGACCGACAGGTAGCAGACTACCTTGCCTTAACTGCAGATATCGACACTCTGAGGAGCGATGAACCCCTTGACTACTGGGTGTGCAGGCTTGACCTGTGGCCTGAGCTATCCCAATTTGCCATTGAACTTCTGGCCTGCCCCGCTTCAAGTGTGCTGTCAGAAAGGACCTTCAGCGCAGCAGGAGGTATTGTCACTGAGAAGAGAAGTCGCCTAGGTCAAAAAAGTCTTGATTACCTCACGTTTATTAAGATGAATGAGGCATGGATCCCGAAGGGACTGACAGTGGGGGATGCATTTGACTAAAAAAGGCCTGGTGATGACTGAGATGCCTTGGGCTAAAAATGGTCCACACGCTGCTGTATTTAATCATTCTCTGCATGCCGGATGACTTACGTGACGTCTCCGCCACCAACTACGGTTCAAGCCGCAATGTTTTAGTGCACTTTCTGCATTGAAAACCTCAATTTTTCAGGCCGCTGCTAAAGCAGCGGCTGCAACAATACCTACTTTTTCATGCATGTGTACATGCCTAATTTTTCTGGCCTCTGGTGCTACACTGTGGCTGCAAAAAAACAAAAAACAAAAAAAAAGGCACATACATGTGTCAATTCCCCTTTGTGATCGTTACATTGTAGTGGTGAAGGGGCTTGCGTATCACAATGAAGCGATCACCTCTAGGAGTGTGTTGGCACACCCCAGATGATAAGGTCGTTGCTTCATTGTGAACAGACCAAAAGCGATCCGCGGGATAATTTTTCATAGAAAAAACATTCATTTTCTTTCATTCTTTCTGCGGAGCTGGGTATTTTTTGGCCGCGTTACTGAATGCTCATGAACAATGGCTGTAGGCTCATGCGTCCTTTTGCGGAGGTGACAAACCTGGTGGTCAGTCGAACCCAAGGCAACATCATCGACCTCATCCCATATGCGTTTTTTCTGGAGCGTGCCCTGCGAAGAGTACTGGATCAGGCTGTAGATGAGCATGAAGAGGAAGAGTTGTGGTCCCCATCACCACCAGAAGCAGCCTTGTCATTGTCAATTGTTGGACCTGTGGCAACGCAGAGAGAGGAGTCTGAAGAAGAGAAGTCAGAGGAGGAAGGTGGCTTTGAGGAGGTGGAATACCAGCCACAGCAGGCGTCCCAGGGGGCTTGTTGTCACCTTTCGGGGACCCTTGGTGTTGTACGTGGCTGGGTGGAGGAAGAGACCTTCAATGATGTCAGTGAGGACAAGGAACGGGACATGGCTAGCTTGGTATCCAACCTTGTGCAAATGGGGAGTTTGCGGTTGTGCAAATGGACTGACCGACTGACTGTTAAACGGGGAGTTTGGTCAGTCAGAGTTTGGTCTGTCACTGTGAAGCGGGCGTAACCCTTACACTACTTGACCGATACAACATCATACCTGATCGTATTCACACACTGGATGTTTTAAAGCACGTTATTCCAAACAATTTAGGAATGTTAGGTGATTTATGCCCTTTATGGATCAAAACCCGACTCTGCGTCAACTATGTAATTTTCCATGGAAGTTTTGCCATGGATCCCCCTCCGGCATGCCACAGTCCAGGTGTTAGTCCCCTTGAAACAACTTTTCCATCACTATTGTGGCCAGAAAGAGTCCCTGTGTGTTTTAAAATTCGCCTGCCTATTGAAGTCTATGGCGGTTCGCCCGGTTCGCCGGTTCGCGAACATTTGCCGATGTTCGCCGTTCGCGAACGGCGAAATTTAGGTTCGCGACATCACTATTGATCACTGACACAAAGCAATGCACGCTCCAGAACGAAGGCGTAAGATACAATGTCACTGATGGCGCACTGGCCATGACTGACCAGTTTGATGATCTCATCAAATGGCCGCAGAAGTCGCGCATGAGCAGCCACTTGCGCGGTGAAAAAAATCCAAGCTCCCCAGAACCTGTCTTGCCACAGTGTTCATACAGGTAGTCGTTAACTGCACGTTTCTGCTGGAGCAGCCTATCAAGCATATACAAGGTTGAGATCCATTGCATCGGTCAGTCACAAATAAGATGCCTGATGGGCAGGTTGTGTCGCCGCTTAATGTCAGCAAGGCGAGCCATGGCTGTGTAAGATCTTCTGAAATGACCCGAGATTTTCCTGGCCTGCCGCAAGACGTCCTGGACCCCAGGGTATTTGGAAACGAATCGCTGCATGACCAAGTTCAGGACATGTGCCATGCATGCCATGTGTGTAATGTTGCCCTGTTTCAGCACGCTCAGCAGATTGGCACCGTCATCACACACCACTTTACCAACTGTCAAATTGAGCAGTGTCAGCCACTGATCTGCCTGTGAACGCGAAGCTGAAAGGAGTGCAGGACCAGTGTGGCTCTTGGCTTCCAGGCACAATAGATGTAGCACAGCATGGCAACGTCTCACCTGACATGTGGAATATGTTCTGGGGATCTTGGGTGGCGCAGCGGAAGAGACAGTAGTAGCGGAAAAGGAGGAGTCAGCCGAGGAGGAGAGGGAGGATGATGGAGTAGGAGAAGGAGAGGAAGAGGCAGGCCTGCATGCAATCCGTGGCGGTAAAACCAAATCTATATGGGTGCCACGGGTTACATGCTTGACAGCCGTCAGAAGGTTCACCCAGTGGGCAGTAAAAGTGATATACCTTCCCTGCCCGTGTTTGCTAGACCACGTGTCTGTGGTCAGATGTATCTTGGCACTGACACTGTGTGCCAGAGATACATTCACTTGCCGCTGAACATGGACATATAGCTCTGGAATGCCCTTCTGCGAGAAATATTTATTTCCCGGGACCTTCCATTGTGGTGTTCCAATAGCCACAAATTTCGGAAAGGCCTCCGAGTCCACCAGTTGATATGGCAGTAGTTGGCGGGCTATCAGTTCCAACAAGCCAGCAGTCAACCGTTGGGCAAGAAGGTTATCCGGCGTCATAATTTTTTTTACGCTCCAACATTTGGGCCACGGAAGCCTGCCTTTTTCCAGAACAACGTGAGGACGGCATGATTGAAGGTGGAGTGGTGGACAATTGTGAGGAGAGGAGAAGGAGAAGGAGAAGAGGCTGTGCGGTGAGAGCCTGGAGTGTGGCTTTGTGGGTTCTGATGGCATTGCTCCCACTGGGATCAGTGATGGGAGTCCAGGTGCCTTCTTAAGGCGGTTGTCCCTAGGTGATTGTTGGGCTTACCGCGACTTATGTGTTGACTGCAAAGGCTGCAGATAGCAACACTATTGTCAGCAGCGGACACAATAAAAAAAGCCCACACTGCGTAGCCATGTGCCAGCACCCTGGGAGCACCAGATGTGACCGTACATGGTTGATGGCTCTCTCCTGATACATTAGCAGTCTGCTTTGTCCCTCCTGTGCAATGTAAGTTCTGCCTGATTCTCCTCCCTATCTGCTGGTCCATCTCTCCCTCTGAACTCCCCTCCTCTTCCTCTCTTGTGGACACCCATGTGACGTCCATAGACACGTCATCATCGCCGTCACCTTCCCCACCACTAACTTTCGAGATCTCGGAGTAGGCAGCAACAGTGGGGACCAACCTCCTTTGACTGATCTGGGTACTGTCGCCAGACTGCTGGGTGGCGGCTGTTGCTACCTCCTCTTCCTGATCCGATGCCAACAATGGCTGCGCAACGCAAATGTCTTGTGATGGATCAGAAAAAAATTCCAGTGACTCAAGCGGAGGGTATATGGTGGTGGTGGTGTTGGTGGTGGTGTCTTTGGGGGTGCACACAGCAGAGTGAAGAGGGTGCAGATAGAGAGGATGAGGAGGGTTAACACAGCAAAAGAGGCAATATTTTTGCCGGACAGAAATACGCTGTTATGAAAGTATACTGTTAGATAACACCCACTTCAATCTGTGGTATTGGGGGGCCACTGGTCTATCACACCAGTTCTAAAAAAAAATTGGCCAGTAACTGTTGTCACTGTGTGTAGCACAGTTAACGCAGCAAAAGAGGCACCATTTTTGAAGGACAAAAATACACTGTTATAAAAGTATACTGTTAGATAACACCCCGCTTCAATCTGTGGTATTGGGGGGCCACTGGTCTATCGCACCAGTTATACAAAAAAATTGGCCAGTAAGTTTGGCACTGTGTGTAGCAGAGTTAACACAGCAAAAGAGGCAATATTTTTGCAGGACACAAATACGCTGTTATGAAAGTATACTGTTAGATAACACCCCACTTCAATCTGTGGTATTGGGGGGCCACTGGTCTATCACACCAGTTCTAAAAAAAATTGGCCAGTAACTGTTGTCACTGTGTGTAGCACAGTTAACGCAGCAAAAGAGGCAACATTTTTGCAGGACAAAAATACACTGTTATAAAAGTATATTGTTAGATAACACCCCGCTTCAATCTGTCGTTTAGGGGGGCCACTGGTCTATCACACCAGTTATAATACTTTTTTACTCTCACCACACCAGTCACAATGCTGCACAGTGCACAATACAAATCCACTATAATATGCTTTATATATTAGAAAGTATATTATAAGTGCATTACACCCCTATATAGTGCACTGCACACCAAAGAATAGCACACCTATACCAAATACCAGTCCTTGAAAGGACTTGTGTGGACCTATAACAGAGTGATCTGTGTCACTGACAATCTGTCCTTGCTTCCCACAGCAAACCTCTCCCTACACTGACAAAAGAGACAATATAGATATAGTACACCTATACCAAATATCATTCTTTAAATGGACTTTTGTGGACCTATAACAGAGCGATCTGTGTCACTGACAATCTCTCCCTGCTGCACACAGCAAACCTCTCCATACACTGACAAAAAGCTAAATGTAAACTGGCAGCCAGCTCAGGTCTATTTATAAGGTAGGGGGTATGTCCATGTGCTGAAATGTCTCAATTGGCTGTCCTGTTCCACCTGATGGATGTGACATGGGTCAAAGTTCTCCCCGATGTAAACTAATATGGCCACCGCGAACAACGCCATATGTTCGCAAGATCGGCGAACTGCGAATGAGCAAAGTTTGCCGCGAACCGACCGCCGGGCGAACCGCAAAGGCCATCTCTAGCTACAGTTGATCACATGGAACAGAGTGCTGTGATTGGCCCAGGTACCAGGTGATAGCTGTGGGCCAATCACAGCATAGAAAACACACAGCTTTTACTGACATTGTGACCATGATTAGTGGTTGTTATGGCTTTGGCGGTGAAATGGTTAAATGTGTGTTTTTAATTAATAGAGCAAACCTGTAGGAATGAAACTGATAAGCTAATTAGAAAACGCTGTAATCAGTGAAAAAGTCCTACATATACATTTTTTTAAGTACAATTGGTCTACAATAGGGCCATATTACTAGAATTAAGATTGTTGGGTGTTTTCAATACCAACTTGATAGTTTAAAATCTTAGAAAAATTTCCCTTTTTGTTTAGTAAATTTTACATATATATATATATATATATATATAGAAAACACCCTTGGTTAAATTTTCTGTGGATCTAATCTTGTCCCATTTTCCCCTTGTAATGCTTTCTGCACTGTCCACTTTTCCCATCGGTGCTCGAGAATCGAGACAGTTTGCCTGGTGGACTGAACATGGGTTTACAGACATCCATTCTCTCCTTACCCCCACTAGGACATTGATGTTAGGTTGTTCCATGGGATTGCATTTTCGGAGCATTAACAATATATGCAGATCCACCATTTTGTTTCACAAACCCTTAAATCCCAGTCCCTCCCATTTGTGCTAACTCCATTTGAGAGCATCTGTAGAACCGCCCACATTCCACATTCTCTTGATATACTCCTCTATTGTATGTTCTAGAAAACTTCCAGATCTGTCCTTCGGTCATCTATAGGATAGTGAGTTAGGGATGGGGTTGGATCCAGCAGATTAGCAGATTATGACAATGGTGATATCCAAGAGCTCTAAGAATGTACTCATTCTAGAAGATGCATATAAAATTCTGTACTGATGGTACGATACACCAGCTCGCTTGGCTTGTTTTGTTCCATCTTATCCATCCTTCCGTGGTTGCTCCAAGCCGGGGACGATGGCACACATATGGTGGTGTGCAGACTATGGTGGAGGGTTTATGCACTTCTCTGCAAACTCATTCTTTCAGATATAAAAAGAAATCCACACAAAGCTCTTCTTTGTTAACCCTTTTGAGGAGTTGTTACAACAGGAGCGGCAACTAGCAGCATATTTTTTTGCAGCAACCAAACTTAACACAGCGAGAACCTTCAGCCCCCGTTCACACTGAGGTCGCCTGACAGGTCGCCGTAGGTCGCCTTCCATAGAGAAGCTGCGGACCCGTTCTAAAAGGAGCGACACAAGTCGCTCCGACTTAGAAAAAGGGTCCGGAGCTTCTTTGGGGCGACCCGGAGCGACCTGCATAGACTTCAATGTTATGAAGTACGTGCCGGCCGCTCCGAGGTCGCGGTGCGAGCAGCGCGCCGCGACCTATGAGGTCACCCGGCAAAGTAGCGTCGCCCCAGTGTGAACGGGGCCTGAAAACCCCAGCCCTCAGTTTTGAGGCAGTAAAATGCTGGATGACTTATATTATGGTCAACAAACAATTAACAGCCATTACTTGATACTAACAAACAATTTCTCAGAGTCTGTGCCTTGGATTTCTTTTGCTCAGCGATCACACTTTGATAATCTTCTCATGGTCATTTGATTACCCTTATCCATTGCTCCCTGAGACCCTTTATCTATCCTTTTTCTTTCTTTGTTTTCTTTTTTTTTTCTTTTAATTTCTACTTTTTTCTGGATCGTTCTTTTGTTTCCCAGTCTTCTGCTTTTATTTCCTTATAGCTATGTCTCTCCTTTTAACTAATGTGTAAACCTGTTTGGTCATTAGAACAATGCCTGGTTATGACGAGCATGAGCTTATTGTTTTTTTTTTTTTTTTCTGGGTTCCCACTGTGGAATTTGCTTTTTTTTGGCCTGGTATTTTAGGCAAAACTTAAACTCAACCAGGGCTCAAGTCCCGCAGGAATGCATGGGAATGGTGTTCCTGTACTTTTTCTGGGGGGCGGTTTTTCATTTTTTTTTTAATAAAAAACTAAAAAAAAAAAACATGGAATTGCTGACCCTGTATTATAGGTATAGGTTCAGCATGTTTTAGCAAATTAAAAAATTCACAGCTGCAAAGCAAAAAGCACTTAAAAGCACACATCCACCCACTCAAAACCAAGGAATACTTTTGTTTTGCACAAGGTGAAAAATGGGCAATTGTTTGTCAAATATCTGAACAAATCTAAATTCACTGAGTTACAAAATGGATGAATTGTTCAGCACAGCACATTCCTATTCAAGAACAGATGAATTTTGTTTGGTGAAATGTTCACATTAGCAAACCTTGTTTGATGCAATTTTCAAAGAGGTAATTGTGTTTGAAAACAGGAAAACCTAATTCAAACATTGTCAAAATGTTCCAGAGTCTTCTCCTGCTTGGTTACATCCTTAGGGCCAGTGCTAGTCTATTTTGCGCCCTAGGCAAGACCAGCTACTTGCACCCCCCCCCCATCCGAGATAGAGGGGGGCCTGAGAGAAGGGTCTGTTGAGAGAGAGGGGTCTTACAGAGGGGAAGTCTGAGAGCGAGAGAGAGGGCTGAGAGATAGGGAGGGCTGAGAGAGAGGGAGGCTGAGAGAGAGGAAGGGCTGAGAGAGAGGGAGGCTGAGAGAGGGGGGGCTCAAAGAGCAGTGCTGAGAGAGGGAGGGGAAAGTGAGGGATGAGAGAGAGAGAGAGAGAGAGAGGGTTGAGAGAGAGGAGGGCAGAGAGAGAGGGGGGCTGAGAAAAAGGGAGGGCTGAGAGAAAGGCAGGGCTGAAAGAGGGGGGGCTGAGAGAGAGAGAGAGGGCTGAGAGAAAGGGAGGGCTGAAAGAGGGGGGCTCAAAGAGTTGGGCTGAGAGAGGGAGGGGAAAGTGAGGGATGAGAGAGAGAGGGTTTAGAGGGGACAGAGAGAGAGAGGGGCTGAGAGAGAGAGAGGGCTGAGAGAGAGGGCTGAGAGAAAGGGATCGCTGAGAGGGGGAGGGGCTTAAATAGGGGGCTTAGAGGGGGAGGGGAAAATGAGGGCTGAGGGAGAGGGAGGGCTGAAAGAGAGGGAGGGGAGAGGGAGGACTAAGAGAGAGGGAGGGCTGAGAGAGAGGGAGGGCTGAGAGAGAGGGGGGGAGGCTCACATTGAGAGGAGGGAGAGCTTAGAGAGAGAGGGGGGAAAGGGAGGGCTGAGAGAGACATCCTATATGTCCATATTCTTCTAGATAACTAATGCTCATGAAAGTTTTCAGAAAAGAAAATCTACCTGTGGGTATTGGTATATGTTCAAGAGATCAGCCATGGCAAGTGTAGAAGGGAAAGTGGAATCACCTACAAAACCAATGACTTTACGGATTTCCATACAAGCGTAGTTTGGAGCTCTCCCCTTATAACCAGTGAGTATCTTCATAATGGAATCTATTGCCTTCATATTATACCCACATGTGTTAAATAAGTGATAGCCCAGAGTAATGTTAGGAAGCAGATGGGGATCCTTGTTAATTTCATCAATTGCAAAGAAAAATGCCATCAAGAACTGATATTCTGCTACATCCAAACTGTGAAAGATTGAAAAAGAATGTCATTAAATCTTTCATATGATGGACTGTATACAAATTAGGAATAATTGTTCACAAATGTGTAATGGATTGTGTTGTAAAATAAAGACATGATTTACAAATCACTTTTCAGTGTAGCTTTACTTGATTTATTTATTTATTTTAATTTATTTAGTTGTACCTTTGACTGAAATTAGGATGTGGTTCCAAGAATTAATGAATTATCATAAAATTAAGTACTATCCATGAAATTTTTTTTATTTGCACTAACATTCAATTTTTTTACGACAAGCTTTCATGTGCACCCCCTTCTACTGAGGTCCTGCAGCTGTATGTTCAGTGGGATACTCTAAATTAAGGCCGGGTTTACACATGTGCAATGCAAATTTCTGGTACATTTTCACGGCACATTTCCAAAGTAGCTGTTCAGTGGTTAAGCTGCAAGTGTTCACTCGCCCCCCTCTTTTCCTACCCTGCAGGCTTAAATAAAGGTAAAGGTCCGGTATGGATTTTCGGGGGAACAGCACGCCTTTTTTTTTTCCTTTCTTTTTGGTGTGGGGTTCCCCTCCCAAATTTATACCAGATCTACCCCCAAGCTGTTTTTTTTTTTTCTAAATTTTAAATTGTGTTCAAAACTGATGACATTTACGATTCAGAAGCATTCCTATAGCAGTCAATGGGCCTGGAATTCGCACCTTAACCACACCACAGTGCTCAGAAAATGCACAGGACTCTTTTTTTAATTGCACCGCCTATATGTGAACAGCTTCAGTGGAAACCAATGTTAAGTCACATGTCATGCGAATCAGATGCAGTTCAAAACGCATCCAATTTGCATATATGTGAATAGGGCCTAGGGAAAAAAACACAAATGAACATATACACCAATGTTAAATAAACTTGGATAGTTGGTTAGATAAGGGAGAGAGCTATGGACTGGGAAAGAGTCACAAAGGTGAAAGCGGTCATAAAACTGTTGGATAATCATTTCTCACATTTTATTTCAATATACTTTGTGTCAAATAGAATTATTATTCTTGGTTCAAATGTTTTCTTTTCTAGAGTATTTTTAACCACTTTACCGCTGCTCACTGAGCCTCTACTGCGGCAAAGTGGCTCGATAACGTCTGACGACGTAGACCTACGTCGCCAGATGTTCCCCTCTCTCGGCGGCGCACGTGCGCCGCCGGAGGCTCGCACCCGCTGTATTCAGTCACAGCGGGAGTCGGGCCAGGGGAGGAGCGGCGGTGATCACCACCGCTTTTCCCCGATCGTCAGGGAATCGAGTGTGGAGATCCGCCCGCTTGTGTAAACAAAGCGGGCGGATCTCCTAAGTGCCAGGCAGGGTCAGATTGCAGGGTTCAGCATAGCTGAACCTGAGATCTGTCCCTGTATCACTCAGTCACCTCCCCCCACACACGTGAGTAAGCACCAGGCATACATTAACCCCTCCCTCTCCAATAAAAATGAACCCCTTCCCTGCCAGTGTCATTTTTACAGTAACAGTGCATATGTATAGCACTGATTACTGTAGTAATGTCACTGGTACCCCCAAAAGTGTCAAAAATGTCAGTCAAGGGTCCGATCTGTCCACCACAATGTCGCAGTCCCGCAAAAAAAAAAATCGAAGATCGCCGCCATTACTCGTTAAAAAAAAAACACCAAAAATCTTTCCCTTAGTTAGTAAACGCAATAACTTTTGCGCAAACCAATAAAAATACGCTTATTGCGATTTTTTTTACCAAAAATATGTAGCAGAAAACAAATTGGCCTAAAATGATAAAAAAAAATAGATTTTTACATTTTTTTTGGGGGGGGGGGGGAAGTTCATATAAAAAAATGTGAAAAATATTGTTAATTTTTCAAAATTGTCGATCTTTTTTGTTTATAGCGCAAAAAGTAAAAATCGCACAGGTGATCAAATACCACCAAACGAAAGCTCTGTTTGTGGGGAAAAAAAGGATTTACATTTTGTTTGGGTACGGCGTTGCATGACCGCGCAATTGTCAGTTAAAATCGCACAGTGCTGAATCGCAAAAAGTGGCCCAGACGTAAGACAGCAAAATCCTCCGGTGGTAAAGTGGTTAAAGTTCCCTTTAAGAACTAAAACCTTGATGTCTTCCATACAATGGTCTGTTGGTCAGAAATGATGTCCCACAAGTGTGCAGTAATCATCATCCTTATGTTCTTCAATGTTGTGTCTGTGTAAATTAATTTCTTGTCATTTCTGCCCTGTTTTCTCTTCCAATAGTTTAATTTATTTTCAGTAAAAAAGTACAAAAGCTAACATAGATGCAAAAGGCAATTATAATGCTCTGAATGCATACAATAACACACAGTAATATAGAACCATAGGCTTGGATTCTTTTTGAGTAAAAACTGTTTTCCATACTGTGCATAAGACTGTATTATGAAACAATTGGGTGATTAGAACACCAACATAAGACCACTCCATCCCTCTAAAATTGGCATGAGTGGAGGAGGATCAACATGGTGTATGCTTCTTAGCTGGTCGTTTTCAGTTTGTACCATCTTAAGAACTTTGCTATTAGAGTTTTGAGATACTAGACCAGTCATGGATGGAGGTGGGTTGGGGGAAGTTTGGGCTGCTCCCTCTCACCTGCCTCCTATCCATCCATTAGCAGCAATGTGCTCCCAGAGTGGAGACACTCAAATTTAAAAGTGTTAGGACTGCAGATAAAACAGGGTGCCGTGTCGTGGCTCTGCAGCTTACACATGCATTTGCAAATGCGTGTCAACTAAACCCCTGTTCTTTATTTATATCATGAGACAGGTCTACTTAGTTGGTGGCAGACTGGAGGGTGAGTGCATCAGACTGGGGGCTGACTGGCTTCCATGCACCTCCCTTAATCCTTTTCAATTTGTTTTTTCCGATACAGGGATGGAGACGCTGGGCATACCTGCTGGTGTCTCACTTAAAGTCCCACATAGCCCACATTGAGGATCAATATTATAACTAGGGTTGAGCGAACCCGGACTGTATTGTTCAGGATCGTGCTGGACTTTTGAGTGTTTGGTACCCGGACACGGACCTGAACATTTCACTGTATGTTCGGGATACTGTCCGTTGTTCGGTAATGTTATTTCATGTTTTGGCGCGGTTTTAATGTTTTGGCGCGGTTTTAATGGCGCGGTTTCACCAGGTGCAAGGCAGCCAATCAGCAAGCGTTTAACTAGTGTGCCCTTAGAAGCCATCACAGCCATGCCTACTAATGGCATGGCTGTGATTGGCCAGTGCAGCATGTGACCCAGCCTCTATATAAGCTGGAGTCACATAGCGCCGCGCGTCACTCAAACTATACTAGGGAGAGGTTCCTGATGCTGCTGCTGAGGGAGAGATAGGAGATTACTGTATGGTCAGGCTGGAGAGATAGGAGATTATTATAGGGTCAGGCTGGAGATTGCATTCAGGGAAAGAATAGGAAGAATCTTCTTTAATCAGACAGCGATCTACATTGATTGTATTGTGTGGGGGTGCAGTGCACAATCTGTATGTCCTGACCTGAGCCCTGTGAGGAGGAGGGAGAAAAAAAAAAACTTTTATCAGTCTGTTAGGTGGGCGGTGTGCGGTGTGTAGCGGCCATGTAATGCAAGCTCAGTGCATATGTGTCTGCTTAATCTGCATTTAAAAAAGAAAAAAACTTTTTTCCTTCATATTTTACTTTGACATACATTGTTTAGACACTGCTTTTTCTAATCTGCTCTTCAAAAAGCACCAATGTAAGGGGAAAATAATTATTTTTCAGTATTTAGGGGAAAAAAATATATATTTTTCAGTTTTTCATTCAAATGGGTTTTTTTTATTCAATAGCGGAATAGAACAACAACAGTATACAACCTGTTAGGCGTGCGGTGTGTAGCAGCCATTTAAAGGAAGCTCAGTGCATATGTGTGTGCTTAATCTGCATTTAAAAAAGAAAAAAAAATCCTTCATATTTTACTTTGACATACATTGTTTAGACTGCTTTTTCTAATCTGCTCTTCAAAAAGCACCAATGTAAGGGAAAAATAATTATTTTTCAGTATTTAGGGGAAAAAAAATATATTTTTTAGTTTTTCATTCATACTTTACTGTGACACTGTCATACAGCGTTTAGACACTGCTGTTCAAATCTGTTCTTCAAAAATCACCAAATTAAGGGAAAAATATACATTTTTCATTCATACGTTACAGTGAGATATAACCATTGGATACTGTTGTTGTATTCCGCTTATCAATAAAAACCCATTTAGGGGAAAAAAATTTAATTACGGCCCAGTCTGCATATGTTACAGTGAGCTACACCCATTGGATACTGTTGTATTCTGCTTATCAATAAAAACCCATTAATGGGAAAAAAATAAATTGAGGCCTAGTCTGCATATTTTACTGTGAGATACACCCTTTGTATACTGTTGTTCTATTCCGCTATTCAATAAACACCCATTTAGAGAAAACATATTAAATTGCGGCCTAGTCTGTATCTGTACGTGTGAGATACACCCTTTAGATACTCTTGTTCTATTCTGCTATTCAATAAGCACCCATTTAGGGGAAAAAAATAAATTGTGGCCTAGTCTGCATATGTTACAGCGCAACAAGGCACACAGGTCTCGCATGGAGGCCCAGTTATTGGTGGTGAAGTGGTGCTGTTCCGCAGAGTGAGTCATGCGTGCGTGCTGCAGCTGAAACTCCACTATGGCCTGCTGCTGCTCGCACAGTCTGGCCAGCATGTGCAAGGTGGAGTTCCACCTTGTGGGCACGTCACAAATAAGGGGGTGAGCAGGAAGGCCGAAGTTACGCTGCAGCGCTGACAGGCGAGCAGCAGCAGGGTGAGAATGCCGAAAGTGCGCACAGACGGCCTGCACTTTCTGCAGTAGCTCTGACATATCGGGTCATTTCTAAGGAACCTCTGCACCACCAAATTCAGCACATGCGACAGGCAAGTGATGTGTGTCAAACCGGCTAGGCCCAGAGCTGCTACGAGATTTCGCCCATTATCGCACACCACCAGGCCGGGCTTGAGGCTCACTGGCAGCAACCACATATCGGTCTGCTGTTGAATGCCCCTCCACAACTTCTGCGCGTTGTGTGTTTTTTTCCCCCAAACAGGCAAATTTTAAAACTGCCTGCTGTCGTTTACCCCTGGCTGTGCTGAAGTTGGTGGTGAAGGTGTTACGCTGACCGGATGAGGAGGCGGTAGAGGATGAGGAAGCGGAGTAGGAGGAGTTAGGAACAGGAGGCAAACTGAGGCGCGCTGCAATCCTCGGTTGTGGAAGGACAGGCGCCAAACTGCTATCCGCCTCAGGCCCAGCCGCCACTGCATTTACCCAGTGTACTGTTAGGGAGATATAACCTACCTGACCGTGCTTACTGGTCCACGTATCCGTAGTTAGGTGGACCTTGCCACAGATGGTGTTGCGCAGTGCACACCTGATTTTGTCACCCACTTGGTTGTGCAGGGAAGGAATGGCTTGGCTGGAAAAGTAGTGGCGACTGGGCACGACATACTGTGGGACAGCCACCGCCATAAGGCTTTTAAAACTCTGCATCTCCACCAGACGGAATGACAGCATTTCAAAGGCCAGGAATTTTGAAATGCTGGCATTCAGGGCCAGGGATCGCGGGTGGGTAGGGGGGTACTTCCTCTTCCGCTTCAGTGTTTGGGAGATAGAAAGCTGAACGCTTCCACGGGACATTGTGGAGATGGTTGTTGGTGACCCAGATGGTGGTGTTGCTGGCAGATCCTCTGTTTGCGGGGTGGCAGGTGCCGGTCTCACTACAGGAGGTGGATGAAGAGGCCGAGACTGTAGCAGAAGAGGAAGCAGGAGGAGCCAGAGACCTTTCTTGGTTTTTGAGGTGTCTACTCCACTGCAGCTCGTGCTTTGCACTTAGATGCCTGGTCATGCAGGTTGTGCTCAGGTTGAGAAGGTTTATGCCTCGCTTCAGGCTCTGATTGCACAGCGTGCAAACCACTCATGTCCTGTCATCAGCACATTGTCTGAAGAACTGCCACGCTAGGGAACTCCTTAGAGCAGGCTTTGGTGTGCTCGGTCCCTTGCTGCGTTGGGCAGTAGCAGGTGTAGTGTCTAGAGCACAGCCGCTCCACTTTTGCACCCTGCTCCCTCTTCTGCTGTGCTGGTGGCTCTGTGCGACCACTGCCCCTTCCTCAAAACTACTCAGGTCACCTGCATGACGTTCATTCCATGTGGGGTCGAGGACCTCATCGTCCTCCACATCATCTTCCACCCAGTCTCCACCCCTGCCCTCCTTGTCGGTCTCCACAATTCGGAATTCCGCAGCAGTTGGCACCTGTGTTTCGTCATCATCCGAGACGTGCTGCGATGGTCCTCCCATGTACTCATCTGGAGACATAAGTGGTCTTATCTCTTCCACTTCTGGGGCAGGGCTAGGTGGATGGCTCTGGGAAACATTGCTAACAGAGTCATCAAAAGAAGAGACTGCTGCATGACTTGGGGCTCAGACTGCTTGGCTGATATGCAAGGGACATGGACATCGGCTGCAGGTGCCAACTCTGACCTTTCAGCAGAAGACTGGGTGGGAGACAATGTGAAGGAACTGGAGGCACTGTCAGCAACCCAATCTACTATCGCCTGTACTTGTTCTGGCCTCAACATTTGTAGGGGCGCATTAGGCCTTGCCAAATACTGCTGTAAGGTTCTGTCACCTACTCGCAGCTGAGAAGGTGTTTCACTTGTGTGTGTAGCTGGCACAGATCGACCACGTCCTCTCCTTGCAACAGGAGCTCCACCAGCAGCACCAAGACCCAGCACTAACATGGTGGAGCAGTATGTGTGCACACGCCTAGACGTACTGAATGACGGGTCTGCCCCCTTCAACTTCTGGGTCTCCAAATTGGGCACATGACCTGAGCTTGCCCTTTACGCCTTGGAGGTGCTGACCTGCCCTGCAGCCAGTGTATTATCTGAACGTGTATTCAGCATGGCAGGGGGCGTTATCACAGACAAGCGCAGCCGCCTATCCAGAGCCAATGTGGACAAGCTCACCTTCATTAAAATGAACCAGGCATGGATCCCACAGGACTTGTCTGTACCTTGTGCAGAATAGACATGTATACCGGCCTTACCCAGCCATTGTTGTATTTTTGATCTTTCTCACTCTTTTGGGGTGTACCCTAATTTAAAAAAATAATAAAATTAAAAACAAAAACCAGTGTTGGCTACCTCGCCCCCCCCCCACACCACCGCTTCCACCTACACCGCCACATCCACCTCCACCTTAACTTCCTACTCCATATGGAGCTCATCCTCCTAGATCAAGATTGTTTTTTATTTTTATGTATTTTATGTTAATTTAAGTTATTTCCCTATCCACATTTGTTTGCAGAGCACTTGCCATGCTCTTAACAACATTTTGCTGCCATTTCCAGCCCTCTATCCCTTTCCATGAATTTATTAGAGCCATTTTAGTGCTCAAAAGTTCGGGACCCCATTGACTTCAATGGGGTTCGTGTTCGGGGTCAAGTTCGGCTTAAGTTCGGGTCCCAAACTGGAACTTTTTTGTGAAGTTCGGCTGAACCTGTCGAACCCGAACAGCCAGGTGTCCGCTCAACTCTACTTACCATTGAATCTGTGAATGAACAGTCAATGCTGAGTAGCTGTTCACAGTGGGAATCTTGGAGAGTGTGCAATGACTTAGGTGCTATGTAAATCTAAATTGTGTTTTTAATGATCAAAGGGAAGGGGCTGAGGATCAAAATGGGACCACATTCTACATGATGGAGGATTAAATACAATTTAAAGTGGGAAGTGATACTAGAGGTAATTCAGAAACTACATTCCCTTTCCAGATAAACACTGCTATAGACCAATAGTATAGACCTGTCTTTTTCAACCAGGGTCCCCAGGCACCAAGTTTCTTCAGCAATGCCTTGGCAAAATGACTAAAAAATTTTCAAAAATGTTACAGAAGCTAGCAGGTGGATCAAGCCTATCATTTAGTTACACAAAGCCCCAGGTTTTCATTGTGACACATTACAAGCTTCCAGCAGCTGACCTCTTTACAACCTATGACATCATTAGCTGATATGGAGAACATCAGGCACCTGCACAGCATCCTTGTTTTCCCCTCCCCTACCCCTTTCCATCATCACTGGGGTCACATTAGATGAGTAAGGGGAAGAAACTGAGGAAGAAGAGAAACATTGGACTACTAGTCAGTACCAGTGTGCAAAGGTGCATTTGCTTTGTAAAAATAAATCACCTCTTATTTTGGATGTCATACTTATGTGGATGTCACTGCGATATATAAAACAAATAGTTTTGTTTTTTTCATTTTAGAATGGAGTACATTGAGATTGTGCAGAATGTTAAAGGATGCCTTGACTGAAAACAGGTTGAGAGACGCTGGTGTAGACTGACCATCGCCTATGAGAGTGATTGCTTGGGGGTGCTGTGCTGTGATTCGATCCAGCATCGATCAGTTAACAGCTCCAGGCCAATCATTTATGGCCTGGACCTGCCGATCAGTTCTGACTAAACACAGAACCAATATCAAAAAAGTTGCGCTATAAGTGTAGCACCCTCCCAGGTAGGTGCAAGGCAAACTATAAAGGGGGGGCCTTGTCTGCTTATCAGATGGGCCTGATTGTTCAGTTAGGCTGTCATGTGCTTTCAGGTGTCTGTTGAGTCTGGGGAATCTCCCCACTGTGTCCAATGAGGGCTCTCATTGGACAGTGGAGGAAAGCTGACCAATAGAATACCAGGGCTTGTATCTATCCCAGAGGGCAGAATATGCTGCAATGCATCCTGGAATGGGGTATAAGTCTGAGGGGAGCACATGACGCAGTATCTTTGGTGGGAAGCAGAGTCCCTGGAGGAGGGTGACGTCCGTCTCTCCTCCTGTCAGTGTGAGAAAAGGTGTCCTTGGCAGTCGGCCTAGAGAACAGAGACGGATTCCGTGTGCTGAGGACCGTGCGGAGCTGTTGGGGGCGAAGCTTCCAGGACAGCAGAGTTGTGAGTACTGTAAACTGCCCCGGGGTCTGCCTAGGATAGGAGACCACTCCTGGAGGTCAGAGGGATCCAGGAGCCAGCTAACCAGGAGGAAGCTTAGAAAGGGGGTGCCTGAGTCTAAGCCCTTAAGAGAATTCTATGAGAAAGGGTGCCGGTGCGGGCCCTGAAGTGTGAAGAGTTTCAGCAGTGTTTACAAGGAGCTACCTCAGCCAGGAAGGCTAAAGGGAGCTGTGCAAAGGACTTTTGAGTCACAAAGAAGTGTCAGAAGTCAGTTCAAGTCCACAGACAGCAAGATGTAGTTCACTCGCGCCAACGGGCGTTGACCGGCATTCAGCCAGCGTTAAGTCAGCGTCAAGAGGTGTTTTCTCAGAGTCCCATTCTATTGTGTATAGTCGAGCCAGAGGAATATCCCACTCATTCCCTTCTCCCATCCAAGTTCCAAAAATAAATACAAAAACCAAAGATGCCCGACTGCTTCTTGTCTCAGTACTCACACTTGGACAACATGCTGTTGGTACTATGGTAGTGGTAACCCTGGCAGACCCACATCCAGCACAATGCCTGGGAATTCAGCTACATAAGGAATTATCAGTGATAATAAAAATCCATATATAATAACATATTTTGGAAACATTCACCTAAGTAACAAAAATAAAGACACCAGTGATAATGTCCAAGCAAATCATGAAATCATAGTCCCACATTGCGAATATAATTCATTAGTGAAAAGAGCCTGCGCCAGTGACTGTATCCTCCACCACGTTGAATGGCCTCTTACCAGAAAGGTCAGCAACGCCTGTGGTAAAACCCAACCAGGGCTCCAAGAGATGGAAGACATTCTGAATTCAAAGGGTTAAGAGGTACCGCATAAACCTCCACTTCTACCTTCTCTCACTCCGGTCAGCAATACTCCCCATAAAAGAGATGATGAGCCTTCATAGTGTAAAACTGAATACTTTAACCACTTGCCATCGCTGCACTGTCTATTTACGTCAACAGTGTGGCAGCTACAGGCAAAATCACGTGAATAGGCGTCATCTGTCTTTGGAGGAGCCAGGGGGGCGAGCGCGCGCCGCCGCTGGCACGCTCCCGCCTTCGATCGTCAGCAGGGAAGCCAGTGCGGGTGTCAGGCAGGTTCCCCGCTGAAAGAGAAGGACGGACGGCTGATGTAAACACAGCCGACCATCCTTCTCCCTGCAATGATCACAGAGACCATGCGATCCTGCTATACAGGAACACAGGTCTCCATGGTCATCTCACAAGCACAACCCCCCCACAGTTAGAATCACTCCCCTAGGCTCACATTTAATCCATTGAGCACCAATAGTATTAACCCTTTCCCTGCCAACGTCATTAGTAGAGTAACAGTGCATATTTTTAGCATTGATTACTGTAGTAATGTCACTGGACCCCCCAAAAGTGTCAAAAATGTCAGTTAGGGGTCCAATCTGTCCGCCGCAATGTCCCAGTCCTGCAAAAAATCGCAGATCGCTGCCATTACTAGTAAAAAAAAAAAAAAAAACAATAAACACAGCTGACCGTTCTTCTCCCTGAAAAGCTAACAGAGCTCCTGTGATCATTCTATATAGGATCACGTCTCTATGATCATTTCACAAGCCACGTTCCCCCCCCCCCCACAGTTAGAATCACTCCCCTAGGCTCACATTTAACCCATTGATCACCCATAATGTTAACCCCCTCCCTGCCAATGTCATTATTACAGTGATAGTGCATAGTTATAGCACTGATTACTGTAGTAATGTCACTGGTACCCCCAAAAGTGTCAAAAATGTCAGCCAGGGGTCCGATCTGTCCGCCGCAATCCCACAAAAATTCGCTGATCGCCGCCATTACTAGTAAAAAAAGACAAAAAAAACAATACAAATGACATAAATCTTTCCTGTAGTTAGTAGATGCAATAACTTTTGCAATTTTTTTTTTACCAAAAATATGTAACAGAAAACAAATTGGCCTAAAATGTAAAACAATTTAGATTTTTAATTTTATTTTTTTTTGGGACGGTTATATATCAGAATGTGAATTTTTTTTTTTTTTTTTTAAATTTTCGCTCTTTTTTTGTTTATAGCACAAAAAGTAAAAATCGCACAGGTGATCAAATACCACCAAAAGAAAGCTCTGTTTGTAGGAAAAAAGGACGTCAATTTCATTTGGGTACAGCGTCGCACAACTACACAATTGTCCATTAAAGTAACATGGGGCTTTAAAGTGGTTAATAGTATAAAAGATTGAATGCACTTAAAGCAATCCAAATAAAACATGCATATTTTTCAAATTTTTTACATTCTGCTATATAACATTCCCAAAAAAAAAAATTGAAAAATTAAAAATGTTCATCCTTTTAGGCCAATTTGTATTCTGCTACATATTTTTGGTAAAAAAAAAAAAATCACAATAAACGTATTCTGATTGGTTTGCGCAAAAGTTATTGCGTCTACAAACTAGGGGAAAGAATTACGTCATTTTTATTTTTTTTAAATTTATTTTTACTAGTAATGGCAGCGATCTGCAATTTTTAGCGGGGCTGCGACATTGCGGAGGACAGATCAGACCCCTAACTGACATTTTTGGGGGGACCAGTGACATTACTACAGTAATCAGTGCTAAAAATATGCACTGTCACTGTAATAATGACACTGGCAGGGAAGGGGTTAACACAGTGGTGATCAAAGGATTAAGTGTGAGCCTAGGGGGGGTGTTTTCTAACTGTATGGGGGCGAGGCTTGTGAAATGACCATAGAGACCTGTGATCCTATATAGAAGGATCACGGACGCTCTGTGATCATTTCAGAAAGAAGAACGGTCAGCTGGGTTTAAAACAGCTGACCATCGTTCTCTCTCAGCGGGGAACGATCGCGGCTGCCGGTCACGTGGATCAGCATCCCCGCTGCCAAGTGGGGTGGGAGCGCGCTGCCGGCGGTGAGCGCTCGCCCCCCAGCACCACGCGCGTAACCGACATAGAGCTACGTTGTTTTGCACAGCCGAGCCGGCCTGTTGCAGTAAATATGTGGCGGGCGGGCAGTCGGCAAGTGGTTAATGCATTACAAAAAGCCTAGATTTGCATGCCAACCAAAAACACATTGTGTTCCATGATGGTCAGTCACATCTGTGTTGCAATTGCTATGTAAATGCGATGTGGCAGCAAAAAGGGTCCTGTGCGATTTTCCTCTCTATAGACATCAATGGAAAACAACAAGAAATCGCATCTTGTGTTCAGATTTGTGTGACCTCACAGGAATTGTATCTGTGCCCAATTCTATCCAAAAATGCAAAAAAACATTGTAATACAATCGCACTGAACTCGCATGAGAATCGCACCCATTCCCATCAGATAAGTCTGTAATAAATTTGATTAATGGTGTGACTACCACAGATACATTTATTTATTATTTATTAAAGGTACAGTGCCTTTGTAGTGCTGCCAACTTTTTTTTACATATATGTACTGTATATTGTACATTCACATCAGTGGAGTCAGTTACATACATTGAGTGCCCCTGTTGCAGAGGCTTCGCCAGGGGGGTGCAGGGAGTGTGGATCGCACCCAGGTGACACCCGCCAGACGGGCGACACCTGTGGCCAGCGGCACCACACCCCTACACTGATTTGCATCTCTCGCCGGCTGTCTCCCTGTCTCGCACAACGGAGCAGACTGAAGCCGCCTCCCCCTCCTAGCGGTTTACATCTACACAGGAGGAGGGACACCACTGTTCATGTACCTCACTGATCTGAGGTATTGTAATGTAGAGGGAAAGTTGCCAGGAAGGAAGGCAAGTTAAAAAAAAAAAAAAAAGGTGGGGGAGTAATTGGGGGGGGGGGGGGGGGGCAGGGGTTAAGAGGACATGCTGGGCGGCACTATGCGAGAGGAGAGGAAGGTTGTGCGCTAGAAATGGGGGTTGGGATTGAAATCCAACCCTCCAAAAGAGCACAAGCCCTCTCCCCTCCCTTAGCGCCCCCCCCCCCCAGCACATATCCAAACCCTCACCTCCCTACTAGCACAAGTGGAGAGGGGGTTCTGCACTGAGGGGGTGTCTATACTGATGTAAGGGGGTCTGCACTGAGAGAGGGGGGTCTGTTCTGATGGAGAGGGGTCAATACTGATGGAAGGGGGGGGTCTGCACTGATGGATGGGGGGTTTGTACTGAGGGGGGAAGGTATGCACTGATGGAGGGGGTCTGTACTGAGGGAGGGGGGGTCTGTACTGATAGTGAAGGGTCTGTACTGATGACAGGGGGAGTCTATACTGAGGGAAGGGTCTGAACTGATGAAGGGTCTGCAGTGAGGGGAGGGGTGATTTGCATTGATGGAGGGGGATCTGCACTGATGGAGAGGGGGGTCTGCACTGATGGAGGGGGGGTCTGCACTGATGGAGGGGGGGTCTGCACTGATGGAGGGGGATCTGCACTGATGGAGGGGGTCTGTGCTGAGGGGGGTCTCCACTGATGGAGGGGGTCTGCACTGATGGAGAGGGGTCTGTACTAGGGAGAGGCGTCTATAGTGTGGGAGGGGGTCTGTATTGAAGGGAGGGGGGTCGGCACTGATGGAGAGGGGTCTATACTGATAAAGGGGGGGGGTCTGCACTTAATGGGGGGTCTATACTGAGGGAGGGGGTCTGTACTGAGGGGGAACTATAGTTGGTGGATGGGGGGGGGGGTGACACAATGTTTTTTTCTGCACTTGCACCAGGTGACACTAACCCTAGTGAGGCCACTGCCCTGCTGATAGGATACAATTATTACTGGGAGATAATATGATTTTATTATAGGAGGATGCAGCTATTACCGGGAGGGATAAGAGGATTTTATTTAAGACAGACACAATAATGAATGGCGGATTATAGGAATTTTATTAAAGGTAGATACATTTATTACTGGAAATGTATTATAAGCAGATCTAATTATCACTGGGGGATAATTGGATTGTATTATAGGCAGATACAATTATTAATGGAGGATAATATGATTTTAATATATGAGGATACAATTATTACTGGGAGAGAATACAGTTACATTATCAGAGGATACAAGATACAATAATTATTGGGGTATAAAGGAATTGTATTAAAGGCAGATACATATTTTACTAGGGGGGTAATAGGAATTTATTATAAGCAGATATAATTATTACTGGGGGGATATTAGGATTTTATTATAGGAGGATACAATTATTACTGGGGGGATAATAAGATTTTATTAAAGGCAGATACAATTATTAATGGGGGTAGTAGGATTGTATTGTAGGAGGCTACAGTTATTACTGGGGGGATAATAGGATTTTATTAAAGGCAGATACAATTATTACTGGGGGGGGGGGGTAAATGATTTTATTGTAGGAGGAGGAGGCTACCATTATTACTGGGGGGATAATAGAATTTTATTAAAGGCAGATAAAATTATTACTGGGGGGTAAAATTATTTTATTGTAGGAGGATACAATTATTACTGGGGGGATAATAGAATTTTATTAAAGGCAGATAAAATTATTACTGGGGGGTAAAATTATTTTATTGTAGGAGGATACAATTATTACTGGGGGGGGGGGGTAAATGATTTTATTGTAGGAGGAGGAGGCTACCATTATTACTGGGGGGATAATAGAATTTTATTAAAGGCAGATAAAATTATTACTGGGGGGTAAAATTATTTTATTGTAGGAGGATACAATTATTACTGGGGGGATAATAGAATTTTATTAAAGGCAGATAAAATTATTACTGGGGGGTAAAATTATTTTATTGTAGGAGGATACAATTATTACTGGGGGAATAATAGGATTTTATTGTAGGAGGATACAATTATTACTGGGGGAATAATAGGATTTTATTGTAGGAGGATGCAATTATTACTGGGGGAATAATAGGATTTTATTGTAGGAGGATACAATTATTACTGGGGGAATAATAGGATTTTATTGTAGGAGGATACAATTATTACTGGGGGAATAATAGGATTTTATTGTAGGAGGATACAATTATTACTGGGGGAATAATAGGATTTTATTGTAGGAGGATGCAATTAATACTTTAAACTTCTCCTCAATGACCGGTCAGCTCTGTGCATATGTTAAATTGGACCAGCCATAGTACATCACACACCTGAATGAAGTCTGGAATGAAGGTTGGACTGTCTGGAGACTGATGCTCACGTGTTCATGCTGTTGGCTCATTCCAAGAGCCAAACATACCTCTTTATCAATCCCTAGTTCAAAATGCCATCATTTATTGATACATACACATAAACATATATATACTGTATATACAACTATCTAGGTGGCAGTTGATCATAATAAGTCAATATCTCATCCCTGTTGAGTATAAGAGCAGAGGTAACCAGAATCGGATAACAATTTACTTACTTTTCACATAAATACAGAAAATGATGTCCGCCATCTCTTACTTTTATCTTTTGTACGAAGCTGTGTATGGAGAAGAGTCCTCCGATGATCACATCTCCTGGCTGGTAATACTCGTATTCAAACAAAGACTGCAGAGGGGTGAGGTAACACACAGGTGAATGGATATTTGTTGTAAATAGAAGGTTATTATCTCCGAGTGATGAGAAGACAATACCGGAGAGGACAATGAGGATCAGGGATCCGTCCATGATGAGGACAATCACTGACAGCTGTGTGCTTCATAATGGAGGGGATCATCGCCAGCACTTTATATACATTATGGGAGATTTATTTAGACTGGAAGAGAAATATCTGAGGAAAACCACGATGGTTGTCTAATTACCAACAGCCAAAATTACATCTTTATTTAAAGGAATGATAATGTCAGCCCTCTGGATGCTTCAAGCTGAAGGTTTAACCACTTATTGGCAAATAACATTGTCACATATCACATGAATGGCATTAGAGTCAGCCTAAAGCAGGGTTTCTCAACCAGGGTTCCTCCTGAGGTTGCTAGGGGTTTCTTGAGCAATGGGCAATTTCCGCCTCCCAGATAAGTTTCCAATGACACCATTGTTCCTTTTAGCTATCTGTAAGAGGATAATTCTTCCCAATGATGACAAGAGTAAAGGGCCATAAACACTTGACGAAAATCGGACGAAATACCCTCTGATTTTTTTCTGTCTTTTCAGCGTTCATAACCGTTTTTAGTTGACAGTGCATAAATGTTCACAAAATTTCTTGTCCGATTTTTCTTTTTTTTTGGCACATTTGTTCCTAGACTTCCGGGTTGTCAGCAACTTCAGATCTTGCGTGGTCTTTCGTATCCGATTTTTCGCAGACGTACTGCATACACATTAAACGATAATCGGTCGTCTGGGGACGGATGAAAAAAAATTTGGTGTTTGTCCCTCCGTTTTTTTTTTGTTGAAAATGTCGGCATCGGCTGCTGAAAGTTGTGTACACACTAGGCGAAAATCGGACGATTTCACACCGGGCGGGAATTTTCGGCAGATTTTCTACTAGTGTGTACCCCACTTAAGGAGCATTCTTCCCACTGACTGTCACACTAATGTGTCATGAGTTGTAGATTTTTAATTTTTATCAGGGGTTCCCCGACACCAGAAATTTATTTCAAGGGTTCCTCTGTGTTGAAAAGGTTGAGAAAGGCTGTCCTAAAGCAACTCTGCCCAGGGGATAGGGAAGATATTGGGGTCAGGGATACAGGTAGTCCCTAGTCACCTCCAAGTCCCATGTATTATTCCTGAATGCCAATTCATTCTGACTGCCAGCTCTCTGATACCTTCTAATACCATAATGCTTTCCTGTCCCTCCTGGACTCCTGCTCATCCATATTGGCCAGTGAGACTGCCTTGTATATAAACCCCATTAAATTCCCAATGATAAAGATGTTGTGACAGACATCAAACATACCAGGAAGAGTCATAGCTTTCCCCATCATAACAGCCTTATATCTGGATGTAATTGTGGGTACTTGAAGGATGCTAAAGGTGAATGCATGTTATAACTCATGGCAGCCCCCCTCAATTAGATTTGCTTTAAGACAAAACCCCCAACAAGTCCCCAGGAACAACATTTTAGTGATACTTGCTTACAGGTATCCTGATTAAGTGCTGCACAAGCTTTTGCAGGCATCCCAACCTGTAAAAACCCATTTTAGGGAGGTGGCACTCCGACCTGCCACTGCCCCCACCGCGCCGCTGTGCCCTTCCCACACCGTCGCACCCTTCCCGCACTGACGCCCCCCCCCCTCCCGTGCACTAATTTAACACAACTAGAGGATGATCAAATGAATTGGAATCAGTATACAGAGGTTTACTTCTGAGAGATATTAAGGGGAACACTCTAACCACCATGACCACTTCAGTGATTTGAAGTGGTCATGGTGGGAGGAGTCAGAAGCACGGCACATGCTGGGATATTTACAGTTATGTACTGGGGGATAGTTGCACTCCTAGCACATATGAATAAGGCAGCCAGAAAATGTCATGTCCTTATTTATACATGTATGTACAAGGACATGACATATTATGACAAAACACAACTAGTTATTAAAAAACATATTGCAACAATTTACACACGCTAATGCACATAACTTTTCTACTTATTTTGCAGACTGCTGGCGGTTACTGCTGGTGGGTAATGGTGGTGATTACTGCTGGTGGGTAATGCTGGCAGTTACTGCTGGCAGGTAATGCTGGTGGGTAATGGTGGTGATTACTGCTGGTGGGTACTGCTGGTGCGGTTACTGCTGGTGGTAACTGCTGATGGGTAATGCTGGCAGTTACTGCTGGCGGGTACTGCTGGTGGGTAATGCTGGCAGTTACTACTGGCGAGTAATGCTGGTGGGTAATGGTTGTGGTTACTGCTGGTGGGTACTGCTGGTGCGGGTACTGCTGGCGGTAACTGCTGGTGGGTAATGCTGGCAGTTACTGCTGGTGGGTAATGGTGGTGGTTAGTGCTGGTGGGTACTTCTGGCGGTTACTGCTGGCGGTTACTGCTGGTGGGTACTGCTGGTGCGGGTACTGCTGGCGGTTACTGCTGGCGGTTACTGCTGGTGGGTACTGCTGGTGCGGTAACTGCTGGTGGGTAATGCTGGCAGTTACTGCTGGCAGGTACTGCTGGTGGATAATGCTGGTGGATAATGGTGGTGGTTACTGCTGGCGGGTAATGCTGGTGGATAGTGTTGGTGGGTAATGCTGGTGGTTACTGCTGGTGCGGTTACTGCTGGTGGGTAATGCTGGCAGTTACTGCTGGCGGATACTGCTGGTGGGTAATGGTGGTGGTTACTGCTGGTGTTTACTGCTGGTGGGTAATGCTGGTGGGTAGTGTTGGTGGGTAATGCTGGCAGTTACTGCTGGTGGTGGGCTTGTGTTTGCTGGTAATGCTGGTGGTTACTGCTGGTGGTTGTTGCTGGTGGGTAATGGTGGTGGGTAATGCTGGCGATTACTGCTCTGGCAGTTACTTCTGGTGGGTATTGCTGGTGGGTAATGCTGGTGGTTACTGCTGGTGGGTAATGCTTGAAGTTATTGCTGGCGGGTAATGTTGATGGGTATTGCTGGCAGGTAGTGTTGGTGGGTAATGCTGGCAGTTACTTTTGGCGGTTACTACTGGCGGTTACTGCCTGTGATTACTGCTGGTGGGTAATTCTGGTGGGTACTGCTGATGGGTAGTGTTGGTGGATAATGCTGATGGTTACTGCTGGCAGGTACTTCTGGTGGTTACTACTGGCTGGTAATGCTGGTGGGTAATGCTGGTGGTTACTGCTGATGGGTAATGTTGGTGAGTACTGCTGGTGGTTACTGCTGGTGGGTAATGCTGGTGGGTACTGCTGGCACTGCTGGCTGGTAATGCTGGTGGGTACTGCTGGCACTGCTGGTGGGTAATTCTGGTCATGCGGGAACTGCTGGAGGAAGCAGTGGCTGCAGCAGAGAGCAGAGCCGCTGCTTCCTGTATGGCTCCTGTCACAGGCGGAACTCGCTGCACTGAGTGCCCCTGCGTCATTGGCTCTTTACCAAGATCGGGTTGTGCCATGTCCTAGAAACATGGCCCAGCTGTGATTGCTGCACTGCGGGCCCCGGCGGGTGCATGAGTGTGGCCGTTCTGGGGCGCTGTCATATGACGTCCTCCCAGAACGAGAGCCGCACCGCTCTGCTGTCATTTGACGGTGTGCGGGTGGCAACCAGTTAAAGAAAAACCATGATAAAAAAGATAGTTTCTATATTTTAGGGCAGTACCCTGATAAAGTTATTATTTTCAATGTACTGTCTTAGTAAAAGGAGCATTTGCCAAGCTGAGCTTCTCACTCCACGAAGCTTCACTAAAAAAATAGTTTTTGCTGTGTCCTTATTTCATCTTTTTTAATGCATTCAATCACTTATTTCAAGTTTATGAATTAAAAACTCTATTCACAATCTCTATAAATAGATTTCTTTATCAGTGGGCTGATCCATTGAATGTACAGCACATTAATATAAAGGAAATGGGGATGACTGCCCATGCAGGCATTTTATTTTTAACCACCTACGCCGCAGTTAACACTTTAACCGACCGCCCGCCGCAGTTTTTTGTCGGTACTTTGACATTAAATACCGATTATAGATACAAATAGGTGCCATAACCTCCGTATTTTTTTAAACTGCGGGTGGTCTGCTTTAACATAAAGGTGGTCCCATTGGTGGATTCACCGCAGGATCACCCTTATGGGTGGCGGGATAGGTGCTCCCCTCCCGCCGCTTCCCGGTCGTTTTCTCCACCGGTAGTGAGGAAAACGATCCGGTTCGCTATCCACTTAGGCAGGAAGTAGAGTGAGGGCAAGATGGCCCTCGCTCCACTCTATGGCCTCGGAGGACCGGACCAACGTCATACGTCACTTCCTAGCAACCAATTTAAAGAGCACTTTTTTTTCACAATGAAAAAAAAATACTTTTTTTTTTTTTTTTTTTTGCTTTTTTAGTGTAAATGTGAGCTCTAAGGTCTTTTTGACCCCAGATCTCACAATAAAGAGGACCTGTCATGCATATTTCTATAACAAGGGATGTTTACATTCCTTGTAATAGGAATAAAAGTGATCATTTTTTTTTTATTTTAAAAACAGTGTAAAAATAAAAAGTAAAAGATAAAATAAATAGAAAAAAAAAATGAAAGCGCCCGTCCCCGTTAGCTTGCGCGCAGAAGTGAACGCGATCATTAGAGCGAGAGCAATAATTTGAGCCCTAGATCTCCTCTGTAACTCTAAACTGGTAACCTGTAAACATTTTTAAAGTGTCACCTATGGGGATTTTTAAGTACCAAACTTTGTCGCCATTACACGAGCGTGCGCAATTTTGATGCATGACATGTTGGGTATCTATTTACTCGGCATAACATTATCTTTCACATTTTAGAAAAACATTGGGCTAACTTTACTATTTTCTTACTTTTTAATTCCAAAAAAATTTAAATTTCCCAAAAAATTGTGTTTGGAAGACCGCTGCGCAAAATACGGTGTGATAAAAATTATTGCAACAATCTCCATTTTATTCCCTAGGGTCTCTGCTAAAAAAAAAATATATATATATATATATATATATATATATATATATATATATATATATATATATATACACACAGTATATATATATAATGTTTGGGGGTTCTAAGTAATTTTATAATTTTATAATTTTATAGCAAAAAAAAAAAAAATGATTTTAACTTGTAAACAACAAGTGTCAGAAAAAGGCCTGGTCCAGAAGTGGTTAAAGCATAACTAAAATCAAAACTTTTTTTTTTTTTTTTTTTAATGTCTTGGATAGACTGGAGAGGAATTTGAGCACCTATCATGTTTTTATTGATGTCTGTGTCATCAGTTGGGAGATTCCTCCTCTCTAAAAATAAAGAAAATCAAAATCAGATTTTCTGACTTTTAAAGGGATTTCCTCTCACTTCCTGTTTTGGTTGTGGGATAAGACATTAAAGGGATTGTAAAGGTTTATTTATCTTAATGCATTCTATGCATTAGGATAATAAAAAAATCTGTGCACAGCAGTCCCCTTCAGCCCCCCCCCCCACAATACTTACCTGAGCCTGTCTTTATCCGGCAATGTTGCAGGAGTGTCTAAGCTGCCTGGGACTTCCCTCCTCATTGGCTGAGACAGTAGCATGGCATGATTGGCTCCCACTGCTGCCATTCAGCCAATTAGAAGAGAGGGGGGGCAGGCCGATTCGTGGCTCCATGTCTGAATGGACACAGGGAGCTGTGACAGGAGGGATTGGAGAGGAGCAGAGAAAAGGGACCCAAGAAGAGGAGGATCCGGGCTGCTATGTGCAAAACCAACTACACAGAGCAGGTAAGTATAACATGTTTGTTATTTATTTATTTTTTTTTTTAAACAAGACTTTACAATCACTTTAAGTGAAATCTCCCTATGACAAAAGTGAAAAAGTTGCAGTGTTTTCAGACCAGTGTACACAATGAACAGTGTTCCTGATTGCCTCCAAACCAGTCCCAGTGTTACCAAACCAGTGTAAGCAAACAACAGTGTCCCTATCATGTACCTGGTAAGGATTGGAATGTTGTGGAGGCCCCTCTTGCACCTCAACACTTCTGAAGATGGAGACAGAAAGTGTGAGGGCACAGAGTGGCACAAGTGCTGGAGTAGCTGGCTGGTGAAGTCCGCTCGTAGGTGAGTGAAGCTGGGGGTCAGTGGCGGCTCTACATTAAATTGCTCCCCGGGCAAAACTCCCTCCCGGCGCACCCCCCCCAAAAAAAAAATAACATAACAATAAATGCAGAATGCCACAGCATTGCCCCCAATAAATGCAGAGTGCCACAGCAATGCCCCCAATAAATGCAGAGTGCCACAGCATTGCCCCCAATAAATGCAGAGTGCCACAGCATTGCCCCCAATAAATGCAGAGTGCCACAGCAATGCCCCCAATAAATGCAGAGTGCCACAGCATTGCCCCCAATAAATGCAGAGTGCCACAGCATTGCCCCCAATAAATGCAGAGTGCCACAGCATTGCCCCCAATAAATGCAGAGTGCCACAGCAATGCCCCCAATAAATGCAGAGTGCCACAGCATTGCCCCCAATAAATGCAGAGTGCCACAGCAATGCCCCCAATAAATGCAGAGTGCCACAGCATTGCCCCCAATAAATGCAGAGTGCCACAGCAATGCCCCCAATAAATGCAGAGTGCCACAGCAATGCCCCCAATAAATGCAGAGTGCCACAGCATTGCCCCCTTTCAATGCAGAGCGCCACAGCAATGCCCCCTTTCAATGCAGAGCGCCAGTGTTCCCCCCGTGAGACCCGTCCGTGCACTTACCTCACTTCTCTTCAGTTCAGTCCCCGGATTCCCCGCGTCTCCTCAGTCCTCCCGCTGCGCCTCCTCCTCGGCCAATGGTGTGGGGTTTGCCTTTCGGCCAATCAGGAAGCGGGAGGACCCGCTCCCTGATTGGCCAGGAGGAGGAGCAGTGTGACAATAGCGAATTTTCATTCGCTATTGTCACACAATGGGTGGGCTCGGGGGGAGCAATGCTCTGCGCCTCGGGTCGGCTGCCACAGTGAAATTATGAAGTTCCTCGGATGGCCCGGTACCATTTGATCTACGGACCGGTACCGGCCTGCAGCCCGGGGGTTGGGGAACACTGTCATGCCGCCGCCCACGTGTCATGAAAAAATGCCGCCCCAGGCGGCTGCCCCGTTCGCCCATGCCTAAAACCGCCACTGCTGGGGGTCGCAGTCCTAGGAACAGGAAACTGGAGCAACTTGGCACCAGATCAGGAGATATTAGCAGAGCCGGTATGCAGGCAAGACCAGCAGCAGTGGGGTAACAAGGGATCAAGTCAGCTGACAAAGCAAGTCCAGGAAGCAGGCCAAGGTCGGTAACAGCCAGACAGTAACGACAGTACCGAATCAGCAGGCAAAGACGATTCCAGTAAACAGGCCGAGGTCAGAGAAATCAAGTGAACAAAGTTAACCACTTAAGCCCCAGGCCTATTTTTGACACTTTTTGTTTACAAGTTAAAATCAGTATTTTTTTGCTAAAAAATTTACCTAGAACCCCCAACCATTATATATATATATATATATATATATATATTTTAGCAAAGACTCTGGAGAATAAAATGGCGGTCATTGCAATATTTTTTGTCGCGCTGTATTTGCGTAGCAGTCTTTCAAACGCCATTTTTTGGGGAAAAATTACGAAAAATCACATTTTACTGCATTTAAAAAAAACGAAACTGTAAAATTAGCCCATTTTTCTATATATTGTGAAATATGATGTCACGCTGAGTAAAAAGATACCCAGCATGTTACCGTTTAAAATTGCGCACACCCGTGGAATGGCGACAAACTATGGTCAATAGAAATCTCTATAGGCGACGCTTTAAAAAAATTTTAACGGTTACCAGTTTAGAGTTAGAGTGTATCTCTTTATTTTAAAGTATTACTGACGCTCTGGTGATCGCAGCGATACCTCACATGTGTGGTTTGAACAGTGATTTCATTCGCGGCTCGACTTCCATATATGTTTTCTTTCGTGGGCGAGCTAACGGCGATGGGGGCGGCTAAAAATGTTTTTTTTCTTATTTATTTATTTTTTTAAAATGTTAACACAGGTTTTTTAAAAAAAATATATATATATGATCACTTTTATTGCTGTCACAAGCAATGTAAACATCCCTTGTGACAGCAATATGCAGTGACAGGTACTCTTTATGGAGGGATCGAGGGTCTAAAAGACCCCAAACCCCTCCAGTACACTTCCATGTATGTTCCAAAATGCCAAAAACTGCATATTTGAATACACTCACTTTTTGAATCTGCCGCCTTTAGCAGCCGAGTAACCCGGACGTGACGTCACGGACGCCGCCTCCTGGGTTACGTCATCGGAGACCCGATCAAAGCCGCATCTGGCTTAGATCTGGACTCCATCCAGCCTGTGGATGCGCCGGCTGGTTGCTCAGGTCTCCCGGTGGGACGGTAGACCCGGGCAGAGCCGTGGAAGGCGGCGGGAGGGGGGGACGTCCCCTCCCGCTCACTGGGGTAACAATGGAACGGCTCCCGAGCCACATTAGTCGTTACTCCCGAAAAGCCGACCACCGGCTCTAAACAACGGTACCGGGATGATGCCTCTAGCTAGAGGCATCATCCCGGTATAACCACGCAAAGTCAGCCGACGTAGGTCTACGTCACTTTGCGGTAAGTGGTTAATGCAGGAGCAAAGGCTAAAGCCCCGTACACACGCAACGATTATCGGCCGACCGATCGTCCGTCTTTTGTCCAGAGTGGTGTCTGTTGATTGGAATGTGCCTAGACTGCAAACAAATTTTCTCGCCCAACAAAATTCTACTTCAGAAGTGATGTCATGTGTTGGTTTGCTTTCTTTGTGTTCTTTCTTCACTGAGCATGCCCAGTCTTGCTCATAAGATTTTTCCCTGTCGAAATCTGTACTGACTGCACGAAAATCGGCCGTTGTGTTGACGGCCAACAAAAATTTTATAGTCTGCACACCAGTTTTTTTTCGGCCGAAAAGTCGGAGTTGGTTGTTGGAAGCATCATACTAACAAGCCGAAAATCAGCAGATCGGACGTTAGCCAAAAATTCCCTGCCAATTTTCGATGCGTGTGTACGGGGCATAAGTCCAGGAGAAAGCTGGATCATACACAGGTTCAATGGATCGGGTCATAGGAATACAGGTACAAACTGAAGACCATTTTGCAACTGCTCATAATGATAGGCCAGTTTATTTAGACAACTGGGTCCCAAGCACAGTAATTCATATGCGCCTGTGTAGGTGTGTGAGTGCGCAAAAAAATGAGAGTAGGATGAACAGGAATTAGTACATCTTTGCCAAAAAAATCACCGCCAAGCCATCTGTAAGTCCTACTGACTACATTCCTCCGAGACACCAGTCTCAGCCATCCCCTGCAGACAGCTACACCCCTGAAACCACAGGAACTCTTTGTTCTGCCTACTGTAGTCCCTGGTCAGTGAATATAGTATTCCTAGGGCAGCCACGTACCAATAGGCTGGACTTGCTTGGCTTATAGGTATATGGACTGCTACAGGTGGCCCTACATTTAAAAGGTTCCATGTTTTACCTTAATGCATTTCTTGCATTGAGGTAAAAAAAAAAAAAAATTAGGTATTCATTTTGGCCCCTCACCCCCCTTATACTTACCTGAGCCCTCATTTAATCCAATGCTGTGCATGTCTGCAGCTCTTCTCTCCCCCTTACTTCTGTGTCTCACTGTACATTTGTGGTTGGGGGAGCGATAAAAACACAAAGTTGAGGACACCCATACTGTGTGTTAAGAATGTCTTATTAACCACTTGCCGACTGCCTAACGCCGATCTACGTCGGCAGTCAGCCCCTCACAGGCAAAGTGACGTAGGGCTACGTCACTAGCTTGTGAGGGTCTAGGGAGCGAGCGCGCGCCCCCGGAGGCGCGCTCCCGCTCCCGTGTGGTCACGGACCCCCGCGCGTGTGACCGGCGGACCCGATGTCCGCCGGTCACTCGGCGATCGGCGGGGGAGAGGGAGAATGTCAGGCAGCTTGTGTAAACAAGCCACCTGTCATTCTCCTTGCTGTTAGGATACTGATCACTCGGATCTAGTATGTAGATCCGTTGATCAGTGTCCATACAGCTCAAGCCCCAGCCAATCACAGTAGAAAGCACGCCCCTAGGGATACACACAGCCCCTCCCTCCCAAATAAAGTTAACCCCTTCACTACCAGTGTATTTTTACAGTAACAGTGCATATATATAGCACTGATTACTGTAGAAATGTCACTGGTAACCCCAAAAGTGTCAAAAATGTCAGTCAAGGGTCCGATCTGTCCGCCCCAATGTCGCAGTACCGCAAAAAAAATCGCAGATCGCCGCCATTACACGTTAAAAAAAAAAACAACAAAAATGACAAAAATCTTTCCCTTTGTTAGTAAACGCGATAACTTTTGCGCAAACCAATCAAAATACGCTTTTTGTGATTTTTTTTTACCAAACATAGGTAGCAGAAAACAAATTGGCCGAAAAAGTAAAAAAATTTTGATTTTTAAATTTTTTTGGGGGGGAATTTCATATAAAAAAATGTGAAAAATATTGCTATTTTTGCAAAATTGACGCTCTTTTTTTGTTTATAGCGCGTGATCAAAAAATCGCACAGGTGATCAAATACCACCAAAAGAAAGCTCTGTTTGTGGGGAAAAAAGGACGCCAAATTCGTTTAGGTACAGTGTCGCACGACCGCGCAATTGTCCGTTAAAGTCACGCAGTGCCGAATCGCAAAATACCCCCTGGTCGGAATGGGGGTAAAATCTTCCGGGGCTTAAAGCGGAGTTCCACCCGAAATTTATACTTACCTCCATCTTCTCGCTCCCGGTCACCTGAAAAACAAATGGATAATCGCAATTTTTTTTTTTTTCACTTACCTTTTAGAGAAAATATACTCACCTTACTTCCTTCTTCCTCCCCTCGGCGGCCACGGCGATTCGTCACTTCCTGGCTTTTGCAATGATTCCTGGGAGCTGAACGTCATAGCTCCCAGGAATCATTGCGCCTGCACCGGCCCCGACGTCAGTTCCGGGGCTCGCGCGTCATCCCCTTCTAAACAGCTTCTGGGCATGCCCAGAAGCTGTGGAGGGATGACGCGCGCGACCCGGAAGTGACGTCGGGGCCGGTGCAGTGCATCGTGGGACCGAAGAAGGAGGAAGAGGACCGAAGAGGACGCGGAAGAGGATCGTGCTGGCTTCAAGCTGCCCACACCTGAGATGGCAGCGCTGGAGAAGACAATTTCAAGGTAAGTATATCTCCTGAAAGGTAAGTGCAACCCGGGACAGATCAGAGGCTAGCCATTGTGGAATGTGCTAGCCCTGACTGTCCCGGGGGTATTTTTGTAAAAAAATGTATAACCAGGGTGGAACTCCGCTTTAAGTGGTTAATTGACATCTTTGTGTAAAAAATAATAATAATCATTTTCTTTCTTCATTTTCATTTAACATACCAGTCTTTGAGTAGTTAAAGTGAGAATAATAATGTGAAAATACATTTATTTATTTATTTATTTATTTATTTATTTTTCACTTTCATATTCTTTTGCGTATTTTGTTGTTGTTTGGGTCTTTTTTTTAACCACTTCTGGACCAGAAGAATTTCCACCTTAATGACCAGGCCATTTTTTGTGATGCGAGACTGCATTATTTTAACTGACAATTGCGCAGTCATGCAACGCTGTACCCAAATAAAATTGTTTTTTTTATCAACAAATATACATTTTTTTTGGTGGTATTTGATCACCTCTGTAATTTTTATTTTTTGCTCTATAAACAAAAAAAGAGCGACAATTCTGCAAAAAAAACCCCCAAAAAACCACTATTTTTCACTTTCTGCTATATAACATTACCAAGAAAAAAAAAAATAATTTTTTTTTTCCATCATTTGAGGCCAATTTGTTTTCTGCTACAGATTTTTGGTAAAAAAAAAAAAAAAAATCCCAGTAAGCGTATTTTGATTTGTTTGCGCAAAAGTTATCACGTCTAGTAACTAGGGGAAAGATTTATGTCATTTTTTTTTTTTTTTTACTAGTAATGGCGGCGATCTGCAATTTTTAGCAGGGACTGCGACATTGCGGTGGACAGATCGGACCCCTAACTGACATTTTTGACAATTTTGGGGTACCAGTGACATTACTGCAGTAATCAGTGCTAAAAATATGCACTGTTACTGTAATAATGACCCTGGCAGAGAGGGGGTTAACCCAGGGGTGATCAAAGTGTTACATGTATGGCTAGGGGGTGTTTTCTAACTGTGGGGGGGTGGGCTTATGGAATCAATAGGAGGAACACAGGAGCCCTGTGATAATTGCTGAGGGAACAACGGTCTGCTGTGTCTGGCCCTGCCGATCAGCTTACCCGCTGGCGAATGGCGCGCTCGCACACCTCCGGTGGCGCGCGTGCACCCCCACATTCACTCCCGCAAAGCACCATACAGGTACAGCAATTTGCGGGAACCTGCTGACCTGCCACTGTATATCTGTGGTCGTTGGTCAGCAAGTGGTTAACCATGACCAAAAAAAAGAGTCTAGATAAAAAATGTGTCATTGATGTCATTATTCTCTAAGGTTAGGAACTCAAAAAGTGAAGTCCTAACTCTACTCTTTGAGGGTCTCCATGTTGAAGCATACAGTATATAGCAATGGATATGTTACTTTAATACCAGACACTTTCACCCCCTTCCTGCCCCGGCCAATTTTAAGTCTCAGTGCTGTCACACTTTGAATGACAATTACTCATTTACAAATATGCAACACTGTACACGAATTACATTTTTATTATTTTTTTTTAAACAGATAGAGCTTTCTTTTGGTGGTATTTTTTATATTTTTTGCTAAATAAACGGAAAAAGACCAAAAATGTGGAAAAAAAAAAAGTATTTTTTTTTCATGTTTAATTTTTCTTCATGTATTTAAGGCTGCATTCACATGTCAGCTTATAATCGCGGGCAGAACCGCCGCGGTTCTGCCCGCGATTCGGAGATTTATTGCAAATCGCGGGACGCCTAGCGTTGCCCGTTGATTTGCAATAGCCCCCCAAACGCCGAGCGATGTTGCCGCGATTTACGCCCGCCGAATCGCGGCACCATCGCGCAATCAAAATTGCGGGACGCAATACGCTCCAAAAAAGTACAAGAGCTTCTTTGGAGCGTATTGCGTCCCGCAATTTTGTTTGCGCGATGTTGCCGCGATTCGGCGGGCGTAAATCGCGGCAACATCGCTCGGCGTTTGGGGGGCTATTGCAAATCAACGGGCAACGCTAGGCGTCCCGCGATTTGCAATAAATCTCCGAATCGCGGGCGGAACCGCGGCGGTTCTGCCCGCGATTATAAGCTGACATGTGAATGCAGCCTAAGCCCAAATGTATTATGGGACATATCTTTGGTAAAAAAAAAAAAAACCCGAATGAGTATATATTATTTAGTCTGTAGGAAAGTTACACAAGTCCACAAACTATGGTATATATACAGTATCTAAAAAATTGATCAATCCTGATGTGTTGAAGGCCTATCTCATTTCTTGAGGAATAAAAATGTCAGGACAGTACAAATACCCCCCAAATGACCCCTTTTTGGAAAGTAGACAGTCTCAGGGAATTTAGTGAGAGGCATGGCAAGTTTTTTTGAAGATCTAATTTTTTGTCACAACTTTTTGGAAAGTAAAGAAATTAAATAAAATTAGTTTTTTTTTTTTCACATTTTTTTTAACCACTTGCCGACCGCCCGCCACTTATCTACTGCGGCAGGCTGGTTTGGCTTTGCGAATCGACGTACCTGTAAGCGCTCCTCGAGATAAAGGCGCAGCACCGGCGGCGCGCTCCCGCCCCCACTAGGCAGCGGGGATGCCGATTCATGGGATCAATGGCACAGATTGCCGCTGGGCACCCGCGATCGCTCCCCGCTGATAGAGAAGAACGGTCAGCTGTTTTAAAGACAGCTGACCGTTGTTCTCTCTGGAATGATCACAGAGCTCCTGTGATCCTTCTATATAGGATCACAGGTCTCTATGATCATTTCACAAGTCCATCCCCCATACAGTTAGAAAACACTCCCCTAGGCTCATAATTAACCCTTTGATCACCCCTAGGTTAACCCCTTCCCTGCCAGTGTCATTAGTACAGTAACAGTGGATATTTTTAGCACTGATTACTGTAGTAATGTCACTGGTCCTTTCAAAAGTGTCAAAAATGTCAGCCAGGGGTCCGATCTGTCCGCCGCAATGTCGCAGTCCTGATAAAAATCGCTGATTGCTGCCATTACTAATAAAAAATAAATAATAAAATAAAATAAATATTAAAATAGAATAAAAATGACAAATCTTTCCCCTAGTTTGTAGACGCGATAACTTTTGCACAAACCAATCAATATACTCTTATTAGGATTTTTTTTTTTTTTTATCAAAAATATGTAGCAGAATACAAATTTGCCTAAAATAATGAAATAAATTGATTTTTTAATTGTTTTTTTTTTTTTTGGGAATGCCATATAGCAGAAAGTGAAAAATATATATTTTTTTTCAGAATTGTAGCTATTTCTTGTTTATAGTGCAAAAAATAAAAATCGCACAGTTGATCAAATACCACCAAAGGAAAGCTCTATTTGTGGTCAAAAATAACATAATTTTTTTTTTTTTTTTTTTTTTTTTTAGGTACAGCGTCGCACGACCGCACATTTTTCCATTAAAGTAACGCAGTGCCGAATCTCAAAAAATGGCATGGTCAATAGGGGGGTAAATCCTTCCGGTCCTGAACTGCTTAATTACTATCACCAGAGCAGTACAGCATCATCATATGACTGGTGTGGCATTTTTATTTTTTACATTTTCTTTTCTCTTTTTGTAATATTGTTTTACATACAGTGACCAGAGCAGTGTTACCATCGTGATGCTAAACTACTCTGGGAAAGCATTCAGGATTTTTTTTTATATTATTTATATATATTGTTTAATACTCCTGTGTACTATTGTATTATATTTAATGTGATGCCAAGTAATTAATATCACACCACTGTGATTCAAAGGCAGCGCCATTTACCTCACCACCCCTATTATTTATTGAATATTGACTGTACTGTCTATATTTTTGAGGTAGGCTGTAGCCAATCATATTCTCCACAAGCGCGGATATTTCCATCTCATACACACTCTCCTCTATATACACCCCTCTGCTATGTACACTCTCGTCTATTTACAGCCCTCTGCTATATACAACCTCATCTATATACACCCTCCTTTATATACACCCCTCTGCTATATACATCCCTCTGCTATATTCAACCTCCTCTATATACATCATTCTGCTATATACACCCCCCTCTATATACACCCCTCTGCTATATGCATTATCCTCTATATACACCCCTCTGCTATATGCATCATCCTCTATGTACACCCCTCTGCTATATACATCATCCTCTATATACAACCTCATATATATATACAACCTCCTCTATATACACCCCTCTGCTATATACACTCTCCTCTGATTACAGCCCTCTGCTATATACGACCTCTTCTATATACACCCCTCTGTTATATACATCCCTCTGCTCTATTCAATCTCCTCTATATATATCATTCTGCTATATACACCCCCCTCTATATACACCCCTCTGCTATATAAATCATCCTCTATATACATCCCTCTGTTATATACACCCTCCTCTATATACACCCCTCTGCTATATACACCCTCCTCTATATACACCCCTCTGCTATATACATCATCCTCTATATACATCCCTCTGCTATATACACCCTCCTCTATATACACCCCTCTGCTATATACATCATCCTCTATATACATCCCTCTGCTATATACACCCTCCTCTATATACACCCATCTGCTATATAAATCATCCTCTATATACATGATTTTCATATATATACCCTCTCCATATACACCCCTCTGGTATATACATCATCCTCTATGTACATCTGTCTGCTATATACATCATCCTCTATATACACCCTTCTGCTATATACACCCTCCTCTACTCTGCTATATACATCCTCCTCTAAATACACCCCTCTGCTATATACATCATTCTCTATATACACCCCTCTGCTATATACATCATGCTCTATATACATGCTTCTGCTATATACACCCCTCTGCTATATACATCCTCCTCTAAATACACCCCACTGCTATATACATCATGCTCTATATACATGCTTCTGCTATATACACCCCTCTGCTATATACATCCTCCTCTAAATACACCACACTGCTATATACATCATACTCTATATACATGCTTTTTCTATAAACACCCTCCTCTATATACACCCCTCTGCTATATATAGGTGATTGGAGGAATAGGTGATTGGAGGAATAGGTGATTGGAGGAATAGGTTATTAGAGGAATAGGTGGTTGGAGGAATAGGTGATTGGAGGAATAGGTGATTGGAGGAATAGGTGGTTGGAGGAATAGGTGATTGGAGGAATAGGTGATTGGAGGAATAGGTGATTGGAGGAATAGGTGGTTGGAGGAATAGGTGATTGGAGGAATAGGTGGTTGGAGGAATAGGTGATTGGAGGAATAGGTGATTGGAGGAATAGGTGATTGGAGGAATAGGTGGTTGGAGGAATAGGTGATTGGAGGAATAGGTGGTTGGAGGAATAGGTGATTGGAGGAATAGGTGGTTGGAGGAATAGGTGATTTGAGGAATAGATGATTGGAGGAATAGGTGGTTGGAGGAATAGGTGATTGGAGGAATAGGTGATTGGAGGAATAGGTGATTGGAGGAATAGGTTATTAGAGGAATAGGTGGTTGGAGGAATAGGTGATTGGAGGAATAGGTGGTTGGAGGAATAGGTGGTTGGAGGAATAGGTGATTGGAGGAATAGGTGATTGGAGGAATAGGTGATTGGAGGAATAGGTGGTTGGAGGAATAGGTGATTGGAGGAATAGGTGGTTGGAGGAATAGGTGATTGGAGGAATAGGTGATTGGAGGAATAGGTGGTTGGAGGAATAGGTGATTGGAGGAATAGGTGGTTGGAGGAATAGGTGATTGGAGGAATAGGTGGTTGGAGGAATAGGTGATTGGAGGAATAGATGATTGGAGGAATAGGTGGTTGGAGGAATAGGTGATTGGAGGAATAGGTGATTGGAGGAATAGGTGATTGGAGGAATAGGTTATTAGAGGAATAGGTGGTTGGAGGAATAGGTGATTGGAGGAATAGGTGGTTGGAGGAATAGGTGGTTGGAGGAATAGGTGATTGGAGGAATAGGTGATTGGAGGAATAGGTGATTGGAGGAATAGGTGGTTGGAGGAATAGGTGATTGGAGGAATAGGTGGTTGGAGGAATAGGTGATTGGAGGAATAGGTGATTGGAGGAATAGGTGGTTGGAGGAATAGGTGATTGGAGGAATAGGTGGTTGGAGGAATAGGTGATTGGAGGAATAGGTGGTTGGAGGAATAGGTGATTGGAGGAATAGGTGATTGGAGGAATAGGTGGTTGGAGGAATAGGTGATTGGAGGAATAGGTGATTGGAGGAATAGATGATTGGAGACAAGGACACGGTGAAACTAATGAGGCTGTGATCAGAGAGAGGATAGGGGTGATGGTAGGGTTGCCAGGAGTGCAGAGATGGGAGAATACAAGGTCAAGGGTATTAATCAATCCAATATATGGGGGTAGCAGGTTTATTTATGTCATGCCATTGAAAGTATCATCCTTGACAATATATAAATAGAGGAAAATACACTTCATATGGGACTCAAAAGTGGTTGAAAAGGCAGAAGGTTTATTTTTATCTTAATTCATTCTATATGCATTAAGATAAAAAAAAAAAACTTCTGTGTGCAGCAGTCCCCCCCCCCCCACCAATACTTACCTGAACCCCATCTTGATCTAGAGGTGTTGCATGAGAGCCTAGACTCTCCAGAAATCTCCCTCCTGATTGGCTGAGACACAGCAGTGGGTGCCATTGGCTCCCACTGCTGTCAATCAAAGTCAGTGAGCCAATGAGGAGAGAGAGAGAGGGCTGGATTGAGCCATGGCTCTGTGTCTGAATGGACACACAGAGCAGCGGCCTGGCTTGGGTGCCCCCATAACAAGCTGCTTGCTGTGGGGGCACTCGGCAGGAGGGAGGGGCAAGGAGCACCGGTGAGGGACCTGAGAAGAAGAGAATCTGGGTTGCTCTGTGCAAATCCACTGTGCAGAGCAGGTAAGTATGACATGTTTGTTATTTTTAAACAGAAAAAAAAAAGACTATGATATCACTTTAAATATACCTCCAATGTTATAGCATACACAAAATGTTTAGGTAATATGAAGTAAAAAAAAAAAAAATACCTTATTACAACATGTATAAAACACACATGTTGAAACCATTTAAAACACTGGCATATTATGATTTAGAATGCCCTAAAATACAAATAATAGCCAACCAATTCATCAGGACCGAGGATCTTGCATGCAAGATTGCTTTAATAATAGTAACTACAACTCTGTAATATGTGTAAGAAGGTGGCTATAGGTGAGCTCGTCTAGCCCATAGGGAGTCTGTCAGCTAAGACTCAAGGAAATCACATCCAATCCAATAGAAGTGATCCTCTAGCAAGGGGAAGGCTTTTAAACCCAAACATACTACTACTCTACCAGCAGAGCCAATGCACAGCAACATCTTCAACATACTCTCAGTATGCAATCATTCTGAAATACCCCACCAAGTGGAGCATGCGCATAACACAGAAAATGATGGTTTTTAAAATGTAATCACAGGCCACATCTCTACATATGCCTTGCTGCCTTCTGTTACATCTTTGGGTGTTGTAAGAAGTTAATTCTACATCAATCTTTTCTGAAGATGTTTTACATATTCCTCTTTTTTTTTTTTTTTTTTTAGTTTATACCTGTTTATTTCTATAATCAAGGTCTACAGACTATCCCCGAGGAAGAGAAAAAGTCTCAAAAGGTACTGGACATTTGGAAAACTACTCCCTATCTATGGGCATAATTAATATTTCCCCTTTCTCTGCTAGGGTTTTTTTTTTTTTAACAATGGTTTTTATTGAGTTTTCAAATTACCAGAAAACATATACACATACAACAAGGAACAAAAAAAACAAGCAAACTCTCGCTCAAGACGAGGTGTAGCTAATAGCAGTAATCAGTGACATTGTTCAATTTCAGACCAAATACAGTTACACAATAAGACCAGAAAATACAGTCACCCGTGTGGGAACAAATCATGTGGGTAGGAGTAGACAATGCGAATAGATAAAACAAAGCACAATGCAGAACATGAAACTTCCGTATCATTGCAGGTACATTACTGAGAGGGATACCAATGAACCCAGGCTGCCCATTGCTTGTCAAAGGGCGTGACAGTGTCCCTAGTCCTAGCTGCAAGCAGACGCTCATATTGGTAGGTCAGGTTAACTTGCGCTAATACTTCACTGTGGCTAGGGGCTAAGCTGTCCTTCCAGTGTCTAGCTATGCATAACTTAGCCGCTAGAAGTAGGTGGACCATAATGGTTCGGAATTCCCATGGATAGTCCTGCACCCCTAGATGGAGGACCGCTAAGGCCGGGTCGGGTTTTTTTCAGTATCCCAGACACCTCAGCCATAATTTGAAATATTTTCTTCCAAAAGCTGGAAATGCCTACACACGACCAAAATATGTGGAAAATATTAGCTGGGTGGCCACAACCTCTCCAACATAATGGCGAGTAGGACGGAATAAACTTTGCCAGGATGACTGGAGTCTTGTACCAACGCGCCACTATCTTTTGGGAGAGATCCCAGTGATTAGTGCAATGAGTCGCCGCTGCTACTGCTTTAAACGATTTAACCCACGAGGCTTGCGGGTACGTGGTTCCTAAGTCCCTTTCCCAACGTGTCATGGGTGGGGTCTTAGAGAATTTAGATTTATCCCCTAGGAGATCATAGAACAACGATATGCCCTTCGATTTCGTAGCCGGAGTTTTGAGGAAGTCCCAGGCGTTAATTGTTATCTGGACAGTCGGGGGGGATGTTTGCGGAGGAAGTGACTAATCTGCATAAATGTATGGTGGACCGTAGTGGGTAATTTATATGTCTCGACCAGCTCCTGCCAAGTTTTGATAGTAGGGCCCGACACGAGTTCGTCAACCCAGAAAATACCATGATCTCGCCACTTGTCAGTTTTTAGATATGGTATTAAGAGTTCAAGGGTTTGAATTGGTATGCGGAGGTTGGCCGGACATGCGCTATGAGCTGAGGAGGCAACAAGCCTTCGCCATGATAGCAGCGTGGCCTGTGTAGTGGGAGGGAGGGAGTGGATGGAGGGGCATTGGCCTCCATGAGTCCGCCAGAAGAAGCAGATGTAATGAAGGAGTGAGCGCTAAGGCTGCTTCAAGTCTGACCCAGAGAGCTTCCGTGGACCCATGAAACCACCGCTTGGCTTGCGTCAGTAGTGATGCCGTGTAGTAGTCCTCCAGTATTGGCCATCCCATCCCCCCCACCGATTTGTGTTTCACTAGGTGTGTCTGCGAGCATCTGGGTTTTTTCCCCATCCATACATAATTTCGGAGAATACGCCTCAATTCCATGAAGTATTTGTGGTGTACAGTGACTGGGATCGTCCTAAAGAGGTATAGGATTTTGGGTAACTCCATCATTTTAAACGAAGCAATCCTGCCTATCCATGACATTTCCACTTTAGACATGCGTGTCAAGTTCTGACGAATCTTTTCAATAAGGGGTTTGAAATTTATATCAATGATTTTCGTAAGATCAGCCGAAAGGTGGATACCTAGATAGGGAATCGTATCTTTTGCCCAAGTGTAAGGGAACCGCTGCTGCAGGTGCCGTTTGGTGTGGGCATTGAGACCTAAATCCAGTATCAAGGACTTACTAAAATTCACTTTATAATATGATAGCCTGCTAAATTGCGTTAACAGTTCATGAATAATTGGAAGGGAGATCAGGGGGTTATTGATAATCAAAACAACGTCGTCCGCGAATAAATTAATCACATGGGATACTCTATCCGCCACCATACCTTTGATAAGGGGATGTGATCCGATAGCCTCAGCAAGAGGTTCCATCATTAGGTTGAAGATGGCCGGGGACAGAGGGCACCCCTGTCTGGTTCCGTTGTGGATAGCAAACTCCTTTGACAGAAAACCAGATGTGAAAACTCTCGCCGAGGGTCTGGAATATAGAGCTGATATTGCAGAGGCTATAGGTCCTTGGAGACCAAATTTAGCTAGGGTGGCTTTCATATATCCCAAATGTATCCTATCGAACGCTTTTTCTGCGTCGATCGAAAGTAATATAGTTGGGGATTTGTTGCTACGTACCTGGTGGATAATATTAATAATACGCCTTGTGGCATCCGGTGCTTGCCTACTATAGATGGGAGGACCGAACTATAGATGGGAGGACCTCAAATAGTCGTTTGGCTAAGATTTTGGCATATATCTTTACGTCTGAGTTTAACAATGAGATAGGGCGGAAGTTGGGCGGTGAGTCTGGGGATTTACCTGGTTTGGGCAAAGTCACAATGTGAGCAGTAAGCATTTCCGAGGGAAATTCTCCAGTGGAGGCGGCCGTGGTGAATAGGGAATGTAGGTGGGGAAGGAGGATGGATTGAAATATTTTATAATATTCATTCGTGAGGCCATCAGGGCCCAGAGATTTGTCTGATGGGAGCGATCGTATCGTCTGGAGGATTTCGTCTGGCGTGAAGTCACCGTTGAGAAAGTCCAAGTCTTGTTGGGACAGTTGAGGAAGTTTGAGGGAGTCCAGGAATTCCCTAATGATAGATTCAGTGGGCTGGGGGGTTTGGGGGTCGTCTTGGAGGTTGTATAGCGACCCATAGTATTCCGCAAACGTGTCTGCAATAGATTGGGGGTTTTCTACTTTTTGTTTTGTGGTGTGGTGGAATACATGGGGTATGGTAGCTTTGGTCCACCGTGTTTTAAGTTTCTGTGCTAAGAATTTTCCCGCCCTGTTGTGGTTAGCGTAGTATCTCAGTTTAAGAAGTCTCATGTAATGATCATGGTCTACACAAAACAATTCCCTGAGTCGGTGTCGTAGTTTAGAAAGCTTGGAGGCAAGAGCTGAAGTGGGGCGGGATTGGTTTTCCTTGTCAGTGTCTCTGATTTCAGCAAGTAGAGTATCAAATTGAGCAGAGCGGGCTTTTTTCTTACGGGCCGCAGCCTGCAGCAGCAGTCCCCTCACGAATGCCTTATGGGCATTCCAGTTGATAAACGGGTTTGTGTTAGAAGGCCTATTTAATTCAAAATAGTGCTCCAATTCTCGGGTCACTCTATTCTTACACTCCGCATCCTGGAGCACAGAGTTGTCGCACCTCCAAACACGGGAGGAGGCAACCCTGGGACTCCCGGAGAGGGACAGTGTAATTGCTGCGTGGTCTGACCACGAAATGTCATGGATATCCAAATTTGTCACCCTTTGTAGCGATAGGCTATCCACTAGTGCATAGTCAATCCTTGAGTATGAGTTGTGTCTCGGGGAGTAAAAGGTCTAAGAGCGTTCCTCCGCATGTTGGCATCGCCATGCATCGTATAGCCCCTCCGCAAGAAGAAGTCCACGCAGGATCGTGGGCCCCCTCCTGCCAGAGCCAGACGAATCCAGGGCGGGGTCAAGTACCATGTTCAAGTCACCACATAAAACTACATTACCTCGTCGCACCTTGGAGATCAAGCGAAAAAGACGCTTCAAGAATCTCGGTTGGTGCGAGTTAGGTGCGTAAACATTAATTACTGTATATAACACTTTGTAGAGCTTACACACTAGGATGATGTACTGTCCGTTTGTGTCCAAATGTGATTCTTGCAGTTCAAAGGGAACATTGGCATTAATGGCCAGCAACACTCCCCCTTTTTTCTCAGATCTGGAGGCAAGAAAGAGGTGAGGGAAGTTCCTGTGGGAGCAGAAGGGGGTCTTGTCTTTGTGAAAGTGGGTTTCCTGCACTGCCACAATATCCGCATTGTGTTTCTGGGCATCTGACCAAAGCGACCTCCTCTTTGCGGGGTGGTTCAGACCCCGCGCGTTGATGGACATAAATTTAATCGACATGGGTCAGGAGACTCAGTGCAAGGGACGTAGTTAGGAGCCTCGGGGTGAGCATAGCAGGCATCCGGTGGAGTTGGCAATAGGTAGAGGCAGGACTTGAGATAATCCCAGTAGGGGGCATCCAGAGGGTGCAAGGAAGTGCGGCTGAAGCAAACAAAAGGCAGAAGCAGCAGGCAGTCAAAGTCAGTGGGGTATGTGTCCACAAGGGTGTCCAGAGTACCATATTCCTTGAAGAAGAGTACCTGAGGGTTTGTAAATCCATAAACGGTGGAGATCTTGACCACTGGGCGAGAGCAAAAAACATAGAACAAAACAAAAACAAAACTAGAAAGATAAAAAGTGTGGACCGTTTAAAGTCCGTGCAGCTCATGCTGCCTTTTCCAGCAGGGGCTGGTACGGTGGAGAGTACCAGAAAGGGTGCCCAGGGAGATAAATTGTTGATTGCAGCGTGTGACACTTACAGTCGTTATTTATGCTTGGTATTACGCCGAGGTAGGACTACTTGCCAGTCGGGGGTAACATGCTTGGGATCAGCAGGGGGGCGGTGATGGTCTTCCGGTGGAGGACGATGGCCGTCTTGGGGCACAATACCCCAATCCCTCAGAGCTCTGATGCCTTGGTCCAGAGATGTTATCAGGTGTGACAAGCCATTGTACGTCACTTGCAACTTAGCGGGGTACTTCCACTTATATGCCACATTATGGTTACGGAGAGCTTTAGTTACAGTGGATAGGTCCCTCCTTTGCTGTAGGGTATGCTTGGAGTAGTCAGGAAGTAGCTGTAGGGACTATGCGTGAGGTGGAACAGAGTCCTTGTGTTTGAATGCTTCCAATATACGCTCCTTGACCTGAAAAAAGTGCACTCTGAGGATTATGTCCCTTGGGACCTCCTGTGGGAGGAAGGAGGGTTTCGGAACTCAATGGACCCTATCCACTGTCATGTCAGCAGAGGTCAGGGATGGAACCAAATCTTTGAACAAGGAGTGCACATAATGGGGCAGTTGTTGTTGAGTGACCGATTCGGGGACCCCCCTTATCTTTATGTTGTTCCGGCGCGACCTGTCCTCCAAGTCTGCCAGCTTGTTTTTGATCATTAGCAGGTCGTCCGAATGGGAGTTGTGGGAGTCCACCAACACATTGTATGAGGTTGCAACTTCAGATAGCTTATTTTCATTAGCGTGCACCCTTTGGCCCAGGTCGTGCACCTCTGCTCGACATTGCCGAACCGCTGAGAACAAGTCCGTATGCAATGAAGATTTCAACAGCATCATCATCTCTTTTAGAGTTACATCAGAGATTAGTTGGCCTGTTGTGGGAAACTGTGCTATAGGGTCGTGTAGAGGGGAAGAAGTAGAGGGTTGTACCTGTGTAGGATCCAGGGGTCCTGGGTCCTCCATCCCTCTCCTGCTATCTGACTCCATGCGAGGCTTGGACTTTACAGGGCTCCTTAGTGAGGGTGTACTGTCCCCCGAGTCCGTGCGGGGCGATCTGGAGCGGTGGGAGGCATTATCTGTGTCCTCCATCGGTGCCGAGTCAGTATGCGGCGTGTCCACCGCTAGAGAGCAGAGAGGCGGCGGTGAGGGCGGTCTCCCGCCGCCATCTTGCCGGAGTCCCGCCGGCCGCATAGGAGGAAAGTATGCCGGCAATTTCTTTATTTGTGCGGACCCGCGCCCGTTTCTTTGCATCTCTGGGCATCGTGGAGGAGCTCCCGCACTAGGGGAAGGTACCTGGGCGTGTGAGGCTGCCGTCGGTGTCGGTCGATGGGCGATTCTCCCTGGGCTAGGAGCGGAGCTCACTCACAGTGCGGCCAGCTTGCTGCGCGGTCGCCACGCCCCTCTGCTAGGGGGTTTTGACTGATGTGTAACATATATGTAGAAATAGAGCTTTATTTGTTTTTGCCGTTGTGCTTATTATGTGAGATTTATTTTTTTGGTCTGTGTTGGGTTTTATTCTAACAAAGCTTTGTTATATGCTTTTTATCAGTGTAATTTTATTCTGGTACCTTTTAAAATTCTTACCACCCGCTAGACTTCTTTTTCGGGGAAAAGAGACGTATATATTAGATCTCAAAAGAGGAGGGGAATATAGAGGGAGGGGTAGGAATGACTTGAAAGGTGTAATGTGAGGATAAAAGGAATCTAACTCTGCCTTCTTTCCATCCACTAGGTCTGGATGAGGGAGTCCAGTAAGGGGCTCCATGGGAGAGGGCAACAGGAGAAGCATAGTCAGATTCTTGAATTCAGGTTTCAGTAATGGCAAGTATACTAAAAAAAATGGAAGATAAAAAGATCATGCACAGTTGGGAGCTTGTTACGGACAGAGCTGGCTAACCAGAGGGTACATGAAGAGTAGAGGGAGCATATTAGATGGAAAAGAGAGTGGAAATCAGACTTCATAAGAAATTATTTACAAAACGTTTGTTTGCTTGCAGTCTTTCCAGAGTGGAGAAGAGTTCTTCTTGTTGTATCTTCTTACTGCTTAGACCAGGGCTCAAAATTTCAAGCCTCAAGCTACTTGCCAGGGCTTAAGAGTTACTCGCCACCAGTTGCCCCACCCAACCCCTCCCCTAATTCTGCCCCTAAACACGCTCTCATAGTTTTTCTCATGAAAGGACACTTTTAAATGTTTTGTGCAGAATTAGGTTACAAAAATAAATATTAACAACAACTTCAGTCACTTCTCATTAGTGCAGCCTCATCAGTGCCCATCAACACAGCCTCCTCAGTGCCCATCAACGCAGCATATCAGTGCCCATCAACACAGCCTCATCAGTGCCCATTAATGTAGCCTCATCAGTGCCCATTAATGCAGCCTCATCACTGCCCCTCAATGTAGCCTCGTGGGAGACGATTCTCCACCCAGCAGTTGGCCAGAAAACTGTGGAGAAGGAGTGTAGAAAGAGTAGATTTGGCCGGATCCCACAGAGAGGGCATCTCCGCTATCAAACAAAGTCCCGCCTCCTAGACCAGTGTGCTGTCTATCATCAGAGCCGGTCCAGGAGGCAGGACCTTGTTCGCCAGTGAAGATCCCCTCTCATCTCTGTGTGAGCCAGCCAGCTATCCTCTCCCTCTCTTCTCCCTTTCCCACAGTTTCCTGACCGATCACAGAATTGGCTCCCATTCAACCCTGCCCCCCCCCTCCTCCGATACGTCTCATCACTCGCTGTGAGATAATTTCCACACGCCAAATGCGAGCAGGCGAGTGGGAATTTTTTATGGCTGGCTTAGACAATCCCTATATGCGACTGGACCCTTCTCCATAAGCTGATCTAAATATACAGGAAGACAGAGCAAGGAAGCCTTTATTCAATTGATCAGTTAGAACTAATAAGAGACACTTGAATATTTTAGCATTTTATTTAATATTCAGGTATTAATAAAGTATTTTATTCTCCCCTATTTCTTTTGTGTGTTAGCCAACTCTAGTATTATGTAAACTTCTTGTATATCAGCGTCTTCCATATGCAGAAGCCCTGCTGTGTGATTGTTTATTGTCAATTTTCCAGAGATGCCTTCAGAAAATGATATAGTAATCTACTTGTTATTCTTGTGCTCAGTATACCTAAAGTTTGTTCCTCTGATTGAATCACCATTTAGTTGGTGGCTGCCCCAAGAGACTCTCTTTAGTGGGATGAAAGGTGAAATAAGTTCTGTAATTTGCAAGGTCTCCTGTGTAATTAAGGAGCCAGGTAATTCTGTGTATTGATAGATGTAGCCAGATGAGCAGGTGAGGATGAAGGAAGAAGGAAAGGATGAAGGGAGGGGGGGGGGGGATAATGGGATGAGGAGGATGAAAGGAGGGGGAGAGAACCTGATATATGCTAATACAATTCCCTTCTGTGAGTTGTAATATACCTTTTAATAAGGTGATTACTGTGTAATTATGTAGCCAGGCCTCGAAGTGCTCTTGATAGATTTAGCAAGATAACATGTACATGAATGGGGGGGGGGGGTGGTCTACATGAGAAAATGAAGGGACTTGGAGGAAAAAATATTTCTTTTTGACTCTGTGTGCTGTTAGGAAGTAACTCGACTTGTGTTAAAAATAAAATAAGATCGTTGTCTCACTTCTTGTGTCCAGGAGGTTGGCCCTCCATAGAGATGTTGATGAACCCTGTGGGTCGCTTTGCTCTCAGCTTCTGGCCGGCGGCCAGGCTACACCATTTTCTCCAATCCCTGCCCGCACCAGGTCTCTTCAACCGGGAACTCACTCCTTATGAGGTTCTATGCGATGGAGAGGGAGACCTGCCGCACACGCTATCGCAGACTTACCACATCTTGGTGTCTCCGGAGGAAGGCTTTACCCCTCCGTTCCTCTCCAAATGGGAGCGTGACCTTCAAATCCAACTCACCCCGACACAGAAAATCAACCTGTGCATTATTGCTCTGAAAACGCCGACCTGCACAAGGCTCCAGGAATCGAACTACAAACTTACTTTAAGGATAGTTTACAGACAGGTATGGTGCCAGCTGATTGGAAAAAAGCCAACGTGGTACCAATATTTAAAAAGGGGCCGAGATATATCCCGGGTAACTATAGGCCGGTCAGCCTAACATCAGTAGTCTGCAAAATTTTGGAGGGGATGATAAGGGACCACATACAAGACTTTAGTAATGAAAACGGTATTATAAGTAGTAATCAGCATGGATTCATGAAAAATCGTTCATGCCAAACCAATCTATTAACCTTCTACGATGAAGTGAGCTGCCACTTAGATAAAGGTAAGCCTGTGGATGTGGTGTATCTGGACTTTGCAAAGGCCTTTGACACCGTTCCCCACAAACGCTTACTGTACAAACTAAGGAAGGTAGGTATGGACCATAAGGTGAGTACCTGGATAGAGAACTGGCTCCAGGGGAGAGTCCAGAGGGTGGTGATTAATGGGGAGTACTCTGAGTGGGCGGGTGTGGAAAGTGGGGTCCCCCAGGGTTCTGTCCTGGGACCAATCCTGTTTAATTTATTCATAAATGATCTAGAGGAGGGGATATCTAGTACAATCTCAGTATTTGCAGATGATACTAAATTAGGCATGCCAATATCTTCTATGCAGGATGTGGAAATCTTGCAAGCAGACCTGAACAAAATAACGGGGTGGGCAACTACATGGCAGATGAGGTTTAATGTAGAAAAATGTAAAGTAATGCACTTGGGGGCCAGTAACCAGAAAGCAAGCTACTCACTAGGGGGGGAACCTCTGGGTGAGTCTAGGATGGAAAGGGACCTGGGGGTACTGGTAGACAACAGGCTTGGAAGTGGCATGCAATGCCAAGCCGCTGCAAGCAAAGCCAACAGAATACTGGGTTGTATAAAAAAGGGGATTCACTCCAGAAATAAAGAGATTATTCTTCCACTCTACAAAACTCTGGTCCGGCCACATCTGGAGTATGCTGTCCAGTTCTGGGCACCGGTCCTCAGGAAGGATGTGCTGGAACTGGAGAAAGTCCAGAGAAGGGCAACAAAAATAATTAGGGGAATGGAGGACATCAGCTATGAGGAAAGACTACAAGCACTGAACTTATTCTCTCTGGAGAAGAGACGATTGAGGGGGGATATGATATCAATGTACAAATACTGTACTGGCGACCCTAGCATAAGGAACAAACTATTCAGAGTAAGGGAATACAATAAGACACGTGGCCACTCACTAAAACTTGAGGAAAGGCGGTTTAACCTTAAAGTGCGTAAGGGGTTCTTCACTGTAAGAGTAGTAAGGATGTGGAATTCTCTTCCGCAAGCAGTCGTATCAGCGGGGAGCCTTGATAGTTTCAAAAAACTATTGGATGGACACCTTAAAGACCACAACATACAGGGGTATACAATGTACGGTTAGCAAACACACACACACATCATAGGTTGAACTGGATGGACTTGTGTCTTTTTTCAGCCTCACTAACTATGTAACTATGTAACTATGTAACTATGTAGGTGGTACTGGGTACCGTCCCTGTTGAGCGAGATGTTCCCAGGGACTCCAGACGTCTATTGGAGATGCCAGGAGGAGAGGGGTACCCTCCTCCACATATTTTGGTCGTGCCCTCGGCTCCGGGACTTCTGGACCGCTGTCGGCTCACTGCTAAGGGATCTTACTGATCACCCCATTCCAGACTCTCCAGCCTTCTTTCTCCTACAACTGTCCAGCATACCGCTGAGAAAATACAAGAAATCGATTATCCCGCACGTACTATGCGAGGCAAAGTCCTGCATTCCATTGTATTGGAAAAGCTCCCGGTCACCCACCATTAAGGATTGCATGCTGAGTTTAGTCGAGATCAACAAAATGGAGGATCGACTCTCACTGCTCTGCACAGACGTGAGAAATACGATAAGATCTGGGGATATTGGAAGATTTTCGTCTTCTCTGATAGAGGGAAATCCTTGCTGTGCTCCTGAATCCAGGCATAATGCCTGCCCAGGGGTGGCATATGGCCCCGCACGGAGCTGTCCCCCTTCCCTCCCCTCGCCCATTCTGTTCTACCCTGTTGTGCTGTTCCCCCCCCCCCTTTTTTTCTTTCCTTTTCCTCTGCTTTCTTCTCTTTCTCTTCAAGCTGCGATAGATATAGCTACTATGGTGGATTAAATGTTAAGACCTCGGCTCCAGGTCTATGGTGTTCTCGCCCAGAAGTTTACAGCGACACCTTCAGTTACCTCAGACATGTCTTAGTGCCTATGATCCTTACACTGGGTCTGTTGTCCCTTTTCTGGTGTTGAAAATACCGGTGTTTCTACATGATTTTGGGAGTTGGTATTTACTCTACATAAGATGGTCGTATTTTCTGATTACTGAATGCTTCATGTTACTGGACTGTTTTGATTACCTTGTACTGTACTTTCCTTTTGTTCAATCTTTAAAATAAAATATATTTGGAAAAAAAAAAAAAATAAGAAAATTAAAAAAATAATTAAAAACATAAATAGATAACTATGCTCTGATGTGCATTGCAATTTTTTATCAAAGTTTTATGCAGTTGCCTATTGTCCTGAACAGATAGCTGTTTATTTAACCACTTCTGGACCGGAAGGATTTGCCCCCTCAATGACCAGGCCATTTTTTGCGATTCGGCACTGCATTACTTTAACTTGACAACTGTGCGGTCGTGCCACGATGTGCCCAAATAAAATTGAAGTCTTTTTTCTTCCCACAAACAGAGCTTTCTTTTGGTAGTATTTGATCACCTCTGCTTTTTTTTGATTATGCGCTATAAACAAAAAAAAGCAACAATTTTGAAAAAAAAAAGCAATATTTTTCACTTACTGCTATTTAACATTCCCAATAAAAAAAAATGTAAAAATCTAACTTTTTCATCATTTTTGGACAATTTTTATTTTGCCACATTTTCTTGGTAAAATAAATCCCAATAAGTGTATTTTGATGGGTTTGTGCAAAATTTATTGCGTCTACAAACTAGGGAAAATATTTATGTCATTTTTATTTATTTTTACTAGTAATGGCGGCGATCTGCAATTTTTAGCAGGACTGCGACATTGCAGGGGACAGATCGATCCCTTAACTGACATTTTTGACACTTTTGGGGGGACCAGTGACATTACTACAGTAATCAGTGCTAAAAATATGCAATGTTACTGTAATAATGACACTGGCAGGGAAGGGGTTAACACCAGGGGCGATCAAAGGCGTAAATGTGTACCTAGGGGGTGATTCTAACTGTGGGGGGGGGCAGACTTGGTGGATGGAAACAGGGCTCCTGTGTTCAGAAATAACAGGAACACAGGAGCCCTGTTTCAATCAGTGACGGCACACCGCCTTCTGTCAGTCCCTGCAGCGATCGCCGGGTTCCCGGCGGCCATCGCAGTCGCTGGACCCATTGCTTAGCTGCAGGGCTAGAGAGCGGGCATGCAATTGCGCCACTGCCAATGCGCGTGCACGCCCGAGACCCGCTCTCGTGAGCCGACGCACCCCTAAGTCGGTTTGCTCAGGAGAGCCAGCCTGCCGCAGTATATCTGTGGTGGCTCGTCTTTAAGTGGTTAAGCAAGGTTTTTTCCTTTATTAGAGGCTCTGTTTAATAAATCACCTGTGTAGTGATGATCTAAGGTGTGAAGTCTGCAGTGTCAGTATTTCTTTAGCAGTAATTATCCCCTTAGGGGTTTGTTTTCCTAAAAAGTAACAATTGTTACTTTTGTCTCTTTGAACAGCTTAGGAAACTCCAGAAGCTGTAGTTTGAATTTGGAAGTTTGTTTAATAAATTACTAAATGGCTTGAGTAGCGATTGTACATGTTATAATATTTATTTTTTCTTAACAAAGTGGAGTTCTCCCTTAGACTTGCGGGGGTTTATTTATTTCTGCAACAGGTCCTTGTGCTGCTGCAACCTGATCCCTCTATGCTACTACTGCTCTATGCAGGTTATATCTGGAGGGGAGCAATGTCTTCCTTACTGGTACTGTTCCTGGATTGTCTGTCCTTCTGTGGGTCTCATAAGGTTGGTGTATGGAAAGCTGACTAATGAACACTTGCTATTAAGTAGTGATGAGCTGAACACCCCCCTGTTCAGTTCGCACCAGAACACCGTGAACAGGGGAAAAGTTTGTTTGAACAAATGAACCCTGTTGAAGTCTATGGGATTCAAACGTCAAAAATCAAAAGTCCTAATTTTAAAGGCTTAAATGCAAGTTATTGCCCAAATAAAGTGTATGGGGGTCTGAGTACTGACCTGGGGAACATGTACCAATGCAAATTTATTTTTTAAAAAACGATCATTTTTAAAGGAGCACTGATTTACTAATTTCAATGATGCTTAAAGTGAAACTATAAAAATGAAAAATTCGTTTAAATATCGTGCCTGAGGGGTCCCCTTAATTTGCCTGTAAAGTAGTGCATCTGTACAATGTATGCAGCCTGCTGCAGCAATACTGACATTTCTAAAGGAAAAAATGTCATACACAACTATACATACAAAATTTCAAATTGCATGTACTTGACATACGGGTGCAGAAAAAATGACCCTTTGCTGTTGGTGGTGCCTGAACACCGTAACCCCTCACAGTTACTCTTGCTGGGCGCAGGAACGGGCCCTGCTGGTAAAAATTCCATATGAATTTGAAGTTGGCAAAGATCAAGTGTTGTATGTGTTCTTATGAGTGATCTAGTGGGGGTGCTGTGCTGTCATCTGACCTGGTCAAGGTTGGGTGTCCCCTATGCAAACCTGCTAGAATGATGGGGACCTGGAAGGTTTGTATCGGCAGGAACTGAAACTGAAATTGGGTCTTTGGTGTTGGTGGTGCCTGAACACCGTAACCCGTCACAGTTACTCTTGCTGGGCGCAGGAACGGGCCCTGCTGCTAAAAAATCCATACAAATTTGAAATCGCATGTACTTGTCATAAAGGTGCAGAAAAATTTGGCCTTGGGTGTTGGTGGTGCCTGAACACCGCAACACCTCGCAGTTACTCTCGCTGGGTGCAGGAACGGGCCCTGCTGGTAAAAATTCCATACGAATTTGAAATTGGCAAAGATCAAGTGTTGTATGTGTTCTGATCAGTGATGTAGTGGGGGTGCTGTGCTGTCATCTGACCTGGCCAAGGTGGGTGTCAGCTATGCAAACCTGCTAGAGTGATGGGGACCTGGAAGGTTTGTATTCGCAGGAACTGAAACTGAAATTGGGCCTTTGGTGTTGGTGGTGCCTGAACACCGTAATCCCTCACAGTTACTCTTGCTCGGCGCAGAAATGGGATCTGCTGGTAAAAATTCCATACAAATTTGAAATTGCATGTACTTGTCATAGAGGTGCAGAAAAATTGGGCTTTTGGTGTTGGTGGTGCCTGAACAGTGTAACCCCTTGCAGTTACTCTTGCTGGGTGCAGGAATGGGCCCGTCTGCTAAAAATTCCATACAAATCTGAAATCGCATATACTTGTCATACAGGTGCAGAAAAATCGGGCCTTGGGTGTTGGTGGTGCCTGAATACCGCAACACCTCACAGTTACTCTCGCTGGATGCAGGAACGGGCCCTGCTGGTAAAAATTCCATACGAATTTGAAATTGGCAAAGATCAAGTGTTGTATGTGTTCTTATCAGTGATGTAGTGGGGGTGCTGTTCTGTCATCTGACCTGGCCAAGGTGGGTGTCAGCTATGCAAACCTGCTAGAGTGATAGGGACCTAGAAGGTTTGTATTGACAAGAACTGAAACTAAAATTGGGCCTTTGGTGTTGGTGGTCCCTGAACACTGTAACCCCTCACAGTTACTCTTGCTGGGCGCAGAAGCGGGACCTGCTGGTAAGAATTCCATACACATTTGAAAACGCATGTACTTGTCATACAGGTGCAGAAAAATTGGGATTTTGGTGTTGGTGGTGCGTGGACACCGTAACCCCACAGTTACTCTTGCGGGCGCAGGGCACAGGGACAGGGCCTGCTGTTAAAATTGACATACAAAATTTAAATTGTATGCACCTGTCATACTAGTACAGAAAAAGTAGGCCTTGGGTGTTGGTGGTGACCTAAACCAAAGACATTGTAGGAAGCTAGCAGAATCAAGATTGAGGAATAGGATAGGCAGCATATGCAGTCTTCAAGGGATGGCAGACCCCTAGCAAATTCCATCAATTACATCAGCATCAGGGGCCTGATAGCTGCTGTTGATCCAGGACTAATTCATTTTGATAAAAGTCAGCTGGTCAACAGAGTCTGTGGATGGACGCACTCTTTTGTCTGTCACAAAACCTCCAGCAGTACTGAACGTTCGTTCAAAAAGCACGCTGAAAGCAGGACAGTCCAGTATCTCCATTGCATATTGAGCAAGTTCTGGCCAGTGGTCCAACCTCAAGACCCAGTACCCCAGTGGATGCACAGCTGGAAAGGTCTCCAAGTCTGCTCTTGCCCCTAGATAATCATGCACCATATGATGGAGACGCTGGCGATGGTTGCTTAAACCTAACAGCCCTGGGTGCTGCTGAGGACTAAAGAACTGTTTAAATGCATCAGTCAGCTGTCTGCCTTCTCCACCGCTCCTCCTTACGATCCCTCTGAAACATGTCCAGAGAATGTTAACCTTCCAGTGTCTGAAAAGGTGTTACACAAATTTTTCTTCAAGGCCTCCTCAAGATATTTCATCCTCTGCTCCCTCTGTGAAGGCAAGTTGAGCTCTGCAACTTTACTCTTGTAATGTGGATCAAGAAAGGTTGCCAACCAGTAATTTTCCCTCTCCTTGATAGCATAAATCCTCTGGTCCTTTTGCAGGCTTTGCAGAATCAGGGAGCCCATGCAATGTAAGTTTGAGGAGGCATGAGCTTCTGAGTCCTCTGGGTCACTAAGAATGACATTGTCAGGTGCAACCTCTTCCCAACCACGTACAACTCCTTACAACCATCCCTTGAAGACAGCTGTATGCTATTCTCTACATCCATCCTGCCACAATCCTCCTCCTCCTCTTCCTCTTCCTCCTGTGTGTTTTGTGTCCCTACAGGCATGATTTCTGCATAAAGGGGGCCTTGCGAGGAAAGGAAGTCCTCCTCTTTCTCCCGCTGTTCTGCCTCAAGTGCCCTGTCCATGATTCCATGAAGCGTGTGCTCCAGCAGTAGACTAGAGGGGTAGTGTCACTGATGCATGCATCATTCTGGCTCACCATCCTTGTGGCCTCCTCAAATGGTGACAGGATGGTGCATGCATCCTTTATCAAAAGTCACTGTTGTGGCAAAATAAGCCAAGCTTCCCTGAGCCTGTCCTTTTGCCATACTCACACAGGTACTCATTGTGCTGTTGCAGCAGCTGCAGTATTGCCATTGTGTATGTGCAGCAGCTGCAGCATTGCCAAATGTTAAGTTCCACCTGGTGGGCATGTCACAAATGAGGAGGTTGGTGGGCAGGTTAAAATTCCTGTTTAATGTCAGATAGCTGAGCACTGGCATTGTATGAATGCTGGAAATGGCCACAGACTTGTCTGGCCTGCCTCAGGAGATCTTGTAAGCCCGGTTTATCTGTTCAAGAAACGCTGCACCACCAGATTCAGGACATGTGGAAAGCATAGAACATGTGTCAAGTGTCCCTGTCGGAGGGCGGAGAGAAGGTTGGTGCCATTGTAGCATACAACCATTCCTGGCTCAAGCTGCTGTGGTGTCAACCATCTCTGAGCCTGCCCCTGCAGAGCTGACAGAATCTCTGCCCCGGTGTGACTCCTATCACCTAGGCAGACTAACTGAAGCACTGCATGGCATATTCTAGCCAGAAAGTTTGCATAGCCCCTTGAACGCTTAGGGAGCACTGCTGCTTCAGAGAATTCAGCAGAAGAGGATGTAGAGGAGGAAGCAGAGTTACCCAGTGCGCCGTGAAGGAAATGTAACGTCCCTGTCCACTGGTTTATTAGATTTTTTTTCTTTTTATGTGAAATATTTGTATTAAGGGTCAGTACGAAGTTAGAACCAAGTATATAACAAATTTAGTAGTATGATGTATATTGTATTATCAAATATGTAAATTGATGTATATTTACTTGCATTTATGTTACTCATAGAAACATCGGTCTGTTATGGTCTCTCAGGCCCTGAGGAAGCCTTAAGCGAAACGCGTCGGCTTGCTGGGGACCTACCGTGACCGAATCCAGCTTGAGACCCATCTTCCACCTACACAGGCTTTGTTTTTTCACTCTAAATCCCTTGTGGGATATGTTTCTATATTGACAGTGACGTTATATTTTAACAATTGTATGTTGTTTTGTTGCTACCATACATGCATGGTAATCCATGCTTGTGTTTTATTTGTTATACCAATAAAATGAATTTTTTGATTTTATAATTGGTTCTACTGTTTGATCCTTCTACTCCCACTGGCCCGCAAAGCCCCGCCTTTTTCTATCCCTATGTTTTTTACGAATCTTCAACAGGGGTAAGGGCCTATTTTGCACGGCAATTTTGTGTCTACACATGTAACGTCCCTGTCCACTGGTTTATTCGATTTTTTTTCTTTTTATGTGAAATATTTGTAGCATTTTTTTTTTTTTTTTGCATTTAAATATCTCTGTTTAGCAGATAACTAGGGGTGGAATGTTTAATAGATGAATTAATATCAAAGGTCAATGTATACCTTTCTGAGGGTGTAGCACTTTCATTTATTTTTTAAATATATTCAATTACAATATGGCTTGTGTTGCAATTGTATACGTTATATCATTTTTCCTTTATTTTCCATTTTTTCCCCACAAAAGTGGAGTTACCCTTCAAGTAATGATAACGTCATTGCCAAATCAGCAGGCCCAAAGTGAATTGTAAAAATGGCTCGGTTCCAAAGACAGTGTACAGCTGTGAGAGCTGAAGTGATTGAAATGATAAGCAAGAGATTTGGCCCTATATATGTAAAAATGTGCAATTTCACTCAGGTCTGGTGGGGAAACAGGGGGGGGGGATGCCAGCAGATCCTGGAAATGGGGATTTGAGTGTGCCCAAAATATCCAACAACATCAATTAAAAAATACACAGATTTATCCATAATATAAAAGATTAAAATGGCAGTCAACATTAACATGTCATAATTAATGCATGGTATGCATCACATCATCTAGTTGGTGGATCGACGCGTTTCATTCAAAACCGCTGAGCTTCCTCAGGATCCAATTGTGTATGCACACATATTAGCCCTTAACAAAATCAACTCAACCAATGTCATGGAAGGGTGACTGAATCTGGCATTTTAGAGTAGATTTGGCAGTATACTATAGGGATACAAAAAAGGAATGGGCCTCTACACAAAAAAAAGAAACCAATCTGTCTATTCCAAGCAAGAGGTGCGATATAAAGGAAAAGGCCCCCCAGACAAGGTCCCCTAATCCAAGTTATACAGGGACCAACAAACCAAATCCATTATACAAGAGCACCCATATGCAAAGCATGTAACAATTAAATAAATTGACCTGGCGTCCATCCAGAAGGAGCGTATAGTTAGACCTTGACTATAGATGTATTTTATCTGCATGCTTTATCTTGAAAATTAATTTTCTTACAAGTGCAAAAATAAAGAGACTAAATTCCCAAAGAGGTAGAAAAAGTGGTCATCACTCATCATCTTTAGATGTATTTCCATGGACAAAGAATCTTTATTTATTACATAGTAATATTTCACAAATCAGATACCCATCCAGTCCAATATTTATAGTATGTATTGAGATTATTGTTATTATTATTATTATTATTATTATAATTATTATCCTAATACTACTTTGTCTACTACTACTACTACTACTACTATTATTATTATTATTATTATTATTATTATTATTATTATTATTATTATTATTAGTATTAATTTAATCATTATTGTCATTATTATAATAATAACAATAATAATTATTATACTAATCATTATTATTATTATTGTTATTATTATTATTATTACAACTACCACTATTACTAATATTAATCATACATATTTTATTGAACAGCACATTTTGTACATTTATATTGTTCATTTTTCTAAGCATTTTACATGCTTAAAAAGGTCACTTATTTTTATATTTGCATGTCAATTTTAAATACAATATATACTGAATATCCAGCAAAATAAACTATTAAACTTTATAACTTTTATTTTCCAGTATTGCTCACACTGGCAAGCAGTTCTTTAGTAAAGTATTATTAGACATCTTCTTCAGGGAACAGCCCGAGTTTATTCTATTGGATGAAAGTTTAGAGACACATTTAGACTTTTGTACTTCTTGTGTCTTATACAGTAAAATCTTTAAATATCACTGTCACCGTATGATGACAATATCTCACACGTTGCAGCAGATTGTAGAGAATAGTAAAGCCGGTGACTTCATTCTTCATTTTTAGAGTCATTCTGAACCTTCAGTGTGCCGGGACTACTGACACCTGAGCTGAGCGCTCACTAGAGACACCACAAGACCCACCCATGATTACAGTGCTGGGACCGCTCCATTCAGAATAGAACAAAAGATCAAAGAGTCACCAAAGAACAACAAACCTGATATTTTATTGGATGAAAGTTTCTGCCGGATTCCCCCAGGAAACAGACGCTGAATTTACCGATCACCATCTGCTTTCCAATACAAACTGTCATCATACAAGTCTTGCTATCTCTCCTTCACTTTAACTATTCATTCACCCATTTAGTTTAGGTAAATAGCAATAAAAACAAAATACTACTACCACTAATATTATTATTATTATTATTATTATTATTATTAATTATGATAATAATAATAATAATAATAATAATAATAATATTCTTATAGCAGATTTGTATCCCTATCCATTCTCACCAATAGTATAAAATAAATAAACACACATGCACTATAAAAAAAAGAAAATTCTTTAACTAAATAAAACACAATCATTTACCTAGCAATAAGTCCCTCCATATTACACCCTCCCCTCACCTTCCTTTGCAAGATACCTCACAATGTTGAAATGCATGTGGCCTAGTCTAGTCTGGTACAGGAGAAGTTGCACACTTGCTGCCCTCCAAGGCTTGGCCACCAAGACCACGTTTGTATAAAGGTCTGGTTGAAATATTAAAAGAGAACCCACTGATATGTTTCCTCTATTTAAATAAATGTGAACTATGATGTATGTAATAGGTGATAAATATCTGGAAATCTTCCTCTGACACATTACTTAGCATCAATGTACTTTGCATAAAAATATGTATTTGATGTCTGGTCCATTCTAGTTTCTTGCATGTTAATGATATTTATTTGTAAATTAAATATTTTTTAATAATTGCTGCTGATATGAAAAAAAAAAAAAAAAAACATGACACGTTTTTTAGAATGATACAAAAATAATTAATAAATAAAGACATGAATGATAGAAAAAAAATAAAAATAAAGTGTATTTGAAGCAAAAAACATTTTGCTTTTAGTAGAGTAGGTTAAAAGGGTTAGTTAAAACCACCATCGTTTTCTGTTCATTAACGGGACTTCACTTTAGTTCCCACCCCAGGGCCATAACGGGAATTTAAAAAATATCTCAACAAAATGATTGAAATCCCTCTCGAAAAAATGTATGCTTACCTACAGGAATTTATCTTTCATGGCACATACACAGGGCAGCATGCTCCTCTTACCCCATGAGACTGATTACACTATAAGTTTAACCACTTTAAGACCAGAAGGATTTGCCCCCTTAATGACCAGGCCCTATTTTGCGATTCCTGGTCGTGGGAAGCTGTACCTAAATAAAATTGATGTCCTTTTTTTCCCACAAATAGAGCTTTCTTTTGGTGGTATTTGATCACCTGTTGCGATTTTTATTTTTTTGCGCTATAAACAACAAAAGAGAAACAATTTTGAAAAAAGAAAAAACAATATTTTTTCCCATTGTGCTATATAACATTCCAAAAAAAAAAAAAAAATTAAAAATAAAGATTTTTTAACATTTTAGATCAATTTGTTTTCTGCTACATATTTTTGGTAAAAAAAAATAGCAATAAGGGTATTTTGATTGGTTTGCGCAAAAGTTATTGCGTCTACTAGTTACAGGAAAGATTTATGTCATTTTTATTTATTTTCTTACTCGTAATGGCGGCGATCTGCGATTTTTAGCAGGACTGCGACATTGCGGCGGACAGATTGGACCCCTAACTGACATTTTTGACACTTTTGGGGGTACCAGTGACATTACTACAGTAATGAGTGCTAAAAATATGCACTGTTACTGTAATAATGACACTGGCAGGGAAGGGGTTAACCCTATGGGTGATCAAGGGGTAAAATGTGACGCTAGGGGAGTGATTCTAACTGTGGGGGGGTGTGGCTTGTGAAATGACCATAGAGACATGTGATCCTATTTAGAAGGATCACAGGCGCTCTGTGATCATTTCAGGTAGAAGGACGGTCGGCTGTGTTTACAACACCTGACCGTCCTTCTCTCTCAGCGGGGAGCGATCGCCTGACCGATGAATCGGCTTCCCCGCTGCCGAGTGGGAGCGAGAGCACACCGCCGGCAGTGCACACTCGCCCCCTATCTTCCTGCGCGCGACCGACGTAGGTCTACGTCGGTTCTGCAGGAGAGCCATCCTGCTGCAGGAAAACTGTGGCGGGTGGTCGGGAAGTGGTTAATCCCCACTTAGCCACCAACATTGTAGGTACAATACAATCCTTGAACAAGGGTGGGGCTCTTATGCTGCCATGCTTGTGTGTCAGGAAAATAAAATGACACATAGATAAGTATACAATTTTCCAGCTTTCCTGGCAAAATATTGGCAACATTCTCATAGGACGCAACAATGAAAACAAAAGAAAGTGATGCATAAAAAATATTTATTAGACATTTCACAAAGTTGAAAACTGGAGCATGGTTCTCCCAAATGGACCATTGTCAGTAGGAATGTGCAATATGAAGCCCAAGTTGCTGGCCTGCATACTACTTCTAGGAATATTGAGTATACCACGGAGGAACAACCCTCATTAAGAGATAGATTGTTTGGGGATATTCAACACTCGAGGGGTCTTTGTGTTCACTGTGGAGGCGCTGATCTTGATGCTATAGGGGTGCCATTAGTATGCCAGAATGTTCTTTTAAAGTAAGTGTAGAAAGAGGTGATGCAATTATTGAAATACAAAAGAATGTGAATCAGCCCTTATGATCCAAGTGAAAAGCTGCTAGCAAAAAAAGTGCAAAATATACATACACTGACATATCAAGTATACAAAAAGGATTGCAGCGCTCAAATAAAATAAAGTGCAAACATATTAAAGTGCATCAATTGTGTACATTGTCCCAGTGATGGGTTGTAATGCACAATATAATGATTGTTCATTAAAATTTTTCAAAAGTTCATAGAAATATCCCAGTGCAAATGATGAATTGTAAAAATTCACACGTGTAGCTGTGTTCAGTCCACCACCGTATAAGTAAATTTCCAACTCACCAGAGCCAGATGCTGTCTACGTTATAGGACAGCAATAGGGTGTTTGATGGTAAGCCACATGATCTCTGGAAGTTTGGGTTCTCAGTGACATGCGGCCACGTGGACACCCTCCAGTAAATTTGTCAGCTTAGCACATCACATGAAAGTTCAAATAAAGAGGAAGAGGCTCATGGTGTAGTACGAAGTAAAAATTTTAATTTAATAAAATACTATAACACTGACAACCAATACAGTGTACAGTGTTCTAGCCATCATATACTACGTTCTTTGCTGTCAGTTCAACCCATGTGAGCTCATGTTTGCGGCCTAAACATCCCGCCACCAACTTGTGTATACTGTGAACGCCTACTGTACCTCTAGCAATCATATACTACGTTCTTTGCTGTCAGTTCAAACCATGTGAACTAATTTTTGGAGCCTATCTGAGTATACTTTTACAAGTGTATTTGTGTCCTGCAACAATATTGCCTCTTTTGCTGAGTGAGTCTGATACACACAGTGCCAAACTCACTGGCCAATTTTTTGAACAACTGGTGTGATAAACCAGTGGCCCCCAATACCACATATTGAAGAGGGGTGGTATTTAACATTATACTTTTCTAAGAGTGTATTTTAGTCCTGCAAAAATGTAGCCTCTTTTGCTGTGTTAACTGTGCTACACACAGTGACAACATTTAGTGGCCAATTATTTGTAGAACTGGTGTGATAAAACTGTGGTTCCCCCAATATCACATATTGAAGTGGGGTGTTATTTAACAGTATACTTTTCTAAGATTGTATTTTAGTCCTGCAAAAATGTGGTCTCTTTTGCTGTGTTAACTGTGCTACACACAGTGACAACAGTTACTGGCCAAGTATTTGTAGAACTGGTGTGATAAACCTGTGGCCCCCGATACCACAGATTGAAGAGGGGTGTTATATACCTTTTTCCAGATATACTGCGATTCTCTAGAGACTTTTGTCACAGGGTAATTTAAAAACATGACAGACAGAGCAAGAGGCAGACACTTATGCAGGGGTGGTAGGGGTAGGGCAGGAGCAGTAGGCCGAAGCCAAAGTGTGAAGTTTCAGAAGGTGCGTTCGATTAAGTCAAAGGACACACCAGACTTGGTTTAGTGGCTCACTCAGCCTTCCTCTTCTGAACCCTCCTCATCCTCTCTATCTGCACCCTCTTCACTCTCTGCTGTGTGCACCCCCAAGGACACCACCACAAACACCACCACCACATACCCTCCACTTGAGTCACTGGAATTATTTTCCGATCCATCACAAGACATTTGTGATGCGCAGCCATTCTTGGCATCGGATCAGGAAGAGGAGGTAGCAACAGCCGCCACTCAGCAATCTGACGACAGTACCCAGATCAGCCCAAGGACGTTGGTCCCCGCTGTTGCTGCCTACTCTGAGATCTCAAATGTTAGTGGTGGGGAAGGTGACGTGGATGATGATGTGTCTATGGACGTCAGGTGGGTGGCCACAAGAGAGGAAGAGGAGGGGAGTTCAGAGGGAGAGACGGACCGGCAGATAGGAAGGAGAGGCAGGCAGAACTTGCATTGCACAAGAGGTACAAAGCAGACTGCAAATGTATCAAGAGCAAGCCATCAACCATGTACAGTCACATCTGACGCTCCCAGGATGCCAGCACATGGCTCTGCAGTGTGGGCTTTTTTCAATGTGCCCGTTGCTGACAACAATGTTGCCATCTGCAGCCTTTGCAGTCAATGCATAAGTCGCAGTAAGCCCAATACTCACCTAGAGACAACCGCCTTAAGAAGGCATCTGAACTCCCATCACCGAGCCCAGTGGGAGCAACACCATCAGAATCCACAAAGCCACACTCCAGGCTCTCACCATCCAGCCTCTTCTCCTTCTCCTCTCTCCTCACAATTGTCCTCCACTCCACCTTCCATCATGCCGTCGTCACGTTGTTCTGGAAAATGGCAGGCTTCTGTGGCCCAAATGTTGGAGCGGAAAAAAATTATGACGCCGGATAACCCTCTTGCCCAATGTTTGACTGCTGGCTTGTCGGAGCTGATAGCCCGCCAACTACTGCCATATCAACTGGTGGACTCGGGGGCCTTTCGTAAATTTTTGGCCATTGGAACACCACAATGGAAGGTCCCAGGCAGGAAATATTTCTCGAGGAAGGGCATTCAAGAGCTGCCTTTAAGAAGAAGTGGGCTCCCTCCAGGCAAGCCTACCCTCAATCTATCCATTACTATATATGTGCTCCTACTACAGAGGCTCTCAAAATGTATAGAGTTAGGACTGCAGATAATACTGAGGTGCCCTGTAGTGGCCTCTGCATCATATGCATATATTTGCAAATGCATGCAAATAAACCCCTGTTTTTAACGTGAACTATTAGACGGGACAAATTACAGTAGTTTGTTTCAGGCTGGTTGGTGAGTTGAGCTGGGAATTTTTCTTTGTTTTTGTCTACCCTCATTACCCTATGGTCATACCGAGGGTGTCAACAACCACCCTTCACTCCATATACTTATCCACCTTATGGTTCTGTCTATAACTTGTAGCAGTAGACAGCCCTAAGTACTAAAGAAGGACTTAAAAAACCTCTTTTAGTCAGCCACTGCCACTCCTTCTCCTCCTTTCAAAGACAAGAGAATCCAAGCCACATTAACCATGATAGGAGATATTGCCAGTTTTTGACAAGGATGGTAAGAGGTTCTTCCTCAGCACATTCCCCAGGTATTTCATTTTTTGCTTCCTCTGTGATGGCAGGATTAGCATATAACATGAGTCCAAAAGGATAGCCAACCAGTTATAGTCCCTCTCCTTATAGATATAAAATCTGGGGTCCTTTGCAGCTACTGGTGCATGAATGAATATTGTGCTACATTATGTGCAAAATATTCTTTAAATAAATATCATTAGCATACCATACCATATGAAATACACCATCTACATGGAATATACTATAAAGTGTTCAGTGATATTAGTTTAAACTCATTACTATAAATACATAAATCCAAATAAATATTTGTACAAAATATCCAGAAATAATTATAAAGTGCTATATATGAATGCTTTTAAATCCATTTGCATAAATGTATAAATAATTCCAAATAAATATTAATCAAAGTGTCCAGTGCTTAGTGACAGTAAATAAATTCTCCTCTTCATACAAAAAAGTGCTCAGTGCTTGTCTGCTGTCTTACACCAATATGGAGACTATCAAAGTGCTCAGTGCTCCTGCATCCGGGTGCTCCCCTCTCAGTCCCCTACTCACCGGACTGTTAATGGAATCAAGCCTTAATATCTTTCCTAATGGCCAAGATCCCCGGAAAGTACCAGGTTTACAGCACCCCAAATCGCTATCTCCTCTTGCTCAGATCACAGCAGTTTCCAATTAGTGCCATTCAGGAACAAATCCACCATATGAAAGTTTAAATAGAGAGAGACCTCATCGTGCAGTATTATCGACTTTATTTAAATAAATTAAAATGGCACTTACAGCGTTATAAGTCAAATATGCGGTATAAGCTCTTATCTCGGGATGCCAAACATATCCTATGCGTTCCACCCGCTCGGACCGGAAGTGACGTGGTGCGTGAGAGTAACGGATTGACGCGTTTCGCTCTGCCAATAAGAGCATTCTCCTGGTGCGTGAGAGTAACGGCTTGACGCGTTTCGCCCGGCCAATCAGAGCATTCTCCTGGTGCATGAGGTTAACGGCTTGATTGGCGTAAAGCCATTACTCTCACGCACCACGTCACTTCCGGTCCGAGTGGGTGGAACACATAGGATATGTTTGGCGTCCCGAGATAAGAGCTTATACCGCATATTTGACTTATAACGCTGTAAGTGCAATTTTAATTGATTCCGGGGATCTTGGCCGTTGGGAAAGATATTAAGGCTTGATTCCATTAACAGTAGGGGACTGAGAGGGGAGCACCCGGACGCATGAGCACTGAGCACTTTGATAGTCTCCATATTGGTTTAAGACAGCAGACAGGCACTGAGCACTTTTTTGTATGAAGAGGAGAATTTATTTACTGTCACTAAGCACTGGACACTTTGATTAATATTTATTTGGAATTATTTATACATTTATGCAAACGAATTTAAAAGCATTAATATATAGCACTTTATAATTATTTCTGGATATTTTGTACAATATTTATTTGGATTTATGTATTTATAGTAATGAGTTTAAACTAATATCACTGAGCACTTTATAGTATATTCCATGTAGATGGTGAATTTCATATGGTATGGTATGCTAATGATATTTATTTAAATAATATTTTGCACATAATTTAGCACAATATTTGCACAAATTTTGAGCAGTGCTGATACTTACCCATTTAACTTGAGTTTCTACTCTGTTCACAATTGTGGCATTTTTTTTTTTATGGAGAGGAAATATAAATCCCAGCATGTCATTTCAAGTTCAGCACAGCTAGATCCTACCTGTGTCTCCACATTGTTCTGTCAAAAATGCCAACTCTTTAAAATCTCCAACTACTTAGCTAACTCCTGCCTGTGTCTTCGCCCATTCAAACAGCAAATAGGGAGGCTCACAATTGTACAAGTACTGTACTGTGTGGTGGATAGCACGGTGCAGGGGGTTTGCCAAAAACTCTAACTGTCAGGCATTGTGCTGGATAGTTATTCATGCAGGCGCATGCACAGTAGCGCCAAATGTTCTGCCGAAAAATTCCAACTCTCATGCACTGTGTTGGAGTGCTCTGTGCACGGGCTTTCCCTCACACGCATGCGTAGTATCAACAACTTGTCGAGATCTCCGACCGGAAATGAAATGGTTGGAGTTCTCGGCAAATTGGAGTTTTCAGCAGAACACCAGTCTTTACACGTGTCAACGCCGTCATCTCCCTTCTTAGCCACCCTTGTCCAAGATGGCGGTCGATGCGCTCACGGATGTGACGTTGTCGCATGTACGCCCCACGTCAGCGCTGATGTCACTTCCAGCCGGGCTTGCTGCTCCTATGTCATGGCAGGAGATACTGGAGACAGTTGTCTTCAATCAACCTAAAATCCACCACCTTTGCCACAGCTGGGAACTCAAAATTTTGGCACTACCCCCCCCCCCCCCCGGTGATTGGCCTATATGGACACATGATGGGTCTAACCTCCCTATATATACTCCTAAGTGTGCAGTGCTCTTTTCATTGCTGTGAGATCACTGTGAGGACCTGCAGGATTAGGCTGCACTGATTTGCACTTTGGCGTGATAGACCTGTACTGGTATTATCAGCTTCCAAACACTTATGTTTTTGGCATACGGATACAATTTTTAAAATATTCCTGAATTTTTGTGGTCCCTCTTTTTGTCTTTTGTATATTTTTGGGGTTGACAATGGACTTGTCCCCCCACTATAGCATAAGCCCTTTATTCTGAGGCTCTGTGTTGTGTCTATCAAAGAACCAGCTGCAAAGAAGCAGTTCTCAGGTATTTACCATGATTTTCTTTGGCTTGTTCGTGGATACCCATGAACCTACCATATATTATACAGCTTACTTTTACATCCCCAATCCCCAATAGAAGTCATTTGTGACGAGCGCGCAGTGTCCGGCGTGCTGACGTCGCCTCGCTTCTCGGAAAGACGGGCTAGTCTATGAGCCGGCCGGCTAATTTGTTTCATGCAGTTTTATTTCCTGCACAATGTGAGTTATTTTACCATTTATTTTAATAAATTTTTACGGTTTAAAATTATGGAGATTTTGAGATTACCGGACATAACATTAAGGATTAGTTCCTTGGAACATCGCTGTCCCAGTTGGTTGGCTGAAGAAAACGATCTCTCCTAAGGATGATATGAGCTTTTGCTGTACACAAGCCTATTTCCTCTGATTTCTGGTAAGCTCATGAACATGCTAATTTAACTGGAGCACCGTGGTGAAGCCAGTATTGCTGAAAATCATTATTCACCTTTATTTTCTACTATTCACCATCTTAGGACTCTCAACTACAAGGGACTTTCACTCTATAGAGTTATTTGTTCAATATTTCACTATTTTTTGTTACAACCTTTGTGATTTAGTCACTATATTTGTTTTTTGTGATCTGTATCTATTGCATGCAAATAATTGGGATAATTCACACTTCATTGAAGAGAGATTTCACTATATTTGTTAATATTTGCTCACAATTTGTGGTTACTGTCCATGATTGATTACAGTTTTCCAATTATTCATTTTTTGGGACATTTGGTTGTTCCACCTCAGATTAGTGCAGCTTTTTCTTTACTTATGTTTGGTGGTATCTCACTATAAGCTGCAGCTGTTTGATCTCTGGCCCCATTAGCGTGGTTATACACTGGTGTTATACCTTTACATCTACATATTTATACGTTTTCCCTTATATATATTTTTTTATTTTGTTTTTTTGCTGGGCCCACGCCAAGTTCTTCAGGTTGATTTGTTTATATCCCTGTTGGGACTCAGTGCTTTGGGTGCATGGCTTCCTTCTCTGTCTTGTCCATGGACCTCCAGCATACTGTGAGATTTTTTATATTATTTTGATCATGTAAGTCAAATAACTTTCTATCAGGGTGTGATATGCCAGATCAATTGTTGAGTGTGTACTTACCTATGTTTGTATTCTAGAGTTCCTTCTGATATGCTAACAATCACCATCACCAACAATCACCATCCCCAGACTTGTTAGGTTGAAACATATCAGGGCTCTGGATTTATGCAGTCAGGATCATCACTTCTCGCTTTATAATTCATCACTATTTACTGTTCAAATGACATGTGTTAAATGTATGCTATTATTATTAAGATGTATTTCTAATTTCACCCTAGAGTTTTTGTCTTGGGGTTATTTTAATGTCTGTGTTTATATATATTTGACTTTTTATCAGCATTATTGTCCATTATATATACCTTTTTGGGTATTGCAAAGTCTCTTCCCTATTCCGCACCTCTTCCTTTTTTACATTTTTATTTATTCTAATCTGGGATTGATACCAAAGTAGTTTCAAATACAGCTACTAATAGATTTATTAACATGTAACAAACCTATTAGGAAAATGAACTTGAAAGCACAAAAGAATGTTACAATATACCAAAAACATAATGGAACCTAGTTAATGTTAAATGCCATGTTGTTCACAGTCGACTGTACTCATATGACCATGTGGATAGGATAAAAGATCATAAAGGTTAGCAATGTAGCGTTTTATTATCTTTTTAACATTTGTATACTCAAAACTGAAGAGGTGTTCCTGTGGGTTCCAGAGGAAGAGTTAACCCATTGTGTGCTGAAGGTGGACCACTATATATATATATATATATATATATATATATATATACAGTGGGTACAGAAAGTATTCAGACCCCCTTAAATTTTTCACTCTTTGTTATATTGCAGCCATTTGCTAAAATCATTTAAGTTCATTCTTCTTCCTCATGAATGTACACATAGCACCCCATACTGACAGAAAAACACAGAATTGTTGACATTGTTGCAGATTTATTAAAAAAGAAAAACTGAAATATCACATGGTCCTAAGTATTCAGACCCTTTGCTCAGTATTTAGTAGAAGCCCCCTTTTGATCTAATACAGCCAGGAGTCTTTTTGGGAAAGATGCAACAAGTCTTTCACACCTGCATTTGGGGATCCTCTGCCATTCCTCCTTGCAGATCCTCTCCAGTTCTGTCAGGTTGGATGGTAAACGTTGGTGGACAGCCATTTTTAGGTCTCTCCAGAGATGCTCAATTGGGTTTAAGTCAGGGCTCTGGCTGGGCCATTCAAGAACAGTCACAGAGTTGTTGTGAAGCCACTCCTTCGTTATTTTAGCTGTGTGCTTAGGGTCATTGTCTTGTTGGAAGGTAAACCTTCGGCCCAGTCTGAGGTCCAGAGCACTCTGGGGAAGGTTTTTGTCCAGGATATCCCTGTACTTGGCCGCATTCATCTTTCCCTCACCTGCCACCACCATGCTTCACTGTTGGGACTGTATTGGACAGGTGATGAGCAGTGCCTGGTTTTCTCCACACATACCGCTTAGAATTAAGGCCAAAAAGTTCTATTTTGGTCTCATCAGACCAGAAAATCTTATTTCTCACCATCTTGGAGTCCTTCAGGTGTTTTTTAGCAAACTCCATGCGGGCTTTCATGTGTCTTACACTGAGGAGAGGCTTCCGACGGGCCACTCTGCCATAAAGCCCCGACTGGTGGAGGGCTGCAGTGATGGTTTACTTTCTACAACTTTCTCCCATCTCCTGACTGCATCTCTGGAGCTCAGCCACAGTGATCTTTGGGTTCTTCTTTACCTCTCTCACCAAGGCTCTTCTCCCCGATAGTTCAGTTTGGCCGGACGGCCAGCTCTAGGAAGGGTTCTGGTCGTCCCAAACATCTTCCATTTGAGGATTATGGAGGCCACTGTGCTCTTAGGAACCTTAAGTGCAGCAGAAATCTTTTTGTAACCTTGGCCAGATCTGTGCCTTTCCACAATTCTGTCTCTGAGCTCTTCAGGCAGTTCCTTTGACCTCATGATTCTCATTTGCTCTGACATGCATTGTGATCTGGAAGGTCTTATATAGACAGGTGTGTGGCTTTCCTATTCAAGTCCAATCAGTATATTCAAACACAGCTGGACTCAAATGAAGGTGTAGAACCATCTCAAGGATGATCAGAAGAAATGGAAAGCACCCGAGTTAAATATATGAGTGTCACAGCAAAGGGTCTGAATACTTAGGACCATGTGATATTTCAGTTTTTCTTTTTTAATAAATCTGCAACAATGTCAACAATTCTGTGTTTTTCTGTCAGTATGGGGTGCTATGTGTACATTCATGAGGAAGAAGAATGAACTCAAATGATTTTAGCAAATGGCTGCAATATAACAACGAGTGACAAATTTCAGGGGGTCTGAATACTTTCCGTACCCACTGTATATATATATATATATATATATATATATATATATATATTTTTTTTTTTTTTTTTAATTTTTTTTATTAGCACAGACCCTAGAGAATAAACTGGAGATCGTTGTAATATTTTTTATCACACCGTATTTGCGCAGCGGTCTTACAAACACAATTGTTTTTTGAAAAAATAGACTTTTTTGAATACAAAATAAGAAAACAGTAAAATTAGCCTAATTTTTTTCTATACTTCTATAATGTGAAAGATAATGTTAAGCCGAGTAAATAGATACCCAACATGTCATGCTTCAAAATTGTGGAATGGTGACAAACATTGGTACTTAAAAATCTCCATAGGTGACATTTTAAAAATGTCTACAGGTTACCAGTTTAGAGTTATAGAAAAGGTCTAGGGCTCAAATTATTGCTCTTGCTCGAACCATCACGGTGATACCTCACATGTGTGGTTTGAACACCATTTACATATGTAGGCACGACTTGCGTATGCGTTTGCTACGGGGGCAAGGCGCTTTTTTTTTTTTTTTTTTTTTTACTATTGTCCTGTTTATTATACCTTTTTTATTTTTACACTGTCCTTTAAAAAAATATAAATAAAATTAAATCACTTTATTCCTAATACAAGGAATGTAAACATCACTTGTAATAGAAATAAGTAGGACAGGTCCTCTTTAATGTGAGATCTGGGGTCAAAAAGACCTCACATCTCACATCTACACTAAAAAAAGTTTTAAAAAAAAATAATTTTTTTTTTTTTATGATGAAAAAAATGGGCTCTTTAAAGCCGTTGCTAGGAAGCGACGTATGATGTCACTCCGGTCCTCCAAGGCCATAGAGTCAAGTGAGGGCCATCTTGTCCTCACTCGACTTCTTGCCTGAGAGGAGAGTGTACTGGATAGTTTTCCCTGGTCCGGACGGCTCCAGTAAGCGGGGAAAACAACTGGGAAGCAGCAGGAGGGAAGGGGGGCACCTCTTGCACCTTGCACCTGCTGCCCAAGAAAGTGATCCCTCTGCGAATCCGCCCCTGGGACCTCCCTTATGTTATGGCAGCTATCTGCTACCATAACCCCAGTATTTAATGTCAAAGTACCGAGGAAATACACGGTGAGTAGTCCGTAAGTGGTTAATGCATAGAATGCATTAAGATAAAAAAAACCTTATGATTTTACAACTCCTTTAACCTCTTCCCAGCCTGTGTCATTAGTGCATATTTTTAGCACTGATCACTGTAATAGTATCAAAAATGTCAGTTAGGGGTCCGATTTGTCTGCGCAATGTCGCAGTCCCGCTAAAAATGGCTGGTCACCTCCATTACTAGTAAAAAAAAAAAAATTTAATAAATAAAAATGCCATAAAAAATATCCCCTAGTTTGTAGATGCGATAACTTTTGCACGAACCAATCAATTGGCTTATTGGGATTTTTTTTACCAAAAACATGTAGCAGAATATATATTGACCTAAAATAATAAAGAAATTTTAATTTTTTCCATTTTTTTTTTTATTGCCTGTGTTTTATAACAGAAAGTAAAACATATATTTTTTTTGTCGAAATTGTCGCTATTTTTTTATAGCACAAAAAAAATAAAAACCGCAGAGGGGATCAAAGACTACCAAAATAAAGCTCAGGGCATCAATTTTATTTGGGTGCAGCGTCACATGACAGTGCAATTGTCAGTTAAACTAACGTAGTGCCATATCACAAAAAATAGCCTGGTCATTAACCTCCCTGGCGGTATTCCTGAGTGTGGCTCGGGGTTAATTTTCAGTGCCAAAAGCCGTAACCCCCGAGCCACACTCGGGATTACCCCAGAATCACACTCCCCTTCCCTGTGTTTCCCCGCCGTCCTCCCCATCGTCCTCACACTCTCTCCCCGCTGTGTGCACCACAGATGCTGGAACCTGTCTTCCGGTTCCTTTCCCTGGGAGCATTGCGACGCAGGGGGGTGGATCCGGCGGCAAATTAAAAAATGTAAATACACCAAATGAGATGATAGAAAGCTTTGATCCTAACAGATTACACTGTATCATCCCATTTCACCACAGGATTTCACCTGGTGACTTTTCCAGTGCCCTGCCTGTGCTTTTCCAGTTCTTTGTGCCTGGAAAATAGAGAACGACCATGGCATCCAAAGAGGGGTTTTTTTGCGCAAAAGCGCTTTTAGACAAACTGAAAAACAGCAAAACGGTGTTACTTGAAGAACTGAGCGAAAGCGATTCATGGGAAAATTGGTCATCGGGTACGGAAAGCGAGGACAGCGACGATTCTGATGTCTCTTTCTGGCACATCGCTTGTGGAATTTGGGAAGTATATCAAATGATTCTTCAGAATTTCCAATGGAGATTTTTTTAGCAGAGAAATCCTGACATAATGAGACCGCCAGGGAGGTTAAAGGGGTAAAACCTTGCGTGTCTGAAGTGGGTAAGATAGAAAGATACTAATATCTGTATGATAGTTGTAGTTACCATTCAACGGGTATCATTCATGGTCTCTCTCCCTTACGGGCACCAGTCTCAGCTCTCTACTAGGCCTTTGTCGGGAACATGCTGTTGGAGATAACTTGAAGCCAAACTGACCTTAGCTGGCTTCCTCTGGGGCTCTGGGCTCCACACTTCCAAATTCTCTGTACCAGACCTCTGTTCCAATTTATATCACAGGTTCAAAGGCCCTTTAAACCTGTTATAAATTGAGACAGTGGGACCCAGAGAAGAAGCCACCAAAAGACCAAAGAACTGAGAAAGACAATAACTCCTACCGTCCTAGCCGGGGCAGCACCCGACTATACATAATCATAGTAAAAAGTGCATTCATTTCCTCAATTGTTTTAATTCTATTTTTAATGACATCTTCCGAATAAAAACTATGATAAATAAGCACCTGAAACCTATTTTTTGATTTGGAAATGTTATCTATCAGCATGTGGCAAGGTCTGGGGTAGGAGCGTTGTCTCTGCTGCTTTGTATGGGGAAGCCGAATACTCCCTTGTGGCAGCTGTTGGCAAAGAAATATATATAAAAAAGGAAAGTTTCCTTACTAGTTCCTATAAAGAAAATATCCTTTACAATGAAGTCAACTTATTGCTTAAAATGTGAGAACACGCTCTCATCGACTTTAACTAATAATAACCACCCACTTGCCGACCAGCTGCCGTACATATACTGCGGCAAGTCAGCTCTGTCCCTTTAAAACGACGTACCTGTACGTCACTTCACGGGACAGCTTTTTTTTAGGAACACAGGTCTCTGTGTTCATGCAGCAAGCCCACGCCCCCCCCCCCACAGTTAGAAAGCACCCCCTAAATTCACATTTAACCCTTTTATTGCCCCTGGTGTTTATGGAGTTGTGATTCTCTAGATTGCCTATGTTGAAAAAAGTTTTTGCCAACATCCCTTATATTAGTGTTTGTGGGGTTTTTTTTGGTGCCTCAAACCAAGCAAGGGGTGGGACTTTTTAGACAAAAAAATGGATTTATACAGGTCATCAATAAAACATATTTATTTGAAAATACTTACCCACAGGGCTTTTTTTTCTCAGAAAATAGGTGCAGGAACTCAACCACTACCACACTGTAGGTGGCTCGGTCTCTTTCACTTAAAGGGAGATTATCCAGTGGGGTGTCGGCATCCGCACGGCACCTGCATTCCCCTTGTCCCCATCCTGATCTCAGTAAGAGATCAGATCGGTGGGAGTCATTGGGAGACAAGCTGTCACTTGTAAACCCAGAATCTGAACTTCTGGGTTTACAAGTGATGGTGGTGAGCAGGGAGCAGAGGGCTTGAGCCAGAGGTGGTGGAACTGAGTTCCACCAAGTTCCAGCTGAAAAAAAGCCCTGCTTACACAAGTAACATTATGTACAATGGGCTAAGGGCCCATGGAGGTGAAGTTGGTGAGAAAGGTAGAAAGTGTGACATATGTGACATGGTGACTTCTGATGTTATTTCTCTGCTATCCATGCTTGAAAAATGACTCTGGGTTCGAGAGAGAACATCCGAAAACATCCAACGCGTTTCGGCTAATGTTCAATAGGTGCCTTTGTCAAGGATATCACCATATCTGGGGAATACAAATTGTATGAGTTATCTACACAGTTGCTACCCAAAATCCTAATGGGGCAATGTGATTATCTTTTGTCGACTTACAAGTCATTTTTACAGTAGTGCCTGATCCGTATAGGAAGCCCATTTTTCCCTCCACTCCCTGAATCGCATCGAGAACTCGTGTGAAAACAGCTGGTTCTGAGAGTGATACATAATTCATATTAGATTATTTTATATATATATATTTGTGGTGGATTCAGTTGCCTGATGTGATTTTAAACACTCACTGAAAAAAAAATTGCAGAGTACTGCGACTGTGCTGGGAGATTCCCGCCACTATTTCAGAGGTTCCAGGACCTTCCCAAGTCTAAGGTATAGGGGGGGACAAAAGAACACAAGGAGTAGTTATTCAACTGAGGGAAAACAAGGGGCACAAGTAAAGGAGACAACCCCCTCCTTCTTATAGGGTGTTCACCCCTTCCCTGCCAGTGTCATTATTACAGTAACAGTGCATATTTTAGGCACTAATTACTGTAGTAATGTCACTGGTCCCCCCCCAAAAGTGTAAAACATGCCAGTTAGGTGTCCAATATGTCTGCTGCAATGATGCCGTCCTGCTAAAAATCGCTGCTTGTCGCCATTATTAGTTAAACTAAATAAATAAATAAATAAAAATGACATAAATCCTTCCCCTATTTTGTAGACGCAATACATTTTGCACAAACCAAATCAATATACACTTATTGGGATTTTCTTTTTTTTTACCAAAAATATGTAGCAGAATACAATGTGGCCTAAAATGATGAAAACATTTTATTTTTTTATTTTTATTGGGAATGATATATAGCAGAAAGTGAAAAATATATAATTTTTTTTCAGAATTGTGCTCTTTTTTTGTTTATAGTTTATTTTTTTTTTTCACTTATACATTTTGTTAAGGGTTTGAGATAAGGCTGTACAATAAAAACATACAATATAATCATGTAATTTAACAATAAAGGAAAAAGTAGAGTTCTTACATTGTTTTTAATACAATTATCTAACAATCACAATCTCTTATCTCATCTTATCTGTAATAGACTCCTTCTATTCCCATGAACAGTTCGTCTTCATAATATAACTACCAATAGCACAGCCTCTTCCCACCCCACTTTTCCTTCTTTTATGCATACAAAAACAACCCACAAAACACACAAAAAAAAAAAAAAAAGAAGAACCCAAAGGGAGGAAAGGAAGAAAAGGGGGGGGGATATTGATCCCTTCCATTTCCTGGCGGACAGGTGCTCCATCTACCCAAGAGTACGTGAAACTTTCACTGTGCTTCCATTCTATTTTTCAATCTCTAGTATGGCTATACCTTCTCTCGAGTGGATAAATCAATTCCATGCTCCCCACGTCTCTATATATTTTTCCCTGTTATGTTGAGCTGTCATTACTAAATCCTCCATTTTGTTTATTTCCTCTGTTTTCCGTATTCAACCCGCTATTGTTTGAGGTGTATGTTTTTTCCAGTTAAGAGGTATACAGGATCTGGCTGCATTTGCAAGATGACATATTACCGATTTTCTATATTTCCTCACTGATGAATTGTTTAGTTGTAAAAGAAAAAAAGTCGGATCCTCCAAGATCTTGACTTCTGTAAACTTTTGCATGATCTCTCTGACTTTTTTTCCAGAAATCCATCAATTTAGGGCAAGACCAAAACATATGAATTAACATGCCCTCCTCCGCCAAGCATCACCAGCATCGATCCGAGTTATTAATCGAGATTCTATGTAGTTTATATGGAGTATAATACCACCTCGTCAATATTTTAAAGTTTGTCTCTTGGTATCTAGTACATAGAAGATTTAAAGACAAGGTTGATCATACGATGTCGCTGTTACGGTGAGAAGGCGCGAGACAGATCCCTCAAGATAAAAATAATTGGTATTGCCCTTCAGGTGTATTTATCAAACAATATACTTTAAATATCACATGATAAATATTTCCTGTATCTGAGCAATATATTTCAAAGGTTGTCAATTGACGACCATAATTCTGAGGGTTGGGAATTGAATTAAGAAAATTAGATAGTTGAAGTGCATTCCAGAAAGGAAGTCTGAAAACATCCATCTCATTCATTAATGTCTCCATTGAAGGCCATTTATCTTCTCTTAAGAAATGTACGGGTAGGAAATGACCTGTCTTACTGAGAGATCTAAAAGAAAATCGGAAAATTTTGGGTTCCCCAAAATTGGGAATAATGGCGAATCATATGAAGACAGAGAGTTCTGAAAACATATTTGTGAGCAAATTTGTAACGTCGTGCCTATTAACTGATGCGATTTCAACTCTAATGGTAATTCATCTTAGCACCGTAGTGCTCTATTGAGTGGAATAAGTGTATGTGCCTGCTTGATTTGTACCCAAAGCTTAGAATCTCCATGACGACACCAATCAATTTGTCTTCGAAGGTGTGAAGCTTGAAAATATTTACGCATATCTGGTAGAGACGCTCCCCCAGATTTTTTAGATAACGTTAGTAACTGTCTTGAGGGGTTTCTTATGTGCCCAAACGAATTTGAAAAATATTGAATTCATTTGTTTAAAATAATAAGCTGGGAACTTAATAGGTAGGGTTTGAAAAAGATATAAGAATCTAGGTAATATAGTCATCTTAAGCAAGTTACACCTGCCAAACCATGTATGCAGGCCTGTGTTCCATTTCTCCAACTGAAGACAAGTTTCAATTAACAGAGGGGTAAAATTAAGTCCTTCGAGAAGGATTAGCCGGTATAAACGTACCCAAATATCTTAATGTTCTATTTGTCCATTTAAATTTAAAGTTCTGTTTTAAAATCTGTAAGATTCTAGTAGGCAAGTTTATTCCCAAAGCTTCTGATTTGTTAAAGTTTATCTTCAAGTTGGAGATGGTACCATACTGTTCGAATTCTCTGGTAAGGTTTGGTAGTGAAATTAATGGATTAGCAACTGAAAAAAGGAGATCGTCTGCATAAGCGGACATTTTATATTGTTTCTTCCCCACTGGGATGCCCTCAATATCTACATTTTGTCTTATTTTACATAAAAATGGTTCCAGGGAAAGAGCGAAAAGTGTGGGTGATAAGGGACACCCCTGTCTCGTCCCATTCTTAATAGGAAAAGGTTCAGAGAGAATTCCATTTACCTTAACTTGGGCTGGTGGAGCAGAGTATATGGAGGATATCCATTGTAGCATAGTCTTACCTATGCCGATATGTTTAAGTGTAGATAACATAAATTTCCAAAACGCCTTTTCTGCATCAGTTCCTATAAAGACACATGGAAATTGGGATCTGTCTGTGGCGTATAGTAAGTTCAATACCTTTGTGGTGTTGTCTCTCATGTCTCTGTTTTTTATGAATCCTACTTGGTCTAAGTAGATTAGGGAATGTAAGTGTTGCGTCAGTCGAGTTGCTAATATCTTAGTGAAAAGATTTAAATCTATATTGAGTAATGATATTGGCCTATAACTACCGCATAACTTTGGATCTTTATCCTCCTTGGGTATAACTACAATATGCGCTCTCAAAGTATCTCTACAAAAAATAGGGTTCGATCCTGCACTATCGAACAGATTCAATAAGTGTGGTCCCAAAATCGGTAAAAAAACCCCTATAATATTGGAGAGTGAAGCCATCTGGCCCCGGGGCTTTCCCAACTTTTATCATGTTCAGAGCTTGTTGAATTTCTATCAATTTTATTGGTGAATCTAATTCTTTACAGATTTCTAATGATAGTTTAGGAAGTTGAGATAGTTTAATATAATCCTCCATCTGTACTGCCGAAGAGAATTGATCTGGAAGATTATATAAACCGGAATAGAAATAGAATAGAAATCTCGAAAATGTCTGAGCAATTTGTTTGGGTAATGATAATTTACTTCCTTTAGGAGATAAGATTTGAGGGATATATGTGGCTGCTTTGATATCTTTTACCACCCTAGCAAGAAGTCTCCCACATTTATTGCCAGATTCATATCCTATTTTACGGCTCCTTTATAAGGAAGCTTTAGCCTTATAACTTAGGAGATCTGCAATTTGTTTCCACATGGAAATCCTCTCTGCCTCCATGTTAACTATTGGGGATCTTTCAACCTCCATCTCATGTAGTAGAGAAAGCAACGATGCCAATTTTTTCTCTCAATAAAGATTGTAGGCTAGCGCTGAGGATTACTATTTTTTCTGATACCACTGTATAGTGGGCTGCTGCTGGTATAAAAGGTGGTGTACCTTTATAAAGTGTATAGTGCAAAAGTATACCTGCGCTGCTATCAAATCAAATACATAAATAAATCCCAATAAATATGGTGTATAAATAATCTGTGTAAAGTGCTAGTGCTCAACTTCAAACACACATTACTATATCATAGATCCCAAACAATATATAAAAAATATTAAAAATACAATAAATACAAATTTTATCACGTGTAAATAAATATCAAATAAAGTCTTTCAATAAAAGACGTGCTTAAATAGTGACAGTCTTAGTGCAAAACATAAGTCCAAAGTGCTGCGTGCTCGTAAAACAAGTGCTGGTGCTTTCTCTACACGAGTAGGTGCTCCCCTCCTGGACCCCTACTCACCAGAAGCCAAATAATACACCGCTTTCAGAATATCCTTAGATAGGACGAGCCTTAATGGACCATCAACTCAATCAGCTTTTCTGTAGGTCATATCATCCAGGTATTGCTCAAAAAATGGAAAGAGATGCTGGCATCGTGAAGTATGTAATCACTTTATTCGATGCACACAATACAAGATACACTTACAATGTGGCAAAGGTTAAAATGCCTAAAGAATCATCCCACGGGTTGCCAATCCAAACGGCTATACTCACTCCCCGTGTCCCCGACATACATTTATTTATGTATTTGATTTGATAGCAGCGCAGGTATACTTTTGCACTATACAATTTTTTCTCTCGTTCCTTTTTAACCCTGGAACCATGTTTAATCATTACACCCCTAATTACTGTTTTATGTGCTTCCCATAATATACCTGGATCTCCCTCTGGGGACTCATTTATTTGAAAATATTGTTGTATTTCTTCTGTTATATCTTTGAGAATCTCTGAGGTCTGTAAGAGGCTCTCATTCAATCTGCAGAACCTATTTGTAAATGATAAAGTTTCAGAAAGTGAATAAAGTAAAGTAATTGGGGCGTGGACGGACCATATTATGCTTCCAATTTCGATTTTTTGTTTATAGTTTAAAAAATAAAAATTGCACAGGTGATCAAATACAACCAAAAGAAAGCTCTATTTGTGGAAAAAAAAAAGGACATCAGTTTTATTTTGGTACAGCATTGCATGACCATGCAATTGTCAGTTAAAGTAACGCAGTGCCGTATCGCAAAAAAATTGTCTGGTCATTAAGGGGGCAAATCCTTCCGGTCCAGAAGTTGTTAAATATGATTTTAGAATACACCAAGCAAAAAGTATTTGTGACAAGACCATTGCTCGCTCGCTTCCGCTCTCCCGACACTCTGTTTCTAGTGAGTCAGCTTGCAGATCGCAACGTCTGATGGTTCGGTCAACCAAGGCTCCGGGATCCGAACTACAGCTATGTGCCGTTCAGAATCCATTAGAACAAACACCAGGCAGGCTGTATGTAAGTTCAAACAGGAAGACAATTTATTGGAAGTACACAGCACACTTTTATACAGAATTTGGAACATCCTGCCCCCAACAACCGCTTTCCCATTGGTCAATTTCAAAGTACATGCCGTTCTCCTTCAGGTCCTCCTTAGCCATGCAAATGAGGACTTGAAAATTAGTCAGCAGGGATTGGTCGGATAGCTTGAGTAGAAGGACTGTTATGTGTAATGAGACAGAAACCCCCAGGGGACAATAAATGTACACAATAGCCAGACACAGAACAATGGTTCCATAACGAGCCCCAATACACATTACTCTGAGTGTCAATACATCCCTTAGCAGACAACAGGTGAGTTCATTAGCACACCCGACAATAGGTGAATGGAAAGCCACCTCAGACAAAAGCAACATTGTTAGACAGTCAGTCTCCTCATTGAACTTCCTGGAATGACCATATTAGGAGTTGTACTTCCTGGTCAGAGCCCTCATGGCAAATGGGAACAAATCTCAATATTTCTACATGGAGGCAATCCAAGCCATCATCCATCTGTCCTTAAATTCCAGTGACGGTGAACACCGTCACAGTATTTAATAATACTATCCGATTCATCTACATACAGTATAATTAAAGTGACTCCGTACTATAAAAATTCCATTACAATCATCTTATAAAGTTTGTTATATATACAAACCCGATTCAAAAAAAGTTGTGAATAAAAACAGAATGCAATGATGTGGAAGTTTCAAATTTCAATATTTTATTCAGAATACAAAATAGATGACATATCAAATGTTTAAACTGAGAAAATGTATAATTTTAAGGGAAAAATACGTTGATTTTAAAATTCATGGCATCAACACATCTCAAAAAAGTTGGGACAAGGCCATGTTTACCACTGTTTGGCAGCCCCTCTTCTTTTTATAACAGTCTCAAACGTCTGGGGAATGAGGAGACAAGTTGCTCAAGTTTAGGAATAGGAATGTTGTCCTATTCTTGTCTAATACAGGCTTCTAGTTGCTCAACTTTCAGGTCTTCTGTCGCATCTTCCTCTTTATGATGCGCCAAATATTTTCTATGGGTGAAAGATCTGGATTGAAGGTTGACCATTTCAGTACCCGGATCCTTCTTCTACGCAGCCATGATGTTGTAATTGATGCAGTATGTGGTCTGGCATTGTCATGTTGGAAAATGCAAGGTCTTCCCTGAAAGAGACGACGTCTGGATGGGATCATATGTTGTTCTAGAACTTGTATATACCTTTCAGCATTGATGGTGCCTTTCCAGATGTGTAAGCTGCCCATGCCACACGCACTCATGCAACCCCATACCATCAGAGATGCAGGCTTCTGAACTGAGCGCTGAGAACCACTTGGGTTGTCCTTGTCCTCTTTAGTCCGGATGACATGGCGTCCCAGTTTTCCAAAAAAAAACTTCAAATTTTGATTCGTCTGACCACAGAACAGTTTTCCACTTTGCCACAGACCATTTTAAATGAGCCTTGGCCCAGAGAAAACGCCTGCGATTCTGGATCATGTTTAGCTATGGCTTCTTTTTTGGCCTATAGAGTTTTAGCCCGCAACAGTGAATGGCACGGTGGATTGTGTTCACTGATAATGTTTTCTGGAAGTATTCCTGAGCCCATGTTGTGATTTCCATTACAGTAGCATTCCTAAATGGGATGCAGTGCCGTCTAAGAGCCCGAAGATCATGGGCATTCAATATGGTTTTCTGGCCTTGACCCTTATGCACAGAGATTGTTCCAGATTCTCTGAATCTTTGGATAATATTATGCACTGTAGATGATGATAACTCCAAAATCTTTGCAATTTTTCTCTGAGAAACTCCTTTCTGATATTGCTCCACTATTTTTCGCCGCAGCATTGGGGGAATTGGTGATCCTCTGCCCATCTTGACTTCTGAGAGACATTGCCACTCTGAGAGGCTCTTTTTATACCCAATCATGTTGCCAATTGACCTAATAGATTGCAAATTGGTCCTCCAGCTGTTCCTTTTATGTACATTAATGTACATTCCGGCCTCCTATTGCTACCTGTCCCAACTTTTTTGGAATGTGTAGCTCTCATGAAATCCAAAATGAGCCAATATCTGGCATGGCATTTCAAAATGTCTTACTTTCAACATTTAATATGTTATCTATATTATATTGTGAATAAAATATAAGTTTATGAGATTTGTAAATTAGTCCATTCCTTTTTTACTCACAATTTGTACAGTGTCCCAATTTTTTTGGAATTGGGTTTGTACATGTTTAATGTTTATCTTTCTGGAAGGTGGTGAGTGAAATTGTCGATCTTTTGAAGAGCAATGGGTGGCTCTGGTATCTGACATTTTAGAACGTTTTTGATACTTTGTTCCCCGCTGGTCACTGTGGTTCTTCCTCAAGTGGCAACATTGTTCTGTAGTGATGTAATGGTCGGAGAGAGGAACCACTACACCCAACAAGATTTCCTACAAACTCAGTGTCTGATATCAGCCATGTCCAGAGCAAAAATTAAACTCACCTTCAACCAGAGAGGTAAGTATTACATTTTTAAATTTAACTGTGTTCATTCATTCTTAATACACTACCAAAATACTAATTTTAACAATAATAGAGATAAGGCCATAACTAATGGAAACCCAGAGTTGTTTCATAAACATTAATGGATAACTATTTTTGTATTCAGGTCAGGTCTAAACAGAATTATGTAACATTTTGGGGAAAAAATACAGCCAAGAAGTCCAGAACTTGATGCCATTATAGCAAATATCTCTACAGCCACCATGTATTTCCCTCTGGTGCTCAGATAGGCTGGGATCATGGCAATCCAGACACTGCAGAACACCAGCATGCTGAAGGTGATGTACTTGGCCTCATTAAAACTGTCCGGTAATGTCCTGGCTAAAAAAGCTATAATGAAACTCACAGCTGCCAGAAGCCCCATATATCCCAGGACAGAGTAGAAGCCGATAACTGAACCCTCATTGCACTGGATGATGATCTTCCCCTGATAAGAGTACGTGTCCCGATCCTGGAAGGGGGGAGAAACAGAAAACCAAGTGATACAAATTATTACTTGAACCAGTGTTAAGACACAAATGAGAGAATTGGGCAGTTTGGCTCCCATCCATTTCCTCCAGGGACTCCCAGGTTTGGTGGCTTTAAATGCAATATACACCATGATACTTTTGGCAAGTAGAGAAGAGACGGCAACTGAGAAGATGACACCAAAAGAGGTTACACGCAGCATGCAGGTCACATCTACTGGGTGGCCAAGGAACAAGAAGACACAGAGAAAGCTCAGCATGATGGAGACCAGGAGAAGATAGCTCAGGTTCCGGTTATTAGCTTTAACAATAGGGGTGTCCTGGTAATGTATAAATATCCCCAATATTAAACCAGTCAGAAGACAACAGAGGATGGAGACAGCTGAAAATACTGCAACAATGGGATCATCAGTGTAGGAGAGAAATTCCACCAATTTTGGAACACACCGATCCTTCTTCTCATTTGGCCATTCATCATCAGGACATTTCATGCAGTTTTCACTGTCTGCAGGAAGAACAATACAAACACAATGAGCATCGGGGTCAGAGCTTCTGAGAAAACAAATTGTCTTGTGTTGTCACACAGATAACAATTAGGGATTTCCATTAGTGCATTGTGGGAGAATATAACATAGATAGACAGATAGACAGATGATGGATAGATAGATATATAGATAGATACAGTGCCTTGCGAAAGTATTCGGCCCCCTTGAACTTTGCGACCTTTTGCCACATTTCAGGCTTCAAACAAAGATATAAAACTGTAATTTTTTGTGAAGAATCAACAACAAGTGGGACACAATCATGAAGTGAAACTAAATTTATTGGATGTTTCAAACTTTGTTAACAAATAAAAAAATGAAAAATTGGGCGTGCAAAATTATTCAGCCCCTTTACTTTCAGTACAGCAAACTCTCTCCAGAAGTTCAGTGAGGATCTCTGAATGATCCAATGTTGAGCTAAATGACTAATGATGATAAATAGAATCCACCTGTGTGTAATCAAGTCTCCGTATAAATGCACCTGCACTGTGATAGTCTCAGAGGTCCTTTTAAAGCGCAGAGAGCATCATGAAGAACAAGGAACACACCAGTCAGGTCCGAGATACTGTTGTGGAGAAGTTTAAAGCCAGATTTGGATACAAAAAGATTTTCCAAGCTTTAAACATCCCAAGGAGCACTGTGCAAGCGATCATATTGAAATGGAAGGAGTATCAGACCACTGCAAATCTACGAAGACCTGGCCGTCCCTCTAAACTTTCAGCTCATACAAGGAGAAGACTGATCAGAGATGCAGCCAAGAGGCCCATGATCACTCTGGATGAACTGCAGAGATCTACAGCTGAGGTGGGAGACTCTGTCCATAGGACAACAATAAGTTGTATACTGCACAAATCTGGCCTTTATGGAAGAGTGGCAAGAAGAAAGCCATTTCTTAAAGATATCCATAAAAAGTGTAGTTTAAAGTTTGCCACAAGCCACCTGGGAGACACACCAAACATGTGGAAGAAGGTGCTCTGGTCAGATGAAACCAAAATCAAACTTTTTGGCAACAATGCAAAACGTTATGTTTGGTGTAAAAGCAACACAGCTCATCACCCTGAACACACCATCCCCACTGTCAAATATGGTGGTGGCAGCATCATGGTTTGGGCCTGCTTTTCTTCAGCAGGGACAGGGAAGATGGTTAAAATTGATGGGAAGTTGGATGGAGCCAAATACAGGACCATTCTGGAAGAAAACCTGATGGAGTCTGCAAAAGACCTGGGACGGAGATTTGTCTTCCAACAAGACAATGATCCAAAACATAAAGCAAAATCTACAATGGAATGGTTCACAAATAAACATATCCAGGTGTTAGAATGGCCAAGTCAAAGTCCAGACCTGAATCCAATGGAGAATCTGTGGAAAGAACTGAAAACTGCTGTTCACAAACGCTCTCCATCCAACCTCACTAAGCTCGAGCTATTTTGCAAGGAGGAATGGGCGAAAATTTCAGTCTCTCGATGTGCAAAACTGATAGAGACATACCCCAAGCGACATACAGCTGTAATCGCAGCAAAAGGTGGCACTACAAAGTATTAACTTAATTTTGCACGCCAAATTTATTTTTCAGTTTTTTATTTGTTAAAAAAAAAATTGAAATATCCAATAAAATTTCGTTCCACTTCATGATTGTGTCCCACTTGTTTTTGATTCTTCACAAAAAATTACAGTTTTATATCTTTATGTTTGAAGCCTGAAATGTGGCGAAAGGTCGCAAAGTTCAAGGGGGCCGAATACTCTCGCAAGGCACGATAGATAGATAGATAGATAGATAGATAGATAGATAGATAGATAGATAGATAGATAGATAGATAGATAGATAGATAGATAGATAGATAGATAGATAGATAGATAGATAGATAGATAGATATTCTATAAGTAGCCACTGTTCATTAGAAAATGGTAAAAAAAATAATATTAAAAATAAATAAAAGAGTTGTTTCCATAAGGATATAACAATGAGTTAAAAAAAAACATAGGCAGTAAACTTTGTCTGAAAACCCTGATAATGAACTTCTCCTATTTGATACATTTTGTTCTATTAAATATACCACTGGAATCATTTTAATATATATGTTAAAAAAAAAAAAAATGTTCATCTTATCAGAGTTTTAGAGCTGCCCTGTACACACTACTCAACAGAGTCTAATTAACCCTCCTAATTCATATATTGAAATTAAACAGTGATTAAGCCAGCTATAGACTGATCTCAATTCAGCTGGGTCAGCAGGAATAGGCTGAATTTTGATCCATCTATGGGCAGGCTGGTTGTTACTAAAGTTGATCTATCGATTAATTTCAATACAACTAGCCAGTCAAGTCTTTTTATGCAGTCACTGCCGGGGGCTATAGCCACTGACAGTGATCATTGTATTCTGATGGCCGGGGAAACCTCCTACTCAGAATACAATAGAGCAGTGAGAGAATTCCTTGCATCAACACTGACTTTGTTAATGGGGGAATCAAGAAAATTGTTAATGGGGGAATCAAGAAAATTGCATAGTTTGTGGTCAGCATTAGTCTCTAGGTTGTGAAGAATATGATGGGAGGTTGGTTTGAGTAGATTATCAAAAGAACTGGACAGAGCTGACATTATTAAGTCCACAAAAGTGTTGTGTGTTGTCAGCCCTTCAATAGAGCTTAAGAGCTGAGTGCATTTCTTGAAGATCAACAGGTAATTTACTATTGGGTCTTAAACCATTTCAACCTCCTTTGATATATTGATACATCCTTGAGTTGAAATAGTTATGGCATTAGCAGGCATCATTCCAGTATCAAAATTTGCATCTGGAGATGGGCTTTCATGTCATTCAAGTAACTCTACAGCTGCTTTATCACTTCTAACGGGTGCAGAAAGGTCCCCCTCCCGCTGCTGCCTGCCGCCATTTTCAGGCTCCCCAGTGTTATCAAGGAAAAGCAAGTAAAGTGCATCCATACCCACCCCTCCACTACGGCATCACAAACTGAAAGCAACACAGATTTTGTTACTTCTAGTTTTGGTTTGTTTTTTAAAATTACCATTACCAACATTAACAGCACATGTGATGAAACCAACCTCAATTTGATCTTTTGAGGGCAGGGGTAAGATCAACTGTGAGTATAGGATTGTGTATATAAGATTGTGTTTGTGTATATGTATCTATATATGTATCTATATATATATATATATATATATATACACACACACACACACACACACAAACACAATCTTATATACACAATCCTATACTCACAGTTGATACAGAGGAAGTAGAAAAAAAAATAATAAAGAATGATCCAATGGGGGGGAAAAAAATCTTTCCTGATCCCCCAAGAGGCAATTGGATACTCCCTGGATCAACTTTACCTATACATAATAGTATCCAGTTGTATTATGTGTATCTAGAAAATAATCCAGGCCTTTTGAAACGCAATCTCTTTAAGGAGTTTATTTCACATTTTCACAGCTGTTACTGTGAAGAAACCTTTTCCTATTTGGAGATGAAATCTCTTTTCATCTAGATGTAAAGAGCGCCCCTTTGTCCTCTGTGATGACCTTAAAGTGAATAACTCAACACTAAGTTCACTATCTGAACCACTTATGTATGTATACACAGTGCTTTATCTTGGCCTAGGCCAACAAGGCCCAGGCCTAGGGCGGTACTTTGCAGGAGGGAAGAAAATAAGGCTGCACTGATGAGGTGGCACTCATAAGCTGCACTGATGGGGCTGCACTGATATGCTGCACTGATGGGTGCTAATAGGCTGCACTGATGGGCACTAATTTTCTGCTTTGGTGGCCATTGATGATGCGGCAATTGTGGGTACTGATAAACTGAACTGATGGGCACTAATGAGGCTGCACTGATAAGGCAGCACTGATATGCTCCACTGATGGACACTGATGAGGCTGCACTAATGGGCACGAGGCAGCACTGATAAGCTTCACTGATGGGGCTGCACTGATATGCTGCCCTGATGGGCACTAATAGGTTGCACTGATGTCCACTGATGAGGCGACAGTAATATGATGCACTGCTAGGCTGCACTAATGGGCGCTGATAGGCTGCACTAATGGGCACTGATAGCAACTTATGAGGCCACAATGATGAAGCTGAACTTATGGGAACTGATGAGGCTGCAGTGATGGGAACTGATAGACTGTGGTTGTGGCCTGTGGTTTACAGATGACAGGGTAAGTAATAAATAGGAAAGGGTGTGGCCTTTACAGGAAGGGGTAGGTCATATTTAAATTAGGGGTGCCCAAGTTTTTCAGGCCTAGGGCAGCACAAAACCTAAATACACCACTGTGTATACATGTTGATCATATCCCCCCATACTCTCCTCTTCTCAAGAGAAAATAAATTCAGTTCACCTAATCATCATTACTGAGCTCCTCCATGCCTCTTATCGGTTTGGTTGCTCTTCTCTCCACTTTCTCCAGTTCCCAGATATCCTTTTTTGATTTGGTGGCCAAAACTTAAATGCATTTTCGAGATTAGAGATGGGCCGAATGGCCCCCTGTTTGCTTTGCGGCAGAACTTTCGACCATTGCAAAAGTTTGGAACTGAACAACAAACCCCATTGAAGTCTATGGGACTCGAACTGGAAAATTCAAAAGTGCCCATTTTGAAGGCTTATATGCAAGTAATTGGGCATACAATGGTTATGAGGGTCTGGGTACTGCCCTGGGGGACATGTATCAATGAAAAAAAGTTTGTACAAAACATCATTTGTAAATAAGCAGTGATTTACTAATGCTTAAAGTGAAACTATAAAAATGAGAAACAACAAAAAAAAAATTAAAAAATCCTTAAAATAAATTGCCGGGGGGTTTCATTTAGTCTGCCTTTAGTAGTGTACTGGGAACAAGATAAGAGCTTTTTTGGATAAATGTTGGTGTCTATTTTGCAGACTTTGTATAGAAGAAACATGTTCAGAAAAATTGGGTTTTGAGTGTTGGTGGTGCCTTCACATCGTAACCCTTGTAGAAAGTCAGCCTGAGGCAGGGTTAAGAAAGGGTTAATTGAAGAGGGCAGGTACTTTCCTTTCAGACCTGCTTTTTAATCAGCTGGTCTGAAAGTGTCGGTGGAGCTGTTTAGTGAGAGAGAGAGAGACATCAGTGTGCTCTGTGAAAGGCTCCACTTGTGGACTGTGACCTGCTGGTTGAGATAAAACCTCTGTAAAGGACTATAGCTCTGGTTAGAGCTGTGAAGTATTGCCTATAAGCCTGTTTGCTGCAGAGACTGTGCTTAACTCCTGTGTGTGACTGTATTTCAAGACAAGCCTGTCATTTTTTTTCTGTTTGTTTGCCTTAAAGCTGAATTAAGGCACATTTTACTTTTACTGGACTGTCTCTGAGCCGACTGTTCACCCCTCTGATCCCTTACACCCTATAGAGGTACTCTTGATGAAAGCAAGAATTGGCCTTGTTGTCAGAAATTGAAATGATATGCACCTGTCAAACAGGTGTGGAAATATTGGTCTTTGGGTGTTAACTGTGACCATGAAACCTACTCCAAAAAAATTCTTCCAGAATAAATCAGCACCCATAAAGCTAGGCAGCCTAGAAGTCTTGCAGAGATTCCACATCTCAAAAATCTTTAATCAGTGACACCGGCATTAGGGGCTTGATAGCTGCTGCTAATACAGGACTGAAATCATTTTGATAAATGTCAGCCAGTCCACGGAGTCTGTGGACAGACATGCTCTCTTATCCATCACAAAACATCTGGCACCACCTGAATGCCCGTTCAGAAAGGACACTGGATGCAGACACTGCTGATGGGATGTGGAAGCTAACAGTCCTGGGTGGCGAGGACTTAAAAAATTTTGAAAAGCATTACTGAGGCAGCCCTTTTTTCCACTGCTCCTCTCTTGACCAACAGAAGCCTCAAAACTACGTTTTCCACCAGACTGTAACCGAGTCGGGAAAGGCATTACCCAAACTCCTCTTTAAGGTGTCCTCAAGAGATTTTATCTTCTGCTTCCTCTGTGGGGATGGGATAAATTCAGAGACTTGGTGGTCAAGGAGTGATCCTTCTCCTTGATGCCACATATTCTTGGGTCCTTTCACAGGCATTGAAGAATGAGGGAGCCCATGCAACGCAAGTTTGCGGAGGCATGAGAAGAAGACTCCTCAGGTCACTGAGGATTACAGTATCTGGAACTGCTTCCTCGCAGATATATACTACTCCCAAGGGTTCTGGGGATGGAAAACCATCTGTTAAGGGTTGACGTATGTCTTGCTCTACTTCAATGCCTCCAAAACAGCCAAAATCTCCTCCTCTTTCCTCTCCTCTTGTGTGTTTCGTGGTGTGGCAAGAATGGTGTCTGCATAAAGTGGGCCTTGAGAGGAAAGGAAGTCCTCCTCTTCCTCTCACTGCTCTGCCTCAAGTGCCCTGTCTATAATGACACAGAGAGTCAGCCTGAGCCTGTTGAGGATTGCCAAAGTTGAGTTCCACCTGGTGGACATGTCACAAATCAGGCGGTTTGTGGGCAGGTGGAATTCCCACTGAATTTCAGCCATCTGAGCACTAGCTGTGTATGACTGCCGGAAATGGCTACAGACTCTTCTGGCCTGCTTTAGCAGATCTTCCAACGCTGGGTACCTATTTAAGAAATACTGCACCACCAAACTAAGGACATGTGCCAGGCATGGGACATGTGTCAACATTCCCTGTCTAAGGGCCGACAGGAGGTTTGTGCCATTATTGCACACCACCATTCCTGACCCCAGTTGGCATCACATGAACCACCTCTGGGCCTGCCCCTGCAGAACTGCAAGAATCTCTGCTCCACTGCCTTGCCCAACGATGCCACAACATTGCCTTCAATGTGATAGTACAAAGCTGGAATGGACTTGCATGAATAGAAATAGTGACTGGGAATCTGCAATTGTGGTGCAGCAAATTCTGCAAATTCATGGAAGGAGGCAGAATCCACCAGACAGAAAGACAGCGTTGAAGAAAGACAGAGTTAAAAAGCCAACAGCATGGACAAGCTGGAATTTGGATGCTGGGCATGTGGTCGGCAGTGACTGTATTTTTTTTTTTTTTCGCTACAGCAGATGGGGCACAAAAATGTGCCTGCTATACTCTACAGCTGGTGGTATGCTAGAAGAACCTAGGACACCCTTCGCTATACCATTATCCATGTCAGTGGAGGCTGCTGAGAGGCCACGAGGATTAGCAGGGGTAGACTGAGGTGAGAAGTTAGGAGGAGAAGAATTGCATCCCTTTTGTTTGGCTTTTATTTTCCCTTCCAGCAGGCTGAGTGGTGTGGGGTGTAAAATGCCTTGTCAAGCATGTGGTACAGAAATGGCTGGTGTTTTTGCCATGCTTGATGCGCTTGAGGCAAATTTTGCAAATTGCAACAGTGGGATCGAATGCACATGTGCTAAAAAAAAAGGCCCAGACAGCTGAGCCCTCTCTTTCCTCCTCTGCTCTATCCGGCACCCGAGTCGTGTCAGTGACCTCATCATCATCATCATCCCCTCCATCCTCATTATCACTGGAGACAACTTGGCAATATGCTGCTGCTGGGGGAACATGACTGCCAATTCCTTGTTCACAAGTGTTCTTGTGGCAGGCTGGCTCGGCTGCGCGAAACTATGTAGACCTACGTCAGTCACAAGGTGTGGTGCTGAGGGGCGAGTGCATGCTGTCGGCGGCATGCTCCCACCCCCACTAGGCAGCGAGGATGCTGATTCACGGGACCGGCGGCCGCGTTTGCCGCTGGGCATCCATAATCACTCCCCGCTGAAAGAGAAGGACAGTCAGCTGTTGTAAAATCAAAATACGCTTATTGCAAATTTTTTTTTACAAAAATATGTAGCAGAATACAAATTAACCTATAAGGATGAAAAATGTTGAATTTTAAGTTTTTTCTTTTTTTGAGAATGGTATATAGCAGAAGGTAAAAAATACTGTTTTTTTTTTTTTTTCCAGAATTGTCGCTCTTTTTTTGTTTAAAGCACAAAAATAAAAATTACAGAGGTGATCAAATACCACCAAAAGAAAGCTCTATTTGTGGGGGGAAAAAGGACACCAATTTTATTTCATTACAGAGTCACACGACTGCACAATTTTCTGTTAAAGTAATGCAATGCCAAATCACAAAAAATGGCCAGGTCATTGGGGGGACAAATCCTTCCGGTCCAGAACTGGTTAAAACATACAAGCTTGCGGGGCGTGGTCTGACCTCGCACGGAGATGGCTGCCTGATCCTGCGCTCCCGCCGACACGGACAACAGCATCCATAAGCTGGAGAGACCCGGGTGCTTCACTGCCCGACAACGATGGGATCCACCTCCCGGGCTTCCTCTGCCACCCGATCATGTTCCCCGAGGGACACAGGGGCTCAGCTGAGCCAAAGCATCCCTGAAATGTTCCGGGCCCAGGGGACAAACATGGCGCTCACAGGCAGCTTGGCGCCCTCCTCCACACAAACTTCGCAGCCTGCTCGCTCCTATGCTGCGGCTACAGCCTCGGCCACCGATCCACCCGCTATGCCGACCCCCCCTCCTCCCTCGGTGACGATGGCAGACCTCCGGATGATCGCAGCCGACATTAAGGACACGCTGGGCTCTGCGATCCATGACCTGAGGGAGGAGATGAGAAGCCTGACCGGCCGAGTGCAGGGCATGGAAACTGTCACAGCACAGCATGACAGAGTGCTACGGTCTGTCACACGTGCGGTGGATTCTCACTCCCTGCAGCTTAGGGAGCTTCAACGGCATATGGAGGACTTGGACAATCGGGGTAGACGTCACAATCTGCGGGTACGTGGTCTCCCCGAATCTGTGGAACCCGACATGGTCGCCCCTGCTGTCACAGGTATTTTTAATACCCTCCTTGATCGCCCCATGCAATCCCCCATAGACATGGAGCGGATACATCGTGCGCTGCGCCCCAGGGGCAGGGATGGCGACCCTCCCAGGGACGTGGTCTGCTGCCTAGTGGATTACAAATTAAAAGAGGAGATCTTGCGAAAGGCCAGGAACAGGGCCAATTTGGAACATGAGGGTGCTGTTATTCACATCTATCAAGACCTCTCCAGCATAACCTTGCAGCACCGCAGAGATCTGCGACCTCTGCTGGAAGCATTGAGGCTGAAGGGGATACCATATAAATGGAAGTTTCCTTTTTGCTTGTCAGCCACCGCGCAAGGCCGTACGGCTCTCCTGAGGGTCCCGGAGGAACTCCCACACTTCTGTGCCGCCATGGGGCTCCCGCTGATTGATGTCCCTAACTGGTACGCTGCATTCCGTGGGGGTCCGCCAGCAGCACCAACGCCCAGAGAGGAACCTATGGAGGCCCATGATTCTCGTTTCAGGCGTCCTCGTTCACCCTCACCACTCAGGCCCCTCGCAGCTCTGCAGATACCGCCATTGGCGGCGAGTCCCACAAAACCTCCCAAGCAAAGGAAGCCTCGTCAAGGTGACTGATGGTCGGGACACCAATGATCGTCTGGCAAGTATCACTGTTTTTCACGTTATATGCTCCCTTGCCCACTCCTTGTTCTCCCGTAGTTCACTGGACTGGCCACTCTCCCCCTTTATCCATGGAGCCCACGTTTATTTGTTTCCTCGTCCCATGTTTTGGCTGGCTATGATCCGTCCTACCTCCACTCCACGTGCCTAGCCGATGTGCCTTATGAACATCCTCGGACTGCTCATTGACTCAATGCTTATGTATTGTCCAGCGCCCCTGTATTCTAACTGTCCTGCCCTCCTGACCGTTGAACGCAGATGTATGCCCACCCATGCTTGCCAGGGTCGGGCGGCCAGCCTCCCCCTCCCTGGTCCTCCCCCCCCCCAAGGCACTGGCATATTGCCGCTTAGATCTCGCCTTTTGGCATCCGCAGCAACGTAGACCCTTTATGTGCCCTGCCTGTTCATGCTATTTGCTGACTAATGGTCGCTTTACCTCTGTTGGACTTCCTTTTACTACCCCGCCCCCCCGGTTACCACAGCCTAGTGGTTATGGACCTTGCAGGCTTCCCGACTGCTGCGGTGCTTTATATGGACCGGATTACTTTTGCACTGGGTGGGGGTTGGGTTGGGGAGGGTTGGCTTTTGGATTTTGGATTTTGGGTTTTCGGTTTCTATCGGACATGCCAGATATACCCTATTCAGGTGGTCCGCGGGATGTGGTGGCGCTGTTGACAATAGCAATGTTGCCTAATTCAATGTTTATCGTAATGTGTTGATATTTCCCTGGATAATGCTAGCTTGGGGGGTCGGGTGGGTTGCCCGGGGTCGTGCAGGGGGGGATTTGCCTGTTCCGGGCGGATCCCTTCCGCCCCCGGGGAGTCGACCGGACCTCTCTTGTGTGATATATGCTTGGAGGATGGACTTCATAATATGTGTCTATGTTTTAGTGACCTTACAATGCTAATGTTGTAAGCAGTGGGGGGCCCACCCTCCCTGGTGACGGACGTCCATCGGGGGTGGTGGTCCTGCCATGCCCCATCCAGGGGCCTCCAGATTTTGGTTATGTTTTGCTAACTCGCTCCTGGCCTTGTGGTGGGTGACACCAGTGACCCCGGAGGCACGTGAGTGACCGGCTACTTTTCATGGTATGTGTTATACACCACAACGGTTCTCTAGTTTACCCCATGCCAGGTTTATACTGTTGCACTGATTATACGGGACTCCTTCCCCTATCCCTGTGGGCATTTGCATCTTGTTCATCGTTAATGTCTCTCCCCTTTTTGCATCCCCTTTTCTTTGTCCGTCGGCGGGGCACACAGTCAGTTGGTTCCTGTTTCTACCCGTTTTTCTCCTGTTTCCTTTTTTTTTTTCCTCTCTCCCACCCGAGTGTGGAAACAGGATCTCACGTGTGCCCTCCAGGTTAGGTTTTATCCAACCCCCCTAGTGTGTTACGGTTGACTACAATTGTCAGCTTAACGGCACTCATTGCACTTAAACACTACCTCCCCCATTGTTGTTTCCGTGCTTGACAGGTAGGCAGGACCTCCTGCCACCGGATTGTTCCCACAGCCTTTCCTCCCCCTTGCCCCCTCCTCCCCGTCTTAACCTTCCTTCTCCTTCTCATTCCCCGCACCCTTCTTTCTTTCTTTTCCTCTTCCTCTGCTCTTCCTCCTCTCTGCCCTCTCCCCCTCTCCCCTCCCTATTTCTCTCTCCTCTAAGCTGACCACCATGCCTGCCTCCTCTAAGGGGCGTGTGGCGCACTCCCCCGGGATGCATGCGCCGGACCCACTTTTGAAAATCCTTTCCCTTAATGTCAGGGGCTTGAACGTTCCCGAGCGTAGATCTAAGCTCTTGCTTTATGCGCGTCAGGCTAAGGCGGACGTGGTGTTTCTGCAAGAAACCCATTTCCGCTCGGATAAAACTCCCCGCCTTTACGATCGCTCCTTCCCGACGGTTTATCACTCAACGTCCAGCGTTTCTAAGTCTAAGGGAGTTTCTATACTGGTCTCTAAAAACTGTCCGTGGACGCTACAAGATTCTGTCTCAGACCAAGAGGGACGCTTTCTTTTCCTTAAGGGCACCATACGTGGTCAACTCTTTACGCTAGCGAACATTTACGCCCCAAACAAACGCCCCGTACCCTTTTTCCGGGCAACGCTTCTTCGCTTGACCGAATTTCAGGCGGGCACTTTAGTAGTGGGTGGGGATTTCAACGTAGCCCTCTCCCCCCTCCTGGATGTTTCCTCGGGCTCCTCCTCCTTACCGTACTCCGCCTTGCGAGCAATTAAGACTCTCCTTAGAGACCTTCTGCTTCATGACGCTTGGAGGACATTGCACCCGGACACCAAGGACTTCACGTACTTCTCGCACCCCCATAATAAATACTCCAGGATTGATTATCTCTTTCTTTCCCAGGCTGCCCTCTCTTCTTTGCGCTCTGCGTCCATTGATCCTATGTTTCTGTCTGACCACCACCCTATCACCATCTCCCTCTCCCTACAGCCCGACCCTGGTCGCTCCCGCTCCTGGCGCCTGGACAACTCCCTATTGACCGACCCGGTATATATCGCGGAACTGACCTCTGCTCTGCGAGAGTATTTTGCCCATAACGCCACGCCTGATGTGACCCCTGCTACGTTGTGGGCGGCCCATAAGTGCACCATTAGGGGCGTTTTTATTGCCATGGCTGCGAAACGCAACAAGGAACGACGGGCTCATATTGCTACCCTCACTAACCGCATCCATTCCCTGGAACGCGCGCACAAGCTCACTCTAGCCGCACACACTCTGACTGAACTGACTCAAACCCGACAAGACCTCCTCACAGAATTGGGCTTTATAACGCAACGTAAATTCGCTTTACAGCAACGTCTGTTTTATGACTATGGTAACAAATCGGCAAATTTCTGGCCAGAGCGCTTCAGACTCGACGGGCGGCAAGGACGATCCACTCGATCACGGACCCGCGTGGCGGGAAGGTCACCTCCACCAGTGCTATCGCTCAACAGTTCCTTACGTATTACCGTGCGTTATACAACCTGGATATCCCAGACCCTGAAGTCCCCCCTGCAGACAGAACAGCACATATTAAGGCATTCTTGCAGAAATATTCCCCCCCTCCCCTCTCACCGGAAGCCTTGGCGGAGTTTGATGCGCCCATCTCCTCCCCCGAACTGCACTCTGCACTCAAACAACTTAAACCGGGGAAGTGTCCGGGCCCGGATGGCTTGACGGTGGGATACTACCGGACCTTCGGGGATATCCTGTCCTCCCCAATGCTTGCGGCTTTCAACTCCTTCTCTGATTCCCCTACTTTGCACCCAGACTACTTGGAAGCTCACATTACCGTCATTCCTAAACCCGGCAAGGACCCGTCCCTGGTCTCCAATTACAGGCCAATTTCCCTCCTCAACGTTGACATCAAACTTTACGCCAAGGTACTGGCGAACCGCCTGCTACCCCACATTCCGGATGTCATCTCGCTCGACCAGGTGGGTTTTGTCCCCGGCGCGAGGCCCGGGATAACACTCTCAAGGCACTCAACATCCACCATTGGATGACTTCCTCTGGCACGCCTGGTTTCTTCCTCTCGCTCGACGCGGAGAAGGCGTTCGACAGGGTTGCCTGGGACTACATGACTGCAGCATTGGAGTCTCTGGGCATCGCTGGTCGCATGTTGAACTTTATACGGGCTCTTTACTCGTCGCCCTCGGCTAGGGTACGGGTCAACGGGAGCCTGTCGACGCCTTCTCCGTGTCGAATGGGACCCGACAGGGTTGCCCCCTTTCCCCATTGATATACATCATTACCCTTGAGCCCCTCCTCCGCCGCATTAACTCTAATCCCGATATAAACGGTATAACTATAGCCCATAAAACCTATAAGCTAGCGGCCTTCGCCGACGATGTGTTGCTGTTTTTGACGAACCCTGCAATCTCTTTACCTAACCTTCTCCGGGACCTTGACGCCTTTTGTCTCTTATCCAACCTCAAAATTAATTACGCAAAATCAGAGGCCCTGAATATATCCCTCCCGCCATGCAAAGTACAGTTCTGCAAGGACAACTTCCCTTTCCGCTGGGAACCCTCTGCTATCACATACCTAGGCATCCAAATCCCTTCAACTCTTGCTGACCTTTACTCACGCAACTACCTGCCACTGTTGCAGTCTATAAAAGCAGACCTCTCTAAATGGGAATCTGGCTCCTTCTCCTGGTTCGGCAGGATTGCAGTGGTCAAAATGAATGTTCTTCCTAGGCTTCTCTACACTATGCAAGCCGTCCCCTTAAAGCTCCCTCCAGCGTTTTTTCGTTCGTATCGCTCCGCATGCACATCCTTCATTTGGCGCTCGAGACGCCCCAGGCTGTCTTGGGACGTCTTGACTGCCCCGAAGGAGATGGGTGGCCTGGGATTGCCGCACCTTCAGAGATACTATTGGTCCTGCCACCTGGCAAGGGTGGTGGACTGGCACAAACATCATCATGTCAAAGCTTGGGTCGCGTTGGAAGACTCTTTCTCCCCCATCCCTGTTCAACACCTGCCCTGGATCTCGACGCCTTCCTTTCCGACGGTGTGCTACAAGCACCCGACCATCAACCCCACGATCGTAATCTTTCGCAAGCTGTGCAAGACCTTGCGCCTGGCATCCTCGCCTGGCCCTATGGTACCCCTTGTTCAAAATCCGGACTTCCCTCCGGGCCTCTCCTACATCCCCCCGCAGGGTTCTGCCTCCGACGCTCCATGCAGGGCCGAACACTGCTTTCAAGCGGGCTCACTGCTCTCTCTCCATGATTGGGCACAGAAATACCCGGACTTTCAGCTTCGCTTCTTCAATCACTTGCAGCTCAGAGACTTTTTCCTACATACCCCTGATGTCTCCTGCTGGTCTAGGGATCTCACCCCCTTTGAGACCCTATGCAGATCGTCGGACCCGCAACGGCATCTTATTTCCCTACTATACTCCCTCATCTCTTTGCAACTTCCGCCTCGCCTCGTCCGTTTACGGGCTAAGTGGGAGGAGATCACCGCCAAAACTTTGTCGGATGATGATTGGGAGCGAATCTTCTTTCACATTCACAAGGGTTCCAGGAACGTCCTCACACAGGAGACTGGCTTTAAAATCTTCGCACACTGGTACAGGACTCCTGAACTTTTGCATAAAATGTCGGCGGACCTCCCCTCCCTTTGCTGGCGTTGCCGCCTCCATACAGGATCTCTCCTACATATCTGGTGGGACTGCCCGCGGATCCAGCCCTTTTGGAAGGCGATACATGCCCTCATAACTCGTATCACTACTTATACGCCGGATTTCAGCCCGGCACAATTCCTCCTCCATCATTCCTCCCTCCCTCAGCGGACGTACAGGAGGTCTCTGGTCTTCCATTTAATCTCTGCCGCCAACATGTGCATCCCGTGCCTATGGCTGTCTCCCTCCCCACCCACTGTAGCTGATTGGCTGCGGAGGGTTGGAAGGATCGCCCGTATGGAAGATCTCACGTTTCAAGCTCTTGACACTCCCTCCAAATTTTATGACATTTGGGCCCCGTGGATCGACTTTGCTGCATCGGATGACCACCGTCGCCTGATGAATACATAGTCTGTCGTTAGCTCGCCACACCCCACTTGCTTCCCGGTCGTCTTGCGGGGGAGTGCGCCCGCACTCCTCTTCTCCTCCTTTCTCCATTTTCTATCCCCCTTCTACTCTCCCTACCTAGTGTGCTCTCTCTATCCCTCTATCCCCTCTTCTTATGCTATTGCTCTCTTCCCCCACTGTCTCATGACGCTCTCGGCGTCCTCCACCCCCACCTGCTCTCCCTGTGACCCCCCTCTCCCCTACCTCCTGTTGCCTACCGTACCCATGTGCAGCGTTGGGCGGTCTATCTACATGTATGGGTGGTGCGCCCCCGGCCCTGGACACAGTGAGTTCCCCTTGGGGGTGTCCGATTCGGAGGTGCCCCATCCAGGACATTCATTTTCATGCCTCCTGACTGCCCTCATCCTCACTTCCCATGTTTGAGGGGTCGGAATTCTCTCCCTTCATCAGTACTCCCTTACCCCCTGATTCCCAATACCCCATATGATTGCACTGCACCCCGTAACGCATTGGTTTCGGCCCATGCGGCGGGGATGTTTATCTACGCCGCAGTGGCCCTCTGTATTTGCAATAATATACTGAATTTTTGGCCATGTATTGTACGAGGCTGGGTCACTTTTGCTTTGTTTATTTTTTAGTATCTTCCGCAGATGGCATCTCTCTGCGCCCTGATACAGTTTGTGGTTATTTTGGATGTACACTGTTATTTGTACTTATGTCTGTTGACTGTACTATATTGCCATCACTTGTTAATGTGCGTTTTTTTATTCTTTTCAATAAATTGTTTATAAAAAAAAAAAAAAAAAAAAAAAACATACAAGCTTGCATATTGATACTACCAAATAAAGCCACTATGGAGTTGCATGGTAAATGATCAAGCTATAGTATAGAGGTCTACGTGTTTTACAGAAGTACCGTTTCTTCTGGACCACCTAACTCTCAAGGAACCATAGAGATTATTTCTAAAGGAAGAAGAGCATATCAGTGTCATCCATAACATAATGTAATCATATTTATTCACAAAAATTCAATATGAAAACTTCACCTGAAAGACGGAAAAAATACTTTTTAAATCAATACAACAATACTATCCCTCAGAGATCGAGATGAAGAAGAGAAGAAAAAAAAAAAACGAGGATCACATATTTACCCATAAATTTAATTATTTATTTATACCTTTTCAGTGACAATATGCCAGTTATCTTGACCTGTTTGTAAAAAGGCAAGGGCAAACGGGCAAATGTGGTTGAGTCTCTCCGGGTTGTGAGAGAGTGACCAACCCCAGAGAGGGCACCACAGGGAGCATACAGCTAAAATGTCAAATTTAACAAGAGTGCTTAAGGCACCTCGTGCAAGGGATTTAAAGGGTCCAAAAAGGAGAATGTATGTCATCCCTGGTTGCTGAACGAATTAAATACACCTGGAGGAGTGTACCTGTTGTCTAGAAGATCACCAAAGACAAACAATCCCACTTCAAGCTCTAGTGTCCAGAGTTAGAATGAACGAAAAATGAAATGCTTTGAATAGGGATCAACCTATCCCTCTGCAAGGAAGAGTTACAACTGTAAGTGATAGCATCTACATCAAGTGCAGGTTAAGTGCTAAATAGATAACGTGTGTAATGAAATGGGGAAGTGCGAAAGTGAAGAGGTTTGGGTGTGGGGTCATAAGGAAATACAATGAAAAAAATAATTGTAATGAGTGAGGGGGGAATAATGGTCCAAATGTGAACACATATAATTCCCAAAGTGCATGGTAGTGAAGAAACCAAGATTGGGATGAAGACTCCAAACAGGGGGGAGGTGATAGGGGGGGAAGGAGGATGAGGGATATGAAAGTATGCTATGGACTTTACCGCTGTGTTCAAATAACTCAGCTGACTCCTCCATGCCTGAAGCTATGGCAGAAATAGCTGTGGACAAGGCGGCAGATTTAGCCACTCTGGCAGCTGCAGTGGACTGTGCACTAGTATCTGTCTGGGTGATGGAGGATGAGGAGGATGGGGATGGTTTAGTAAGCCAGTCTACCACCTCCTCTGCATGTTGTGGCTGGATAGCACGGGCAACATCACTAAACAGAGGAAATGATGCCCGGCCTGAGGACTGACCACATCCACCTTTGCCTGTGGACACATACACTGCTGGCCCCCTCATAGTGCCATAAGAACATCTGCCTCTTCTTGTTGGCCTCCCAAACATGATGGTGGGGGGTGTTTATTAACAAAATGTGATGAATATGTGGAAATTGAAAAGAAAAAAAGGAATAAAACTGGATTTCTCACAATTATATATAAAAAAGTATAAATTTTTTGAATCGACAAAGATAAAATACAAATATCTAAGACAAGACAATACAAAAGTAAAACATATATTCCTAATTGGAATATTAAAGGAAATACAAGGTCCTAAATATGCAATTGGGATCTTCAAATCCAACGCGTTTCGCCAAAAGCTTCTTCAGGGCTATATGGACCCTACATTGCGTATCTGATCGGCTGTACAATTAAGGAGAAATTCCTCTCTGGGGTAGACGTTGAGACCATATGTCGGGGCGATCCTCTATATAGATATAAATGCATGAACTTCCTCATATTGGTCATAGATTTATCACCGGATGTTAGAGCCAGTGATTCCGTAAAGATGGAGATCAATTGATAGCAGTGTATAGTATGCATGTCTAACCATCAAGTGGTGAGTTCCTGGTATATGGCCAATGTATGCAGTTGGAACAATTATGCCGCAGAGCCTGAGTGAACACAGCCAAACAAGTATTTTGTGTCAGCTGTAGTGAAAGGAGCCCAGCCCAGGATATCCTAGGGGTACATCAAGTGGCTCAGCTCCTAAATTGAGTCAGTGTGATTGCTTCCCTGTGAAGATGTGGAAATGTGTAAGTGGATGCACTTTAATCAATGGAAAGTGGTGCAGTGTTGGTGCAGTTTAATTTGAGTACTCACTACACAAATGCACTCCACTGACACACTACAATATACTGCAGTACACATGCATTAATGCACTGAAATTTACGTTACTGAAATTTACTGCGTTAAACATGCAGTAACGCACTGAAATATACTGCATTAAATGTACAGTAATACACTGAAATATACTGCATTAAATGTGCATTAACAAACTAATTTATACTGCATTATGCGTGCAGTAACATACTGAAATATACTGTGTTAAAAGATGAGCAAAGCATTGAAATATACTGCCTTAAATGTGCAGTAATGCACTGACATACACTGCGTGAAATGCACAGTAAAGCACTGAAATATACTGAGTTAAACGTGCAGTAACAAACTCAAGTATACTGCTGTAAAAGTGCAGTAACACACTCGAATATACTGCGTGAAATGCACAGTAAAGCACTGATATATACTGCCATAACGGCCTAAATTATACAGCGTTAAACGTACAGTAACACACTGATCTATACTGCGTAAAATGTGCATTAAAGCACCGAAATATACTGTGTCAAAATTGTCCTAATGCACAGAAAAATACTGCGTTAAACATGCAGTAACGCACTAAAATATACTACGTTAAATGTGCAGAAACGCACTGAAATATACTGCGTAAAATGTGCAGTAAAGCACTGAAATATACTGCGTTAAGGGTGCCGTAATGCACTGAAATATACTTAGTTAATTGTGCACTAACTTGCTGAAATATTCTGCATTAAATCTGCAGTAGCGCACTGAATTATACTGTGTTATACGTGCAGTAACACACTCAAATATACTGTGTGAAATGTACAGCAAAGCACTGAAATATACTGTGTTAAACGTGCAGTAACGAGCTCAAGTATACTGCAGTAAACGTGCAGTAATGCACATAAATATACTGCTTTAAATGTGCAGTAACGTGCTGAAATATACTGTGTTAAACGTGCAGTAATGCACCGAAATATACTGCCATAAATGTGCAGTAATGTCCTGAATTGTATAGGGTTAAATGTGCAGTAACACACTAACACACTGAAATATGCTATGTTAAACGTGCAGTAACACACTGAAATATACTGCGGAAAACATGCAGTAAAGCACTGAAATATGCTGTGTTAAACATGCACTAACACACTGAAAAATACTGCATTAAATGTGCACTAAAATATACTGCGTTAAACGTGCACTAACACACTGAACTATACTGCAGTAAATGAGTAGTAACGCACTAAAATATACTGCGTTAAACTTGCAGCAATGCACTGGAATGTACTGTGTTAAACATGCAGTAAGGAACTCAAGTATACTGAGTTAAACGTGCAGTAACGCAGTAAAGTACACTGCATTAAACATGCACTAACTCACTGAAATATACTGCATTAAATCTGCAGTAGCGCACTGAAATATACTTTGTTATACATGCAGTAATGCACTCAAATGTAGTGCTTTAAACATGCAGTAATGCACCAAAATATACTGCGTTAAACTTGCAGTAATGCATTGCAATATACTGCTGTAAATGTGCAGTAACTAGCTGAAATATATGGCTCTAAACATGCACTAATGCATCTAAATATTCTGCATTAAACGTGCAGTAACGCACTAAAATATACAGCAGTAAACGTGCACTAATGCACTGAAATATGCATACATTAAATGTGAATTAACGCACAAAAAAGTGTAGTAATGCATTCAAGTACACTGCATTAACCACTTAAGCCCCGGAAGATTTTACCCCCTTCCTGACCAGGGCCTATTTTGCGATTCGGTACTGCGTGACTTTAACGGACAATTGCGCGGTTGTGCGACGCTGTACCTAAACAAACTTGACATCCTTTTTTCCCACAAACAGAGCTTTCTTTTGGTGGTATTTGATCACCTGTGCGATTTTTTGATCATGCGCTATAAACAAAAAAAGAGCGTCAATTTTGCAAAAATAACAATATTTTTCACATTTTTTTATATGAAATTCCCCCCCAAAAAATTTAAAAATCAAAATTTTTTAACATTTTCAGCCAATTTGTTTTATGCTACATATGTTTGGTAAAAATCGCAAAAAGCGTATTTTGATTGGTTTGCGCAAAAGTTATCGCATTTACTAACAAAGGGAAAGATTTTTGTCATTTTTGTTGTTTTTTTTAATGCCGTAATGACGGCGATCTGCGATTTTTTTTTGCGATACTGCGACATTGCGGCGGACAGATAGGACCCTTGACTGACATTTTTGACACTTTTGGGGTTACCAGTGACATTACTACAGTAATCAGTGCTATAAATATGCACTGTTACTGTAAAATTACACTGGCAGTGAAGGGTTTAACTTTTTTGAGAGGGAGGGGCTATGTGTGTCCCTAGGGGCGTGATTCTAACTGTGATTGGCTGTGGCTTGAGGTGTAGGAACAGTGATCAACGGTCCTACATAGTAGAACCGTATGATCACCTTTTCTACACAGGGGAAAATGACAGGCGGCTTGTTTACATTAGCCACCTGCCTTTCTCCCTTTCCACCGACGATCGCGAGAGACCGGTGGGCGAGCGCGCGGGGTCCGTGACTGCATGGGAGCGCGCTTCCGGCGGTGCGCGCTCGCTCCTGAGACCCTCAAAGGCTAGCGACGTAGTACTATGTCGCTTTGCCTGTGAGGGGCTGACCGCCACAGTAAATAGTCGTGCGGCGGTCAGCAAGCGGATAAACGTACACTAACACACTGAAATATACTGTTATACATGTGGTAACATACTAAAATGCATGGCTTTAAATGTGCAGTAACACACTGAAATACATTGCTTTAAATGTGCATTAACACAATGATTTATACTGTGTTTAACATGCAGTAACACAGTAAAATATACTCCATTAAAAGTAATGAAATCAAATATACTGAATTATACGCGCAGTAACACATTGAGATATACTGCTTTACATGTGCTGTAACGCACTGAAATATACTGCTGTAAAAGTGCAGTAACGCACTCAAGTATACTGCATTAAACATTCAGTAATGCACTGAAATATACTGCGTTAAACTTGCAGTAACGCATTGCAATATACTACATTAAACGTGCAGTACCGTACTGAAATATACTGCTGTAAACATGCAGTAATGCACTGAAAAATACTGCGTTAAACATACAGTAACGCACTGAAATATACTGCAGAAAAAGTGCAGTAACGCACTGAAATATACTACTCTAAACCTGCACTAATGCATTGACATATACTGCATTAAACATGCAGTGACACACTGAAATGCACTGCGTTAAACGTGCAGTAACCTACTCATGTATACTGCATTAAACGTGCAGTAATGCATTGAAATATACCACGTTAAATGTGCAGTAAAGCACTGAAATATATTGAGTTAAAAGTGCACTAACACACGGAAATATGCTGTGTTAAACATGCAGTACTGCACTAAAATGTACTGTGTTAAACGTGCAGTAATGCACTGAAACATACCACGTTAAAATGTGCAGTAAGGATCTCAAGTATACTGTAATAAACGTGATAAACAAATAATTCCGCGCCTCCCACTCAGACAGAAGCAGCCAGCATCAACCATAAAGATGACAGATAAGACAAAATAAAATGCAGCGCTAAAAAATTAAAAAATGCAATTGATTTAAAATGCACAATACTGAAAGGTCTACACAAAATGCATGAACTGAAAATATCCAAAGTGGAGATTAATATGTATAAAACAACACTTATGATATACAAGATTGAATAAGCAGTTCAAAGTGTCCTACACCTTCACCAAAATGCAGAAATCCAAAATGCAATGGTTTAAAATGCACAATGATGAATAGTCCATAAAAACGCATGAACTGAAAGCATCCGAAGTGTAGATAAATTTATGTAAACAGCACCCTTGATGTACAAATTTGAAATTCAAATTGTCCTACACCCCCACCGCATGTTAAGATGGCCTCTTAAAAATTGAAGTGGATCACTGTTCTCACAGCAATCAAAAACGCAGTTGTACAATTCCAAAGAAGGAGCGGGTCCCACCAGGGGTAATAGGATCGATCACAAATTCTCATTACCAGATGGCATGTCAGGATTCCCAATAGTCTCCAAGAAGTGTAAATGCCAAGAACAAAAAGGAAAAGAGGACCAATAGTGCAGTATGTCAAACCAAACAGATATATTTAAAGGTTTTATTGCACTCGCCAAGACATGGGTAAAAACGAGCAGGACAATGCAAACAGGGTGTTTGTAACAATCAAAATACAGCTGGAAAGAGATCCTCTCGGCTTGCTGACTTCAGGCTGATGGTAGACTCCACCTACATGTTTCGCAACACTTGCGTCATCAAGGGGGAGTGGTCTACCATCTGCCGAGTGTTAATTAAATAGGCCGGCTCACAGGAAGTACCAAGCTCGATATCCAATGGCAGAACTGAGCTGTAATGTACTCCGGAACAGGAAGTGAAACACTTTGAGATGGAACAGGAAGTGAAATCCTTTGAGCCGAAACAGGAAGTGAAACCCTTTGAGCCGCAAAGGTCACACGGGTGAACCCAAACAGGAAGTAGACCCTTTGGGCCGCAAGAGTCACTTAGAGGAACCACAACCCAGAATACAGGCATTCTGGAAGGTAAAAAATATCTGAAATAATCAATAAGGGTTATGCATGTTTGAAACTATAATTAGGCAACCAAAAAATTGCAAAAAAAAAAAAAAAAGGAGCAAAAACCCCTATAGGAGAACGCAAGCACTAGTTCTAAAGAGAACCCACTATATATATATATATATATATATATATATATATATATATATATATATATATATATATATATAAAGCTGCTTGCTAATAAATTCTAGATGATCCATTTAAAATCCTGGTGAAAAAATAAAAAAATATACTTTTAAACAATATAATAATTTATTAAATTAGGTCTATCATGCCCCAATAATAGATCTAAGATAAGAGCAAGACTTTAATCAAAAAACTATTAATGAAATATAAAATTAATATTAAAATAAAAATATTATATAAAAAAAACATCAACCTGAAACAAGCAAGCCAAAAGGACTAACAAATATACATAGTAAAAGACTACAATGCTGCAAATACATAATATAGGATAAAAATCCTAGAAAAATACATAAAATATATATTCAAGGGCAGAAGAATAGGAGGAAAGCACTTGGTTATATGAAAAAGATCAGAAAGCAATATACGATCAAATGTTATTAATAAACAAATTAATGTCCAAATCGACATTGAGGCCCAATGGTTTAAAACACTTGATCTGATAGATCCACTTGGTCTCGAGTTGTGAGATATCCCTACGCAAGTGGCTTCCCCTCCAGTTATATGTAAACTGGTCAATCACTATAAATGATGTACCGGAGGGGTTTCTACCATGATGTTGATCGTAATGTCTGGAAAGATTATGTTTAGTGAAGCCCCTACGGATGTTATTTACATGCTCGTTCATTCTTACCCTAAATTCTCTTATAGTTTGTCCAACATAGTGGAGACCACACGGGCATGTTATCATATAGACAACATTTTTTGACGAGCAGGTGGCAAAACGGGCAGTTTCATAAGTGTTGTTGGTAACATTAGAAGAGAAATGGGTATACCTTCTACTCTTGTGGGAGTTGATAGAACATACCCCACATTTCCTACAAGGAAAAAAAAAAAAAAAAAAACATTTCCTGTCAAACGTGCAGTAATGCAGTGAAATATACTGCATCAAATCTGCAGTAACACACTGAAATATACTGCATTAAACGGGAAGTATCATACTGAAATATACTGCTGTAGATGTGCAGTAATACACTGAAATATATTGCGTTAAACATGCAGAAATGCACTGAAATATACTGTGGAAAACATGCAGTAACGCACTGAACATACTACTCTAAAAGTGCACTAATGCATTGAAATATACTACATTAAACTTGCAGTAATGCACTGAAATATACTGCGTTAAACGCACAGTAACGTACTCATGTATATGGCATTAAACGTGCAGTAATGTACTCAAATCGGAGTTCCACCCTGAAAATTTGTTTACATAAAAATACCCCTGGGATAGTCAGGGCTAGTGCATTTAAGCAACGATAGCCTCTAAACTGTCCCCTGTTCTTCGGTGATGTCGGAGTCCTAGAATGCCCTGCACCGGCCCTGCTTGTCACTTCCTGCTTGTCACTAATCCCTACACAGCTTCTGGGCATGCCCAGAAGCTGTTTAGCAGGGAATGATGCGCCTGCACCGGAAGTGACGAGCAGGGCCGGTGCAGGCACATTGACTCTTGGGAGCGATGACGCTCATCTCCCAGGAGTCATTGCAAGCATGAAGTGACGGCGCAGGCTGCGGCCGCAGAGGGAGGAAGAGGAAGGAAGGTAAGTATATTTTCTTTAAAAACAAGGTAAGTGAATAAAAAAAAAATTTAATTATCCAATTCTATTTCAGGTACATTAAAACAAGCGGATGGTGAAAAGTTGATTTTGAGGCTGGAACTCCGATTTAAATATACTGCATTAAACCTGCAATAACGCATTGAAATATACTGCAATAAACATGCAGTAAACCACTGTGTTAAATGTGCACTAATGCACTGAAATATATTGCTTTAAACGTGCACTAATGCACTGAAATATACTGCGTTAAACGTGCAGTAATGCACTGAAATATACTGTGCTTAACTTGCAGTAATGCACTGAAATATACTGTGTTAAATGTATAGTAACTCACTAAAATATACAGCATTAAATCTGCAGTAAAGCACTGAAACATTCTGCTCTACATGTGCAGTAATGCACTGAAATATACTGCTTTGAATGTGCAGTAATGCATTGAAATTTACTGCCGTAAACGTGCAGTAACGCACTCAAGTGAACGTGCAGTAATGCACTGAACCATTCGGTGTTACACTTGCAGTAATGCATTGAAATATACTGCATTAAACGTGCAGTAATGCACTGAAATTTACTGCTGTAAACATGCAGTAACACACTGAAATATACTGCATTATACGTGCAGTAATGCACTGAAATATACTGAAGAAAATGTGCGGTAATGCACTGAAATATACTGCTCTTAACGTGCACTAACACGCTGAAATATACTGCATTAAACGTGCTGTAATGCACTGAAATGTACTGCGTTACACTTGCAGTAACGCATTGCAATATATTGCATTAAACGTGCAGTAATGCACTGAAATATACTGTGGAAAATGTGCAATAGCGCTCTGAAATATACTGCATTAAATGTGCAGTAGTGCAATGAAATGTACTGTGTTAAACGTGCAGTAACGTACTGAAGTATACTGCGTTAAACATGCACTAACGCACCGATATAAACTGAAGGAAACCTGCCCTGACAAAATATACTGATACTAAAGGAAAAATGTTGCACTAAAATGGTCACACTACACTCACAGTGAACTATCACTAGATTCACACTAAACTGATACTCTACTTCTTCACTGACAATAGAATCAGAATAGCACACTATAGCACACTAACTTGCTAGTAGCACTGAAAAAAGCCTTGTTCTATCTCTCTCCACGCGAATATCACACTGCAAATGGCCACTATTGAAAGAATAGTTTTATAGTATGGGATGAGCAATGAGCCATGATTTCATAGAGTCGTCATGACAGTATTCAATCATGGCTCTGACAGTGCTTTTTGTCCTGATTGGCAAAGCTTTCATTGCTTCAGCCAATTAGAGATTCCAATGCACTGTGCGGTGGCACAGTGCATTGTGGTTGTTCAGCAGGCTGAACAGTCAAACTCCCCGATAATTTGGGTGTTCATCCAGTGAGTGAACAGCCAATTGTCGGCCTGAACCCATGCTCCAGCTGAACAGTTTACCCAACTCTTTTCCAGATGAGGTCTTACTAATGATTTGTACAGGGGCAAAATGATATCTCTCTCTCTGGAGTCTATACCTCTCTTAATACAAGAAAGGATTTTGCTTGCTTTGGAAACCGCAGCTTGGCATTGCATGCTATTAATAAGCTTATGATCAGAACACCCAGATCCTTCTCCGCTATGGATTCCCCCAGTTCTACTCCCCCTAGTATGTATGATGCATGCATATTCTAAGCCCCCAAATGCATAACAGGGGTATTACTAGTACTAGTAGCAAAATTGGTCACTGCTAACACCTTTTCTTTTGATTTTAGTTTACAATTTCCTGTGTGTTGTCAGCCCACTGTGACAGGAAGTCAGGTAAATCTGTGGATGTAGTCACAGACAGGAGATACATTTCCACCTGGTTTAGAAAATTCAACAATTACTATAGGGTGTCGGCTGCAGAGGTAGCCAGAACTGTCTAAGGACGTTGAACAGACCTTCAGCTGTTCAGAATGAGGAAATTAAGGACTCTATAATTTGTCTTAGAGGACGTCTATTGATTGCTGCCTCCTGACGCTGTGTGAGCTGGGGAGAGGAGGACAGTCAGATGTGTACCTCCCGACGCTGTGTGAGCCTGGGAGAAGATTGCTGCCTCCTGACGCCGTGTGGGTAGAGGAGGACAGTCAGATGTGTGCCTCCCGACGCTGTGTGAGCATGGGAGAAGACCTCCTGAAGTAATGTGCGCTGAGGAGGGTAAAAAGTGTACTACTCAAGGTGAGGTCTGGGATTGTTTCTATGTGGAAGAAATAAATGAACTGTTTGCTATGTGAAGAGACAAGCAAAGGAATGGTTGCTATGTGAAGAGACAAACAAAGGAGTGTGTTCTATGTGAAGAGAAAAGCAAAGGGACGTGTTCAATGTGAAGAGGAAAAGGGACATGTTCAATGGACATTTGTTATGTGAAGAGAAAATAAATGGACTATTGAGTGTCTGCTGTAGGATCAGCAAAGTTTGCCCAACAGTAGGTTGGAGACAGACTCCTTAGGTAGGTTCCTGTGTGTGAGAAGGTAGCCGCCCACAGTGGCAAGGATTTATTTTGTGTTTTATTTTTATTTTGATGTTTTGAGGCTTGTACTTGTGTGAAGAAAATTGCAAGAATAAACCAAACTGTTGTTTGCAACCACTTCTCGGCTATCTCCCTGTGTAAATACACCCCCCAAGGGGTTATCCATACCCGCCATCGAGCTAATCTCCCACATATGGTGGAGGATGCAGGCAGAAGCAGAGATCCCCGCAAAGAAGTGCATATGTTCTATGAACTTTGTCTGGTGCATGAGATTGCACAATCTGTGTGTGCAGCAGGGCCGGACTGGCCTAGCGGGATACCGGGAATTTTCCCGGTAGGCTGCCTGCCCTGGGGCCGCTTTGGGGCTGGGCAGCTGCTGCGGTGCCTGCCCAGGACCGATCCCGGGCGGGTCACGGTGGCCGGGTACAAAGAAGAGCGGGTGCGCCGTGAGATGACACAGAGGGGAGGGACGTCAAAGTCCTCTTCTGACCTGCGCCCAGGAGCCGTGAACTGAACACAAACCGTCCTTTGACCAGCTCGGCTCGAAACTGCACATGCGCAGTTCCGGAGATGCTCGAGAGCCAGCCGCCCGAGACGATGTGATCCGAGTCTCTGCGGCTGCAACAATTGCTCCGCCCCGCCACCTCTCAGCCAATCAGCATTAGAGATCGAATGTTACCCGCCCCCCCCTTCTGCAGCCCGCCACATTTGAAAAGAAGATGTGGGCACTGCAGCCAGAAGATGCCTGGTGGGATGTACTGTATCGAGGCGGTGGGAGTCTGCTGTAACCAGGTAAATAAAAAAAACTGATTTGAAGCTCTTGCAGATGTGGGTTGGAAAGAGGAAGCACTGGAAGTGAGCAGAAGTCTATTTATTGTGTTTGCTAGGCAGGACGAGGTGGAAGCAGATGACACCTGCAGAGGGATGGGAGGAGGAGGTCACAAGGATGGATCTCAGAAATTTTTGCTGGGACTTGCAGTCCCTCACCTTTGCTGATGTTATACCCCAAAAGTGAAGGACTACAGGTCCCAGCATGAACCTTACAGAGCTAAGAATGTATCACACCCTGCCCCCCAACTAGTGAAGGACTACAGGTCCCAATGTCCCTGCAGGAACCCCTCAGAGCTGAAGAGGTGTCCCCCCGGCCCCCAACCAGTGAAAAATGACAGGTCACAGCATGAACCTGTCAGATATAAGGGGTCACATCCTTAGATCTCAGGGGTTCATGCTGGAACTTGTAGTCCTGCACTTTTGGGGGGATCACGTTCTTAAATCTCAGCGGCTCATGTTGAGACTTGTTGTCCTCCACTAGTTGGGGGGGGGGGTGTCACATCCTCACCTCTGAGGGGTTCATGTTGGGACTTGTACTCTGTCACTTTTGGGGGATGTGACCCTCCCTAAAGCGAAGAACTGCAAGTCCCAGCATGAACCCTTCAGAACTGAGGATATGTTACCCTCCCCCAACTAGTGGAGGACAACAAGTCCCAATAGGCGGATATTGATTGGTTTGTGCAAAAGTTGAGAGGAGGTCAGGGACAGCGCCATCAGGCAAGTCTGAAGGGGGAGGGTCAGTGATGTAAAGGGGAAAGGGGAATACAATAATGTAAGAGGGCATTAATATAAAGGCTCCCCTTATATCATTACCCCCCCCCCACACACACACACATTCCCAGAGTTCCTGGGGTCCCCCTGGATTGCTCCACCTTCACCACTTTTAACCGGAATTTTCTTGGCGTAAATGGCGTTATGCTGTTGGGCCGGTATAACAATGCTATGGGGCTGGTATGAAATTATTTCCAGGGCTGGTTTTTATTCCCAGTCCGGCCCTGGTGTGCAGGAGAGAAGATCCTGAAAGAGAGAAAAACTACTTGTGTTAAAGAGACAGTGGTCTCAAAATTTTTGATGAACTTTGTCTGGTGCATGAGACTGCACAAACTGTGTGTGCAGGAAAGGAGATCCTGCAAGAGAGAGAAAAGCTACTTGCTTTAAAGAGACAGTGGTCTCAAAATTTTTTGCTGGACTGTGAAAAATTTATTGTGGAGTAATTGAAGATGGGGCTATCAAAACGCCTGAAAGATGCAAAGATAGCTGAAATGAGAGACCGAATTCTATGGATGGAGGGGATGTTACCGCCTGAACGAGCCCCATCCATGCCTGAACAGAGTCTGCTAAAGAGAAAGGTTGTTATCCCTAGCAACACTGGTGTAAATGAAACAGTTATGGAGACACAGTGTTCTCAGATGAAAAGTAAACCCAAAATGGGGGAGATGCTGAAACAGCGGAACTTTGCAGCTCAACAAAAGGCTCACCAAGAGAGCATGGCAGGCTGGAAACAGAGACGCCAGCAGCCAATGGAGGCCATCGGTTTGGAGGAAACCGAGTATGTGTGCAGGGCTGAGTTGGATGCCTTGCAATGGAAAATGGAAGAAAAGGAACAAGCCCTGGAGTTGCTTAGGATGGAGCATAGAAACTTGCAGGCTCAGGTGTTACAGTGGGAAGAATCCACTGCTCTTCTTTTTTCCGAGTTACAAAAACGTAGAGAAACTATGGAGAAAGATACCATCCTCATGGAGAAGGAAATTGAAGTTAAGACTTTGCAGGAGCAAAGTATGGGTGAAATGTTGGAGTTGCGTAATCAGCTGGAAAAAAGTCTTCCGTCTTTTGGAAGCTACAAAAATAGACCTGCAGGATGCACAGGAACAGAATGTCGCTCTGAAAACGACATTGTCTCTCAGCTACAAGGAGAAAAATGAGAGAGAGGCTAAATTACTGAGTACTGTGTATGAGCTCACCACTTTGAGAAATGTGGTAGATGAATTGCGTACTGACTGTGAAAGTTGGAGAGATGAAGCCCAACGTGTCCAGCAGCAGCTAAAGAAGAAAGAAGAATCCAAACAGGGAAGACCGCTCTAGGTGAGACTGGAATCAGGTGCTGGTCGGATCCGCAATCCAGGATAGCTTCAAACAACAAAAGGAATGACCGCACTTCCGATAAATTTCAAAAAAGGAGTGTCTTTATTCCACATTAATCGAATTGGCAAGTACAGATACACACTGTGAGTGCAGGACAATCGTTGGACGCGTTTCCAATGATGGTGATGAATAAGCGACACATCCAGTCGTGAAACGCGTCCACCGATTGTCCTGCACTCACAGTGTGTATCTGTACTTGCCAATTCGATTGATGTGGAATAAAGACACTCCTTTTTTGAAATTTATCGGAAGTGCGGTCATTCCTTTTGTTGTTTAAAGAAGAAAGAAGCCTGTGTGGCAGAATTACAGTCTCATTCCCAGAAACTAGCCAATGAGGTGAAGGCTCTTATGCAGGGAAAAGGAGATTCTGAACACAAGAGAAAAAAAGTAGAGGCACAACTGCAGGAATCGCAAGTCAAGGTGTCAGAAGGTGACCGAATGTGTGCTAAGCTGTCAGAGAAGGCAAACCGACTGCAGGTTGAGTTGGACAATGTCACAAATCAGCTTTCTCAAGCAGACCACAAATCTAGAGAAATTGCCAAAGATTTTTCTATCTTGGAATCGCAGCTGCAAGACACGCAGGAACTCTTACAGGAAGAGAGGTGTCAAAGGTTGAGTTTTAGCACAAAGCTCAAACAAATGGAAGATGAGAAAAATGGTGTCCTGGAACAATTAAAAGAGGAGGAGGAAGCAAAGAGAAACCTATCAGAGCAAGTCGCAACATTGCAAGCTCAGATAGGAGATATGAAAAAACGCATGGAAGAAAGCGCTGGTTTATTAGAAAATGTTGAAAATGTGAAAAAGAGGTTTGATCAGATGCTTGGTGAGGAGAAGACTGTGTCTGCAAAATATGCAGAAGAACGCGACCGTGCAGAAGCGGAGGCGCGTGATAAAGAGAGCAAAGCCCTGTTCTTGGCTCGCTCTTTGGAGGAAGCTCTAGAGTGTAAAGTTGAACTAGAAAGAGTTAACAAACAGCTGTGTACAGAAATGGAAGATTTGGTCAGCTCCAAGGATGATGTTGGGAAAAGCGTTCATGAGCTAAAAAAGTCTAAGCGAGCCTTAGAACAGCAAGTAGAAGAGATGAAGATTCAGTTGGAAGAACTTGAAGAGGAATTACAGGCAACAGAGGATCTGTCCCAAAGAGGGGATAGTGTGCCTGATGCAGTTTATAAAAGGATCAGTGTTTTGGGGTCTGTCCTGAGTGAGCATCAGAAATTTGATGACATGTTGTTTGAATCACCCCTCTGGATTAAACACCACCTAGTGGAGAAAACTAAGGCTGTTGGTGAAAACATGAAGCAAATGAATAAGTGCCTTTCAGGGAATATTTCCAAAGTGGAACTGGTGAAAGACAGGTGTCAGAAGTTTGATCGTGATCTTGAGATACATTCCATGTGGAGTTTAGATAAAGAAAAGGAACTAGGTGACCTTGAGCGGTCAAATAGTTCAGCAGATATGCAAATCAAGAAAATACTAAAGGAGCTACAAGGGAAAAGTAGTGCAATAGCAGAAAGTGCATTGAAGAAACCTGTAATAGACTGTGTTGTTGCTTTTGACCCATATGTTGTGGAAGGAAAGTTGATAAAGTACAGACATTTCTTGGAACAAAGCCAAGTGAAGCAGAGGTTCTCAAAGTTTTGTGGAAATCATTTGTAGATTGCAGAGAGAGGCGGCTCAAGAATGTTGAAGACTTTAAGACTAGCACAATTGAGTTGCCTATGGATCACGGTCCTCCATGGGGGATAGAACAGACGGTTATGCAGGACAAACTTGAGAAGGAGCGAAATGATGCCAAAAAGTGCAGTTGAAGAATGTGTATATGAGATGAGAGACAAACTGTGTGGCATTTATAAGAAATCTGTCAATGAAGATGACAGAAACAGTTTCATCCTGAAGCTTGAAGATACTAGGAGGCTTATCAGTGAGAGTCAAGAGCAGTGCCTGACACATGCGTGTCTGGAAATCTGTGTCCCAACCCTAGGGTTGAAACAAGAGGGGGGGGGGGGAATGTGACAGGAAGTCAGGTAAATCTGTGGATGTAGTCACAGACAGGAGATACATTTCCACCTGGTTTAGAAAATTCACCAATTACTATAGGGTGTCGGCTGCAGAAGTAGCCAGAACTGTCTAAGGACGTTGAACAGACCTTCAGCTGTTCAGAATGAGGAAATGAAGGCCTCTATAATTTGTCTTAGAGGAAGTCTATTGATTGATGCCTCCTGACGCTGTGTGACCTGGGGAGAGGAGGACAGTCAGATGTGTGCCTCCCGACACTGTGTGAGCCTGGGAGAAGGATTGCTGCCTCCTGACGTCGTGTGGGTAGAGGAGGACAGTCAGATGTGTGCCTCCCGACGCTGTGTGACCATGGGAGAAGACCTCCTGAAGTGATGTGCGTTGAGGAGGGTAAAAAGTGTGAAGACTACTCAAGGTGAGGTCTAGGATTGTTTCTATGTGGAAGAAATAAATGAACTGTTTGCTATGTGAAAAGACAAGCAAAGGAGTGTGTTCTATGTGAAGAGAAAAGCAAAGGGACATGTTCAATGTGAAGAGGAAAAGGGACATGTTCAATGGACATTTGTTATGTGAAGAGAAAATAAATGGACTATTGAGTGTCTGCTGTAGGATCAGCAAAGTTTGCCCAACAGTAGGTTGGAGACAGACTCCTTAGGTAGGTTCCTGTGTGTGAGAAGGTAGCCGCCCACAGTGGCAAGGATTTATTTTGTGTTTTATTTTTATTTTGATGTTTTGAGGCTTGCACTTGTGTGAAGAAAATTGCAAGAATAAACCAAACTGTTTGTTTGCAACCACTTCTCGGCTATCTCCCTGTGTAAACGCACCCCCCCAAGGGGTCATCCATACCCGCCACCGAGCTAATCTCCCACACCACAAAGGGAATTATGAGCATTTCTGACAGAATTGACAGGTATCCGTTTGTACTTGGAGGGTCTTTAAAAAGGTAAAACATGGGGAAATGTGCCCACATTGCAGATTTTTGCCTTACCTGACATGTAAAGTGGTAGCAAATATAGACTATAGAAGTGGTAACTTCTATTCAGTCCAATAATAATATACTAACAAATACAAAACCCTACCAGAAATGTTGGATATCTCTCCATCTGGACATGAGACACACTCATAGCAGCATTTATGAATTGAAGATCCAGACTTTTTTCTGCTTCCAGGTAAACAGGGATCTGAGCATCGAGACACCGTAATCTGAAATCATATATTAGTATTATTATTTTGTGAAGTTCCATCATATCTCATGATGCCAAGCATTACAAATAGGAATGAGATTTTGGTTTGCCTCTTCCATGGATCCAAGGTGAATTCTACAGGTTTAAGATTAATTTAGGGGCAGTACTTTGGGGTTTTCATTCATTTGTGGGGGTTTTTTTGTATTGTATGTTTATAGGGCCTTTGTTTTTGTGTTAAACTGTTTTTATGGCACATGATTTCCTTTTAAAAAAAAGGGGACTGTGATTTCAGGGGTGCTGTTTTGGGGTTGTTGTTATTGTTGTTATTTTTATTTATTTTTAGCTTGTTTTGATACAGCTGTAAGTTTAGGGTGCCCTTAAACCACCTCACATTGTTTTACCCACAATCAATCCAAATCCCCATAGATAAAATAAAAATTGGAGGAACTGAAAAGTAATACCTATAACAAATGTACAGTATTTCTATTGTATGTAAATAGGGCTTCTATTTCTTTTTTGCAACCACTTCAATACCAGACAAGTTTACCTGCTTAATAATGCCCTGGCCAGTGTGGCACCCTCTAGCGCATGCTGGAAGTAAAGTATGAACATTTAGTTTAGCTCAGGACTAAGCCTGCGCTATGGAATTTGGGTCAGGGTTTACTAAAGTTCAGGGATGTGTGACTCATTCTGGCAGCTCCTTGGTGCCTCCCCCTGTTCTAAAAGGTTGGAGATTCTTCTAGAACTGGAGGGTGGGGGCTAGAAGGAGCTGCCTTGAATATTTATGGAGCCTCAGACAATCCTCAGAGGTAGGCTGGCAGGGCCCTGAGACCACTCCATATATAGACATGGGCCATGCCAGCAGGGCAGTTGGGTGGAAGATGGAAATGCAATGTTGAGGAGGCTATTGGTGGCCCTGAGGGGTAACCCCAAGTCTGAGGGGAGGTTTCCTGCCTTGGGATGGGGCTCGGGTGCTGGAAGGTTCTTTCTACAACACACAAGACGAGACTTTCCTGGAGGCATGGGAGCAGGAGAGGTCAGAGTGAGTAGCAACATTGTTGGGGACTAACAAGGGGGAAGCCTGCCACATGTAGCCATGTGCTTAAGTCTTCATCCTTCTCTAAAGGAAACCTCCTGAGAATCAGCTTGGTGTGAGAGTTATCCTGGAGGGCTAGTGAAAGGGGCAGCTGCAGCCAGGTGGGTTTGCAGTGCCTGAAGAGGTGGTTCTGGGAGCAGTAGCCACAGAGGAAAAGTGACAAGCTGTTTCACTAAATTTTTGCTACACCACAAGAGACTGCGAGTTCCTGCCTGTAAAGGGTAATTGCTACAATCTGACTGGGAGCCTGTCAGATTATTTCTACTGTGATTCAGCTGGAGCAAGCAAGTGTGTGCAGGAGGCAAGTGCAGGAGGCAAGTGCAGGAGGCTGTATATAGACTGTATATAGGAATATGTCTCTGAATTTTTGCTGATATTTTCCTAAAGTCAAGTGGGCATCCCATAACCTCCCTACCCTATCCAAGTTATTAACACTCAATAAATAACAAAAACAAAGTCACAGACTGTGCAAGAGTGGGGGATCCCTTTGATCAGCAGCTCCTACCTAGGGTATGATACACCAATTTGCAGCTTTCAGAGCTGTCACACTTTGCATGACAATTGCGCACTGTACCCATATGACACTTTTTATATTTTTTTCCCTACAAATAAGGCATTCACTTAATGGTATTTATTCACCACCGGGGTTTTTATTTTTTCCTAAATAAACAAAAAAAAAAAAGACTGAACATTTTGAAAAAAAAAAATTTCTGTTATAACATTTTGCAAATAAATAATCTTTCTTCATAACATTTCAGCCAAAATGTATTCTGCTACACTTTATTGGTGAAAATAACCCAAATCAGTGTAAATTATTTAGTCTGCAGGGACGTTATAAAGTCCACAAACTATGGTATATAGTATCTCACAAAAGTGAGTACACCCCTCACATTTTTGTAAATATTTTATTATATCTTTTCATGTGACAACACCAAAGAAATGACACTTTGCTACAATGTAAATTTGTGATTGTACAGCTTGTATAACAGTGTAAATTTGCTGTCCCCTCAAAATAACTCAAAACACAGACATTAATGTCTAAACCACTGGCAACAAAAGTGAATACACCCCTAAGTGAAAATGTCCAAATTGGGACAAAAGTGTCAATATTTTGTGTGGCCACCATTATTTTCCAGCACTGCCTTAATCCTCTTGGGCATGGAGTTCACCAGAGCTTCACAGGTTGCCACTGGAGTCCTCTTCCACTCCTCCATGACAACATCACAGAGCTGGTGGATGTTAGAGACCTTGCTCCTCCCCTTTTCTTTTAAGGATACCCCACAGATGTTCAATTGGGTTTAGGTCTGGAGACATGCTTGGTCAGTCCATCACCTTTACCCTCAGCTTCTTTAACAAGGCAGTGGTCATATTGGAGGTATGTTTGGGGTCGTTATCATGTTGCAATACTGCCCTGCAGCCCTGTCTCCACAGGGAGGGGATCATGCTCTGCTTCAGTATATCACAGTACATGTTGGCATTCATGGTTCCCTCAATGAACTGTAGCTCCCCAGTGCCGGCAGCACTCATGCAGCACCAGACCATGACACTCCCACCACCATGCTTGACTGTAGGCAAGCAAGACACACTTGTCTTTGTACTCCTCACCTGGTTGCTGCCACACACGCTTGACACCATCTGAACCAAATAAGTTTCTCTTGGTCTTATCAGACAACAGGGCATGGTTCTATGAATCCATATCCTTAGTCTGTTTGTCTTCAGCAAAGTGTTTGTGGGATTTATTGTGCAATATCTTTAGAAGAGGCCATGCAGACCAATTTGATGCAATGTGCGGCGTATGGTCTGAGCACTGACAGGCTGACCCCCCACCCCTTCAACCTCTGCAGAAATGCTGGCAGCACTCATACGTCTATTTCCCAAAGACAACCTCTGGTTATGATGCAGAGCATGTGCACTTAACTTCTCTGGTCAACCATGGCGAGGCCTGTTCTGAGTGGAACATGTCCTGTTAAATCGCTGTATGGTCTTGGCCACCACGCTGCAGCTCACTTTCAGGGTCTTGGCAATCTTCTTATAACCTAGGCCATCTTTATGTAGATCAAGAACTCTTTTTTTCATATCCTCAGAGAGTTCTTTGCCATGAGGGGCACTGTTGAACTTCCAGTGACCAGTATGAGAGAGTGAGAGCGATAACAACAAATTTAACACACCTGCTTCCCATTTACACCAGAGACCTTATAACACTAACAAATCACATGACACCGGTGAGAGTAAATGGCTAATTGGACCCAATTTGGACATTTTCATATAGAGGTGTACTCATTTTTGTTGCCAGCGGTTTAGACATTAATGGCTGTGTGTTAAGTTATTTTGAGGGGACAGCAAATTTACACTGTTAAGGCTCGTACACACTATAAGAAAATTGGGCTAATATTTTCGTCCAAAGAATTTTCATATGATTTTCGTATAGTGTGTACAGAACTTTCTACAGACAATGGGACAAACTCCAAATTTTTTTCGTGCGGGAAAAAAAAGAACGATTTTCATTTAATGTGTACCGTTTTCGTGCGATTTTTGTATAAGAGAAATCAGAAAAGAAAGACTGTGCATGATCAGAAACAATAAACAACAATAAAAGCCTTTGTCGTACGAGAATTTGCGTTCAAATTTTCTTAAGAATTTTCGTTCATCGGTTCCGATTTGCTATGAAATGAGGAAAATCGGACAATAATTTGCCCGATTTTTTTATAGTGTGTACCCCACTTTATACAAACTGTACACTGTACACTACTTTACATTGTAGCAAAGTGTCATTTCTTCAGTGTTGTCACATGAAAAGCTAGAATAAAATATTTACAGAAATGTGAGGGGTGTACTCACTTTTGGTTGGTGAAGGCTCACATGGTGATTTACAAAGTGAATTGAATATTCCCTTTCTGTGAAGTGTCATTGTGGTGTTTTGGAAGACCTAACCTGGACTTTTTTTCACTTATATATGCACATGTGTTTGTATTTTATATGTTACATTTCCTTTTTATTGATTCACTTTGTACATTATCACAGTTTAGAGCGGTAATTTACACAATTATCACTGTTACATAGTTTGTATGACTGTTTTTTTTGAGAGCAGCTTTTTTTTCCGGATTATTTACCTGCCAGCACATTTTTAATGATGGTTTTATGCTAATCCATTGTGCTAATGACACCGGCTGGGAAGGGGGAAGGGGATAAATATCTAGGGTGATCAAAGGGTTAAATGTGCTTTTACTAGGGTATGTGCTGTATTTTATTCCCTGCTTTTCAAGGAAACAAAATACACCACATTCCTGCTGGGAGAATAGAGCTCTGCCTTGTTTTACATAGGCAAAGCTTTGTTCTGTCTTTCTCCTCACTGATCAGCAGGTGCTAGCGGTCATCCATTGACTGGCATCCCCTGATCGGCTTGTGCTGTGTCTAATCACAGCACAGCCAGCGCACCGGAGGCTTCCATGTAAACCCCCTATGCAAAAATGCATGGATCACATACTAGTACCTTATCTGGCACAGGAGAGCCACTTTGCCACTGTATAACAGCGTTATGCAGTCAGCAAGTGGTTAATCTACATAATTGATACACTGGGGGTGTTTGTGCATTGTGTGATATATACATAAATGTTTGAATGCCTCTCTAATGATTGTAATATTCTGATTACAAAACAATGTAATTGGCAGAGAATTCTCCATCTATTAACACATATGAAAACGTTGTTGTTAGAACCTGGATGCAGGCATCTTTGTCTGATTTTAAAAATTAGTAATGGCCAAAGGATTGTAAAACAATGGGGACACTTTGTGTAAGGGGGCACTCTGTCGGGGGCACTTTTATGGGGACACATTGTGTAAGGGGGCACTCTGATGAGGACACATTGTGTATGGGGATATTCTGATGGGGACACATTGTGTAAGGGGGCACTCTCATGGGGGACACTGTGATGGGGACACATTGTGTAAGGGGGCACTCTCATGGGGGACACTGTGATGGGGAGACATTGTGTAAGGGGGCACTCTCATGGGGGACACTGTGATGGGGACACATTGTGTAAGGGGGCACTCTCATTGGGGACACTGTGATGGGGAGACATTGTGTAAGGCGGCACTCTCATGGGGGACACTGTGATGGGGACACATTGTGTAAGGGGGCACTCTCATGGGGGACACTGTGATGGGGACACATTGTGTAAGGGGGCACTCTCATGGGGGACACTGTGATGGGGAGACATTGTGTAAGGGGGCACTCTCATGGGGGACACTGTGATGGGGAGACATTGTGTAAGGGGGCACTCTGATGGGGACACTTTGGGTAAAGGGGCACTCTGATTGGGACACATTGTGTATGGGGGCACTCTGATGGGGACACTGTTATGGGGAAACATTGTATAAGGGGCACTCTGATGTGGACACATTGTGTAAGGGGGCACTCTGATGACGGCACACATATAGGGACACATTGTGTAAGGGGGCATTCTGATGGGGACACATTGTGCAAGGGAGCACTCTGATGGGGACACATTATGTATGGGGGCACTCTGATGGAGACACATTGTGCATGGAGACACTCTGATGTGGACTCATTGTGTAAAGGGGCACTCTGATGGGGACACATTGTGTAAGGGGACACTCTGATGTGGACACATCGTGCAAGGGAGCACTCTGATGGGGACACATTATGTATGGGGGCACTCTGATGGGGACATTGTGTATGGGGCACTCTGATGGGGACACATTGTGTAAGGGGGCACTCTGATGGGGTACTCTGATAGGGACACTGTGATGGGGACACATTGTGTAAGGGGGCACTCATATGGGGACACATTGTGTAAGGGGGCACTCTGATGGGGACACATTGTGTAAGGGGACATTCTGATGGGGACACATTATGTATGGGAGCACTCTGATGGGGACACATTGTGTATGGGAGTACTCTGATGGGGACACATTGTGCATGGGGACATATTGTGTAAGAGGGCACTCTGATGGGGACACATTATGTATGGGGGCACTCTGATGGAGACACATTGTGCATGGAGACACTCTGATGTGGACTCATTGTGTAAAGGGGCAATCTGATGGGGACACATTGTGTAAGGGGACACTCTGATGTGGACACATTGTGCAAGGGAGCACTCTGATGGGGACACATTATGTATGGGGGCACTCTGATGGGGACATTGTGTATGGGGCTCTCTGATGGGGACACATTGTATAAGGGGGCACTCTGATGGGGACACTGTGATGGGGACACATTGTGTAAGGGGGCACTCATATGGGGACACATTGTGTAAGGGGGCACTCTGATGGGGACACATTGTGTAAGGGGACATTCTGATGGGGACACATTATGTATGGGAGCATTCTGATGGTGACACATTGTGTAAGGGGACATTCTGATGGGGACACATTATGTATGGGAGCACTCTGATGGGGACACATTGTGCATGGGGGCACCCTGATGGGGACACTGTGATGGGGACATATTGTGTAAGAGGGCACTCTGATGGGGACACATTATGTATGGGGGCACTCTGATGGAGACACATTGTGCATGGAGACACTCTGATGTGGACTCATTGTGTAAAGGGGCACTCTGATGGGGACACATTGTGTAAGGGGACACTCTGATGTGGACACATTGTGCAAGAGAGCACTCTGATGGGGACACATTATGTATGGGGGCACTCTGATGGGGACACATTGTGTAAGGGGGCACTCTGATGGAGTACTCTGATGGGGACACTGTGATGGGGACACATTGTGTAAGGGGGAACTCTGATGAGGGCACTCATATGGGGACACATTGTGTAAGGGGGCACTCTGATGGGGACACATTGTGTAAGGGGACATTCTGATGGGGACACATTATGTATGGGAACACTCTGATGGGGACACATTGTGCATGGGGGCACCCTGATGGGGACACTGTGATGGGGACAAATTGTGTAAGAGGGCACTCTGATGGGGACACATTGTTTTAGGAGGCACTCTGATGGGGACACATTGTGTATGGGGCCACTCTGGTGGGGACACTGTGTTGGGGACACATTGTGTAAGGGTGCACTCTGATGGGGTTACTCTGATGGGGACACATTGTGTAAGGGAGCACTCTGCTGGGGGCACTCATATGGGGAAACATTTTGTAAGTTTGTGAAGTCAGTGACCAAGATGTAATAAAGATGTTGAAATGTGTACGTGGATGCCCTTTAATCAATGAAAAATGGTGTTTGGTGCACTTTAAACTGAGTACTCATTGTGTAAAGGGGCAATCTGATGGGGACACATTGTGTAAGGGGACACTCTGATGTGGACACATTGTGCAAGGGAGCACTCTGATGGGGACACATTATGTATGGGGGCACTCTGATGGGGACATTGTGTATGGGGCTCTCTGATGGGGACACATTGTATAAGGGGGCACTCTGATGGGGACACTGTGATGGGGACACATTGTGTAAGGGGGCACTCATATGGGGACACATTGTGTAAGTGGGCACTCTGATGGGGACACATTGTGTAAGGGGACATTCTGATGGGGACACATTATGTATGGGAGCACTCTGATGGTGACACATTGTGTAAGGGGACATTCTGATGGGGACACATTATGTATGGGAGCACTCTGATGGGGACACATTGTGCATGGGGGCACCCTGATGGGGACACTGTGATGGGGACATATTGTGTAAGAGGGCACTCTGATGGGGACACATTATGTATGGGGGCACTCTGATGGAGACACATTGTGCATGGAGACACTCTGATGTGGACTCATTGTGTAAAGGGGCACTCTGATGGGGACACATTGTGTAAGGGGACACTCTGATGTGGACACATTGTGCAAGAGAGCACTCTGATGGGGACACATTATGTATGGGGGCACTCTGATGGGGACACATTGTGTAAGGGGGCACTCTGATGGAGTACTCTGATGGGGACACTGTGATGGGGACACATTGTGTAAGGGGGAACTCTGATGAGGGCACTCATATGGGGACACATTGTGTAAGGGGGCACTCTGATGGGGACACATTGTGTAAGGGGACATTCTGATGGGGACACATTATGTATGGGAACACTCTGATGGGGACACATTGTGCATGGGGGCACCCTGATGGGGACACTGTGATGGGGACAAATTGTGTAAGAGGGCACTCTGATGGGGACACATTGTGTATGGGGCCACTCTGGTGGGGACACTGTGTTGGGGACACATTGTGTAAGGGTGCACTCTGATGGGGTTACTCTGATGGGGACACATTGTGTAAGGGAGCACTCTGCTGGGGGCACTCATATGGGGAAACATTTTGTAAGTTTGTGAAGTCAGTGACCAAGATGTAATAAAGATGTTGAAATGTGTACGTGGATGCCCTTTAATCAATGAAAAATGGTGTTTGGTGCACTTTAAACTGAGTACTCACTACACAGACACACTCCACCAACACACTACAATATACTGCAGTCGTTTAATGCGGGTAAAACTGCAGAAATATGCTGTGTTAAACCTGCAGTAACGTATTGAAATATACTGTGTTAAACTTGCACTAACACACTGAAATATACTGTGTTAAATGGCATGCAACGCACTGAAATATAATGCATTAACCACTTGCCGACCGCCGCACAACTATCTACGGCGGCGGTCAGCCCCTCACAGGCAAAGTGACGTAGGTCTACGTCGCTCGCCTGTGAGGGTTTAGGGAGCGAGCGCGCGCCGCCGGAGGCGCGCTCCCGCTCCCGCGTGGTCACGGACCCCCCCGCGCGTGTGACCGGCGGACCCGATCGCCGCCGGCCACTCTGCGATCGGCGGGGAAGAGGGAGAAAGTCAGGCAGCTTGTGTAAACAAGCTGCCTGTCATTCTCCTCTCTGTATGAGAGCTGATCACATGGATCTACTATGTAGATCCATTGATCACTCTGCATACAGTTGAAGCCACAGCCAATCACAGTTAGAATCACGCCCCTAGGGACACACACAGCCCCTCCCTCTCAAATAAAGTTAACCCCTTCACTACCAGTGTATTTTTACAGTAACAGTGCATATATATAGCACTGATTACTGTAGAAATGTCACTGGTAACCCCAAAAGTGTCAAAAATGTCAGTCAAGGGTCCGATCTTTCCGCCGCAATGTCGCAGTCCCGCAAAAAAATCGCAGATCGCCGCCATTACGCGTTAAAAAAAAAAACAACAAAAATGACAAAAATCTTTCCCTTTGTTAGTAAACGCAATAACTTTTGCGCAAACCAATCAAAATACGCTTTTTGCGATTTTTTTTACCAAACATAGGTAGCATAAAACAAATTGGCCGAAAATATTAAAAAATTTTGATTTTTAAATTTTTTTTTGGGGGAATTTCATATAAAAAAAGGGGAAAAATATTGCTATTTTTGCAAAATTTACGCTCTTTTTTTGTTTATAGCGCGTGATCAAAAAATTGCACAGGTGATCAAATACCGCCAAAAGAAAGCTCTGTTTGTGGGAAAAAAAGGACGCCAAATTCGTTTAGGTACAGCGTCGCACGACCGCGCAATTGTCCGTTAAAGTCACGCAGTGCCGAATCGCAAAATACCCTCTGGTCGTTTAGCAGCCAAATCCTCCGGGGCTTAAGTGGTTAAATGGCAGGTAACGCACTGAAATATACTGCGTTAAACAGCACGTAACACACTAATATATAAAGCGTTAAATGGCAGGTAACGCACAGAAATATACTGCGTTAAACCTGCAGTAACACACTGAAATACACTGCATTAAACCTGCAGTAACGCACAGAAATATACTGCATTAATTGGTGCGTAACACACTGAAATATAATGCTTTAAACGTGCAGTAATGCACTGAACTATAATGCAGTAAACCTGCCTTGAAAAAACAAACTGACACTAAAATAAAAATGTATGTTTACTACACTCACACTGACTGAACTATCACTAGATTCACACTAAACTGATACTCTACACTGACAATAGAATCAGAATAGCACACTATAGTACACTAATGCCCCATACACACGTGCAGATTATCTGCAGACTTTTGTCTGCAGACTTACCAAAACCATATAATATGAGGTCAAACCTAAACACTTTCAATTTGTATGCAATCCGGCAGGCCCTTGCACTACATAGAAAAGGTAAGTCTGCAGACAAAAGTCTGCAGATAATCTGCACGTGTGTATGGGGCATAACTCTCTAGTAACAGAGCCTTGTTCTATCCCTCTCCATGCCAATATCACACTACAAATGGCCGCTCTTAAAGCCCCGTACACACGTACCGATCGTCGGCATACAAATGTTCGTCTTTTCTCCCCGGGATGTCGGTGTCTGTTGAAAAGTGCAAAGACAGCACAAGGACAGCACAAGAATTTTGTCTGCAGACTTCAGCTGACTGCAGAAGTGATGTCATGTAATGGTTAACTTTCCCTGTGTTTTTTATTTTCTGAGCATGCCCAGTCTTGCAAATCTGAGGTCTGTCGGCCGAATTCTGTACTGACAGGCGAACAAACGTCCGTTCTGGTGTCCGCAGAAAAAAATTTTCATGTTTGCAAGAAAGACTTTTGTCCGCGGATTGTGCGCAGACAGCTGTCGGAGGCACCATACTAACACGCGTACAATCGGCAGATCTTTCGTCCGCCGACGTTTGTATGCCGACGATCGGTACGTGTGTACGGGCCTTAAAAGAATACTTTGATAATGTGGGGTGAGACTAAAGCCCCGTACACACGTACCGATGGTCGGCTTACAAATGTTCCTCTTTTCTCCCCGGGATGTCGGTGTCTGCTGAAAAGTGCAAAGACAGCACAAGGACAGCACAAGAATTTTGTCCGCCGACTGCAGAAGTGATGTCATGTAATGGTTAACTTTCCCTGTGTTTTCTATTTTCTGAGCATGCCCAGTCTTGCAAATCTGCGGTCTGTCGGCCGAATTGTGTACTGACAGGCGAACAATCGTCCGTTCTGGTGTCGGCATACAAATATTTTCATGTTTGCACGAAAGACTTTTGTCCGCGGATTGTGCGCAGACATCTGTCAGGGGCACCATACTAACACACGTACAATCGGCAGATCCTTCGTCCACCGACGTTTGTATGCCGACGATCGGTACGTGTGTACGGGCCTTAAGAGCAATGAGCCATGATTGGATAGAGTCATCATTACTTTCTCTAATCATGATAATCTCTAACCCTGATTGGGCAAATCTTTCATTGCTTCGGCCAATCAGGGTTACCAATGCACTGTGCGGTAGTGCAGTGCATTGTGGTCATTCGGCGGGCCGAACAAACTGTCAAATGCCCCGAAAATTCAAGTGTTCGTCGAATGGGCGAACAGTCAATGTTTGGCCCAAACTCATGCTCGGGCCCAACTGTTCGCCCATCCCTAGTTGTGACATGTTCTGTCTTTTTCTGTTTCTATGTCTCTTTGATATCCAATAAACATTCTTTGAAACGTAAATAACAAATGTTTAAAAAAAAAAAAATCAAGGCTAGAGAATCTCTAGACATTCTAATTAGGGATATCCTTAGGAAACAATATAAACAGAAAATAGAAAAAAAATGATTTCTTACTTTGCCTCTTTTCCAGAAGACAGGATCACTCATATCGGTAAGCATTTCAGGCACAAAGTCTGGGCCTTGAATAATGGAAATCGATTGAGGAAACAAACTTGTTTTGTTTAAAAAAATCCACATTTGTAAAACAAGAAAGGTTGAAACTTCCCTTCTCTCATTGAAGTAGCTCTCATCTTCATTTGGGTACGTGAAATGGAGATTTCTCACATATTTGTGCAGCTTTTCATGGAATAAAGAAAAACACACATTACCACAAACGGTTATAAACATTCTGGAGTTATAGTCTGCTTAACAAATACAAAAAAGATAAAGTTAAATTCAAGTTACCATACCAGGTGTAGGGATGAGCTTCGAGTTCTAGTCAAAGCTAAGTTCGACTTGAACATCGGTCGTTCGATCGTTTGTCGAATGACGAATAAATGTGCTTCTTCGCAGGAAATTCAAGATCCCATAATGCATTGCGTGCGCGCCGCGCGTGCAGCACGTTATGTGATTGGCCGAAGCATGCACCCTGACCTCATGCTTTGGCCAATCAAATGATCTCTGCCCTGATTGGACTAAAGGCAGGCTGCCTTTAGCCAATCATGGCTCAGGGGCCAAGTACACACCCCACATGACGTAAAGGATGCCCGCGCAGCCACAGTGTGTAGGGTGATTGTGCGGGCGATGAGACAGGGAAAGGAACGCGTTTGAGGCAGGGTGATAGTATTTTTTTGGAGTTTGTCAGACAGTGCAGAGAGACATTCCTAGCAGTGTAGGGAGGGACAGGAACATGTTTGAGGCAGGAAGAGAATCATTTATTTGCAGTTTGTCAGACAGTGCAGTGCGAGTGAGACTAGCAGGGAGGGAGAGAGATTTCTCATCTATAGGGCTATCGATTACATCATATCAGTTAGAGTATTATTGATTGGTCACTTGCGTACATCTATAAGTATAAAAAAGTGGATTTTTCTGCGCTAATTCAATTAATATTATACAAAATTAGTTTATAAAGTGGATTTTTTTCTGTGATTCCTTTGTGCAGCAGCTTCAAACGAATATTAAACAAAAATGTGCTGCGCTAAAGTACAGTGAATAATGAAATCACCAAAAATGCAATAATGATCACGTTGTGTGTATAAAGGAGGATAATCTGAAGTTAATCAGTGATCCTTACTGTGTTATTCCTATAAATAAAAATCAATAATCACGCGTATCATAAATCATCCAGTGCAAAATACATAAAGACAATAAAGGTGCAGAAGGATATTTTAAATCCCAGTTAGATCCCAATAGAGTCCATACATAAAAACACAGAGGGAATTCCAAGAGGGTCCGCCACAGAGTCCCAGAAAATGCATCCACACAATTCCTTATGAAAATAGGGAAGACACCGGTGTGCAAATCACCCAAAGAAATCGAATGGCTGCTTACCAGAGGGAGTTGGTCTCTCAAGCTAATGAGTAGACCACAGAAAGCTTGTGTGTAATACCAAAGATGGCCACAGGATATATCCTTTACAGGCTCAATAGCGATATCCACATAATGGGAAACAAGTTATGACAGGGACATAGTGTAATTCCGTATTAAAATCATTTATTTTCAGTAAAAGGCAGATAAAACACTCACATTTAGGATGTAAATTCAAGGCATCTAGCGGTTATATATTGCCACACTGGGAACGAACGAACATCTCCCACGCTGTTGGTGTCTATGGTAGCCGGCTTGTTTGGTAACCTCTGTTACCACCCCCAGAGGAGCTGCAGGTAAATCTGTATTGTTCTCTGCCTACCAGAGACCCTGGCGGACCCTCTTGGAATTTCCTCTGTGTTTTTATGTATGGACTCTATTGGGATCTAACTGGGATTTAAAATATCCTTCTGCACCTTTATTGTCTTTATGTATTTTGCACTGGATGATTTATGATACACGTGATTATTGATTTTTATTTATAGGAATAACACAGTAAGGATCACTGATTAACTTCAGATTATCCTCCTTTATACACACAACGTGATCATTATTGCATTTTTGGTGATTTCATTATTCACTGTACTTTAGCGCAGCACATTTTTGTTTAGTACATCTATAAGTGGCACAGCTCTTCTATAGGGCTATTGATTACATCATATCATTTTTTTTTCTGTTTTTTGACATGCTACAGAGCTGAAACTTCACAGGTACACTTTTAGACCCCCCCAGATACTAATTCCAAAGAAATCTCATTTGTTTTTCAATAATTTTTTCAATAATTGGCTCTCTATCAAAAACAACAATTTTTAAGAACTTTTTTTGTGTGATTAATAGTCCCTGGGGCATGACCCAGAACCCTGGGAACTTTTTAGGGTCATTTATTGGGTTTTAGGGCTTCAAAATTGTGTTTTTTGATTCCATATATATATATATATATATATATATGTACACACACATATATTTATATATATATATATATATATATATCAAAAACGACAATTTCTAAGAATTTTTTTGTGTGATTAATAGTCCCTGGGGCATGACCCAGAACCCTAGGCACTTTTTAGGGGCAATTGTTGGGTTTTAGGGCTTTAAAATGGTGTTTTTTGATTCCAGAAGTTCGGGTCCCATTGATTTCAATGGGGTTCTGGAATTCGAACCAAACTTTCGGGAAATTCGGGTGTTCTGGTCGAACCGAACTTTTCAAAAGTTTGATCATCCCTAGTGACAATGACGGACAAGAAACGGAGGCTGAGGAGGATGCACAACTCCAACAAGTCAGGATGTGCTCCAGGGGCCACCATAGCAGTAGCCAATCTATAGCGTCACAGCACAGAGCTCCACAGGTGCAGGGTGCTGCAAACTCCCAGCGGACTCACAAAATTTAAATTAGTGTGGGCTTTTTTCAGTACCTGTGCAGTAGACCGCAGCGTTGCTCTTTGCAACATTTGTCTAAAGCGGATCAAGTGTGGCCAGAACACCAGCCGCTTGGGCACCACATGCTTGACAAGGCATATGACGACTTGCCATGCAGTTCGTTGGCAACAGCACCTGAAAGAGGCACCAGATAAAAGCAAGCATACATCACCTTGCTCCTCATCTGTGATATCTAACCCTACTATACCTCATGGCTTCTCAAATACCAGCATTGAGAGGGATGATGGTATAGCAATGAGTGCCACAGAGACTTGCACCTAATCTGCTAGCAGTACACCACCGCTTGATTTGAGCAGCAAGCAAATTTCACTACCCAAGTTTTTGAACCGTAGAAAGAAATACTGTCCCAGCCATCCACATGCTCAGTGTCTTAATGCTAGCTTGGCCAAGTTGCTATCATTACAGTTGCTGCCTTCTCATCTGGTAGACTCTGCTCCCTTTCGCAAATTTGTGGAATGTGCTACACCACAGTGGCAGGTCCCAAAAAGGCATTTCTTTTCACGTAAGGTCATTCGAGCTCTCTACCATTATGTGGAAGGTAGAGTTTTGGCCTCGTTGGAAGGTGCACATTGCTGCTGACTCTTGGTCCAGCAGGCATGGACAGGGACGTTACATTTCTTTCACAGTGCACTGGGTAACTCTGCTGGCAGCTGGGAAGGATGCAGGACAGGGTTCGGTGTTGCAGCTTGTTTTGCCACCACGCTTCCAAAAAGCTGGTTCTGGTTCTGCCACATCTGGCTACTCCACCACCTCCTCCTCCATGTCCTCTTCTGCTCAATTGTCCTCTGAAGCAGCAGTGCTCCCTAAGTGTTCAAGGGGCTACGCAAGCAGTCAGGCTAAAAGATGCCATGCTGTGCTTCAGTTGGTTTGTCTAGGGGATAGGAGTCACACCGGTGCGGAGATTCTGTCAGCTCTGCAGGGGCAGGCTCAGAGATGGTTGACACCACAATAGCTTGAGCTAGGAATGGTTGTATGTGATAATGGCACCAACCTTCTCTCTGCCCAACTACACAGACACTTGACACGTGTTCCATGCTTGGCACATGTTATGAACCTGGTGGTGCACCATTTCTTGAGCAGATACCAAGATCTCCTGAGGCAGGCCAGAAAAGTCTGTGGCCATTTCCACCATTCCTTCAATGCCAGTGCTCGCTTATCTGATCCACCTGCCCACCAACCGCTTCATTTGTGACATGCCCACCAGGTGGAACTCAACGTTGGCAGTGCTGCAGCGGCTGCACATGCAGCAGAGGGCCATCAATCAGTATCTGTGTGAGTATGGCACAAGGACAGGGTCAGGGGAGCTTGGATTTTTGTCGCCATGCCAGTGGCTTTTGATTAAGGATGCATGCATCATCCTGTGGGACGCCGCACCTGCTGATAAATGACGGGCGCCCGCAGGTAAATCTCAGGGTTGGAGCGGAGATGATTTCATGTTGGAGCGGAGATGATTTCATGTATGCGTGGCAACAGCTGATGCGGTGTAACGTTAAAAAACACTACCCCGTGAAAATTCCCTACGCTCCGCAGCTGTGAGCATGCAAAGTGGGAAGCTGCTCAGCTGTTCAATAACGTATGTGCACAGGAAGTGAAGAGGGTAGGGAATTTTCACGGGTAGGGTTTTTTAACGTTACAACAGCAGTGGATGGTGAAACACATAAATAGTCGATATTCTTAGAGCAATGGGACTAAAGTAGTTCAACTGAGGGGTGGGTAAGGGCCAAATGAGAAATCTGACAAGGTGGAATCAAATATAAACAAAAAACAAAGAGAACAACAGAGATAGATTAGAAGAGATGGCCAATATAAGGAAGAAACCTCAACTAAGGTGAGAGTAATGAGGAAGAGCCAGAAGCTGCAGAATGTAACAGAAAACTGTTTCAAATGTAGTGCTTACGGGGCGTGGCCAACCGGGAACCTGCATGGATGTGCTGGGAATCAGCTCCCGCTGCCACACGGCTCATAGCAACTAATACAGCTTCCCCAGCCTCTCATCTCGCTGCTTCCCCAGCCTCTCATCTCGCCCGCTCTCTGCCCGCACGGCACCCCTACGAGCAGGACATCATGACCCACAAACGGAAGGAGGGCTCTAAGCCTAAAAAACTCACGGCTTTCTTCCTGCTGAAGCCGCCGGTGCCCAGCCAAGATGGCACCGGCAAGTCTCAGCATGCGGCTTCCCCGCTCACCTCCTCCAGCTGTGGATCGTCTCCTCACTGAAGCAACGACTCAGGCAAGTCACCCCCACTTTATAACTCTACCCCTATGTCAGGGAGCCCAGCCAAAGCTTGGTTTAGACTAGCGGAGGAACTTGAGAGAGATGAGGGGAGCCCTGCTAGCGGTATGGAGGACGACACTAGAGACCTCCTAGACTCCATTGAGGTGTTTCCCACCACTAACAGGCCTGTGGTGGACACAGTCCTGAAGGAGATGCTGGTGTCACTACGCAGTTCCCTTCAGGCTGATATGGCCTCCCACATGCATAAAATTGGCAAGGATTTACAAGCAGTTACAGGGAGAGTGGATCGTGTGGAGGGGAAAATGGGGGAATTTGCCTCCACCATAAACAAATTGATAGATGCCCATGAGAAACAGGAAGAGGATATGGACTGGGTCAAGGCAAAGCTTGCAGATATAGAAGACTGCTCGAGGTGGAACAATTTGAAAATCAAGGGGATCCCTGAAAGTGTACCCCAGGAGGGCCTGCTTCCTTATGTTGTGGCTCTCTTTAAGGCTTTACTGTCTGACTCTGCTGACCTGGACCTCACCATAGACAGAGTACATCGGCTGCCCAAGCCTGCTTTCCAGCGTGATAATGTTACCCGTGATGTGATTCTGAGACTGCACTTCTTCCACGTAAAAGATTGCATCATGCGACTCTCTCGGAACCTACCACAGCTTAATCCCTAATTTGCTGGACTGCAATTCTTTGCGGATTTGTCACAATATACTTTGCAGAAAAGGTGCAGTTTTAACACTATCAGTGAACTCCTCCGTAACCACGACATCACCTATAGGTGGGGTTATCCATCCAGATTAGTGATTACTCGTGAGGGACGCACACATGTCATAGACTCCCTGGAAAAGGGCCTTGCCCTCCTCAGCGAATGGAGAATTCTGCCGGCTTCCCCCAACAATAGTCTGTCCACCTCCTCCCCAAGCCAACTTTGTTTAGGAGTGGCGGGTGGTCACAACCAAGAATTCTAGGAAGCATAAGTGAATGCTGCTCAATCGTACCCAATGTAATTGAGCCTCTGGAAGTGGAGGTTCCTGGTGCCCTAACTGTTCTTTTCTTCCCCCCAACCTGAGCAGCGTTTGGCTGCACTGACGTTTTTTCTTTTATCCTCACGGATGTTTTCCACTGTTTTGCTGTTTTTATTTTGTTACTACAATGTTCTCTTCCCTTTACCCCCCTGCCTACAGTCATGACCCTCTGGAGGCTCCCATGAACTGGTCGTTGCACTGTGTAATCCTATACCAAAATGCCCAGCTGCTGGGCCCCGGACCAGGAGAAATACCTCTTCGAACTGTGAGTACCATGGGATTCTTTAATCCTCTCAGCACACACCACCTGAACTCCCATGGGGCATACATTTTTATCCTTAAACTCCAAGGGACTGAATCATCCGGCCAAATGCAGGACACTCTGGCATGAAGCCATCTCCCAAAATTGCGATGTACTACTGGTACAAGAAACACACTTTTGTGGCTCTAATCCCCCCCGTTGCTCCCACCCTGGCTTTCCAAGTACCTTTTTCGCCAATGCCATTGTTAAAAAGAAGGTTTTATGAGGGCCATCAGGGACTCTGTCTCTTTCATGCTAATCAAAGAAATTAAAGATCCAGGATGCCGATACCTCATTCTGGTCTGCCAGCTGAACTCACATTTGTATACCATAGTCAACGCCTATGCCCCTTGTGACGAGACCAATCTCGCCACTGGGCATTGGAGAAGCCTGGTTGCTCGCCTCCTGCAATGGGACTATGGACCCTCTCATCAGCCCATGCTAAACGTAAACGCCATGGCAATTTGACTGTGTTTGTGGCATCTGAGCGCTGTTTGGATATGTTGAGCGCTCCGATCCAGGCTATCTGGGGATGGGTTGAATGTGGGGGTTCTGTTCAGTAGACTGGGAGTTATGCATTTTTGTGTCTTTTTGTGTTTCTTTAAACATGTGGCTAATGGAGCCTTGCCTCTCCTGGAAGCTAAAACGTATTCCTGTAAACTGTAAGGAACAGGAAGCCAACTCCTAATATGGGCATTACAGGAAGTTCTGAGGAGACGGGCGGTCTATTGACACTCAGAGTAATGTGTATTGAGGGCTCGTTAGGGAACCATTGTTCTGTGTCTGACTATTGTTTACATTGATTGCCCCCTGGGGCTTCTGTCTCCTTGCATTGGTCAAAGCTATCTGACCAATCCCTGTTGACTCATTTTCAAGCCCTCATTTGCATATGCTGGAGAGGACCTTAGTGAGAACTGCAAGTACTTTACAATTGACCAATGGGAAAGCGGTTGTTGGGGGAAGGATGTTCCAATTTCTGTATAAAAGTGTGCTCTGTTCTTCCAATAAATGTTGTTCCTGTTTTACCCTCATCTCGGAGCTTTGTCTCGTTATTGGGGGAATCTGCTGCAGGGATTGCTATGGTCTTCCATACTCCCTTAGAGAATCACTAAGCTCTTGTAAGAGCTTGTGTAAGAGCTTGTTCTGCTGCACTCTCTGGGGAAAGAGAGGTTCACCCACAGGAACCTGGGGCCTTGTCGTTGGTCCAGGGTGGGTAGGAGATGCCAAGACCCTAACCAAGCTGCGGCGGTTCGTGGAGTCTGAATTGCTTACGGTGTCTGGTGGAGTGCTTGGAGCCCTCGGGAAGCACTAGGAGCATCTGTCAACGGAGGTACCTGCTCAGGGGTGCCCTGTTCCGTTACAATTGGTGGCAAGCGACGGGATGGAACCAGCAGTGGAGTACAGATACTCTCTGAGAGAATATGACCGTATGGTGTGGTTACGGCTGAACTTTTTCGCACCCAATCCACTGGAGAGATCCAAGCAGTTCGTGAAGAACTTAGTGTTCGGGACTCTGCTAGACAGGGCAGAGAGAGAGGGCCAGCTGGCACGTTGGGAGGAACTCCAGCGGCAGGTACAGTTAAGGGAAGAGGAGAACCCAGTCTCCATTCCCCAGCGGCAGCCTGATTTATTGGGAATTGGGAGCCCAGCCTCCATTCTCCAGCGGCAGCCTGATTTATTGGGAATTGGGAGCCCAGTCTCAATTCTCCAGCGGCAGGCTGAGTTAAAGGGGGCAGAGACAGTCGGTCCTGTCGCCCAGCAGCAGGACTCTGTGTTGGGAGGAGAGACAGTCGGTCTCCCTCCACAAAGACTGGAAGTATGTATGGGAGAGGAGATTGTTACCCCCCTCTCCCCAGCGGCAGCTTAATGTACCAGGGGGAGACTGTAAGCCCCCCACCAGTGCAGTTGGGACCAAGGTCTCTCCACCGGTCCTGCAGGGAATTGGGAGCCCAGTCTCCATTCCCCAGCAGCAGTGTAAAGTGCAGGGAAAGGAGAGCAGTGTCCTCCCTCCCCAGCGGCAGTGTGATGTGCCGGGAATTGGGAGCCCAGTCTCCATTCCCCAGCGGCAGAGTATCCTACAGGGAATAGAGAGCCCAGTCTCCTTTCCCCAGCAGCAGGACTCTGTGTTGGGAGGAGAGACAGTCGGTCTCCCTCCGCAAAGACTGGAAGTATGTATGGGAGAGGATATTGTTACCACCTCTCCCCAGCGGCGGATCAATGATGGGCAGAGTGTTCTATCGGGAGAGGAGCTTGTTACCCCCTCTCCCCAGCAGCAGCTTAATGTACCAGGGGGAGACAGTAAGCCCCCCAACAGTGCAGATGGGACCGTGGTCTCTGCACTCACAGCACAGGGGGTAGGGACAGTCGGTCCTGACCCCCAGCAACAGGGCTGTTTAGCCAAAGGGAAGACAGTCGGTCTTCCCCCACAGCAGCATGGTGGTGTATCTAAAGGGGAGACAGGCGGTCTCCCCCTCCAGCAACCAGGCTCCAACCAGACTACTCCGGTTGTAGTGCTGGCACCAGGACAGAGTACCGCTGGTCTCTGCCCACTCAGTAACCCACCAAGGCAGCCTACCAGTCCCCTACACAGCCGTGGTGAGGCACCTGGACATGGACAAGCTTCTCCTCTACCCAGGTGTAGTGACCATTTATTGTGGGTGGGCCGTACTGTTTTTTCTGTTTTGTGGGTGGGCTGCTGGACTAACAAGGGCACTGACCGGCAGGAGGTCAGGTACCCTGTTAGTCTTTTTGGAAAGGGGGAGAGATGTGACGAGACCAATCTCACCACTGGGCATTGGAGAAGCCTGGTTGCTCGCCTCCTGCAATGGGACTATGGACCCTCTCATCAGCCCATGCTAAACGTAAACCCCATGGCAATTTGACTGTGTTTGTGGCATCTGAGCGCTGTTTGGATATGTTGAGCGCTCCGATCCAGGCTATCTGGGGATGGGTTGAATGTGGGGGTTCTGTTCAGTAGACTGGGAGTTATGCATTTTTGTGTCTTTTTGTGTTTCTTTAAACATGTGGCTAATGGAGCCTTGCCTCTCCTGGAAGCTAAAACGTATTCCTGTAAACTGTAAGGAACAGGAAGCCAACTCCTAATATGGGCATTACAGGAAGTTCTGAGGAGACGGGCGGTCTATTGACACTCAGAGTAATGTGTATTGAGGGCTCGTTAGGGAACCATTGTTCTGTGTCTGACTATTGTGTACATTGATTGCCCCCTGGGGCTTCTGTCTCCTTGCATTGGTCAAAGCTATCTGACCAATCCCTGTTGACTCATTTTCAAGCCCTCATTTGCATATGCTGGAGAGGACCTTAGTGAGAACTGCAAGTACTTTACAATTGACCAATGGGAAAGCGGTTGTTGGGGGAAGGATGTTCCAATTTCTGTATAAAAGTGTGCTCTGTTCTTCCAATAAATGTTGTTCCTGTTTTACCCTCATCTCGGGGCTTTGTCTCGTTATTGGGGGAATCTGCTGCAGGGATTGCTATGGTCTTCCATACTCCCTTAGAGAATCACTAAGCTCTTGTAAGAGCTTGTGTAAGAGCTTGTTCGTGCTGCACTCTCTGGGGAAAGAGAGGTTCACCCACAGGAACCTGGAGCCTTGTCGTTGGTCCAGGGTGGGTAGGAGATGCCAAGACCCTAACCAAGCTGCGGCGGTTCGTGGAGTCTGAAGTGCTTACGGTGTCTGGTGGAGTGCTTGGAGCCCTCGGGAAGCACTAGGAGCATCTGTCAACGGAGGTACCTGCTCAGGGGTGCCCTGTTCCGTTACACCCCTAATTCACGCCAGCTACATTTCTTCAATAAACTCATGCGAGTGGTCCAGAAGGAACAGCAGGGTTCACTCTTGATTTCCGGAGACTTTAATGTTACTCCAGATTTTGAAATGGACTCTACCTCCTCACCTAGAAGAAGACCTCCAGAACTGAAGTCGCTTATTATGCAGTACGGCCTTTTTGATGTCTGGAGATGTCTTAACGCGACTGCCCGCGACTATAGATTTTTTCTACCCCCCATGCTAGCTACAGTAGAATTGATTTTTTCCAAATGTAGTGCTTACCCCAAAATATGCCACTGAGAATGCACCCATGTCTCCCAGCATAGTACAGAGACTACCAGTCACATAAGCACCGTCCCACACAAACACTGCCATTATAGGCTCAGTCTAAGGATTGTCTTTTAAGTATTTATTGCCATGTGACTAGGGTCACAGGATACTCCAAAACATTAATAACAAGCTGTATTACTCCATTGTTTTTTTGGTGATGGCTCTCTCATCTATGAGAGCCTAGGCATTCCAATTCCAAACTATACTGACATCCTGAAGAGAAGAGGAGAGTGAATGAGAGGAGTTGGATGGAAGTTCTTTTCTTCACAGCTGATTCCCCCTCTCTTTGAATTTCCTATATGCTCCATACTTATGGAGGTCTGGTAAGCAGCCTCTATAGGGCACTTTTGGTGTTGTGTGAAATCATCTCACACGAAAGTTGGTGACAGGATCTCATTTGTATGGACATTGGGCATAAGATTGTCTTTCACTTAGCGCTGCATTTGGACTTTTATTTTATTTATCTGCCATCAACAGATTCATGCTGGCTGCTTTTTTTAATGACTTGTATTCTTTCATAACTAGCACAGATTTTTTATTTATACACTTGATTGTATGCTTATCAGAACTCAGTAATGTTTAGTCATCATTAACATAACTGATTCAGATACTTGTATGATGGATGGATAGATCTAACCAAGCATAGAATTTCTAAGTCTATGATTTATGCCAAAATTGACACAACTCTCCAAGATGAGGGTTGAATACTGCACTAAACTTTGGCAGCCCTTGGTGTGTCACTTTATACATCCCCATTTTGATGATTCTTTACTAGGGATGATCAAACTTTTCAAAAGTTCGGTTCGACCAGAACACCAGAACTTCCAGAAAGTTCGGCCCGGATTTCAGAACCCCATTGAAATCAATGGGACCCGAACTTCGGTAAGCAAAAAACCCCATTTTGAAGCCCTAAAACCCAATAAATGCCCCTAAAAGTGCATAGGGTTCTGGTTCATGCCCCAGGGACTATTAATCACACAAAAAAAGTTCTTAAAAATTGTCATTTTTGATAGAGAGTCAATTATTGAAAAAATTATTGAAAAAAAAAATGAGATTTCTTTGGATTTTGTCTGGGGGGTCTAAAAAGTGTACCTGTGAAGTTTCAGCTTTGTAGCATGTCCAGAACCAGAAAAAAATATTGTTTGTATTAGAACACTTATAGAACAGGGATATGGCTCCGCTATTTTCACACCTTGCCGGTTTTGTAGCAAGCATTTTTTTGGGCATTTTTTGGGGGTTATTGAAGGCAGGCATAACATCATAACTTCTGTGTAGGGGTATATACACACACACACTTATATGTATATATACACATACACATATATAGGTGTGAAAGTAGCAGAACACTATACTTGCACTAATGAAATAATTAACACCCATGTGGCTACGCTCCTATCACACCTATATGTGTGTATGTGTATAAATACATATAAGTGTGTGTGTATATATATACCCCTATACAGAAGTTCAGATGTTTTGCCTGCCTCCAAAGACCCACAAAAAATGCCCAAAAAAAAAGCCTGCAATAACACACCTGGGCGTTTTTTTTTTGGCGCAGGCGTTTTTTTGGGCACTTTTTTGGGGTCTTTGGAGGCAGGCAAAACATCTGAACTTCTGTATAGGGGTATATATACACACACACTTATATGTATTTATACACATACACATATATAGGTGTGATAGGAGCGGAGCCATATGCCTGTTAATTATTTCATTAGCGCAAGCATAGTGTTCTGCTACTTTCACACCTATATATGTGTATGTGTATATATACATACGTGTGTGTATATATACCCCTATATGCGCCAAAAAAAAAACGCCCAGGTGTGTTATTGCAGGCGTTTTTTTGGGGCATTTTTTGGGGGTTATTGGAGGCAGGCAAAACATCTGAACTTCTGTATAGGGGTATATATACACACACTTATATGTATATATACCCAAACACATATATAGGTGTGAAAGTAGCAGAACACTATACTTGCGCTAATGAAATAATTAACACCCATATGGCTTCTCTGCTATCACACCTATATGTGTGTATGTGTATAAATACATATAAGTGTGTGTGTATATATACCCCTATACAGAAGTTCAGATGTTTTGCCTGCCTCCAAAGACCCACAAAAAATGCCCAAAAAAACGCCTGCGCCAAAAAAAAAAAAAAAAAAACGCCCAGGTGTGTTATTGCAGGCGTTTTTTTTGGGCATTTTTTGTGGGTCTTTGGAGGCAGGCAAAACATCTGAACTTCTGTATAGGGGTATATATACACACACACACTTACATGTATTTATACACATACACATATATAGGTGTGATAGGAGCGGAGCCATATGCCTGTTAATTATTTCATTAGCGCAAGTATAGTGTTCTGCTACTTTCACAATTATATATGTGTATGTGTATATATACATATAAGTGAGTGTGTATATATACCCCTATACAGAAGTTCAGATGTTTTGCCTGCCTCCAAAGACCCCAAAAAATGCCCCAAAAAAACGCCTGCAATAACACACCTGGGCGTTTTTTTTTGGCACAGGCGTTTTTTTGGGCATTTTTTGGGGTCTTTGGAGGCAGGCAAAACATCTGAACTTCTATATAGGGGTATATATACACACACATGTATGTATATATATACACATACACATATATAGGTGTGAAAGTAGCAGAACACTATGCTTGCGCTAATGAAATAATTAACAGGCATATGGCTCCGCTCCTATCACACCTATATATGTGTATGTGTATAAATACATATAAGTGTGTGTGTATATATACCCCTATACAGAAGTTCAGATGTTTTGCCTGCCTCCAAAGACCCACAAAAAATGCCCCAAAAAAAAAACGCCTGCAATAACACACCTGGGCGTTTTTTTTTGGCATTTTTTTGGGGTCTTTGGAGGCAGGCAAAACATCTGAACTTCTGTATAGGGGTATATATACACACACACTTATATGTATTTATACACATACACACATATAGGTGTGATAGGAGCGGAGCCATATGCCTCTTAATTATTTCATTAGAGCAAGCATAGTGTTCTGCTACTTTCACACCTATATATGTGTATGTGTATATATACATACATGTGTGTGTGTATATATACCCCTATACAGAAGTTCAGATGTAATGCCTGACTCCAAACATCTCCTCAAAAAAGCCCTATTAACGCCTGCAGCAAAAAGCAGGGTGACAGGCGAGAAGCCATATCGCTGTTCTATAACTCACCAAAGAGAAACAATCTTTTCTCTATGGCGGTCACTCTGAAATGGAAGGGTTTGGTCACCCTGCCATAGCAGTCAGAGTCAGTTCACCCTACACTACACTACGGTCACCCTGGCACTTAACACTTTCCCTACAGAAACTAGATTTTTGAATCTAACTAAAGTGGAAAATAGCTCCCTAACTACACTAGATATCCCTTTCCTCACACTAATAATTGCTAAATGACACTTTTGAAGCAGAAGTAACAGAACTACTTCCACTCTCTTCCACATCCCTGTATTACAATGCTAGGAATTTGGCGGGGCTATCTTATATACTGGGGGGCGTATTCACTAATGATTGGCCTCTGGACCCCCTAGTCACTCCAATCACATTCCTAGCATTCTCCTGCCCACTCCAATCACATTCCTAGCATTCTCCTGCCCCCTCAATTGGCTTTTACTGATGGTTCTGGTCCAATCACGGGCTTTTAAAGCCCATTTCCTGTCCCATTGCATTTTGGTCGGTTCTGGTTGCCTAATTCCGAACTTTTTCAGCAAAAAGTTCGGAATTCGGCGGAATTTCAAACACCCAATGTTCGGGTCGAACTGATGGTCGACCCGATGGTCGACCCGAACAGTTCGATCATCCCTATTCTTTACTAGTCCCATAATATGTCTGCCTTGGCTTCGCAAAACCCTACCCCCCTACCCTCTCTAGAGCCAGACACCGCTTGGCCCCCCAGGTCCTTACCTCCCCCCCCCCGCATCCATTCCCCCTACTTGTCTTACATTGGTTGCTCAGAAGATTTTTCTTCTCATCCTCAGATCCCTTATAATTACAAGAGAAAATTACCTGCAATGCTCCACTTCTTCAAGGTTACATGACCATCTTATTTTGTTCTACTGTCTCTACATTGGTGCCTTGACTGTACACTAGGTTCTTTACCAAATAGCTAGCTTATTCTCAATCAACCACCTGAACAATGTGTACGGCACTATCCTGTTATATATGTGTTTTATATCCTGAGATATTTTACTTCTTGTAAATAATGAGAACCATGTCTCATACTCAGTTAAAACAATATTTACAATAAAAAAAATTAATTAAAATTAATAATTCATAAAAAATAATTCATAAAAAATAACAATAAAAAATGGAATAAGAAAAACTTTATTTAGTCATCCAAAGACACGCTGTTGTTTCCATTTAAAAATCACCCCTCTTTAACATGTTTCACCCTTACAGTCTTAGGGGTAGGGGTGGTAGGGAGAAGGGTTCTTATACAAGGTACATAATCTGGATAAACACTTAGGTGTTTCGCACTTTGACTTTTTGCACATCAATTGTTGAACAGACTCAATAAACATAAGCATATATAAACAAATATAATAAATATGCATATAACTTACATATGAATCAGGACTATTTGAATGTGTCTCCTTACATGGCATATACGTATAAAGCAATTAATAAAGTACCATCAATAAAAGAGAAAACAATCCAGTTTTTTCTCCTTCCTTCCTTCCTTACTTTAAAAAAACATTTGATTTATTATATGTAAAACTCACAGTATATAGAAAAAAAACTAAAATGTTGGTGATGACAGTTATCCTGAGTGCCCATGGAATGAGAGGAAGGGTAGATATAGCTGTCCATCTCACTTCCTGAATTTTTTTTTTTTTAAACATAAATATTATATAATATAGGGTAGGATCATAGTAATATACATACTTCATTATCTAACTTACTATGTACTGGAATCCATTTTGTTCAGATTTATTTTTTGTCATGTACATCCCATGTAGAGCATGGGCCAGAACATATACAGCCATAGATGCAAGAGAAGGCATACTTGTGAAAGCAGAAAATATGGATGAAACATCTTTTACATCTGTACAATGTTTTGCACGAAAATTATAGTGTAATTGAAGAAAGTCATTTTTTTGTGTGTTTGAGGAAAGGCACTGCAAATAATAAATCCAAATATCTTCCAGTATTGGGTCGGTTAAGCAGTTGGAGAAGTTGACACCATCATTATAAATATTGATGTTCATGGGTCCTTGTTGTGGCCATACAAAAATGAAGCTGTAGTTGATTGGGCTAAGGTCCACACTATACAGACTACCTAATTTACTCCATGACGGTGAGAAAATAAATGTGATATTTTCTAAAGCAGATGGTGAGTGGGAAGTAAAAAAAAAAAAGTTCACTGTGAAAGTTCCACACACTATGACAACCTTAGCTGCTGATTCACTAACAATCCGCAATCTCTGAATAGAAGTGGCTCTATCTGAAGTGAGTTTAATGGTATAATCTATGCAGATCCCATGTTGGCTCATCATCTTACTCAGTTCTCGGGACTCATCATCCCCGCTGCCATCCCATGATGTTATTATTCCAACCCAGTTCCACCCAAAATGCTGCAAAAATTGTATAATAGCTGTAAAACGGATCCGGTCGTCTGGTGTCATACGGAATAAAGTTGGATACATTTTTCCATCACTCAGGCGAGGGTCAGTGACTCGATAACTGATCTGGAGGATATGTTGGGAAATGTTTTAATGAAATGTTATTATTCAAACAATGAAAATATGAGAAATGTAATCAATAAATGACACACAGAGATCTCTTTATCATATTTATTTTTTCTGTTCTAATAAAAAGAAGTACTTGTCAGAATTTTTATGATAAAGATCTAAGTATATGACAGCAAACAATCTTCAAACAACTGAATGACCCAAACGCTCACTCCAATGGGAATAATAGGCATGCTGCTCTCCTCAGATGGGGAACTCCAAAGACTATAAACACGAAAAAGAAAGGAGGCGCAAGTACCTAGTGCATTACCCTTGGAAATCTTTTAAAATGTTTATTAACCGGTTGCCAACCGCCGCACGACTATATACTGCGGCGGTCAGCCCCGGCCAGGCAGAGTGACATAGGGGTACGTCACTCGCCTGTCACTGAATTGTGAGCCAATTGCGGGCGGGCGCCCGCCCCGGCTCGTTCACTGACAAGTCAGTGCGTGTGACCGGCGGACCCGATCGTCCGTCGGTCACTAACGATCGCTCCGGTGAAGGGAGAAAGTCAGGCGGCTTACGTAAACAAGCCCTCTGTCATTCCCCATGGTGTAAAAATGAAGAACAGACGGCTCTACTATGTAGGACCGTTGATCTTTGTTTTTACACCAATAGCCATGTCCCTTTACAGTTAGAATCACGCCCCTAGGACACACTTAACCCCTCCCTCTCCAATACAATTAACCCCTTCCCTGCCAGTGTCATTTTTGCAGTAACAGTGCATATGTATAGCACTGATTACTGCAGTAATGTCACTGGTAACCCCAAAAGTGTCAAAAATGTCAGTCAAGGGTCCGATCTGTCCGCCGCAATGTCACAGTACCGCAAAAAAAAATCACAGATTGCCGCCATTACTCGTTAAAAAAAAAACCACCAAAAACGACAAAAATCTTTCCCTTTGTTAGAAAACGCGACAACTTTTGCGCAAACCAATCAAAATACGCTTTTTGTGATTTTTTTTACCAAACATATGTAGCATAAAACAAATTGGCCGAAAATGTTAAAAACAATTTGATTTTTAAATATTTTTTTTGGGGAAATTTCATATAAAAAAATTTGAAAAATATTGTTATTTTTGAAAAATTGACGCTCTTTTTTTGTTTATAGCACATGATCAAAAAATCGCAAAGGTGATCAAATACCACCAAAAGAAAGCTCTATTTGTGGGAAAAAAAGGACATCAAATTCGTTTGGGTACAGCGTCGCACGACTGCGCAATGGTCCGTTAAAGTCACGCAGTAAAAAACGCAAAATACCCCCTGGTCTTTAACAGCCAAATCCTCCGGGGCTTAAGTGATTAAAATGCCAAAAACATACTCACAGACATGAAGAGCACAGAATAAGTCCACCACTATGTGGAAATGTGGACATGTCCCTGAATAAGGACCATTGACGCTCTGAGGAAGGGAGCATGCCTCCCGAAAATGCGTCAGCGGTCTTAATTCAGGGACATGTTCATTTCCACATAGTGATGGACTCATTCTATGCAAATTTTTGCTCTTCATGTCTGTGAGTATGTTTTTGGCATTTTAATAAACATTTTAAAGGTGTCCAAGGGTAATGCACTAGGTGCTTGTGCCTTCTTTCTTTTTCATGTTTATGACAACAAACAATGCCTACTTGCCTTTCCCAACCTCACATCCAGTCCTTAATTCACTTACAACAACTTCTTAAACCAGGGCTGCTGGAAAACAATAAAGTGGGGTACACACTAGTAGAAAATCTGCCGAAAATTCCCGTCCGAAGTAAAATCGTCCGATTTTCGCCTAGTGTGTACACAACTTTCAGCAGCCGATGCCGACATTTTCAACGAAAAAAAATGGAGGGACAAACACCAAAATTTTTTTTCGTCCGTCCCCAGATGACCGATTTTTGTTTAAATGGAAGACCGCGCATGATCTGAAGTTGCTGACGACCTGGAAGTCTAGGAACAAATGTCCCAAAAAAAAGAAAAATTGGACGACGAGAAATTTCGTAAACATTTATGCACTGTCAACTAAAAACGGTTATGAACGCTGAGAAGACAGAGAAAAATCGGAGGATATTTCGTCCGATTTTCGTGTGTACGGCCCTTAAGACCACCCTGATACTGTAAATACTGTATTTAATTGGATTACATAGAACATAAATTGTATCCAGTCTGCTTCTACCTGTTTAATGCAATGTCCTTATAATCCTTCTCATCTGCACAAAACTATTCTGCAGCTTTCATTCACATGTCTGTAAAATGGGTCCGCATCCGTTCCACAATTTAGCAGAATGTTTAAAGACCCATTGCTTTTCAATTCCAGTCTGAAAAATTAGGCATTCACAGGATTTGTTGTCCATTATTAGAGGATGATCTGCTCTCTCCATGGGATCAGAGGCTGAACTGAGCTCTTTTCTATCTCTGACCATGAGAAGAAGACACAATTCCCTGGCTCCTCCACTTTTAGGCGATCCTTAAAAACATTTCTCTTCAGAGAAGCCTATTTTGCCTCCACCTAAGGCTCCATTCACACTAGTACGACTTGTCGGGCGACGTGTGTGCCCTCAAGTCGCCCCAAGTCGCTTGTCATAACAAATGCAATGTAAATGAATGAGAGCCGTCTTAATATGCACTACTGAAGTCGCTCCGACTTCAGAAAAGGGTCCTGTACTACTTCAAGGCGACTTGTATCAGACTTGTGCCAATAGACTTCAATGGGAGTAGCCTCCAAATCGGATCCTTATCTTTTGTCAAGCGAATTGTTATCAGACTTTCCAGGAAGAAGAAAGAGATTAGCCAGGCATTCCCCACATTGCAGCCATGCCTACAGTTCTATATGCCATTATCTCTGCCTGGTCTGTGTGAGTGGCACTGGTGGACACAGACAAGTGGCACTGGTGGACAGTGGCACTGGTGGACACTGATACGTGGCACTGATACATGGCACTGATACGTGGCACTGGTGGACACTGATACGTGGCACTGGTGGACACTGATTTGTGGCACTGATATTTGGCACTGGTGGGCAGTGGCACTGGTGGACACTGATACATGGCACTGGTGGACACATATGTGGCACTGGTGGGAAGTGGCACTGGTGGACACTGATACGTGGCACTGGCGGGCAGTGGCACTGGTGGACACATACGTGGCACTGGTGGATACTGATATGTGGCACTGGTGGGCAATGAGGAAATGAGTAAAAAAAAAAACAGAAAAGAGGAATTAGGTCACAACACATCATATTCTGATTGGCCAATTACAAAGTCATCTATCATATAAGTCGCTTTAAATAATTCACAAGTCGCGGTAAAGTCGCGGTAAAAAGTCGCTCCGTCATGGGGCGACTTATGGTCCCGGTCGAGTCTAACAACTGTACTTTTATTTTTTCTATCGGCTAACTACCCACAGTTATTACCTTTTGTATCACTTGCCATCCCCCTCTCCCCTTTTAGATTGTTAGCTCTAATGAGCAGGGCTTTCTGATTTCTCTTGTGTTGAATTGTATTGTAACTATACTGTCTGCTCTGATGTTTTAAAGCGCTGCACTAACTGTTGATGCTCTATAAATCCTGTATATTAATAGTAATAATCCAGCATCTGGGTGGATCAGGACAATATTAGCAGGATCCTCTAAGAGCATGGAGTGGCTCTGTGACATCAGCTGACAGCAGGATTTAGCCTGCTGTTAACTGATTCTGGGTCACAGCACAGCAAAAGTAAGTGCACTCATGTGACCCAAAAGCAAAGTTTGGCCAAAAAAGCTTGGTGGGACCCAGTGGATTGTGTGGATAAAAATCACTGGATAATTTCCTCATGTTACAATATTCTAGGCATATAAACAACCTTCTGTTTATTTTGATTTGTGCTCTTTCTAGATTGGTAAAGCTACAAAACTTCCACCTAGACTGTACTGAGCCATCTATTTGTAGCGTCATCCCTGTAGGGGCCACTGGAAGATGACTGTCCCCAGAGGTTGCCCTGACCTTGCAAGCCTCCCAACATCTTTGATACCCTGGGTCCTGTCATAATTCAAAGAGAGCACAAATGCAAAAGACGCCAGAAGATGTAGTAGAGATTACAAGATAATATTTTACAACAGATTATTAGCCACTTCCTTACCGCTGGACTGTTAGCATACAAGGTTTGTATTATATCAGCAACAAATACTATATGTCATTGTTGTGTGCCTATTACATTGTATGACCACTGGATGGCAGTGTTACATTTGTGAGTTCATGTTTTGTCTATGCCTCAAAGAGTAATAAAGAAGAGTTCCTGCTCAGAACAGGAAGCAGTGTTCAGTGAAACAACAGACTGTCTGCCTGTGCATTGTTTTAGCCCCAAAAGGTTATATCTAACAGGTTATGGGCCCAGGACATGTTACAGAAGCCCAGGATATAATACAGATTACCCCTGGATATAGCCAGATACAGTGAGCTAAAGCAAGTGAGTACAGGAGACAGCAACAGAAAGACAAACAGCAAAAATGGCTGCTGCCATCCCCTCAGCAAAGTTCTCCATTGCAAATCTGACAAATCAGAACTACCAATCTTGGAAATTCAAGATGAAAATGCTGCTTATAAGAGAAGGTACGTGGAAATGTATAAATGAATCAAGACCTGCACAGCCCACAGAGGAGTGGTTAGACAGAGATCAGAAAGCACAGAGCACAATCTCCCTGTGCATAGATGATGATCAAATCATACATATATGTAACTGTCAGACTGCTAAAGACATGTGGGAAGAGTTACAGAGTGCAAAACAAAGTGCATTGCAACAAGCTAAGAATGTCATAGAAACAAAGGAGTATGCATTCGGATCCAAAAATGGTGTCACCTCTGTGCAAGCATGGTGTGTGGACTCAGGTGCTACAAGTCACATGACAAATGACCGAAGTTTCTTCACTCAGCTTGATGAAAGCAAAACAGAAGGGATAACTACAGCTAATGGACAATTTATGAAATCAGTGGGAATAGGAGATGGCTTTCTATACTGTCCTATCTCTACAGATATCACTAAAAAGATCCATATGAGGAATGTTCTGTATGTGCCAGATCTTGAAAGCAACCTTTTGTCAGTAAAGAAACTCACTAACCAAGGCAATATAGTCACATTTCAGGGTGACAGTTGTATCATAACAAAAGGGGATTGCTTGCTTGCAAAGGCTAAAATCATAGATGAACTCTATCAACTGAACTGCAGTGAAATGGTTAAAATAGCCAAAGAGGATAAACATTCAAACTGCATCCACACTTGGCACAGACGATTGGGGCACAGAAATTCTGATACAATAAAGGAAATAGTTGAGAATAACTATGCAAGTGGTATTAAGATTAATCCATGTGATCACATAATGATTTGTACCAGCTGTATTAAAGGAAAAATGGCAAGGACACCTTTTCCCAAGCAGACCAACAGCAAATCCCAAAAACCTCTGGACTTAATACATTCAGATCTTTGTGGTCCAATGAAAACTATGACTCCAGGAAAGAAAAAGTACTTCCTGACCTTCATTGATGATTACTACAGGTATACCACAGTATTTCTACTTCACAATAAAGATGAAGTGCCAGAGAAATTAGAAGAGTATCTCGCTCAAGTAAATAATATTTTTGGCGGAATGCCCAGAGTACTACGAACAGATAATGGCTCAGAATATACAAGTGGTAAAACACAAGCCATTCTCAGGAAGCATGGAATTATGTTCCAGACAACAGTTCCATATAACCCAGAGCAAAATGAACCGCACACTATGTGAAAGTGGGAGGAGCATGCTATTTGATGCCGATATGCCAACTACATACTGGGGAGAAGCTATCACAACTGCATGTTATCTTCAAAATCGTTTGCCGGGAAAAGCAACAACAAAAACTCCATATGAACTGTGGAACAAAAGGAAACCAGATTTAAGACACATCAGAATTTTTGGAAGTAAAGCCTATGTACACATTCCAAAAGAAAAACGTACAAAATGGGATGCATGTGCAATAGAAGGTGTGCTTGTGGGGTACAGTGAATCTCAAAAAGGATACAGGATTTTACATCAAGACACGAACAAAGTAACAGTCAGCAGAAGTGTGATTATTGATGAAAGTTCTGTGTGCTCAAAGTTTGAACAACAGACTCAAACTTTTCAAACTGAGAAAGAATCAACATCAGTCACTCAAGAAAATAAGGAAAGCGATACAGAAATAGAAATAACTGCAGAAGAATCAAAACCTGAAACTGAACCAGAAATACCTTCAGTCAGAAAATCAACCAGAATCAATAAAGGTGTTCCAGCTGAACGTTTATCTTACATAGCTCGCAGAGCTGTTCAAACTGAACCAGGTTCATGGAAAGAGATGCAGAAACTGCCAATGCATGAGAAACAAGTATGGAATAAAGCCGCTGATGAAGAAATGACATCACTCAAAGATCTCCAGACATGGACACTTTCAGAGCTACCTCAAGGTAAACATGCCATAGGATGTAAATGGGTTTTTAAAACCAAATGTAACTCTGAAGGGAAAGTCTGTCGGTACAAGGCAAGGCTGGTTGCTAAAGGTTACTCACAGAAGTTTGGTGAGGACTATGATGCTACTTTTGCTCCAGTTGCTAAACAAAGTACTTTCAGAACACTAATGACAGTGGCTGCCATGCGTACAATGATTGTGAAACATCACGATATTAAGACAGCTTTTCTTAATGGTGATATTGAAGAAGAAATTTACATGTCACAGCCAGAAGGATATTTGAAAAAGGGACAAGAGCATCTTGTCTGCAAGTTGAATAAATCTCTTTATGGCCTTAAACAATCAGCTCGAGCATGGAACCTGAAGATTAATCAAGTTCTACTAAATGAAGGATTTACAAGAAGCAAAGCTGATCCGTGCCTATATGCTAAACAAGTAGACACTGAGTGGATGTATCTGCTAATTTATGTAGATGACCTGATCATTGCTCACAAAAACGACAATGAAATTGCAAAGTTAACAGGAGTACTCAACAAGCACTTTGAAACTAAAGACCTAGGTGAAGTGACATATTATCTTGGAATTGACATCCAGCGTGAGAAAGATGGAAGTTTCCTGTTGAATCAGAGTGCAAAAATTGAATCTATTCTTCAGCAATTCAACATGACAGAGGCGAAAGGAGCAAGCATACCTATGGATACAGTCTATCCAAAGTTAGAAGGAGAAGATGATCTTCTCGCATCCAATGAACACTACAGACAAGCAGTGGGGGCACTTCTCTATATTGCAACCGCTACACGTCCAGACATTGCAGCCAGCATGTCTCTTCTTTGCAGGCGAGTTGATAAACCACGTCAAAGAGACTGGAATGCGATCAAAAGAGTTATGAGATATCTGAAACAGACAAAAGACTTAAATTTGAAACTATCAGCAAGTGGTGGTTTAAACCTTGTGGGATATGTGGACTCCGATTGGGCAGGTAATCACAGCACACGCAAATCCACAAGTGGTTACTTATTAAAATTAGGAGACAGTCCTATATCATGGTCCAGCAAGAAACAGATGTCAGTGGCATTGTCCTCTACAGAAGCTGAATACATATCTGCAGCTTATACCAGTCAAGAAGTTGTGTGGTTACAGCAATTACTCAAGGATCTTGGAGAAGCAGCATCAGAACCTACCGTCTTATTTGAGGACAATCAGGCTTGCATTAAGCTTGCAACAAGTGAGAAAATTAATGGAAGAACCAAGCACATCGATGTCAGACATCATTACATTCATGACTTAGTTGATCAGAAAGTGATTGTACTTGTGTATTGTGAGTCGGAAAAAATGATTGCTGATGCTTTGACAAAGCCACTAGCTAGAACCAGATTTGTGGATCTTAGATCAGAAATGGGATTGACATAGATAGTAGTTGTTGAGTGGGGGTGTTAGCATACAAGGTTTGTATTATATCAGCAACAAATACTATATGTCATTGTTGTGTGCCTATTACATTGTATGACCACTGGATGGCAGTGTTACATTTGTGAGTTCATGTTTTGTCTATGCCTCAAAGAGTAATAAAGAAGAGTTCCTGCTCAGAACAGGAAGCAGTGTTCAGTGAAACAACAGACTGTCTGCCTGTGCATTGTTTTAGCCCCAAAAGGTTATATCTAACATGGACGTCATATGACGTCCTGGGCTTTAAATGGGGATACCTGAATGATGCCTGCAGCCGCAGGCATCTTTCAGATATAATTTTTTTCCACTGGCAATTTCCTGCTCCATAAGAATAATCATAGCGGCTGTCAAGCCTCTTGATCATTCTTACAGGCGGAGGGAGGAGACACCCTCCCTCCTGCCGCCCTCCGGTGCTTCTCTCGGCTGGCCCGTGCAATCAGCAAGCCGGAGAAGGATTCCGCCGGTGGCGGAAGTACACCATAGATTCTACTGAGGACCAGATGACTCTCCGAGGCCTGGGCAAGACGTGATGACATCACGCCCGGTCTGGCCGTTGTCAATACTACCGAGATCTCGGCTCTATAGCCAAGATTGTTTTTTTTTTCTTTTATTTCAGGCTTTCTAGCCTGTAGGTGAGATCTGAAGTCTTATTGACCCCAGATCTCCCCATAAAGAGAACCTATCTTTCACTATTCCTATTACAAGGGATGTTTACATTACGTGTAATAGGAATAAAAGTGATAAAAAATAAATAAAGGGAAAGTGTAAACATAAAAAAAAAATTAAAGTGCCTGTCCCCGGGTGCTTGCACGCAGAAGCGAAAGCATGCGTAAGTCACGGCCACATATCTAAACGGCATTCCATACATACATGTGAGGTATTGTTGTGAATGTTAGAGCAAGAGCAACAATTCTGGTCCAAGACCTCCTCTGTAACTTTAAACTGGTAAAATGTAAAACATTTTAAAGCATTGCCTATGGCAATTTTTAAGTACCAAAGTTTGGCGTCAATCCAGGAGTGTGCATAATTTTAAAGCATGACATGTTAGGTATCTATTTACAACATCATCCTTCACATTATACAAAAAAATTGGACTAACTTTAGTGTTTCGTATTTTTTAAATTCATAAACTTTTTTACGAAAAATTGTGTTTGAAAAATTTCTGTGAAAATACTGTGTGACATAAAAAGTTGCAATGACTGTCATTTTATTCCCTAGGGTCTCTGCTAAAAATAAATATATAATGTTTTGGGGGGTCTGAGTAATTTTCTAGCCAAAAAATGATGATTTTTACATATAGGAGCGGAGTGCCAAAAATGGCCTGGTGTGGAAGTGGTTAAGTAAACAAGAGAAAAGGAATATAAACTGCGGGTATACCCCCCAAATTGCAAACTTTAGCATTAAACAGAGTTACACAGTTATGCAATAAAAATGCAGTAACCATGGGCCTGGGGACAAAAGTAAACAGGCTTTAAGTGAGCCTATGATCCCAGGAACGGGGGGGAGGAGACTTCTAGTCAGTCAGCCCTGATGCCACAGGAAAAAGAAAGATCAAAACACAATATGTGAAATCTGGGTAAGATAAACAGTTGTTACACTATGAACAGTTTAATTGGTAACAGGTTCTGTAGGCTGAATTCTATGAGTGAAGAAGTCCTTGAAGTCAGGGTGTCCATGGTCTTCAGATAGCTATGAAGGGGCTCAAAGATGTTGCTGTGCAATGATGACCAGCAAAGTTCAATAGATTAAGCAATGTGTTTCCCAGTGGAGGGCCCTTCATGTAAAAAAGGGTGTAAAGGTGTCTGCATGCAGTGTCTCTGAGTGCAGTGTTAAGGGTGGGCTTCTGCTAGCTCAGCAATCCTGGAGATACCAAGACTAATGGAAATAAGATGTGGTGGGAATTAGAAAAAGAAGAGCACAAAGTACTGTACTGAGAGCCGTACATTGTTCTGCTATAGATGTGAATACAGTTGAAATGAATTACAAATGCCTACCAAGATGGTATAGAACACCGTTAAAAACACATAAATGCAAACCAGAGAAATAAAATTTGTGTTGAAAAAAAAAAAAAAAATTGTGTTGGAGGGGCTGTGGGGTGCAAGATACAATGTTTCAAATCTGGTGGGAATACCCTAAGATCTAGGAATATTGGTTGAAGGTACAACAACTCATAAGAGAAATTACAGGTTTGAACATCATGGGCATGCCTGTTCCATAGAACAAACAGGCCCTTAACCGCCTTAGCGGTATCCCTGAGCGTGACTCGGGGTAGGAATTTTCTGCTATTAGCGGTATCCCCGAGTCACGCTCGGGGTCAATGGGCAGAGTGTGCAGACAGTGCAGACAGTGCAGACAGCGCAGACAGCGCAGACAGCGCAGCGGAGCTTCTCTTACCTTATCCTGGCGATCCAGCGATGAGCTCTCATTGCTGTGACCGCCAGTGAGATCTCCGCCGCTCGTCTGTCGGTAGGAGGACTTCCTGGTTCCGTTCCCTGCAGCAGCAATGCTGCATGGGAGCGGAACTGGGAGTAAAAATCAATGTAACACCAAACACTAACATATAAAAGGGAGGTGATACAGTGTAATCTGAGAGGATTACACTGTATCACTTTGCTAAAAGTGGTAAAAGACACAGTGCCCTCTCAGTGCCCCCTTGCCATTGTCCTTTGCGTGAATAAAAATAATTGGAAAATGGCATCAAAAAAGCGCTGTCCCGCATATGCGCTTTTGGATGAGCTGAGCGACTGCGACAGCGGCAGCGACATGGAGCTGCTCGCAGAACAGAGCGACAGTGAGTCGTGCGGAGATCTGTCATCTGACTCTGGCACCGACACTGATCCCGAAAGTGACGCCGATGATCCCGCACCTGACCTAGGTGATGTGCGCACTTGGTGCCCTTTGGACAGCGACGCAGACCAGGCAGCGCCCCCGAGATTCCCTTTCACTGGTTCTCCGGGGATGAAGGTTGACGTGGAGAGAGACAACCCCCTGGCGTACCTCAAGTTATTCCTAACGGAGGAGGTAATTCTAAAGATAGTCGCTGAAACCAATCGTTACCAGGAGCAGCAGTCCGCTACGCTGCGCGCCAAATTTTCCCGTTCCAGAAAATGGGAACCAGTCAGTAGCGAGGACATCTGGAAGTTTCTAGGACTCATCATCCTTCAGGGGGTGGTGGGAAAACCACTCCAAAAATGGTATTGGACCACGAATAGGATGCTGGCCACTCCATTTTTTGGCACAGTGATGTCCGAGTACCGATTTTCTCTGATAATGAAAAATTTGCATTTTGTGAACAACGAGGAGTTTGATGAGGCCACGCATCCTGCGCCCAAACTCAAGAAAATCTGGGAGGTGTACCAAACGATCGTCAAAAACTTCCAGCAGACCTATGTGCCAGACAGGGATGTTTGTGTGGACGAAAGTCTCATGGCCTACAAGGGATGCCTGAGCTGGATCCAATATATTGCATCGAAAATGGCGCGGTTCGGGATCAAATCTTACATGCTCTGTGAGTCGTCCACAGGATACATATGGAATGCTGTAATTTATACCGGGAAAGGTACAAAGTTCGATCCCAAGTACAGCGGCTATGGGATGGCCCCATCCTCTGTCCTTTCACTGCTGGACCCCCTTTTGAACCAGGGATATTGCGTTACAACAGATAACTTTTATACCTCTCCGGAACTATTTGAAGTTTTGATCCGAAACAAAACAGATGTGTATGGCACTGTTAGGCCAAACCGGCGGGACATGCCATCCATGTTTAGCAAGAAAAAGCTAAAAAAAGGAGAGATGGTTGCCTTTCAAAAGGGTAAAATGATGGCAATGCGGTGGCGAGACAAAAAGGACGTGTGTCTCATGAGCACCGTGCACAACACCACCACTGCCATGGTCCGCACAAAACAGGGAGCAGATATGCTGAGGCCGTCTACAATCACACGATGGGAGGTGTCGATCGAGCCGATCAGGCAATGACCTTTTACCCGGCGATGCGGAAGCAACAAAAAAAGTATTATAAAAAGATTTTTAGGCATCTCCTAGAACAGTGCCTCTGGAACGCCTATATTCTTTACAAAGCCAAAACTGCCATACCCCTCGTTCATTCGGACTTTATTTGGAAGGTGGCTGAGCAGATTTTAATCAACCACCCGACACCATCATCAGTATCTGCAAACAGACCCGGACGACGTGCTGTTGATGTTGGCAATCCAGAGCGCCTGACAGGCCGTCATTTTGTGGACTTTGTACCGCCCACCCCAAAAAAGTTGGCGCCTACCAGGATGTGCATCGTCTGTTGTTCTAAAAAGGATGGCAATGGAAGAAAAGTCCGAAAGGAAACACGGTACTTTTGCCCAGATTGCAATGTTGGACTTTGTCTAGTGCCCTGCTTTAAACTTTTTCACACTCAGGATGTGTATTGAATTTCTTTGACAAATTTCATTATTTTTCCTTGCCTTCTTGAATAAAATTCTATTATTGATTGGATTATAATTCATGTGTTTGTGTTTCAAATTCATTACATCTGGGATGTGTACTAGAGTCTTGTTTTGGTAAGTTTTAAGTCAGTAATTACTAAGAATTGTAGGCCTTTAATACATAACGCCAAATTTCCATGAAAAGAATTGTACCGCTTTTGGAACAGAATTCCTGACCGAATCATACCGCCAGGGAGGTTAAAGCAGTATAGAAATACAATCGCCCCAAACCTGTTAAATGCAGCAAATTGTTATAAACAGACGGTCCCAGTAAGAGAGTGGTGCCGTAGAACTGAATATATATATATATATATATATATATATATATATATATATATATATATATATACCGTATTTTTCGCCGTATAAGACGCACTTTTTCTTCCCCAAAACTGGGGGGGAAAAGTTGGTGCGTCTTATACGGCAAATACACATTTTGCCTGCTGCCTGCTGAGTCCTGACGTTGCAATGGGGGCGGTGCCGGTGCGTGCGTCAGTCACGCACTGCCACCGCCCAATCTCCTTCCCGCCGGACCGAGAGAGCCGCCGTCAAAGAAGACAGAAGAGGACGAGAGGAGCAGCGCCGTGGACGGTTCCAGGAATCCCGCCGCCGTCAGAAGAAGAGGACGAGAGGAGCAGCGCCGTGGACGTCTCGCAGGCAGCCCAGGAGAACAGGTAAGTGATTGAAGCCGACCTGTGCCATGCCTTGTACCACCACCTGTGCCATGCCTAAAGCACCACCTGTGCCATGCCTAAAGCACCACCTGTGCCATGCCTAAAGCACCACCTGTGCCATGCCTGTACCACCACCTGTGCCATGCCTAAAGCACCACCTGTGCCATGCCTGTACCACCACATGTGCCATGCCTAAAGCACCACCTGTACCATGCCTAAAGCACCACCTGTGCCATGCCTGTACCACCACCTGTGCCATGCCTAAAGCACCACCTGTGCCATGCCTGTACCACCACCTGTGCCATGCCTAAAGCACCACCTGTGCCATGCCTAAAGCACCACCTGTGCCATGCCTGTACCACCACCTGTGCCATGCCTAAAGCACCACCTGTGCCATGCCTATACCCTCACCTGTGCCATGCCTATACCCTCACCTGTTGATATAAAATATTTTACTGCAGTATTTGGTTCAGAATCTTTTTTTTCTAGATTTTCCTCTTATATGCCGGTGCGTCTTATACTGCGAAAAATACGGATATATATATATATATATATATATATATATATATATATATATATATATATATATATATATATATATATAAAATATGGAATACCTGAGTAACAGAGATGAGGAACAAGTAGACAGTTTTTCTAATAAATGGAGAGAATGGGCAGATTTCTAAAAGACTAAAGAATACATAGATATATGGACGGATTAAGGGAATGACCAAAGGTTGGGATCTACGCAAATGGAGATGTAGGAGTAGGAGCACAATATATAGGAATAGAGTGGTAAAAAGAAAGTGGGAGGGGGGATTAGGGGTAGTGGGTTAAGGAAATGAATTTGTGTTCATAATATGTGAAATATTTTTTACAGTGTATTGTAGACATTGAATTGAAATTAGTAAAAAAATTATTGAAAAAAAAATGGAGATACGATGTCCCAGAACAGGCTCTTGAAGGTCTGCAGTCAGATAAAGGATGCCGACTGGTAGCCAGATAACCCAGGAGTTTAGCAGCATATGTGTGGGTGTATGTGAAGGTGGCCCTAAGTAGCCACACAACTGAAGGGAGGTCTGAGGCTGAGGGTCTGGCTTCAGGGATGAGGCTCACTAGAGCGGAGGACCTCTGTGCCATCCAGGCTGTGGCTCACACTTACACAGGTAGCAAATCCCGCATCCCAAGAAAGCAAGCCCTCCCAAAACAGTCCTATTTATCTGCTCACCCAGAATTTTTCTCCTCCTCTGCCAGTTTGAACGTGTTGTTTGCAGCAGAATTGCATCCACTGGAAACCCAGCCTTCCAGACTATATGTCCCACAATCCCCTGCTTCCAGTAGTTGTCCATCTCCCTTTGCAGTCAGAAAGTGATGCGATTATCCCCATGTTGAGAACTAGGGGAAGGAAGCCCATGCAGCCTTCATTAAAAGGTGTCCCTAAGTGGCAGAAGCAATATAGCCACCGCTTGGCTGCATATTGTACATACCATATTGCACACATAATATATTGAAATGATCACTTACCTGTGTATACTGATATAGACTAAGTAACTGAGCCATCGCTTGGCTTGCATGTACAGTACTGTCACCAATAAAACCAGCCACTTCTTCATGTCTCTTACAGAAATAGTTAGGTGCTTCCTTTTCTCCAGACAATATCTTTATGACATTTCCCAAAGTTTTCTTTGGATCATTACAGGTACTAAATATATGATAGCCCAGGGTAACATTGGGCAGAAGATCGGGGTCCTCATTAATCTCATTAACAGCAAAGATCATCACCATGATGCTTTTGTACTCTTCATAGTCAACACTGAAAGATGTTAAGAGGTATTCAAAATATACAAAATGGTTACTTCTAAGATTACAGTTTGGTCACAAGCCCACAGTTTCATCAGAATTAACACAGACTTGTTTCATTAAGAACAATAGTGATTTAAATTTAAAAGGCAATTGCAAACAGCATGTACTACAAACAGCAAAATGCTAATGGTATCTAGTAAACATGACAACTTTTCCTAATGTATACAGCTCACCTTTATTCTGAATCATGGGCATTGCTATTGCCGGCAACTCAGGGTACATGTCTCAGACCTTTTGCTGGGTGCCCTGCGTCCTGTGTTTACGAACGTCTGCCATAATTTTTTTTTTTCCGCTGTTCACTGTTTGTGCAGTGGGGAACAGTGTTGGAAGGAGGTTGCAGGGCTACAGAGGTGAGCATGATTTGAAGATAGGTGAAGAGGGGTGCAGAAGTGAGCAATGCTGGAGGATGTTTGCAATGGGTGCATGGGCGAGCAGTGCTTCAAAAAGGTTTCAGGGGATGCAAGGGTGAAGAGTGTTGGAGGAGGGTTGGAGAGTGTGCATGTGTGCACAGTGTTGGTAGAAAGCTGCAGGGATGAACAGTGTTGGAAGAGTATTACTGGGGATGTAAATGTAAACATTGTTTGAAGAGGGTTGAAAAGGATGCAGGGGCAGGAAGAGGGTTGGGGGGTGAAAATGTGAGAATAATGCAAAGGTTTGCAGGGGATGCAGTGGTGAGCAGTGTTGGAAGATGGTTGCTGAGGGGGTAATAAGCAGTGTTGGAAAAAGGGTTGCAGGGGGAGAAGAAGTTAACAGTGCTAGAATAGGGATGCAGTAAGTTCAAAGGTGAGCTGTGTTGGAAGAGGCTTAAAGGCAGTGCAGAGGTGAGGAGTGTTAAAATATGGTTCCAATGGTAGTTGAGCAGCATTAGAAAGGGTGAGCAGTGTTAGGGGAAAGTTTCAGGGGATGCAAGGTTGAGCAGTGTTGGAAGAGGGTAGCAAGGGGGGCATGGAAGGGACAATTTTGGAGGAGGGTTTCCCAATACATAATCTCTATTATTGTAAGTTACATATTTATATAAATTGCTCTATACAGTATGTTACCTACTTCTGACAACAGCACTGCATGTGAGGATAATGAGGTCTGGCATGCCTCAAACTATATAGAGAGACTGGGGAAAGTGTAGTGAACACTGTGCTACCCTCAATTCAACAACATTTGCCAATCAGTAACAAAATGGTCAGATTTAAATTTTGTGTCTGAGGTTATTGCTCAGAGACAGTGAAATACTGTTATCTCCCTTCCCACCAATCAACTAGGATGTAGCCCAGCTGTATTACACACTGTGATCACCCTCCGGTAGGGGGAGCTTCAGGAAAGGGGTTTTTCGACGTTCATGTGTTCTTTACCAGTGCATCTTATCTGTTTTAGGCACTAGCTGTACTGTTAGGTGACCCACACTCGGCTGCCTCCACTCAGACCCATTTAAGAATACATTTCAGATTTCCATCAATGGAGCATGGATACCAAGGAGAGTGATGTCTCTCTTAAGCAGTTAAAAGACAACCAGAGTCTGTACATCTGATACTGTCAGAACCCAGACTTGAATCTGGGACCTCTGTTGTGTCTGGCAATGACTCTTCTTGCTGAGCCACCTGGAATGCGGGACAGATCTCTGGACAAATCCTTAAATGATCTTACCTTGAATCTTAATTGCCTTGAACCTTGAACCCTTTGCTCCTCCCATGAACTTTATGATTTAAGCCATGTCTCTTCACTTCCTGGTTGCCAGAATATTGTGCCTTCTCCAGCCAATATCTTGCTTGTCTCTCCTGCTGCCGTCCATATCTTTGCTACTATTCGTTACCGACCTTTGGCTTGTTCCTGGACTATTTGACTACATAGAATATCTACGCCTATCCCTGGTGCAGCAAAGAACAGGGGCGTAATAAAATACAAAAACATGTGCCACGTCCTGAATATCAGAATGCAAAAAAGGGGGGGAGGAATAAATGGACTTTGAAGGCACCGTAATAAAAAAACAACACTTTATTTTAGATACGCATTAAGACCACAAAAGTGTGTATCGACCGATCAACATGGACAATTTCATTGATCAGAGGATACAAATGATAGGTGAGTGGGGAGGACCTCACACCTAAAACATACAATGCAACGGACAATACAAGATTGCATTTGAATGATGTACAAAGGAGAAATAGGGCGCTATACGCTGCACACAAGCCGCACCACGGTGCAGGCAACGCAGAGCGTCCTGTACAATAAGATAACAGCTTCCACAAGGAAATAAACCGGATATATTGGTTTATTTCCTTGTGGAAGCTGTTATCTTATTGTACAGGACGCTCTGCGTTGCCTGCACCGTGGTGCGGCTTGTGTGCAGCGTATAGCGCCCTATTTCTCCTTTGTACATCATTCAAATGCAATCTTGTATTGTCCGTTGCATTGTATGTTTTAGGTGTGAGGTCCTCCCCACTCACCTATCATTTGTATCCTCTGATCAATGAAATTGTCCATGTTGATCGGTCGATACACACTTTTGTGGTCTTAATGCGTATCTAAAATAAAGTGTTGTTTTTTTATTACGGTGCCTTCAAAGTCCATTTATTCCTCCCCCCCTTTTTTGTTCCTGGACTATGCTTCTGCTGAATCCAAACCTGCAACTATTCCTTACCGACCTTTGGCTTGTTCCTGGACTACACTTTTGCTTGATCCTTACCTGCTATATCTGCTACAGGACCCTGGCTTGCTCAACTCCTAGTGGGGCAATCCTGAGGACCGCAACCTGATACTAACACACAGAAAAGCCAAACTCCACCTTCAGGAGCTCTGGTGAATACCCGTTAGCACTTAGACTCCACACCTCAAGTGAATCCATGTCATTAGCCAGGGTGACCTGCGTTAATATCATTCCCACTTGTCGGTGGGTGCTGCTCCTTAACTATAATTACTGGCCTCTGAGCCTGACTGCAGACAGTGACAAACAGTGTTAAACAGGTGCAGAAAAATTGGGCTTTGGGTGTTGGTGGTGCTTTAAAACAAAAACATTGTTGTAAGCTAGCATAATCAAGATTCAAGAACAGGATAGGCAGAATAGGTAGTCTTCAAGGGATCCCAGATTCCTAGCAAATTCAATCAGTTACATCAGCATCAGGGGCTTGATAGCTGCTGTTGATCCAAGACTGATTCATGTTGATAAATGTCAGCTGGTCAATGGAATCTGTGGACAGACACACTCTTTTGTCCGTCACAAAACCTTCAGCACCACTGAATATCCATTTGGAAAGCACACTGGAAGTAGGACAGGCTAGTAGCTCCATTGCATATTGAGCAAGTTCTGGCCAGTGGTCCATCCGCAAGACCAAGTAACCCAGTGGATGCTCAGTTGTTAAGGTCTCCAAGTCGGCTCTTGCCCTCAGATAATCCTGGACCATATGATGCAGATGCTTCTGATGGTTTCTTAAACCTAAAAGCCCTGGGCACTGAGGACTAAAGAATTGTTTAAAGGCCTTGGTCAGACGGCTGCCTTCTTTACCGCTCTTCCTTTGACCAAACAAAGGAAATGATAACCTCCCAGTGTTTGGAAAGGTGTTACACAATTTTCTCTTTAAGGCGTCTTCAAGATGTTTCATCCTCTTCTCCCTCAGCAAAGGCAGTATGAGCTCTGCAACTTGATCGTTGTAACGTGGATCAAGAAGGTTTGCTAACCAGTAATGATCCCTCTCCTTGATATCACAAATCCTCAGGTCCTTTCCTAGGCTTTGCAGAATCAGGGAGCCCATGGGGGGTTAGTTTGAGGAGACATGAGATTCTGAGTCCTCTGGGTCACTAAGGATGACATTGTCAGGAACTACCTCTCCCCAGTCACGTAACACTCCTGGGGGTGAATGAAAACCATCCCTTGAAGACTGCTGTATGTTATCCTCTACACCCATGCTGCTACAATCCTCCTCCTCTTCCTCATGTGTGTTTTGTGGCCCCGCAGGAAGGGTATCTGCAAAAAGGGGGCCTTGAGAGGAAAGGAAGTCTTCCTCTTCCCCCCCCCCCCCTGTTCTGCCTCAAATGCCCTGTCCATGATTCCATGAAGCGTGTGCTCCAGCAGAAAGACTAGGGGGATGATATCCAGGCTGTATACATTTTCGCGGCTCACCATCCTTGTGGCCTCTTCAAATAGTGACAGGACAGTGCATGCATCCTTTATCAGCAGCCACTGGCATGGTGAAAAGAAGCCAAGCTCCACTGAGCCTATCCATCTGCCATACTCATACAGGTACTCATTGATGGCCCTCTACTGCATGTGCAGCTGCTGCAGCATTGCCAATGTTGAACTCCACCTAGTGGGCATGTCACAAATGTGGCAGTGGGTGGGCAGGTTGAATTACCGTTGAATGAGCACTGGCATTGAAATGGCCACAGAGTTTTCTGGCCTGCCTCAGAGGTCTTGTAGGCTCGTGTACCTGTTCAAGAAATGCTGCACCACCAAATTAAGGACATGTGCCAAGCATGGAACATGTGTCAAGAGTCCCTGTCAGAGGGCGGAGAGAAGGTTAGTGTCATTGTCGCATGCAACCATTCCTGGCTCAAGCTGCTGTGGCGTCAACCACCTCTGAGCTTTCCCCTGCAGAGCTGACATAATCTCAGGCCCGGTGTGGCTACTGTCTCTTAGACAGACCAACTGAAGCACCACATGGCATCTTCTAGCCTGAATGCTTGCGTAGCCCCTTGAAAGCTTAGGGAGCACTGCTGGTTCAGAGGACAATTCAGTAAAAGAGGCCACAGAGAAAGAAGAAGAGGAGGGGGTGGAGCAGACAGATGTGGCAGAATCATCACCAACTTTTTGGAGGCCTGGGGATGGAACAAGCTCCAGCACTGAACCCTGTCTTGCATCCTTCCCAGCTGCCAGCGGAGTTACCCAGTGCGCCATGAAGGAAATGTAACGTCCCTGACCATGCCTGCTGGACCACGGGTCAGCAGCAATATGAGGCAACAAGGCCAAAACATTGCCTTCCACATGATGGCACAGAGCTGGAATGGCCTTATATGAAAATAAATGTATTTTTGGAACCTGCCATTGTGGTACAAAACATTCCGCAATATCAAGGGGGCAGAGTCTACCAGATGAAAAAGGCAGCAGTTGTAGTACTAGGAATTTGACTAAGCTAGCATTTAGAAGCTGAGCATGTGGGTGGCTGAGACAGTATTTTATTTATGGTTTTCAGCAGCTGGGGTAGCAAAATTTGCCTGGTGAAATCAACAGGTGGTGTACTGCTAGCAGATTGGGTGCAAATACCTGTGGCATCTGCTTTACCATCATCTCTCTCAGTGGAGGTTTTTGAGAAGGCATATTAGGGGTAAAGCTCCTAGATGAGTAGCAAAGAGAAATCTGCATTTATTTAAGATGTGGGTCTTTCAGGTGCTGTTGCTAACGGACTCCATGGCAGATTGTCATATGTCTTGTCAAGCATGTGGTGCCCAAGCGGCTGGTGTTCTGGCCATGCTTGATTCACTTCAAAGATTGTAAACAGCAACGCTGCAGTCTGCTGCACATGTGTTGAAAAAATCCCACACCAATGAACTTTTAGAAGTCAGCAGAGAGTTAGCAGTGCCCTGCAAATGTGGAGCTCTGTGGTGTGATGCAATAAGGTGGCTGATCTTAAGTCAGCCCCTGGAGGACTCATTGGATTTGTACCTCCTCTGTTCTCTCATGCAACGAATTACAGTCAGTGACCTCATCTTCCCCTCCCTCCTGGTCACTGGAGCAAACTTGGCAGTATGCTGCAGCTGGGGGAACACAACTGCTAGTTTCTTGTCTGTCATTGGCACCCGTTCTCTCTAGGCTCACATTACTCCATTCCTCGACCTAGGAATCAACTTTGGAGCATATAAATTGCTGCACATCCTCCAGCAGCATGTAACTGACACTATGATCAAATAGTTCAGGTAACTCCTCCGTGCATGATGGTGAGGTGACTTAAGGAGTAGCTGTGAACAAGGAGCCTGTGGAATAGGCCACTTTGGCAGCTGCGGTGGACAGCAAACTAGTATGAGCCTGGGTGACAGAGGATGAGGAGGATGAGGGCAGCTTAGTTATCCACTCCACCATCTCTTCTACATGTTGTGGCCCAATAACACAATCAGCACAGGACAAAAAGGACAAGCATGCCCCGCCTGCAGAGGATGCACCATGTCCATGACCACCACATTTCACTGTGGACACAGAGGCTGCTTGACCTCTTTTAGTGACATGTGGGCGTCTGCCTCTCCTTGTTGGCCTTTCGGACATGATGGGGATTTTTTGGGGGGAATTTTTATAACTTTTTATTATAGAATGTGGGATGGAAATATGGTGCTTGGATACTTTGGCTTTTGTGCTTGTTGCACTATAAACCATTTTATTATAGTTGTTTCGTTTTTGGAGAATTTCTTTTTTTACTGCTGCTGCTGCTGATACAGTACAAAATAAAAGAAAATAAATGTAAAACAAATTAAGAAAGCCAAAAAAAAAAGGAACCACTGCTGACGCAGAGGAGGAATGCCAGCAATGTAGAATGGAGGAACAGCAATTATGCCCTAAATATTTTTTGTGCTGCTCAGAAAAAAAAAATAAAAAGAAACCACTTCTTACGCAAAAACGAGGAGCACCCTAAATATATGTCTTAAATATTATTAGTGCTGCTGCGCTAAAAAAAAAAGTTAAAAATTAAAAAAGAAAACCACTGCTGCTGCAGAAGGAATAGCACCTGTGACACAGAAGGGGAGTATTAATAATGCAGCAACAGAACCTGTTGCTGCAAAAAAAATATTTAAGAAATTATCAATGAAAAAAGATGGGATCAGTGGGGTGGGGTATACACCAACACTTCAGACATGTCACAGGTCATGGTACAGGAGATGGTATAGGCATGGCACAGGTCATGGTAAGGGCATGGCGCAGGTCATGGCACAGGTGATGGTACAGGCATGGCACAGATGATGGTATAGGCATGGCACAGGTCATGGTACAGACATGTCACAGGTCATGGTAGAGGAGATGGTATAGGCATGGCACAAGTCATGGTAAGGGCATGGCACAGGTAATGGCACAGGTGATGGTACAGGCATGGCACAGATGATGGTACAGGCATGTCACAGGTCATGATACAGGAGATGGTATAGGCATGGCACAGGTCATGGTAAGGGCATGGCACAGGTCATGGCACATGTGATGGTACAGACATGGCACAGGCATGGCACAGATAATGGTATAGGCATGGCACAGGTGATGGTATAGGCATGGCACAGGTCATGGTACAGGCATGTCACAGGTCATGGTACAGGAGATGATATAGGCATGGCACAGGTCATGGTAAGGGCATGGCACAGGTCATGGAACATGTGATGGTACAGGCATGGCACAGGTCATGGTACAGGCATGTCACAGGTCATGACACAGGAGATGGTATAGGCATGGCACAGGTCATGGTAAGGGCATGGCACAGGTCATGGTACAGGCATGTCACGTGTCATGGTACAGGCATGTCACGTGTCATGGTACAGGCATGTCAAGGGTCATGGTACAGGCATGTCACAGGTCATGGTACAGGAGATGGTATAGGCATGGCACAGGTCATGGTAAGGGCATGGCACAGGTCATGGCACTTGTGATGGTACATGCATGGCACAGGTCATGGTACAGGCATGGCACAGGTCATGGTACAGAAGATGGTATAGGCACGGGCACAAGTCATGGTAAGGGCATGGCACAGGTCATGGTACAGGCATGTCACAGGTCATGGAACATGTCATGGTACAGGCATGGCACAGGTCATGGTATAGGCATGGCACAGGTCATGGTACAGGCATGGCACAGGTCATGGTAAGGGCATGGCACAGGTCATGGCACAGGCATGGCACAAGTCATGGCACAGGCATGGCACAGGTCATGGTAAGGGCATGGCCAGGTCATGACACAGGCATGTCACAGGTCATGGTAAGGGCATGTCACAGGTCATGGCATAGGTCATGGTACACGCATGTCACAGGTCATGGCACAGGTCATGGCACAGGCATGGCACAGGTCATGGTACAGGCATGGCACAGGTCATGGTAAGGGCATGGCACGGGTCATGGTACAGGCATGGCACAGTTAATGGTAAGGGCATGTCACAGGTCATGGCACAGGTCATGGTACAGGCATGGCACAGGCCATGGTACAGGCATGGCACAGGTCATGGTACAGGCATGTCACAGGTCATGGTAAGGGCATGGCACAGGTCATGGTACAGGCATGTCACAGGTCATGGTAAGGGCATGGCACTGTTGATGGTATAGGCATGGCACATGTGATGGTATAGGCATGGCACAGGTGATGGTACAGGCATGTTACAGGTCATGGTACAGGAGATGGTATAGGCATGGCACAGGTCATGGTAAGGGCATTTCACAGGTCATGGCACAGGTCATGGCACAGGTGATGGTACAGGCATGGCACAGATGATGGTATAGGCATGGCACAGGTCATGGTACAGACATGTCACAGGTCATGGTAGAGGAGATGGTATAGGCATGGCACAAGTCATGGTAAGGGCATGGCACAGGTCATGGCACAGGTGATGGTACAGGCATGGCACATATGATGGTATAGGCATGGCGCAGGTGATGGTATAGGCATGGCACAGGTGATGGTACAGGCATGTCACAGGTCATGGTACAGGAGATGGTATAGGCATGGCACAGGTGATGGTAAGGGCATGGCACAGGTCATGGCACAGGTGATGGTACAGACATGGCACAGGCATGGCACAGGTGATGGTATAGGCATGGCACAGGTCATGGTACAGGCATGTCACAGGTCATGGTACAGGCATGTCACAGGTCATGGTACAGGAGATGGTATAGGCATGGCACAGGTCATGGTAAGGGCATGGGACAGGTCATGGCACAGGTGATGGCACAGGCATGGCACAGGTGATGGTATAGGCATGGCACAGATGATGGTATAGGCATGGCACAGGTCATGGTACAGACATGTCACAGGTCATGGTACAGGAGATGGTATAGGCATGGCACAGGTCATGGTAAGGGCATGGCACAGGTCATGGCACATGTGATGGTACAGGCATGGCACAGGTCATGGTACAGGCATGGCACAGGTCATGACACAGGAGATGGTATAGGCATGGCACAGGTCATGGTAAGGGCATGGCACAGGTCATGGTACAGGCATGTCACATGTCATGGTACAGGCATGTCATGGGTCATGGTACAGGCATGTCACGGGTCATGGTACAGGCATGTCACGGGTCATGGTACAGGCATGTCACGGGTCATGGTACAGGAGATGATATAGGCATGGCACAGGTCATAGTAAGGGCATGGCACAGGTCATGGCACATGTGATGGTACAGGCATGGCACAGGTCATGGTACAGGAGATGGTATAGGCATGGCACAGGTCATGGTAAGGGCATGGCTCGGGTCATGGCACAGGTCATGGTACAGGCATGTCACAGGTCATGGAACAGGTCATGGTACAGGCATGGCACATGTCATGGTATAGGCATGGCACAGGTCATGGTACAGGCATGTCACAGGTCATGGTAAGGGCATGGAACAGGTCATGGCACAGGCATGGCACAAGTCATGGCACAGGCATGGCACAAGTCATGGCACAGGCATGGCCAGGTCATGGCACAGGCATGGCACAGGTCATGGTACAGGCATGGCACAGGTCATGGTACAGGCATGCCACAGGTCATGGTACAGGCATGGCACAGGTCATGGTAAGAGTACCACACAGGTCATGGTACAGGCATGCCACAGGTCATGGCACAGGTCATGGTATAGGCATGTCACAGGTCATGTCACAGGTCATGGCACAGGCATGGCACAGGTCATGGTAAGGGCATGGCACAGGCATGTCACAGGTCATGGTAAGGGCATGATACAGGCATTTTACAGGCATGGCACAGGTCATGGTACAGGCATGCCACAGGTCATGGTACAGGCATGGCACAGGTCATGGTAAGAGTACCACACAGGTCATGGTACAGGCATGCCACAGGTCATGGCACAGGTCATGGTATAGGCATGTCACAGGTCATGTCACAGGTCATGGCACAGGCATGGCACAGGTCATGGTAAGGGCATGGTACAGGCATGTCACAGGTCATGGTACAGGAGATGGTATAGGCATGGCACAGGTCATGGTAAGGGCATGGCACAGGTCATGGCACTTGTGATGGTACATGCATGGCACAGGTCATGGTACAGGCATGGCACAGGTCATGGTACAGAAGATGGTATAGGCACGGGCACAAGTCATGGTAAGGGCATGGCACAGGTCATGGTACAGGCATGTCACAGGTCATGGAACATGTCATGGTACAGGCATGGCACAGGTCATGGTATAGGCATGGCACAGGTCATGGTACAGGCATGGCACAGGTCATGGTAAGGGCATGGCACAGGTCATGGCACAGGCATGGCACAAGTCATGGCACAGGCATGGCACAGGTCATGGTAAGGGCATGGCCAGGTCATGACACAGGCATGTCACAGGTCATGGTAAGGGCATGTCACAGGTCATGGCATAGGTCATGGTACACGCATGTCACAGGTCATGGCACAGGTCATGGCACAGGCATGGCACAGGTCATGGTACAGGCATGGCACAGGTCATGGTAAGGGCATGGCACGGGTCATGGTACAGGCATGGCACAGTTAATGGTAAGGGCATGTCACAGGTCATGGCACAGGTCATGGTACAGGCATGGCACAGGCCATGGTACAGGCATGGCACAGGTCATGGTACAGGCATGTCACAGGTCATGGTAAGGGCATGGCACAGGTCATGGTACAGGCATGTCACAGGTCATGGTAAGGGCATGGCACTGTTGATGGTATAGGCATGGCACATGTGATGGTATAGGCATGGCACAGGTGATGGTACAGGCATGTTACAGGTCATGGTACAGGAGATGGTATAGGCATGGCACAGGTCATGGTAAGGGCATTTCACAGGTCATGGCACAGGTCATGGCACAGGTGATGGTACAGGCATGGCACAGATGATGGTATAGGCATGGCACAGGTCATGGTACAGACATGTCACAGGTCATGGTAGAGGAGATGGTATAGGCATGGCACAAGTCATGGTAAGGGCATGGCACAGGTCATGGCACAGGTCATGGTACAGGCATGGCACATATGATGGTATAGGCATGGCGCAGGTGATGGTATAGGCATGGCACAGGTGATGGTACAGGCATGTCACAGGTCATGGTACAGGAGATGGTATAGGCATGGCACAGGTGATGGTAAGGGCATGGCACAGGTCATGGCACAGGTGATGGTACAGACATGGCACAGGCATGGCACAGGTGATGGTATAGGCATGGCACAGGTCATGGTACAGGCATGTCACAGGTCATGGTACAGGCATGTCACAGGTCATGGTACAGGAGATGGTATAGGCATGGCACAGGTCATGGTAAGGGCATGGGACAGGTCATGGCACAGGTGATGGCACAGGCATGGCACAGGTGATGGTATAGGCATGGCACAGATGATGGTATAGGCATGGCACAGGTCATGGTACAGACATGTCACAGGTCATGGTACAGGAGATGGTATAGGCATGGCACAGGTCATGGTAAGGGCATGGCACAGGTCATGGCACATGTGATGGTACAGGCATGGCACAGGTCATGGTACAGGCATGGCACAGGTCATGACACAGGAGATGGTATAGGCATGGCACAGGTCATGGTAAGGGCATGGCACAGGTCATGGTACAGGCATGTCACATGTCATGGTACAGGCATGTCATGGGTCATGGTACAGGCATGTCACGGGTCATGGTACAGGCATGTCACGGGTCATGGTACAGGCATGTCACGGGTCATGGTACAGGAGATGATATAGGCATGGCACAGGTCATAGTAAGGGCATGGCACAGGTCATGGCACATGTGATGGTACAGGCATGGCACAGGTCATGGTACAGGAGATGGTATAGGCATGGCACAGGTCATGGTAAGGGCATGGCTCGGGTCATGGCACAGGTCATGGTACAGGCATGTCACAGGTCATGGAACAGGTCATGGTACAGGCATGGCACATGTCATGGTATAGGCATGGCACAGGTCATGGTACAGGCATGTCACAGGTCATGGTAAGGGCATGGAACAGGTCATGGCACAGGCATGGCACAAGTCATGGCACAGGCATGGCACAAGTCATGGCACAGGCATGGCCAGGTCATGGCACAGGCATGGCACAGGTCATGGTACAGGCATGGCACAGGTCATGGTACAGGCATGCCACAGGTCATGGTACAGGCATGGCACAGGTCATGGTAAGAGTACCACACAGGTCATGGTACAGGCATGCCACAGGTCATGGCACAGGTCATGGTATAGGCATGTCACAGGTCATGTCACAGGTCATGGCACAGGCATGGCACAGGTCATGGTAAGGGCATGGCACAGGCATGTCACAGGTCATGGTAAGGGCATGATACAGGCATTTTACATGTCATGGTAAGGGCATGGCACAGGTCATGGTACAGGCATGTCACAGGTCATGGTAAGGGCATGGCACAGGTCATGGTACAGGCATGTCACAGGTCATGGTAAGTGCATGGCACGGGTCATGGTAAGGTCATGGTACAGGCATGTCACAGGTCATGGCACAGGTCATGGCACAGGCATGTCACAGGTCATGTCACAGGTCATGGCATTACGCTGCAGCGGCTTCAATCACTGTTCACTTACCTGCTCTCCTGGGCTGGCTCGCATTGACCGTGACTCCACACTCACACTGCGAGACGTCCACGGCGCGCTGCTCCTCTCCTCTTTGTTCTGACGGCTCTGGCCGCGGCGGGAACCGGCGGGAAGGTGACGGAGTCGGGCGATGACGGTGAGTGACTGACGCATGCACCAGCACCGCCCACAATGACATCAGCAGGGATGTCCTGAATCATGATTGGTCCAGGCTGGAGTCTGGACCAATCACAGCCATGACAGGACTGGTGGGGAGTGTCGGGCGCACTTCTCTGCGCCCCGGTGACACCCAGAACGGCCACCAATCGGCGCCTTAGCCTGGCACCACGTGGGATGCCAAACCCCACCCCCCCCCATAGCCAGCAATAAGTCTGGTGCCCCATAGTGGACTTTACATGGTACTTTTCTTTTCTTTGAAGATGATTGGGGGCGGCGCCCCTGCGCCCCCTATCCACCGGCCGCCACTGGCTTTGGCCAATCATTAGCAATCAATGCACTACAACAGCGCAGTGCATTATGGGGCACTCATCAGCGGGCAAACTTCCTGCCAAGCACCCTATTTGTTTGTGATCATGTTACGTTCAATTCGAACATCAAGCCCATCTCTTCTGGTAAACAATATGGTAAACCAACATCACAACATATTCAACACAATATATTATATTTTGACAATGCCAACAAAAAGTGGGACAAAAGTCATACTAAAATAGATACATAAACAAAAAGTTGTCATTGTACCCCACAGGGAGTGGACAGAGAAGAAAGAAAAAAAACCCACACACAAAACACCTTTATGGGAGGCTTGTTTTCCCCGCTTACCGGAACCATCGGTAGCAGAGAAAATTATCCAGCCCTTTCTCCTCCTAGGCATGAAGTCGAGTGAGGGCATGATTGCCCCACTCGGCTCTATGGCCTTGGAGGACCAGAGCAATGTCATACGTCGCTTCCTTCCAGTGGTCTTGAAGGGCTCATTTTTTTTTTCATCATGACTTTTTTTTTTTTTTTTTGCTTTTTAGTGTAGATGTGAGATTTGAGGTCTTTTTGACCCCAGATCTCACATTAAAGAGGAGCTTTCCTGGGCTTTCCTGCTTATTTCTATTACAAGAAATGTTTACATTCCTTGTAATGGGAATAAAAGTGTTTTTTTATAAAGGGACAGTGTAAAAATAAAAAATAAAAAATAAAAGATTTTTCGCAGAAGCGAATGCATATGCAAGCGGTATGTAAACGTTATTCAAACCACACGTGAGGTATTGCCACGATAGGTACAGTGAGAGCAATAATTCTAGCCCTAGATCTCTGTAACTCTAAATTGGTAACCTGTAGAAATTTTTAACGCATTGCCTATGGAGATTTTTAAGTACCAATGTTTGTCATCATTCCACGAGCGTGCACAATTTTGAAGCATGTTGGGTATCTATTTACTCAGCGTAACATTATCTTTTGCATTATAGAAACAATTGGGCTAACTTTACTGTTTTCTTATTTTTTAATTTAAAAAAAGGGTATTTTTTTTTTGGGCCTGGTTCTTAGCTTCTTCAAACCAAACATATGTAAAGTGCTTTATGCTTCGTCCTTCCACCTGCTGGAAAACCTCTGTGTGCAGTGCGCCCTCACCTGCAGCCAGGGCCGCTGATAGGGGGGGACCACCAGTCCTCCTGTAGGGGGGCCGGACACACAGAGGGGGCCCCAACAGCATGGGGAATCGGTGTGGTCGGGCAGAGGGGCAATTACAGAAGTAAGACCTGTGCGGCTCTCTGCAGCAGATAAAAGCTTTCAGCTGCTGCAGGGAGAGACACAGACACAGGACATCATTCCTGTAATTGCTTCTCTGACACCGACCCCTCTCCCTGTTCTGCCTGCTTCTGATCCCTCCCCCCCTCCTCGTATGCCCCCCTTTCGCTGTGCTGCCTCCCCCACAGCACTGCAGGCTTTCCTGTCCTATAGAAAAATAACAAATTGCAAAAAAATAATAGTAATTAAACATTATAATGAATCATTTTAAACAATTATAAACTTAGATTGTAAAAAATATTGACATTTTTAAAAAATATATAATTTTTTTATGTAAAAAAAAAATGTAAAAAAACAGGAAAAAAGGCTAATTTACACAGGTTCTCTGTTATGTTTACGTCCGCTAATAATAATTTTAGTGTATTTTTAGTGAAAAATTTGTCTTGATATATTTGGGGGGGGGGGGGGCTGCCAGGTAGGCTGTATGGGGCCCCATGATTTCCAACAGTGGCCCTGCCTGCAGCACAATGGGTTTGTGCTTTAGAAGAAGACCGAATTCCTCCACCTACAAGCCTCATCAGCTTTCACTCCTCTTATCTCAGTGGACCGATTTCACAGTTTATGCAAATGAAAGACGATTTTTCATAGTGCATAAGGCCTCTTTTACATGGGCTGTGTGCCTGACGGACAACGCTGAGCAGGGGGATGACAGCTCCGTCTCCACTTACTTTGCAGAGATAGAGCTGTCAGAGCCCCGCTCCCCTCTATGGGAGGTCAGATAAAAATGGACCGTCTGTCTGTTTTCATCCGATCCTATCCATCTGTCTGGATTTCATGGACAGGACCGGATAGCAGCAGGTGTCAGCTGCTCCATAGGGCTGCATGGAGCATCCGATTAGGTCCACCAGTGGCGGCTGGTGCTTCATGGACCGGGGGGGGGCGTTAGCAGATGGACCACACCATATTCCCCCCGGACAACACCAGCCCTCACACAATACCCCCCCCCCCGGTCACTGGCTCACTCACCCTGGACATTTGGAAGGCAGGCAGCAGCGATGGCGGAGGTGGGGCCGGGGGCGGTGGTGGCTTCCCCCTCAGTCTCCTGCATCTCCTCCCTCCTCCTCCACCTTGGTCAATGGCATGGCTTCTCCTTTGGGCCAATCGGGAAAGGGGTCCCAGGACCCACTTCCTGATTGGTCAGGAGGAGGATCTGTATGACAATAGCGAATATTCATTCGCCATTGTCACACAACTGAGTGGGCTCAGGGCGCAGTGCTCTGCGCCCCAAGCCCACCCTTTTTTGAAGCCTATTAGAGCCTCTGGCTCTAATCACGTGCTTAAAAAAAAAAAAAAAAACTTTGGAATCCATGTGTCCGGCACCCTGCATGTAGATTAGGGGTCCAAACGCATGAATAGGGGGGCGGCGCCCCTGTGCCCCCAATGAACGGGCCGCCATTGAGGTCCACCTGAAAAACCGACTTTTCAGGCAGACCAGATTGGAAAGCCCGAGTGAAAGGGGCCTTATCCTATAAAATCCTTGGCTTCCAGCCAGCACAGGAAGCACTGTCTCAGGACCAGCAGCCAGAGTCAGGCAATGTCAGCTTTCACTGAATGATGAGAACCTTGGCTTGCACAAGGAATCATCTGACAGGCTCCCTTTAACTTGGACACATCTGCCTTCTTGCAGCAACTTCTCTGTGTGATTCCCATGATCATGCAAGTTTAGCAAGAAGGCAGATGTGTCCAAGTTAAAGGGAACCTGTCAGATGATTCCTTGTGCTAACCAAGGTTCTCATCATTCAGTGAAAGCTGACATTGCCTGACTCTGGCTGCTGGTCCTGAGAAAGTGCTTCCTGTGCTGGCTGGAAGCCAAGGATTTTATAGGATAATCACTATGGAAAATCGTCTTTCATTTGCATAAACTGTGAAATCGGTCCACTGAGATAAGAGGAGTGAAAGCTCATGAGACTCGTAGGTGGAGGAATTCAGTCTTCTTATTGCACAAACCCTTCATGCTGCAGGTAAGGGAGCACTGCACACAGAGCTGTTCCAGCTGGTGGAAGGACGTAGCACGAAGCACTTTACATTTGTTTGGTTTGAAGAAGCTCTTTAATCACAACATCATCATATTTTTGCCTGTATTGCAAAGGCACTGCATGTATTAATGAGATTCCAATCTGTATTTTAGATCATCACCTTTTTTGATCACAGATTGTACAAAAGAGTATCACCTTTTCTATTTGTTTTTATGTTATGAACTTTGTATGCACAGTATCTCACAAAAGTGAGTACACCCCTCACATTTTTGTAACTATTCTATTCTATCTTTTCATGTGACAACACTGAAGAAATTACACTTTGCTACAATGTAAAGTAGTGAGTGTACATCTTGTATAACAGTGTAAATTTGCTGTCCCCTCATAATAACTCAACACCCAGATATTAATGTCTAAACCACTTGCAACAAAAGTGAGTACACCCCTAAGTGAAAATGTCCAAATTGGGCCCAATTAACCATTTTTCCTCCCCAGTGTCATGTGACTCATTTGTTTTACAAGGTCTCAGGTGTGAATGGGGAGCAGGTGTGTTCAATTTGGTGTTATCGTTCTCACTCTCTCATACTGGTCACTGGAAGTTCAACATGGCACCTCATGGTAAAGAACTCTCTGAGGATCTGAAAAAATGTAGTGTTGCTCTACATAAAGATAGCCTAGGCTATAAGAACATTGCCAAGACCCTGAAACCGAGCTGCAGCACCGTGACCAAGACCGTGAAGTGGTTTAAAAGGGACAGGTTCCACTCTGAACAGGCTTTGCCATGGTCAACCAAAAGAGTTGATTACATGTGCTCAGCGTCATATCCAGAGGTTGTCTTTGGGAAATAGACATATGACTGCTGCCAGCATTGCTGCAGAGGTTGAAGGGATGGGGGGTCCACCTGTCAGTGTTCTGACCATACGCCGCACACTGCCTAAAAATTGGTCTGCATGGCTGTCGTCCCAGAAGGAAGCCTCTTCTAAAGATGATGCACAAGAAAGCCCGCAAACAGTTTGCTGAAGACAAACAGACTAAGGATATGGATTGCTGAAACCATGTCCTGTGGTCTGATGAGACCAAGATAAACTTATTTGGTTCAGATGGTGTCAAGCGTGTGTGGCGGCAACCAGGTGAGGAGTATAAAGACAAGTGTGTTTTGCCTACAGACAAGCATGGTGGTGGGAGTGTCATGGTCTGGGGCTGCATGAGTGCTGCCAACACTGGGGATCTACAGTTCATTGAGGGAACCATGAATGCCAACATGTACTGTGACATACTGAAGCAGAGCATGATCCCCTCCCTTCAGAGACTGGGCCACGGGGCAAACACACCTCCAAGGTGACCACCCCCTTACTTAAGAAGCTGAGGGTAAAGGTGATAAACTGGCCAAGCATGTCTCCAGACCAAAACCCTATTGAGCATCTGTGGGGCATCCCCAAATGGAAGGTGGAGGAGCACAAGGTCTCTAACATCCACCAGCTCCAATATGTCCTCATTGAGGAGTGGAAGAGGACTCCAGTGGCAACCTGGGAAGCTCTGTTGAACTCCATGCCCAAGAGGGTTAAGGCAGTGCTGGAAAATAATGGTGGCCACACAAAATATTGACACTTTGAGCCCAATTTGGACATTTTCACTTAGGGGTGTACTCACTTTTGTTGCTAGCGGTTTAGACAATAATGCCTAGGCCATCTTTATGTAGAGCAGAGAGTTCTTTGCCATGAGGTGCCATGTTGAACTTCCAGTGACCAGTATGAGAGAGTGAGAGCGATAACCCCAAATTTAACAGACCTGCTCCCCATTCACACCTTAGGCCTTGTAACACTAATGACTCACATGACACCGGGGAGGGAAAATGATTAATTGAGCCCAATTTGGAGATTTTCACTTAAGGGTGTACTCACTTTTGTTGCCAGCGGTTTAGACCAGTGTTTCTCAACTCCGGTCCTCATGGCACACTAACAGGCCAGGTTTGCAAGAAAACTGAAATATATCACAGGTGATATCATTTGCTGCTCAGTGATTGCAGTATTTTAGTCTGCATCTCCCCAGGGTAATACTTAAAATCTGGCCTGTTAGGACCAGAGTTGAGAAACACTGGTTTAGACAATAATAGCTGTGTGTTGAGTTATTTTGAGGGGACAGCAAATTTACACTGTTATACAAGCTGTACACTCACTACTTTACATTGTAGCAAAGTGTCATTTCTTCAGTGTTGCCACATGAAAAGATATAATAAAATATTTACAAAAAATGTGAAGGGTGTACTCACTTTTGTAAGATACTGTATATTATGAATAGGCAATTTCAATGATTTTTGTCAAACGGTATTTATGAATAGCGCACCACCATTATCCATATATATTACTGATTATTTGAAGCTTATGATTACTTGAACACAGTGGGAGCAGCAATTCACATTACTCATTAGTTACTTTCATTCCCCAGATCATAGCAGCGCACCTGTCTTCATATTATTCACATATTTATAAAGTGGTTAAAACCTAAATTCTCACCCTAAATTTTAACCAGAATTTTTTACAGCAATGCAGTAAATAGGATTTATTCTTTTTTTTCCCCCAAGAAAATGTTGTTGCCTTTATTTTTATTAGACCTAAAAGTATGAAATTATACACACAAGCCATTGAATGACAGCACACCTCCCTCCCTCCCTCCCTCCCTCCCTCCCTCTGTCTTCATAGAGATGGATTTGCAGGAGCCATCCCTAGGTACAAGACATGGCTATTTATCAGAAATCACAGCATTGCCTGAACATGTAACATGCTGTATGCCTCGTACATTAATTGTATATTGGTGAAATAGAAACTGTAATCTAATGATTAGGATATATACATCATCAGAATATACATTTGCAAATTTTTCTAAAATGTTACAGTAAAATTGAAGAACTTTTTGAGTTAAAGATGATAAAAAGAGACTTACCAGTCACAAAAGGAAAACCATTCAGATGAACCAGGGAAACCGATATTTCCATATTTCAATTCTTTCTGATTTTTGATGGAAAAGTGAGCAGAAATTAAACCTCCAATAATGACATCTCCCTCCTGGTAATATTCATACTCAAACATTGGCATTACCATATTGAGTCTACAAGGAGGTGCTGAGCTTCGGGTCAGTCCTACTCCATAGTATTTGACGGGAAGGATGAGGATCAGCAGGTAACAGACACAGAAGAGAGGACAACATTTCATGGCACACAGCAGATCTTTTCAGTCACCGGCAGCTCTGCCTAAAAGAAGACACAACCACCGGAACTTTATACACATCGTCTGCGACTGATTTACACTACAGAACAAAGAACACAATAATAGTAACATCAGTCTGAAAATATTACATCTATATCAGATAGTGTAACTGATCTAATAAAGTTGGTTTACGCTTTTATTTTTGTATCTGGTACACTTTCAGTAGTTAGATATAATTATTCGTCTTCAAGAAATATTTATTCTAAAGATTATATTTATATTTTTTCAATGATAAAATTAATTTTTACATCAGAGGATTGGAAATACATATTCAGTAGGGGTAAATGAGTCGCCCAAACTCACCCAGCTAGAGAAAATCCCCCCAAAAAATAACAACAAATTAATAAAATTATTTATTATGGTGTTACACAAGTTCATGGGGTGGGGTATGGGAAGTAGTGATCGACCAATATCGTTTTTTTACCGCCGATACCGATACTGATATTTTGGCCATCAGATATCAGTATCGGCCGATATTGGCCAATATTTTCGGACATTAAATTTTTTCTTTTTTTTTTTAATCTCTACAGGTACTGTGGTGGAGGGATCTGGGGGTCTAAAAGACCCCAAACCCCTCCTCTGCACTTAAAAGCATTCAAAACCACAAATATGGCTGTTTTGAATGCTGTAAGTTTCTTGAATTTGGTGCCGCCAGCACCCGGAAGTGAAGTCATGTCGGCGACAAATTCAAAGAAATGGAGACCTGGTCAGACGGTGGCGGTGCAGATGGAGACCCGGTCAGATGGCGGCGGTGAAGGTATGGTGCCCGGGTCTCCCGGTGGGACAGGAGAGCATTCCTGCTCCTTGGAATGACAGCCGAGTGGCTTCTCAGCCGCATCAGTTGTCATTACAAGACAGCAGACCGTTGGCTTTGGACACCGGTACCGGGGGATGCCTCTAGCTGCAGGCATCAACCTGGTACAAGCACTTTCCTGAAATATCAGCAATATCAGTAAATCAAAAGGCTGATTCCGATATAACGGGAAAAGTGAAAGGTGGTGAGGTAACTGACGCTGCCTGTGGGTATGTGTAACGTGTGAAGTGTAAATGTCACAATCAATTGCAGTGACTTATATGCAGAAATTAAGGCTGCTATGGATAAAAAACCTCATAGATAATATAAATAATATAAATATAAAGTGCACCATCAATTACAGTAATACATATGCAAAGGTAAAACCATATGTGTGTTACTAAAGGTAAAAACTTATCAACAGTATAAATATAAAGTGCAACAGTGTGAATGGTGGATAAAAAAAAACGATCAAAGAATTATATCAAAGAGATGTGTATATAAAGTGCTCAGTGTTAAAAGTGACCAGATAAGGTAAAGGTGCTAGTCTATAGGCTATAATTTGTTCACTAAGAAAGGGTTAAATTGGAACAAACCACGTGTATCAGCCAAGGCTGAAAAAAGTTTTGAGAGTGTAAGTGATTCTAATATGAGAAAATATGGAACATAAAGAATAAAAATATAAGTGATTCCAGTGAGAAATGGAATAAATTACCTAAAAGAATGTGATGAAGTGCAAAGAGGTCCTATATTGGACCAGTGAAAAATATACTGACCACAGTATTGGTAGTTATGGTGAAATAGTAGCACCAAAAAGTGGAAAAGTGCAATGGGTCCTAATTAGAGTTGAGCGGACACCTGGATGTCCGTGTTTGGTGGGTTCGTGACCCGGACTTTTTCCGAACTTTACCCCGGACACCGAACCCCATTGAAGTCAATGGGGACCCGCACTTTCAGGCACTAAAATGGCTCTAAAAAACCAATGGAAAGGACTAGAGTGCTGCAAATGTGGATAGGGAAATAACTTAAAACAACAAAAAAAAAAACTGAAAAATAAAACAATTTTCTTCATCTGTAAAGGATGAGGCCCATATGGAGTAGGAGGGAGGTTGAGGTTTTGGTGGATGTGGCGGTGTAGGTGGAAGCAGCGGTGGAGAGGGACGAGGTAGCCAACACTGCTTTTTATAGTCATTTTAAATGAGGGTACACCCCAAAAGTGTGAGAAAGATCAAAAATATAACAATGGCTGGGTAGGGTCGGTATCCATCTCTATTCTGCACAAGGTACGGACAAGTCCTGTGGGATCCATGCCTGGTTCATTTTAATGAATGTGAGCTTGTCCACATTGTCTCTGGACAGGCGGCTGGGCTTGTCTGTGATAACGCCCCAAGCCGTGCTAAATACACGTTCAGATAATACACTGGCTGCAGGGCACGCCAGCACCTCCAAGGCGTAAAGGGCAAGCTCAGGCCATGTGCCCAATTTGGAGAAGTTGAAGGGGGCAGACCCGTCATTCACTACATGTAGGCATGTGCACACATACTGCTCCACTATGTTGGTGAAATGCTGCCTCCTGCTAAGACGTTCCATATGAGCTGCTGGTGCTGCTGTTTGCTGTGGCGTGCTGACAAAGCTTTTCCACATTTTGGCCATGCTAACCCTGCCTTCTGAGGTGCTGGCGGTGCCCTGGTTGCATTGGTGACCTCTTCCTCCTCCTCCTCTGCCTTGGCCTTGTGCTTCCACTGTGGCCCCGCTGTCAGGTGGGAATGCCAGCAGCATCGTGTCTACCAGCGTGCGCTTGTACTCGCGCATCTTGCGATCGCGCTCCAGTGAGTGAATTAAGGACGGTACGTTGTCCTTGTAACGGGGATCCAGCAGCGTGGCCACCCAGTAATCAGCACAAGTTAGAATGTGGGCAACTCGGCGGTCGTTGTGGAGACACTGCAGCATGTAATCGCTCATGTATGCCAGGCTGCCCAGAGGCAACGAAAGGCTGTCCTCTGTGGGAGGTGTATCGTCTGTGTCCTCTGTATCCCCCCAGCCACTCACCAGTGATGGCCATGAGCTGGCCTGGGTGCCACCCTGCTGTGAACATGGTTCCATCTCCTCCTCCATCTCCTCCTCCTCATCCTCCAGAACTGTGCCCCTGCTGGACAATTGTGTACCTGGCGTTTGTGGGTGCAGGAACCCACCCTCGGAGCCACTTGTGAATGACTGCCCTGAAAGCCTTGGAAATGATCCCTCTTCCTCCTCCTCCTCCTGTGCCACATCCTCTTCCATCATCGCCCGAATCGTTTTTTGAAGGAGGCATAGAAGTGGGATAGTTAAGCTGACAACGGCGTCATCGGCACTGGCCATGTTGCTGGAGTACTCAAAACAGCGCAACAAGGCACACAGGTCTCGCATGGAGGCCCAGTTATTGGTGGTGAAGTGGTGCTGTTCCGCAGAGCGACTCACACGTGCGTGCTGCAGCTGAAACTCCACTATGGCCTGCTGCTGCTCGCACAGTCTTTCCAGCATGTGAAAGGTGGAGTTCCACCTTGTGGGCATGTCACATATGAGGCGGTGAGCGGGAAGGCCGAAGTTACGCTGCAGCGCTGACAGGCGAGCAGCAGGGTGAGAACGCCGAAAGTGCGCACAGACGGCCCACACTTTCTGCAGCAGCTCTGACATATCGGGGTAATTTTTAAGGAACCTCTGCACCACCAAATTCAGCACATGCGCCAGGCAAGGGATGTGCGTCAAACCGGCTAGGCCCAGAGCTGCTATGAGATTTCGCCCGTTATCGCACACCACCAGGCCGGGCTTGAGACTCGCTGGCAGCAACCACTCATCGGTCTGCTGTTCCATGCTCCTCCACAACTCCTGCGCAGTGTGTGGTTTTTCCCCCAAACAGGCAAGTTTTAAAACTGCCTGCTGTCGTTTACCCCTGGCTGTGCTGAAGTTGGTGGTGAAGGTGTTACGGTGACCGGATGAGGAGGCGGTAGAGGATGAGGAAGCGGAGTAGGAGGAGTTAAGAACAGGAGGCAAACTGAAGCGCCCTGCAACCCTTGGTGGTGGAAGGACATGCGCCAAATTGCTATCCGCCATAGGCCCATCCGCCACTGCATTTACCCAGTGTGCCGTTAGGGAGATATAATGCCCCTGACCATGCTTACTGGTCCACGTATCGGTAGTTAGGTGGACCTTGCCACAGATGGCGTTGCACAGTGCACACCTGATTTTTTCCCCCACTTGGTTGTGCAGGGAAGGGATGGCTTGCCTGGAAAAGTAGTGGCTGATGGGCACCGACATAAGGCTTTTAAAACTGTGCGTCTCCACCAGACGGAATGACAGCATTTCAAAGGCCAAGAATTTTGAAATGCTGGCATTCAGGGCCAAGGATCGCGGGTGGGTAGGGGGGTACTTCCTTTTCCTCTGAAGTGTTTGGGAGATGGAAAGCTGAACTCTTCCACGGGACATTGTGGAGATAGTTGATGACCCTGGTGGTGGTGTTGCTGACAGATTGTCTGTTTGCGGGGTGGCAGGTGCCGGTATCACTACAGAGGTGGATGAAGAGGCCGAGACTGCAGCAGAAGAGGAAGCAGGAGGAGCCAGAGACCTTTCTTGGTTTTGAAGGTGTCTACTCCACTGCAGCTCGTGCTTTGCACTTAGATGCCTGATCATGCAGGTTGTGCTCAGGTTGAGAAGGTTTATGCCTCGCTTCAGGCTCTGATTGCACAGGGTGCAAACCACTCGTGTCCTGTCATCAGCACATTGTCTGAAGAACTTCCACGCTAGAGAACTCCTTTGAGCTGGCTTTGGTGCGCTCGGTCCCTTGCTGTGTTGGGCAGTAGCAGACGTAGTGTCTAGGGCACAGCCGCTCCGCTTCTGCACCCTGCTCCCTCTTCTGCTTTGCTGGTGGCTCTGTGCGACCACCGGCTCTTCCTCCAAACTACTCAGGTCACCTGCATGACCTTCATTCCATGTGCGGTCGAGGACCTCATCGTCCTCCACATCATCTTCCACCCAGTCTTCACCCCTGCCCTCCTTGTCGGTCTCCACAATTCTGAGTGCCGCAGCAGTTGGCACCTGCGTTTCGTCATCATCGGAGATGTGCTGCGATGGTCCTTCCATGTACTCATCTTGAGAAATAAGTGGTTGGGCATCGCTGCACTCAATCTCTTCCACTTCTGGGGCAGGACTAGGTGGATGGCCCTGTGAAACCCTGCTGACAGAGTCATCAAAAAGAAGAAGAGACTGCTGCATGACTTGGGGCTCAGACCGCTTGCCTGATTTGCAAGGGGGTGAGGTGAAAGACGGTTGGACATCGGCTGCAGGTGCAAACTCTCACCTTTCTGCAGTAGACTGGGTGGGAGACAATGTGAAGGAACTGGAGGCACTGTCAGCAGCAAGCCAATCTACTATCGCCACTTGTAGAGGCGCATGATGCCCTACCAAATACTGCTGCAGGTTCTGTCGCCTACTCACACTTGAGGAAGGTATTTCACTTGTGCGTGTAGCTGGCACAGATGGACCACGTCCTCTCCTTGCAACAGGAGCTCTACCAGCAGCACCACGACCCAGGCCTCGGCCCCTATTTGACGTTCCCCTCATATTTCTGGAATTTACGATCTTTCCCTAGAAAGGTGTTTATTGAATAGCGGAACAAAACAACAACAGTATCGCACGGGTGTATCTCACAGTCAAATATGCAAACTATGCCTCAATTAAATTTTTTTTACCCCAAAAGGGTTTATATTGAATAGCGGAATAGAAAAACAGTATACAAATACAACGGGTGTATCTCACAGTCAAATATGCAAAGTATGCCGCAATTTAATTTTTTTCACCCCAAAAGGGTGTATATTGAATAGCGGAATAGAATTTTTTTTATAAAACGGTGTATCTCACACGTACAAACACAGACTAGGCCCCGATTACAATTTTTTGTACCCTAAAGGGAGGATGAGGATGAGGAAGAGGAGTAGGAGGAGTTCGGAACAGGAGGCAAACTGAAGCGCCCTGCAATCCTCGGCGGTGGAAGGAGATGTGCCAAACAAATTTAAAAGGTGTATCTCACACGTACCAATACATACTATGCTGTAATTTAATTTTTTTCACCCCAAAAGGGTGTATATTGAATAGCGGAATAGAAAAAAAATTATGAAACGGTATATCTCACACGTACAAACACAGACTAGGCCCCGATTACAATTTTTTGTACCCTAAAGGGAGGATGAGGATGAGGAAGAGGAGTAGGAGGAGTTCGGAATAGGAGGCAAACTGAAGCACCCTACAATCCTCGGCAGTGGAAGATGCACCCAAAAAATTTGAAAGGTGTATCTCACACGTACCGATACAGACTATGCTGCAATTTAATTTTTTTTACCCCAAAAGGGTGTCGATTGAATAGCGGAATAGAAAATATGATATAAAAAGGTGTATCTCACACGTACAAACCCAGACTAGGCCCCGATTAAAATTTTTTGAACCCTAAAGGCAGGATGAGGATGAGGAGTAGGAGGAGTTCGGAACAGGAGGCAAACTGAAGCACCCTGCTCTCACACGTATCGATACAGACTATGCCGCAATTTAATTTTTTCACCCCAAAAGGGTGTATATTGAATAGCGGAATAGAAAAAAGTATATAAAATTGGTGATTTTTCAATAGCACATGTGAACACAGCAGTGTCTTATGTTTTATGTCACGGTCAGCAGCTGGCTATGAAGGGGAAAAAAAATCCCCTTTAAATTTGTAATTTTTAAATAGCAGATTAGTACAGACTATGCCACAATTTAATTTTTTTTTACCCCAAAAGGGTGTATATTGAATAGTGGAATAGAAAAAAGTATATAAAATTGGTGATTTTTCAATAGCACATGTGAACACAGCAGTGTCCTATGTTTTATGTCACGGTCAGCAGCAGGCTATGAAGGGAAAAAAAAAAAAATTCCCCTTTAACTTTGTAATTTTTGAATAGCAGGTTAGAACAGCAATCTGTAGTAAAATATAGCTGAACGCTGCACACAACAGACAAAAATATATTTTTTCCCCCTCCTCCTCCTCCTCAGTGGGCTCAAGTGAGGGCAAAAAGATCGTTCACTGCACCATCCCCCACACAGCAAAATTGATGTAGATCGCTAACGGACGATTGTTCTGTCCTGTGTCTCCTATCTGTCCCTGCCTACTCTCTCCAGCCTGTCCTTAAAATGCTCAAATATCTTTCCCTGCCTACACTCCGACCTGTCCCTGCATTCTTTTCGGGCACAATGTTGTTTTTCCCTGTCTGTCCCTAATCAGCAGCAGCCAGCACCGTTATGATGTGTGCTCTCTCCCTACACTACAGCGGACTGACGCACCGCGCTGTGTCTCTCAAGCTTATAAAGACCTGGGTCACATGCTTCAGCTGGCCAATCACAGCTACTAATACATTAGTAGGCATGGCTGGGATGGCTTAAGGCACACCAGTTAAACGCTTGTTGATTGGCTGATGAAAGCCCGCCATTAAAAGCGCGCCATTACATACAAAACAGGAAATAAAATAACCGAACACGGATTTTAAACCCGACCATACAGTACATTTTTTGGGTCCGTGTAGCAAAAATCCAATTATCCGGTACGGACCCGAATAATACAGTACGTGTTCGCTCAACACTAGTCCTAATTAGCAATGATCAATCATTCAGGACCCGTAAGCCGCATTAGTAATTAATGGAAGAGATACGACATTTGAAGGTAGAAGACTCTTGGACCCTTGTAACTATTGACGCCAACTCATTGTACACAAGCATTAACCAGAAGGATGGACTGAAAGGCGTCAAAAAAGCTTTATGTGAAGGTACAGATCTAAAACAGGTTCAAATCAATTATATACTTGAAGGTTTAAAATTAGCAATGGCCAGTAATTATTTCTGGTATGATAACAACTTCTTCGTACAATCTAAAGGAGTTGCGATGGGACTCGTTATGCCCCCAGCGTCGCAAATTTGTTAATGAACATGCTCGAGGAACAAATGATATACGGCACTAACAGACCACACCTTCGATTCTATCATCGCTACATAGACGATATAATCATGTTATGGAGCGGCACACAGAACTCTTTAGACTCCTTTATAGAAGAATTGAATAATAACATATATAAAAAGGTGTAATCAAATAACCAAATAACTCGGTCCAATCAACCACACAAACAGCGCTAACAGATGAATGGATATATATTAAGATCTATATTCTCAACAGGCAAAGGTGTAATACAACACAAATGTCCGTATAGCAGTCCAAATTGGTTACGGGAAGGGTGTGAAGGAACTTGGATACACCACAATTCGACCAAACACCGGTGCTCCCCCCCTCTCCTCTGGAACTCACCAGATGATTGGTAAAACAGGGCCTCCTCATATGTGAATTCAAATCACCAACAGGACCACTTCACCTTCCACCAACTTGGATCTCCTCTCATATCCTATTAGCCTTCATATGTCACTCCATTCATGATGGCATGTAAATGAAGAATGAGGGACATATAGTGTAATACCGCAAGGTTTATTGATTAAAACACACCAATATGGCCCCACTCCCCTCCAGATGTCTACTTACAATTTCAGATCTGAATGAAGGCATTCAAAATTTGCATATATAGACGCATAATGACTATTTCTTAGTTTAGCCAGGCGTCAATCTGTTCACAAGGCGACCGCGCACACATGCCCTAAAGGCCTGTGGGCATGTGTGCGCGGTCGCCTTGTGAACAGATTGACGCCTGGCTAAACTAAGAAATAGTCATTATGCGTCTATATATGCAAATTTTGAATGCCTTCATTCAGATCTGAAATTGTAAGTAGACATCTGGAGGGGAGTGGGGCCATATTGGTGTGTTTTAATCAATAAACCTTGCGGTATTACACTATATGTCCCTCATTCTTCATTTACATGCCATCATGAATGGAGTGACATATGAAGGCTAATAGGATATGAGAGGAGATCCAAGTTGGTGGAAGGTGAAGAGGTCCTGTTGGTGATTTGAATTCACATATGAGGAGGCCCTGTTTTACCAATCATCTGGTGAGTTCCAGAGGAGAGGGGGGGAGCACCGGTGTTTGGTCGAATTGTGGTGTATCCAAGTTCCTTCACACCCTTCCCGTAACCAATTTGGACTGCTATACGGACATTTGTGTTGTATTACACCTTTGCCTGTTGAGAATATAGATCTTAATATATATCCATTCATCTGTTAGCGCTGTTTGTGTGGTTGATTGGACCGAGTTATTTGGTTATTTGATTACACCTTTTTATACATTATTTTTACTAAAACAGCAGCTGAGACCTTTGGGGTCACATTTACATATCTCCTATACTATCTTGAGTTTTGAGTTTAGCGCGGGGTGAGTGTGTGTTTTGCAACCAAGTTGGTATTACAATTATTCTACACTCCTTGTTATCAATAACATATATGGTATGAAGTTTACGGGAAACTACAATTTGGAACAAATTGATTTTCTAGACCTCCAAATATTTAAAGAAAACAATTATTTGCAAACAAGGACCCACTTCAAGCCTACTGACAAAAACGGGTACATACCCATGTCGAGCTGCCACCATCCCAAGTGGAAGCAAAACATACCGAAAGGACAATTTATGAGGATCAGACGAAATTGTTCCAAATTAGAAGATTTTGAATCCCAGGCGGAACAATTAACCACCAGATTTGAAGAAAAGGGATACCAAAGATCCACCTTGGAAGTGACCAGGAATAAAGTAAAAAATATGGCTAGAGAAGATCTATTTAATAATAATAGAAGAAAGAATGAGGGGAACTTCGACTGTGCATTTATCACAGAGTATAACGCACAATACAAGTCAGTCGAAAAGATTTTTAAAAAATATTGGCCAATTTTAAAATCAGATAAGGCTTTTTCTAAAATTTTACCTAACAAACCGAGATTTATATACAGGAGAGCTCCCACGTTGAGAAACAAATTGATTCACAACTAGTGTTGAGCGAACACAGACTGTATTATTCGTGTTCGTACCGAATAATTGGATTTTTGTTATTTTTGTTGTTTTGTTTCGGTCATTTTATTTCCGGGTTTGTATGTAATGGCGCGCTTTTAATGGCGGGCTTTCAACAGCCAATCAACAAGCATTTAACTGGTGTGCCTTAAGCCATCCAAGCCATGCCTACTAATGTATTAGTAGCTGTGATTGGCCATCTGAAGCATGTGACCATGTTTTTATAAGTTCGAGAGCCCCCAGCGTGCCGCATCATTCTGCTGTAGATTAGGGACAGAGCACACATCATACGTGCTGGCTGCTGATAAGGGACAGACAGTGAAAAATTGTATTGTGTCCGAAAAGAATACAGGGTCAGGTCGGAGTGCAGGCAGGGCATTTTAGGGCATTTTAGGGCGAGGCTGGAGAATAGGCAGGGTCAGTGTTCTACATCAATTTTGCTGTGTGTGGGGTGGTGCAGTGAACACAATCTTTTTGCCCGCTGAGGAGGAGGGAGAAAAAAATCTATTTTTATCAGTCAGTTGTGTGCAGCGTTTTTGCTTCAGTGCTGACTGTGATAACACACTGCTGTGTTCACATGTGCTATTATTGACTGATTTAAAATTTTATACACTTTTTTCTATTCCACTATTCAATATACACCCTTTTGGGTTAAAAAAATTAAATTGTGGCATAGTCTGTACTAAGCTCTTTAAAAATTACAAACTTAAAGGGGAATTTTCTTTTTTTTTCCCTTCATAGCCTGCAGCAGAGCTGACTGACATAAGACACTGCTGTGTTCACATGTGCTAGTGATTTTCAATATTATACACTTTTTTCTATTCCACTATTCAATATACACCCTTTTGGGTTAAAAAAATTAAATTGTGGCATAGTCTGTACTAATCTATTTAAAAATTACAAACTTAAAGGGGAATTTTCTTTTTTTTTTACCTTCATAGCCTGCAGCAGAGCCGACTGACATAAGACACTGCTGTGTTCACATGTGCTAGTGATTTTCAATATTATACACTTTTTTCTATTCCACTATTCAATATATACACCCATTTGGGTTAAAAAAAAAATTAAATTGTGGCATAGTCTGTACTAAGCTATTTAAAAATTACAATACTTAAAGGGGAATTTTCTTTTTTTTTCCCTTCATAGCCTGCTGCAGAGCTGACTGACAATGCTGTGTTCACATGTGCAATTGAAAAATCACCAATTTTATATCATATTTTCTATTCCGCTATTCAATCTACACCCTTTGGGGTAAAAAGAATTAAATTGCGGGATAGTCTGTATCGGTACGTGTGAGATACACCTTTCCAATTTTTGAGGCTCATCTTACACCGCCGAGGATTGCAGGGTGCTTCAGTTTGCCTCCTGCCTGTTCCCAACTCCTCCTACTTCTCATCCTGCCTTTAGGGTACAAAAAATAGTAATGAGGGCCTAGTCTGTGTCTGTACGTGTGAGATAGATACACCTTTTGATATCATATTTTCTATTCCACTATTCAATCTACACCCTTGGGGTAAAAAGAATTAAATTGCGGCATAGTCTGTATCGGTACGTGTGAGATACACCTTTCCAATTTTTGGGGCACATCTTATACCGCCGAGGATTGCAGGGTGCTTCAGTTTGCCTCCTGCCTGTTCCGAACTCCTCCTACTCCTCATCCTGCCTTTAGGGTACAAAAAATAGTAATCAGGGCCTAGTCTGGGTCTGTACGTGTGAGATAGATACACCTTTTGATATCATATTTTCTATTCCGCTACTCAATCTACACCCTTGGGGTAAAAAGAATTAGATTGCGGGATAGTCTGTATCGTTACGTGTGAGATACACCTTCCAATCTTTTGGGGCGCATCTTCCACCGCCGAGGATTGCAGGGTGCTTTAGTTTGCCTCCTGTTCCGAACTCCTCCTACTCCTCATCCTCATCCTGCCTTTAGGGTACAAAAAATTGTAATCGGGGCCTAGTCTGTGTTTGTACGCGTGAGATACACCGTTTTATAAAATTGTTTCTATTCCGCTATTCAATATACACCCTGTTTGAGTGTAAAAAATTAAATTACGGCATAGTCTGTATCGGTACATGTGAGATACACCTTTTTAAATTTGTTTGGCGCATCTCCTTCCACCGCCGAGGATTGCAGGGCGCTTCAGTTTGCCTCCTGTTCCGAACTCCTCCTACTCCTCTTCCTCTTCCTCATCCTGCATTTAATGTACAAAAAATTGTATTTGGGGCCTAGTCTGTGTTTGTACGTGTGAGATACACCGTTTTATACATTTTTTTCTATTCCGCTATTCAATATACACCCTGTTTGAGTGTAAAAAATTAAATTACGGCATAGTCTGTATCGGTACATGTGAGATACACCTTTTTAAATTTGTTTGGCACATCTCCTTCCACCGCCGAGGATTGCAGGGCGCTTCAGTTTGCCTCCTGTTCCGAACTCCTTCTACTCCTCTTCCTCATCCTCCCTTTAGGGTATGAAAAATTGTAATCGGGGCCTAGTCTGTGTTTGTACATGTGAGATACACCGTTTTATATACTTTTTCTATTCCGCTATTCAATATACACCCTTTTGGGGTGAAAAAAATTAAATTTGCGTCATACTTTGCATATTTGACTGTGAGATGCACCCGTTGTATTTGTATACAGTTTTGCTATTCCGCTATTTAATAAACCCACTTTTGGGGTAAAAATAAATAAATTGCGGCATAGTTTGCATATTTGGCTGTGAGATACACCCGTGCGATACTGTTGTTGTTTTGTTCCGCTATTCAATAAACACCTTTCTAGGGCAAGATCATAAATTACAGAAATATGAGGAGACCGTCAAATAGGGGCCGTGGCCTGGGTCGTGGTGCTGCTGGTAGAGCTCCTGTTGCAAGGAGAGGACGTGGTCGATCTGTGCCAGCTACACGCACAAGTGAAACACCTTCCTCAAGTGTGAGTAGGCGACAGAACCTGCAGCAGTATTTGGTAGGGCATCATGCGCCTCTAGAAGTGATGAGGCCAGAAGAAGTACAGGCGATAGTAGATTGGGTTGCTGACAGTGCCTCCAGTTCCTTCACATTGTCTCCCACCCAGTCTACTGCAGAAAGGTCAGAGTTGGCACCTGCAGCCAATGTCCAACCGTCTTTCACCTCACCCCCTTGCAAATCAGGCAAGCAGTCTGAGCCCCAAGTCAGGCAGCAGTCTCTTCTTCTTTTTGATGACTCTGTCAGCAGGGTTTCCCAGGGCCATCCACCTAGCCCTGCCCCAGAAGTGGAAGAGATTGAGTGCAGCGATGCCTAACCACTTATTTCTCAAGATGAGTACATGGAAGGACCATCGCAGCACGTCTCCGATGATGACGAAACGCAGGTGCCAACTGCTGCGGCACTCAGAATTGTGGAGACCGACAAGGAGGGCAGGGGTGAAGACTGGGTGGAAGATGATGTGGAGGACGATGAGGTCCTCGACCCCACATGGAATGAAGGTCATGCAGGTGACCTGAGTAGTTTGGAGGAAGAGGCGGTGGTCGCACAGAGCCACCAGCACAGCAGAAGAGGGAGCAGGGTGCAGAAGCAGAGCGGCCGTGCCCTAGACACTACGCCTGCTACTGCCCAATGCAGCAAGGGACCGAGCGCACCAAAGCCAGCTCAAAGGAGTTCTCTAGCGTGGAAGTTCTTCAGAAAATGTGCTGATGACAGGACACGAGTGGTTTGCACCCTGTGCAATCAGAGCCTGAAGCGAGGCATAAACATTCTCAACCTGAGCACAACCTGCATGACCAGGCATCTAAGTGCAAAGCACGAGCTTCAGTGGAGTAAACACCTTCAAAACCAAGAAAGGTCTCTGGCTCCTCCTGCTTCCTCTTCTGCTGCAGTCTCGGCCTCTCCATCCACCTCTGTAGTGATACTGGCACCTGTCACCCCGCAAACAGACTATCTGTCAGCAACACCACCACCTGGGTCACCAACCATCTCCACAATGTCCTGTGGAAGCGTTCAGCTTTCCATCTCCCAAACACTTCAGAGGAAGAGGAAGTACCCCCCTACCCACCCGCAATCCCTGGCCCTGAATGCAAGCATTTCAAAATTCTTGGCCTTTGAAATGCTGTCATTCCGTCTGGTGGAGACGCACAGTTTTAAAAGCCTTATGTCGGTGGCTGTCCCACAGTACGTCGTGCCCAGCCGCCACTACTTTTCCAGGCAAGCCATCCCTTCCCTGCACAACCAAGTGGGGGAAAAAATCAGGTGTGCACTGCGCAACGCCATCTGTGCCAAGGACCACCTAACTACCGATACGTGGACCAGTAAGTACGGTCAGGGGCGTTATATCTCCCTAACGGCACACTGGGTAAATGCAGTGGCGGATGGGCCTGAGGCGGATAGCAATTTGGCGCATGTCCTTCCACCACCGAGGATTGCAGGGCGCTTCAGTTTGCCTCCTGTTCCTAACTCCTCCTACTCCGCTTCCTCATCCTCTACCGCCTCCTCTTCCGTTCAGGGTAACACCTTCACCACCAACTTCAGCACAGCTAAGGGTAAACGACAGCAGGCAGTTTTAAAACTTGCCTGTTTGGGGGAAAAACCACACACCGCGCAGGAGTTGTGGAGGAGAATGGAACAGCAGACAAATGAGTGGTTGCTGCCAGCGAGCCTCAAGCCCGGCCTGGTGGTGTGTGATAACGGGCGAAATCTCATAGCAGCTCTGGGCCTAGCCGGTTTGACGCACATCCCTTGCCTAGTGCATGTGCTGAATTTGGTGGTGCAGAGGTTCCTTAAAAATTACCCCGATATGTCAGAGCTGCTGCAGAAAGTGCGGGCCGTCTGTGCGCACTTTCGGCGTTCTCACCCTGCTGATGCTCGCCTGTCAGCGCTGCAGTGTAACTTCGCCTCATATGCGACGTGCCCACAAGGTGGAACTTCACCTTGCACATGCTGGAAAGACTGTGTGAGCAGCAGCAGGCCATAGTGGAGTTTCAGCTGCAGCACGCACGCATGAGTCGCTCTGCGGAACAGCACCACTTCACCACCAATAACTGGGCCTTAATGCGAGACCTGTGTGCCTTGTTGCGCTGTTTTGAGTACTCCAGCAACATGGCCAGTGCCGATGACGCCGTTGTCAGCTTAACTATCCCACTTCTATGCCTCCTTCAAAAAACGATTCGGGCGATGATGGAAGAGGATGTGGCACAGGAGGAGGAGGAGGAGGATGAAGAGGTAACATTTCCAAGGCTTTCAGGGCAGTCATTTGCAAGTGGCTCCGAGGGTGGGTTCCTGCACCCACAAACGCCAGGGCCACAATTGTCCAGCAGGGGCACAGTTCTGGAGGATGAGGAGGAGGAGATGGAGGAGGAGATGGAACCATGTTCACAGCAGGGTGGCACCCAGGCCAGCTCATGGCCATCACTGGTGCGTGGCTGGGGGGATACAGAGGACACAGACGATACACCTCCCACAGAGGACAGCCTTTCGTTGCCTCTGGGCAGCCTGGCACACATGAGCGATTACATGCTGCAGTGTCTCCACAACGACCGCCGAGTTGCCCACATTCTAACTTGTGCTTATTACTGGATGGCCACGCTGCTGGATCCCCGTTACAAGGACAACGTACCGTCCTTAATTCACTCACTGGAGCGCGATCGCAAGATGCGCGAGTACAAGCGCACGCTGGTAGACGCGATGCTGCTGGCATTCCCACCTGACAGCGGGGCAACAGTGGAAGCACAAGGCCAAGGCAGAGGAGGAGGAGGAAGAGGTCGCCAACGCAACCAGGGCACCGCCAGCACCTCAGAAGGCAGGGTTAGCATGGCCGAAATGTGGAAAAGCTTTGTCAGCACGCCACAACAAAGAGCAGCACCAGCAGCTCATATGGAACGTCTTAGCAGGAAGCAGCATTTCACCAACATGGTGGAGCAGTATGTGTGCACACGCCTACATGTAGTGAATGACGGGTCTGCCCCCTTCAACTTCTGGGTCTCCAAATTGGGCACATGGCCTGAGCTTGCCCTTTACGCCTTGGAGGTGCTGGCGTGCCCTGCAGCCAGTGTATTATCTGAACGTGTATTTAGCACGGCTGGGGGCGTTATCACAGACAAGCGCAGCCGCCTGTCCAGAGACAATGTGGACAAGCTCACGTTCATTAAAATGAACCAGGCATGGATCCCACAGGACTTTTCCGTACCTTGTGCAGAATAGAGATGGATACCGACCTTACCCAGCCATTGTTCTATTTTTGATCTTTCTCACTCTTTTGGGGTGTACCCTCATTTAAAATGACTGAAAAAAAGCAGTGTTGGCTACCTCGTCCTCCTCCACCGCCGCTTCCACCTACACCACCCATAGGTGTGCGCAGCCTATTGCATTAGGGTGTGCACCCCAAAGTTTAAATACATATGAATGTGTTTGCCTACATGTATATGGCCCCGGTACATTACTCTCCCTGCTGGCAAAGTGAAATAGAAGTGTGTGGCACTTCTCTTATGGCAGAGCAGGTCGGAGGGAGATCTTTCCCATCTCCTCACTGGCAAACAGAGCGATAATGCTATTGTGCCCTAGATGATTAGGGTGTGCCCAGGCACATTCGGCACACCCTGTGCACACGCCTATGACACCGCCACATCCACCACCACCTCAACCTCCCTCCTACTCCATATGGGCCTCGTCCTTCACAGATGAAGAACATTGTTTTATTTTTCAGTTTTTTTTTTGTTGTTTTAAGTTATTTCCCTATCCACATTTGTTTGCAGAGCACTTTTCATGCTCTTAACTACGTTTTGCTGCCATTTGCAGCACTCTAGCCCTTTCCATTGGTGTTTTAGGGCCATTTTAGTGCCTGAAAGTTCGGGTCCCCATTGACTTCAATGGGGTTCGGTGTCCGGGTAAAGTTCGGAAAAAGTCCGGGACACGGACCCGGACTTTTTTTTCAAGTTCGGCTGAACCCGCCAAACACGGACATCCAGGTGTCCGCTCAACTCTAATAGAGATGTATAGAACTGTTCGCCGGCGAACAGTTCCCGGCGAACTTAGCATGTTCGCGTTCGCCGCTGCCGGCGAACATATGCGATGTTCGGTCCGCCCCCCATAAGACATCATTGAGGCAAACTTTGACCCTGAACTTTACAGTCAGCAGACACATTTCCAGCCAATCAGCGTACCTCCCTCCCACACCCTCCCACCTCCTATAAATAAGCAAGGGCAGCATCCATCTTAGATCATTCTGAAGCAGTGTGTGTAGTGAGAGTAGGGAGAGCTGCTGCTGCTGCTGCTGCTGTTAAGCTAGGGACAGTTAGTCAGTGTTCCTGGTCTTGCAGTGTTCTTGGTCCACTACTGCTGTAATATCAGCACCCCAAAAAGCCCTTCTAAGGGCTGGTATTTGTGTTTTTTTTTTTTTTTATATATATATATATATATATACCTAGCGTCCCCAAAAGCCCTTTTAAGGGCTGGTAATTGAGTTGTTCTTTCATATATATATATATCTATATCTATCTAGTGTCCCCAAAAGCCCTTTTAAGGGCTGGTAATTGAGGATTTTTTTATTTATATATATACATATATATATATATATATATATAGTGTCCCCAAAAGCCCTTTTAAGGGCTGGTAAGGTAATAGATTTTTTTCTTTATATATATATCTATATATATCTATTGTACACTGCAGTTGCCTGCCCGCTGTGTGTGAGAGGCCACAGACCTACCACAGACTGTACTGTGTGCACACCACACTCATTTCGGGTGGCACAGGCACAGTACCTGGCATTTTAAAAAATATTTTTTTTTCCTCTGTCATAATTGCAGTGAGTGCTGTGTCAGGTCCACAGAGTGCACTGTACCCACTGCAGTGCACTGCCCACCACTGATATATATACGTTGGCACAGCATCTTGTTGCAATAAATTGAAAAAAAAAATATTTTTTATTATTGCAGTTGCCTGGGCTGCCAGTGACTGTCAGGTCCACAGAGTGTACTGTGCCCACTGCAGTGCCACTGTGTGCCCACCCACCACTGATATATAAGGTGGCACAGCAGCTTGCAAAGTAAAAAAAATATATATATTTTTTTAAATTGCAGTTGCCTGGGTGCCAGTGACTGCTGTCAGGTCCACAGAGAGTGTACTGTGCCACTGCCCACCCACCACTGATATATAAGGTGGCACAGCAGCTTGCAAAGTAAAAAAAAATATATATTTTTTAAATTGCAGTTGCCTGGGTGCCAGTGACTGCTGTCAGGTCCACAGAGAGTGTACTGTGCCACTGCCCACCCACCACTGATATATAAGGTGGCACAGCAGCTTGCACTCATAGTACAACAGTAACAACACATTAAAAAAAAAATGACAGGCAGAGGCAGGCCACCCCGCAAGGGCCGTCGTGGTGCTGTGATTTCCTTAGGCCCTAGAATAATGCCCAGTGTTCAGAGGCCACCACAGACCCTGAACTCAAAAAATTCTGAGGCCATAGTTGACTGGCTTACACAGGACACCCAATCGTCTACAGCTTCCGCTCGGAACCTTAATGCACCATCCTCCTCCAGCTCAGCTTCGGGCACCTCTCAATTTACCACTCGCCAGCCCGCCGGCACCACCACCAACACTAGCACCACAGCCGCTTCACTTGATCCGTCAGAGGAGTTATTTTCACATCAGTTTGAAGAAATAAGTGATGCGCAGCTATTAGTGCCAGAGGATGTAGATAACGGGGATATGTCTCAGTCAGGCAGCATTATACACATGGACGTACATTGTGATGATGATGATGTTGTACCTGCTGCTGCTGCCTTTGCTGAGTTGTCAAGTGAAGCGGCTGATGATGACGATGTGTCTGTGGATGTCACCTGGGTGCCTGCTCGAAGAGCAGAAGAAGAGGGGGAAAGTTCAGATGGGGAGACAGAGAGGAGGAGGAGACGAGTTGGAAGCAGGGGGAGGAGGTCATCGCAAGGAGCTAGTGGCGCAGTCAGACAGCATGTAGATTCGGCACCCGGAGTCAGCCAGACAGCACGCCAATCAACGCAAGCTGTTGCCACCACCAGAATGCCGTCCTTGCAAAGCTCAGCAGTGTGGCATTTTTTTTGTGTGTCTGCCTCTGATATCAGCGATGCCATTTGTAACCTGTGCCAAAAGAAACTGAGTCGTGGGAAGTCCAACACCCACCTAGGTACAACTGCTTTGCGAAGGCACATGATCTCACATCACAAACGCCTATGGGATCAACACATGAGTAAAAGCAGCACACAAACTGAAAGCCACCATCCTCCTCCTGGTCCAGCATCTTCAGCCACGTCAACCACTGCTGTCCTCCATGCCCCCTATCAACAACCCGCCCCTCCGCCTCTCACCTTCAGCAGTTCCTGCTCGTCACCTGCCCACAGTCAGGTGTCTGTGAAGGAAATGTTTGAGCGTAAAAAGCCAATCTCGCAGAGTCACCCCCTTGCCCGGCGTCTGACAGCTGGCTTGTCGGAACTCTTAGCCCGCCAGCTTTTACCATACAAGCTGGTGGAGTCTGAGGCCTTCAAAAAATTTGTCGCTATTGGGACACCGCAGTGGAAGGTACCCGGCCGAAATTATTTTTCACAAAAGGCAATCCCCAACCTGTACTCTATTGTGGAAAAGGAAATCATGTCACGTCTGGCACACAGTGTTGGGGCAAGGGTCCATCTGACCACTGATAGCTGGTCTGCAAAGCACGGTCAGGGCAGGTATATAACGTACACTGCGCATTGGGTAAACCTGCTGGCGGCTGCCAAGCATGGAATGCGTGGCTCTGCTGCAGAGGAGTTGGTGACACCGCCACGACTTGCAGGCAGGCCTGCTGCCACCTCCTCTACTCCTCCTACTCCATCCTCTTTGCTAACCTCCTCGGCTGAGTCCTCTTCTGCTGTTGCGTCTTGCTCCACACCAACTGCACCCCCCCAGCTCCCCAGGGGCTATTCCACATGCCGGATACGACAGTGTCACGCTGTCTTGGGGTTGACTTGCCTGAAAGCAGAGAGTCACACCGGACCAGCACTACTGTCCGCCCTGAATGCACAGGTGGATCAGTGGCTGACCCCGCACCAACTGGAGATCGGCAAAGTGGTGTGTGACAACGGGAGCAATTTGTTGGCGGCATTGAATTTGGGCAAGTTGACACATGTGCCGTGCATGGCACATGTGTTGAATCTGATTGTGCAACGTTTTGTGCAGAAGTACCCAGGCTTACAGGACGTCCTCAAGCAGGCCAGGAAGGTGTGTGGCCATTTCAGGCGTTCCTACACGGCCATGGCGCACTTTGCAGATATTCAGCGGCGAAACAACATGCCAGTGAGGCGCTTGATTTGCGACAGCCCGACACGTTGGAATTCAACACTGCTAATGTTCGACCGCCTGCTCCAACAAGAAAAAGCGGTCAACGAGTATTTGTATGACCGGGGTGCTAGGACAGCCTCTGCGGAGCTGGGTATTTTTTTGCCACGCTACTGGACGCTCATGCGCAATGCCTGTAGGCTCATGCGTCCTTTTGAGGAGGTGACAAACTTAGTGAGTCACACTGAAGGCACCATCAGCGACATCATCCCATATGTTTTTTTCCTGGAGCGTGCCCTGCGAAGAGTGCTGGATCAGGCCGTAGATGAGCGTGAAGAGGAAGAGGAAGAGTTGTGGTCACCATCACCACCACCAGAAACAGCCTTACCATCGATTGCTGGACCTGCGGGAACACTGGAAGAGGAGTGTGAGGAAGAGGAGTCAGAGGAGGAATGTGGCTTTGAGGAGGAGGAACACCAACCACAGCAGGCATCCCAGGGTGCTCGTTGTCACCTATCTGGTACCCGTGGTGTTGTACGTGGCTGGGGGGAAGAACACACCTTCAATGACATCAGTGAGGACGAGGAATTGGACATGAGTAGCTCGGCATCCAACCTTGTGCAAATGGGGTCTTTCATGCTGTCATGCCTGTTGAGAAACCCTCGTATAAAAAGGCTGAAGGAGAACGACCTGTACTGGGTGGCCACGCTACTAGACCCCCGGTATAAGCAGAAAGTCTGTGATATGTTACCCAATTACCGGCAGTCGCAAAGGATGCAGCAGCTACAAAATAAGTTAAAAACTATGCTTTACACAGCGTATAAGGGTGATGTCACAGCACAACGGGAATCCAACAGGGGAAGAGGTGAAAGTAATCCTCCTCCTACCACCACAACCACGCCGGCAAGGACAGGACGCTTTACAGACGTCTTGTTGATGGAGGACATGCAGAGCTTTTTTAGTCCTATGCATCGCCACAGCCCTTCGGGGTCCACCCTCAGAGAACGACTCGACCGACAGGTAGCAGACTACCTTGCCTTAACTGCAGATATCGACACTCTGAGGAGCGATGAACCCCTTGACTACTGGGTGTGCAGGCTTGACCTGTGGCCTGAGCTATCCCAGTTTGCCATTGAACTTCTGGCCTGCCCCGCTTCAAGTGTGCTGTCAGAAAGGACCTTCAGCGCAGCAGGAGGTATTGTCACTGAGAAGAGAAGTCGCCTAGGTCAAAAAAGTCTTGATTACCTCACGTTTATTAAGATGAATGAGGCATGGATCCCGAAGGGACTGACAGTGGGGGATGCATTTGACTAAAAAAGGCCTGGTGATGACTGAGATGCCTTGGTCTAAAAATGGTCCACACGCTGCTGTATATAATCATTCTCTGCATGCCGGATGACTTACGTGACGTCTCCGCCACCAACTACGGTTCAAGCCGCAATGTTTTAGTGCACTTTCTGCCTTAAAACCTCAATTTTTCAGGCCGCTGCTACAGCGGCGGCTGCAACAATACCTACTTTTTCATGCATGTGTACATGCCTAATTTTTCTGGCCTCTGGTGCTACACTGTGGCTGCAAAAAAACAAAAAAAAAGGCACATACATGTGTCAATTCCCCTTCGTGATCGTTACCTTGTCGTGGTGAAGGGGCTTGCGTATCACAATGAAGCGATCACCTCTAGGATTGTGTTGGCACACCCCAGATGATAAGGTCGTTGCTTCATTGTGTACAGACCAAAAGCGATCCGCAGGATAATTTTTCATAAAAAAAAACATTCATTTTCTTTCATTCTTTCTGCGGAGCTGGGTATTTTTTGGCCGCGTTACTGAATGCTCATGAACAATGGCTGTAGGCTCATGCGTCCTTTTGCGGAGATGACAACCCTGGTCGAACCCAAGGCAACATCATCGACCTCATCCCATATGCGTTTTTTCTGGAGCGTGCCCTGCGAAGAGTACTGGATCAGGCTGTAGATGAGCATGAAGAGGAAGAGTTGTGGTCCTCATCACCACCAGAAGCAGCCTTGTCGTTGTCAATTGCTGGACCTGTGGCAACGCAGAGAGAGGAGTCTGAAGAAGAGAAGTCAGAGGAGGAAGGTGGCTTTGAGGAGGTGGAATACCAGCCACAGCAGGCGTCCCAGGGGGCTTGTTCTCACCTTTCGGGGACCCTTGGTGTTGTATGTGGCTGGGTGGAGGAAGAGACCTTCAATGATGTCAGTGAGGACAAGGAACGGGACATGGCTAGCTTGGTATCCAACCTTGTGCAAATTGGGAGTTTGCGGTTGTGCAAATGGACTGACTGACTGTTAAACGGGGAGTTTGGTCTGTCAGAGTTTGGTCTGTCACTGTGAAGCGGGCGACGGGCGTAACCCTTACACTACTTGACCGATAAAACATCATACCTGATCGTATTCACACACTGGATGTTTTAGTGCTGGTTTACACTGCCGCTACCACTAAAGTAGCGTCGCTTCCAGTGCGACTTTGGCGCGACTTAGCGCGACTTTGGCGCGACCTCATCGCGAGGTGACTTTTTATTTGGCCAATCACAATATCATGTTTTGTGACCGTCACCTAATTTCCTTTTCCTGTTTTTTGTTTTACATATTTCCCCATGTGTGCAGTGTTGTCTGTGTCATAGCTCAACTGATAGGCATGTTTGCCTTGGCATATCATATTTCAGCTTGCCAGAAAGAAAAAAAGACAGCTGGAAAGACACTGCATTAGTTTTCTACTAAAAATTATAAGAAAAATGCTGTTTTTTTTGGGTTGTGGACATACTACAGAGCTGAAACTTGACAGGTACACTTTTTAGACCCCCCAGACACTAAATACAAAAAATGACATGCCTGCCTAAAAAAATGCCCGATAAATGCCTGCAAGAGAAAAAGCCAGCCGCAGAGAAGCCGTATTCCTGAAAATATAAGAAAAATGCTGTTTTTTAGGGGTTCTGGACATGCTACAGAGCTGAAAATTGACAGGTACACTTTTTAGACCCCCCAGACACTAAATACAAAAAATGACATGCCTGCCTAAAAAAATGCCAGCTAAATGCCTGCAAGAGAAAAAGCCAGCCGCAGAGAAGCCGTATTCCTGAAAATATAAGAAAAATGCTGTTTTTTAGGGGTTCTGGACATGCTACAGAGCTGAAAATTGACAGGTACACTTTTTAGACCCCCCAGACACTAAATACAAAAAATGACATGCCTGCCTAAAAAAATGCCCGATAAATGCCTGCAAGAGAAAAAGCCAGCCGCAGAGAAGCCATATTACTGAAAATATAATAAAAATGCTGTTTTTTAGGGGTTCTGGACATGCTACAGAGCTGAAACTTGACAGGTACACTTTTTAGACCCCCCAGACACTAAATACAAAAAATGACATGCCTGCCTAAAAAAATGCCCGCTAAATGCCTGCAAGAGAAAAAGCCAGCCGCAGAGAAGCCGTATTCCTGAAAATATAAGAAAAATGCTGTTTTTTAGGGGTTCTGGACATGCTACAGAGCTGAAAATTGACAGGTACACTTTTTAGACCCCCCAGACACTAAATACAAAAAATGACATGCCTGCCTAAAAAAATGCCCGATAAATGCCTGCAAGAGAAAAAGCCAGCCGCAGAGAAGCCGTATTACTGAAAATATAATAAAAATGCTGTTTTTTAGGGGTTCTGGACATGCTACAGAGCTGAAACTTGACAGGTACACTTTTTAGACCCCCCAGACACTAAATACAAAAAATGACATGCCTGCCTAAAAAAATGCCCGCTAAATGCCTGCAAGAGAAAAAGCCAGCCGCAGAGAAGCCGTATTCCTGAAAATATAAGAAAAACGCTGTTTTTTAGGGGTTCTGGACATGCTACAGAGCTGAAAATTGACAGGTACACTTTTTAGACCCCCCAGACACTAAATACAAAAAATGACATGCCTGCCTAAAAAAATGCCCGCTAAATGCCTGCAAGAGAAAAAGCCAGCCGCAGAGAAGCCATATTCCTGAAAATATAAGAAAAATGCTGTTTTTTAGGGGTTCTGGACATGCTACAGAGCTGAAAATTGACAGGTACACTTTTTAGACCCCCCAGACACTAAATACAAAAAATGACATGCCTGCCTAAAAAAATGCCCGATAAATGCCTGCAAGAGAAAAAGCCAGCCGCAGAGAAGCCATATTCCTGAAAATATAAGACAAATGCTGTTTTTTAGGGGTTCTGGACATGCTACAGAGCTGAAACTTCACAGGTACACTTTTTAGACCCCCCAGATGCTAAATCCAAAGAAATTTTTTATTTTTATTTTTTTTTAATTTTTCCAATAATTGGCTCTCTATCAAAAAATTATAATTTTTAAGAACTTTTTTTTGCGTGATCCCTCTCCGGCATGCCACAGTCCAGGTGTTAGTCCCCTTGAAACAACTTTTCCATCACTATTGTGGCCAGAAAGAGTCCCTGTGTGTTTTAAAATTCGCCTGCCTATTGAAGCGAACGGCGAATTTTAGGTTCGCGACATCACTAAACTCTAATGACAAACACATGCATTTCATGAGCAATCCATAAAGCTCGTAGCAAAATCAAACACTCTTCTAGTCATCTCTTAACATAGTTATCATACCATATTGACCACGGGGCCTGCAATTGTTGCTCTCTAAGGTACTGGGCTTTATTTGTTGTGGTCAGAGGCTCATATGTGTTATGCGTTTGGGTTGTTGTAATGATGTCAATTAGCATTGGAGGAGTACTGGCTTTCCAGAGTCTAGTCAGTGAAAGCCTGGCTGCAAGAAGTACATGTATAATGGCCTTGCGAGTTGCCGGCGGTACAGTATATGGTTAGTGTTCAGATTGAAAATTGCTAGATCAGGAGAAAATGGAATATACAAGCCTGTAACGCCAGCCATTACTGAAAAGACATCTTTCCAAGAATTATGTAATCAGGGGCAGTCCCAGAGAATGTGTTTCAATGTTCCCACTTGGAAGCATCCTCCACATCATTTTGATGAGGTGTTCACTTTGTATTTTGCCAAAACCGATGAGTAGGGATGGGTTTCGTGTTCGAGTCGAACCTAAATTTGACTTGAACACAGCCCGTTTGCTGAGTGGCGAACAAATTAGCTTATTTGCGGGTACTTTCAGTTGCCGCATCCATAATGCACTGTGCACTGGCAGTGCATTATGTGATTAGCCAAAGCATGGACTCTGCCCTCCATGCTTTGGCCAAACAAATATTCTTTGCCATGATTGGCCAAAGGCAGGTGCCTTTAGCCAATCATGGCTCAGGCGTGGCTGTTAAACTCATTACACTTTCCCTGAAGGAATTCCACTTATAAATCACCCGCTGGCCAAGGGATTCTAAGAGGAACCCCATGCCAAAATAAAAAAATGCAGTAAAAATCCATACCAGACCCTTATCTGAGCACACAGCCTGGCTGGCCAGGATGGGGGTGGGGGCGAGCGAGTGCCCCCCTCCTGAACCATACCAGGCCACATGCCCTCAACATGGGGGGTGGGTGCTTTGGGGCAGAGGGGGCTCTGCCCCCCCCACCCCAAGGCCCCTTGCTCCCATGTTGATTGGGGACAGGGGTCTCTTCCCGACAACCGTCGGCTGTGGCTGTGGGAGGCTTATTTGAATCTGGAACCCCCTTTTAACAAGGGGGCCCCCAGATCCCGGCCCCCCTATGTGAATGGATATTAGGTACATCGTACCCCTACCTATTCACCCAAACATTGTACAAAAAAAAATAAAGAGGCCTTTATTAAAAAATCAAAATGAAAAAATAGTGTCCCCCTATGATCACGTCACCCGCCCGCAACCAAAAAATAGAAAAAAAAAAAGCTTCTTCTTCTCAAGACGCCTCCCGCGCTAATGAACTTTTTGAGTTTGACAGCTCTTTTATAGGGACCTGACATCACAAAACGCCCCATAATGCACTGCTCAGGTGCAGTGAATAAATTACATGACATCAGTAATTTATTCACTGCATCTGAGCAGTGCATTATGTGGTGCTCGTGACATCAGATCCCTATAAAAGAGCTGTCAAACTCAAACAGCTCATTAGTGCTGGAGGGTATTGCTGCTTGTTCTAATTCCCCTCATAATGTACTTGGGAAGGAAGGAACTAGTCCTTCAATTGTGACAGGATAGTTGCATAGTAGTAGTCTGTTAGGTCTGGTAAAGATGAGCCCCCTATGGATCTGTGTTTAATTAGCATATTTTACACACAACAAGGTTTCTTACATTGCCATATGCATTTAGTCATGAGGGTTTGTATTGAACTAAGATAGTAATTAGGGAGGGGCGTGGCTAGCGGGACATGTGAGCGGACGTGCTTTTGGCGGCTCTGAGCTCCCCTCGCTGTAATCCTGCTCCATCCTTGGAATCCTACGCTCCGTTTTCGTTTTTTCTTGCTGCGGGAGTTCGGTGCAGTGTTCTGGGTGCCTCCGGTTGCCATTTCGGTGGATGGGCAAGAGGAAAAAGCAGCCTCCGGCCAGGATGAGCGTTACCACCCGGTCCTGCCAAGATGGCCGCCGCTCCACCATGCCTCTGCCTTCCCCGGCCTCCACTCCGGATCTGTTTGGGGAGGCATCTGGAGCCTCTCCACCGCATTCACCGGGTGCCTCGGCTCCTCCGGAGCTTCTCTCCCAGACGTCCCCCAGCGCGGATGGGATGGATGACGATCCGGTGCAGGAACCCACCCTGAAGGACGTTCTGCAGGCCCTCAAGGTAAATCATTCCGATCTTATGGGGAAGGTGGCGGAGCTCAAGCTGGACATTACTATCATGCGCCAGGACATGAGCAAAGTCCGGGACCGGGTTACTGAAACGGAACGTCGCATTAGTGACTTGGAGGACACTGTACACCCCCTGGTCCCTGATTTGAGACAGTGCGGGAAGAGGCTTAAAAGTGTGGAGGACAAGATGGACGATTTGGAAAACCGTTTACGCCGTAATAACGTACGGCTGGTGGGGCTGCCAGAGCGGGTTGAGGGGTCTGACCCTGTGTCCTTCCTGGAAAGCTGGTTCCAGGAGGAATTTGGCCAAAATTCCCTGTCCGCATGCTTTGTGATTGAGCGGGCTCACAGGGTACCAGGTAGGCCTCTCCCTGTGGGCAGCCCCCCCCGCACAGTGATAATTCGCTTCCTGAACTACAGGGACAGGGACTCTATCCTTCGTTCTGCCAGGATTAAAGGGAACCTGAAGATTAACAATGCGGTGGTCTCTCTTTACCCAGATTACTCTCCTGTGGTCCGCACTCTGCGGGCTAAGTATCAACAAGCCAAGCAGATGCTCCGGGAAAGGGCTATGCAATACTCCATGATGTTTCCTGCTACCCTTCGAGTCACCTATCAAGATAAAGCACATTTTTTCCAGTCTCCTGCTGCTGTTGTTTCCTGGTTGGAGTCCCTGCCTCGCCAAGACCGGGGGTCTGGACACCGAGCCCCTGATACCTGATCTGTCTTCTCGGATGCTGTTTTGGTTCAGTTTGGTGATGGCCGTCTCCCGCCCAGGACCACTTGGACTCTTTTTCTGGGAGTGTTAGGATGCCTTACAGCCCTTCTGGTGAGGGGAGCTCCCCCTCCTAGAGCTAGGGGCTGCCTTGTTTTTGATTCCCCCTTGTTCTACATTTTTTTTTTCCCCTTGACTTGTTGAACACTACAGTTGTGTACTTTCCTTTGGTTACATGCTGGGGACATTGCCCAGGTTGGTCTTAGCCGACTGACCCTGGCTGGCCACGTTCTCTCGCTTCCAGTTCAAGTTTTTGGGATAAAGCCCGCGCCTAGTTTGTTTTTTTTTTTTGTTCTTTCTCTTTTGGGCGTCCGGGCAGGGGATTCTGAGGGGTTATTTTGTTTTTTCCCCCCTCCCCCCTCCTTTTTTCTCCCTGATTGTTTGTGTGCTGGGGGGCTGGGGCTGTTCTTTTTGTGAGCCCTGTCCCCCCTCTTGTCTTATGTCTTTTCTGTTTGGTTGGGTGTGTGTTTGTGTGTATGAGGTGTATGTGTGTGACTGTTTTTCTGTGGCCTTCCTCTGCCTCCGGGATCACGCTGTAATACCTGGGGATTTGGTTTGTTGGGATTTACAGCCCTTCATTGCTTATTTGTTGATTTATCTATGTCACGGGTCACGTGTGTCTCCTGGAACGTGAGGGGTCTGAACTCAAAATTTAAGAGGGCCATGTTGTTTGATTTCCTGAAGAGCCATAAGCCGCATGTCCTGTGTTTGCAGGAGACGCACCTGACTGGTTCTCGCACCCGTGCGCTACACAAATATTGGGTCTCTAGTTCCTACCACTCCACTTACTCTAATTACGCTAGGGGGGTCTCCATACTGATCCGTAAGGGGTTGCCCTTTGTGTGTTCCAGGGTGCTCACGGACCCGTTTGGCCGCTACATATTTTTACATTGCCAAATACATGCGGTACAGCTCCTCCTGGTGGTGGTGTACGTGTCTCCTCCTGTTACGGCTGCCTTCTTCTCGGACCTGAGTGTGGGGTTGGCTGAATTTCCCTGTGTTCCTACTCTCCTGTTGGGGGACTTTAATTCGGTCCTGGACCCTATCCTGGACCGCTTGCGGCCCCTCCAACATGAGTCTAGGCTGTTCAGTCAGTGGTGTGCCTCGGGTAACTATGTTGATGTCTGGCGCCTGCGCCACCCGGTGGCGAGGGTTTATTCTTGCCAATCTAGAACGTACAATGCTCTTTCCAGGCTTGACTATGCCCTGACTTCCTCTGACATGACACCTTTGGTTCACGCTGTGGACTACGTTGCTCAGACGCTTTCGGACCATTCTATGCTTACGGTTGAATTGATGTTGGGCCACAGGGTCGCTTTTCGGACGTGGAGGCTCAGCCCTTTATGGGTCTCTGCGCCTGAACTGCGGGACTTGGTCCTCCAGGATATGAATTCCTACTGGGAATTTAATGCTCACTCCTCTACCGCGGGGTCCCGCTGGGATGCCTTTAAGGCCTCTACTCGGGGCGCCTACATCTCCCGCATCGCGGCCCATCGCTGTTCCAGCCGGGCTGCTTTGCGTGAACTGGAAGGCTCCCTGGCTACTGCGCGTGCTCGTTACGCTGCCGACCCTACTCCGGTGCTCCGGGATGCCCTGGTTGGGGCTCATACGGCCCTTAAACTACACTTGATTGACATGACTCGTAAACAGCAACTGTATCTTGCTGCTAGACTGCATGAACATAGTGGGAAGAATGGTAAACTTCTGGCCTTTCTCTCCCGGGCGGATTACGTGGACCGATCGATTGCCCAGATTAGAACGACTGATGGTTCGGTAGTGGCGGACCCACTGCGAATTAATGAGACATTCCGCTCCTTTTACTCTGATTTATATTCGGAGCGGGGGGCGGTTGACGAGACCGAGCTTGTGGGGTTTTTGGACTCGCTGGTCTTTCCGGTGTTGTCCGATGCCCACAGGCTGATGTTGGACGCTCCTTTGACAACTAAGGAGATCGAGACGGCTATTGGCTCCCTGCCATCTAATAAGACACCTGGACTCGATGGCTTGCCCGCGGAATGGTACCAGGAGTACCCCGGGGATCTTGCCAGTAGATTGCGGGACCTATATAAGGTGGCCCTGGATGAGGGTGAACTCCCGGCATCTATGCGGGAGGCGCTCATCGTGGTACTCCCCAAACCGGACAAGGACGGCTTACTGTGTGACTCATATCGACCCATTTCGCTGCTTAACAGTGATGTGAAGATTCTTGCAAAACTTTTGGCTACCCGCCTCGCTAAAGCTATCACTACCCTTATCCATCCCGATCAGAATGGGTTCATGCCTGGGAAGAGCACGTATGATAATATTCGCAGGCTCCATGTACACCAATACACTGCAACTAAGGAGGCGAGGAGTGGCCTGGTGTTGTCTCTCGATATTCGGAAGGCCTTTGATACTGTGAGATGGGACTTCCTTTGGCAGGTTATGTCGAAGATGGGGTTTGGCCTCCAGTTTATCAGATGGGTGCGTCTGCTCTACTCAAGGCCGCTAGCCAGAATTTGTACGAATAAGGATGTGTCTGCGACCTTTTCCCTCCACCGTGGTACTAGGCAGGGCTGCCCTCTGTCGCCGCTACTGTTTGCCCTTGCCATTGAGCCGTTGGCTCTGGCGGTGCGGCAGACGGTGACGGTGGGTGGTATCCTTTGTGGCGGCCTGGAGGAGAAAATTTCGCTGTACGCGGATGATGCCCTCATTTATCTGGATGGCACCGAGTCCTCCTTTGAAGCCTTGCTGGGAGTGGTGGAGGAGTTCGGCGGGGTGTCCGGCCTTAGAGTGGGATGGGATAAATCGGTGGCTTTTCCGCTTGGCCCACCCGCGGATTATAGTTTTTTACAGCGTTTTGGCGTCTCCCTCTCTACAGCGTTTAAATACTTAGGGATACGGGTACACACGGATCTCCAGGTCTATAGCTCTTTGAATGTACAGCCTATTATCGCCCACATGGAGGTTCGGTTGCGTACCTGGTCTTCACTGCCACTGAATCTCATTGGCAGGATTAACATTTTTAAGATGATTTACTTACCTAAATTCCTTTATGTTTTTCGGGCTTCCCCAGTTTTTCTACCTAGGCGGTTGTTCAACAAAATTGACTCTGCCCTTACCTCCTTTTTTTGGCAGGGCTCCCGCCCTCGCATAGCCAGGTCCTCTCTCCAGGCCTCCAAATTCCAGGGGGGCCTGGCGTGTCCAGACCTTTATAAGTACTTCATTGCGTCCCAGCTTACGTACTTGTATGATGGCCTCGGCGATTCTCCGGGTAACTCCTCCACCATTCTCGTATTGGCCATGCATGGCTCGCAGGCACAGGCTACGGATGCCCTGCACAGATCTGTCCCTAGACGCTGCTCCCGTAACTCTCCTATGGAGGTAGGGTGGTTGGCCTGGCATGCTGGTAATAAGTTGTTAGTGGGGACGCCTGCTGTGTCTCCCAATGCCCCATTATGGGATAATCATAACTTCCCCGAGCTCTATGGTCATCCGGATTCGGGCTGGTGGTCTGGACTTGGGGTGACCCATGTCTCTCACGTCTTTCGGTCGTCTCATTTTGTTTCCTTTGATGACCTGAAGGCCCACCATGGTGTGAGCAACCGTTTTTTCTTTAAATACCTGTTATTACGCCACGCCGCCCGTGCACAGTTTGCGGGACTGACCCTGGAGCTCGGGGAATCCCCGATGGAGCTGTTATTGTCTATTGAAGGGATTAATAAAATGGTCACTACGTTTTATATGAGGCTGCAGGCGGCGGGTGCTGACCCGTTTAAAACGGCCATGGGCCGGTGGGTCGCGCTCTTGCCCGGCCTGACAGAGGAGACATGGGAGGAGGCCACGGAGGTTTGTTTTCAGGATCTTATTAGTTCGAATAATAGGTTAATACAGTTTAAATTTATCCATCATCTGCATTATACACCCCAGAAGTTGGTCCGCATGGGGGTAGCCCCGGGAGCCGCTTGCCCTAGGTGCGGCTGTCCTGCTGCGGACTTGCTCCACATGTTCTGGTCCTGTCCCCATGTTAAAGGTTACTGGACATCTATTTTTGCCTTTTTTACTAATAAACTGCACCTGTCGGTCCCTCTTACTCCTGAGGTAGGCCTGCTGGGAGTGTTGAATGACATTATACATCGTGTACGCCCTAGGATCCTGCTCCGCATCTTACTGTTCTATGCCAGGAAACTTATTTTGTTACATTGGAGGAGGGCTGAACCGCCTACCATGCAGGAGTTCTATACTTTGGTGCGCAGTGATGTTCCGCTTTATAAGCTAATTTATAAGAGTAGAGGGTGTCCTAAAAAGTTCACTAATGTCTGGCAGCCCTGGCTTGATGTGGAAGACTCGTATTGGGCAGATGCCCCTCTGCCCTCCAGCTTATCTCTCGACTGAGTCTGAGTAGCCCCGGATGTTATGCGATTTATATTTGTTTTATTACATGAGTTGTTTGTTCTATACCCCCCCCCCTTATCTTGGGGGGTGGGTACCTGGAGGTAGGGGTTGGTGTGTGAATGTGGATGTGTGGGTGTGTATGGTATGGTTAGTCTTGTTGGTATGTTCCCTTCTCCTCCCCCCCCCCCCCATCTCTGTGACAACCGGTTGGGAGTGTAGCCTCGCAGTTGCTTGGCCCTCCTGGCTCTTTGTGGTATGCATCACGTTTTTTCCCCTTCCCCCCCTTGTTTTGGGCCTTCAGGCCCCTCTCTGTTCCCCCCCCCCTCCCCCCCCCCTTCTGGGGTGTTAGGTTAGACTGTCTTCTGATACCCTTGTGTAATTTACATGCTTGCCTTACACTTGTTTTATGGGCAATGTTGCCCTTGTGTTTTCTTTTTGTTACTGTTATGCAAAAATTTAAATAAACACCTTTCAAAAAAAAAGATAGTAATTAGGAATACAGATTGGAAGAGATCTAAGTAAATAGAGGAGTTTGGGTAGTACAAGCATTTTGAATGCTGCTAGGCGGCCTGCCTAGGAGAATTCAAACTTTGATAGAGATTTAAGATCTAGCGCAAATTGTTGCTTATAATGAGAGAAGTTAGTATGGAACAGCTGATTAGTAGATTTAGTTAAAGTTATGCCCAGATATGCTATCCCCACATCATTCCATTGGTATGGGTAGATTGTGGATAACAGGTTTCTAGTTATCCCGTCTACTCCTAAGTCTAGAATATGGGATTTTGCATCATTGACCTTGTAAAAGGAGATGGCTCTAAAGTCTGCTAGAATATTTTGAATTTTAATTCTTTGTAGGGAGTTGAGAGGGTCAATGATCATGAGTATTACAATGTCTGCGAATAGACTTATTCAGTGGTCAGATTTCCCCAACTTTATCCCTGAGATAAGTGTGTCTGAGTGAAAGAGTTCCACCAATGGCTCTATAATCAAATTAAAAATTAAAAGGTGTAAGGGACAGCCCTGTCACGTACCATTTGATATACAGGAAGGTTGAGAAAGCATTTCATCTACATATACAGTATTTGTGGTAAGTGGTCATATAGAGGGCTGATCATATAGTGCAGATATGGCGGATAGGATCTTGTCTGCAAAATCAAATTTACCTAGGATTGCCCTGAGGTAACCCCATTGAACTCTATCAAATGCCTTTTCTGCATCCAGAGAGAGGAGCAGAGAAGGCATTCTAATGCGTTCTGCAAAATGTATGACAATAATTAGTCGCTTAGTTGTGTCTACTGATTGTCTTATTTTAGTAAACCCCACCTGGTCTCTGTGTTTAAGGGAGGGCATATAGTCCATGAGTCGTGTCGCTAATATTTTGGCATATAGCTTATAGCTTAGTAATAATGGTAATAACTCCCTGCTGACTCTGAGAGTTCTATTCCCATATATAATGAAACATTATATATAAGTCCATAAACATTAAAGTCCATATGTAAAATCCATAGGAAATGGTGCAATAGTATAATCCAAGTAAAATATTACACTCACTTGTTCAGAATGTTAAAAGCGCATTGTAAAATCAATCCGTGTAGGCGGCTGTACCAGTCTCAAATGTCCCCAGGCTCCACGCCGTGGAAACAAAGCGGCCGGACATCAAACACTTCCTGTACACGGTGTTCCTGAGCGTGACCAGGTGACGCTCAGGAACACCGTGTACAGGAAGTGTTTGCTGTCCGGCCGCTTTGTTTCCACGGCGTGGAGCCTGGGGACATTTGAGACTGGTACAGCCGCCTACACGGATTGATTTTACAATGCGCTTTTAACATTCTGAACAAGTTAGGGTAATATTTTATGTGACTGAATAAATTTGGGTGTAAACGTTATTACACTAGTGGATCTTCACTTCTTTTGTTGCATGATTAATGGGATGTATTGTCCGGCTGATTACCATTGGGATTAAGATCGAGGGATTGGCTATCACTGCGATTGCGCTTGATTACGAAAGTAATTAAGCAACAATATCTGGTGAGTGAGTTTTTCAGCTACCCCCTCAGACACGGTGATGGTGAATACTGAGTGACCCCATAAATTGCTACACATCAGTCATCAACATTCACTCCTTGGATTATACTATTGCACCATTTCCTATGGATTTTACATATGGACTTTAATGTTTATGGACTTATATATAATGTTTCATTATATATGGGAATAGAACTCTCAGAGTCAGCAGGGAGTTATTACCATTATTACTATTCATGTGTGGTCCTACATTGTTTATTTACAGTGATCATTTACATTTGCGCTACTGGATAGTTCTACATTAGTAAGAAGGATCTGTTGTTTTAATTTTGCTTTGTACAAGTAGCTGCACTCTCTTTTACTCTCTTTTACTTTTCCTAAGCGCTTGGGATTACCCATTTTTTCCAGTCGGTTTGGTGGGTTTTTGCTTAAAATAGCTTATAGCTTAATGTCAATATTGAATAATGAGATTGGGCGAAAGTTTTGAGGCACATTGATTCCTTTCCAGGTTTTGGTAGTGTTATAACCAATGCTTTCAACTTTTCTGCAGGAAAGGCTGAGGAGGAGGCAGTGCCATATCTGGCATAGGTGTAGGGCTAGTGTGTTCTTAAGTAATTTATAGTATTCTCCTATCAGGCTGTCTGGGCCAGGGGATTTACAATTGGATAGGGAGTCGATCGCTTTTAAAATCTCAGAGTGTAAAGGTCAGATAGCTGACTTTTACCCCCAGTGAGGGGGTCTTGTTATTTTTTCATTGGTAAGGGGAGGGTACATATAAAAGATCTTAAATTTGGTGCCTTGGCCCCATACGTGCAGCGCCATAGCCTTGCCAGCTTTGTTGCTAGTGGCATAATGTCTCACTTTTAGTAAGCGGATGTGCTTTTCAAATGAGGCTAGTAATAATGATGTAAGCTCCTGTCTCAGGGTCATAAGGGATTTATCAAAGGGAGGAGTTTGTAACATTTGTACATTAGCTCTCAATATTAGGGTTGAGCGAACCCGGACTGTATTGTTCGTGTTTGTACCGGACATTTGGGTATTCGGTACCCGGACCCGAACACGGACATTTCACTGCTTGTTTGTGTACTGTCCGTTGTTCGGTAATGTTATTTTAATATTTTGGCGCGGTTTTAATGCCGTGCTTTCAACAGGTGCAAGGCAGCTAATCAGCAAGTGTTAAACTAGTGTGCCGTAGATGCCATCACAGCCATGTCTACTAATGGCATGGCTGTGATAGGCCAGTGCAGCATGTGACCCAGACTCTATATAAGGTAGAGTCACACAGCGCCGTGCGTCACTCTGCTAATACTACTGTAGGGAGAGGTTCCTGACTGCTGCTGCTGAGGGAGAGATAGGAATTTACTATAGAGCGAGGCTGGATAGATTGCTTGTAGGGAAAGCATAGGACGAACAATCTGCTTTATCATACAGCGATCTACATTGATTGATTTTGTTGGGTGCAGTAAACTATGTTTTTGCCAGGAGGGAGAGAGGCGTTTACTGTAGGGCCAGGCTGGAGAGATTGCTTTTAGGGAAAGCATAGATAGGAACAATCTGCTTTAATCAGACAGCGATCTACCTTGATTGTATTGTGTGGGGGTGCAGTAGAACGATCTTTATGCCCTGACCTGAGCCAAGTGAGGAGGAGAAGGGAGAAACAAAAACATTTTATCAGTCTGTTAGGCGTGCGGTGCTGCACATTTCATGCAACCTCAGTGCATATGTGTGTGTGCTTAATCTGCATTGAAAAAAGAAGAAACATTTTTTCCTTCATATTTAACTTTAAAGATTGTATGTCAGACAGACATTGCTTTTCTAACCTGCTCTTCAAAAAGCACCAATGTGAGGGGAAAATAATTATTTTACAGTATTTAGGGTAAAAAAAATATATTTTTCAGTTTTTCATTCTTACATTACAGTGAGATACACCCATTGCATACTGTTGTATTGCGCCGTGCAATAAAAAAAAAACATTTAGGGGCAAAAAAAGTTGATTGCGGCCCTGTCTGCATATGTTACAGTGACATACGCCCATTGCATACTGTTGAATTGTGCCTTCCAATAAAAAAAAATATTTAGGGGACAAAAGAGTTTATTGCTGCCCTGTCCGCATATGTTACAGTGACATACACCCATTGCATACTGTTGTATTGCGTCTTGCAATAAAAAAAAACATTTAGGGGCAAAACAAGTTGATTGCGGCCCTGTCTGCATATGTTACAGTGAGATACACCCATTGCATACTGTTGTATTGCGCCGTGCAATAAAAAGAACTATTTAGGGGACAAAAGAGTCTATTGCTGCCCTGTCCGCATATGTTACAGTGACATACACCCATTGCATACTGTTGTATTGTGCCTTGCAATAAAAAAAAACTATTTTGGAGACAAAAAAGTTGTTTGCGGCCCTGTCTGCATATTTTACAGTGAGAAACACCCATTGCATACTGTTGTATTGCGCCTTGCAATAAAATAAAACTATTTAGGGGACAGAAAGATATTAAATTGTGGCTTAGTCTGTATCTGTACGTGTGAGATACACTCGTTGGATACTGTTGTTCTAGTCTACTATTCAATAAACACCCATTTAGGGAAAAAATATTATTTTGCGGCTTAGTCTGCATATTTTACTGTGAGATACTCGTTGGATACGGTTGTTCTAGTCCGCTATTTAATAAACACCCATTTAGGGAAAAAATATAAAATTGCGGCCTAGTCTGTATCTGTACGTGTGAGATACACCCGTTGTATACTGTTGTTCTAGTCCGCTATTCAATAAACACCCATTTAGGGAAAAAATATTAAATTGCGGCCTAGTCTGTATCTGTACATGTGACATACACCCGTTGTATACTGTTGTTCTAGTCCGCTATTCAATAAACACCCATTTAGGGAAAAAATATTAAATTGCGGCCTAGTCTGTATCTGTACGTGTGAGATACACCCGTTGTATACTGTTGTATTGCGCCTTGCAATAAAAACCCATTTTGGGGAAGATCCAAAATTTGATAAATATAAGGAGAAGGTCAAATAAGGGACGTGACCTGGGTCGTGGTGTTGCTGGTGGAGCTCCTGTTGCAAGGAGAGGACATGGTCGATCTATGCCAGCTACATGCACAGGTGAATCACCTTCCTCAGCTGCAAGTAGGCGACAGAACCTGCAGCAGTATTTGGCAGGGCCTAATGTGCCTCTACAAAGGTTGAGGCCAGAACAAGTACAGGCGATAGTAGACTGGTTTACTGATGGTACCTCCAGTTCCTTCACATCGTCTCCCTCCCAGTCTTCTGCTGAAAGGTCAGAGTTGGCACCTGCAGCCGATGTCCATCAATCTTTCCCCTCACCCCCTTGCAAATCAGCCAAGCAGTCTGAGCCCCAAGTCATGCAGCAGTCTCTTCTTATTTTTGATGACTCCATTAGCATGGTTTCCCAGGGCCATCCACCTAGCCCTGCCCCAGAAGTGGAAGATATTGAGTGCACCGATGCCCAACCAATTATGTCTCCAGATGAGTACATGGGATGACTATCGCAGCACGTCTCGGATGATGACGAAACACAGGTGCCAACTGCTGCGGATTTCCGAATTGTGGAGACCGACAAGGGTTGCAGGGGTGAAGACTGGGTGGAAGACGATGTGCAGGACAATGAGGTCCTCGACCCCACATGGAATGAACGTCATGCAGGTGACCTGAGTAGTTTGGAGGAAGAGACGGTTGTCGCACAGAGCCACCAGCACAGCAGAAGAGGGAGCAGGGTGCAAAAGCAGAGCGGCCGTGCCCTAGACACTACGCCTGCTACTGCCCAACGCAGCAAGGGAACAAGCACACCAAAGCCAGCTCAGAGGAGTTCCCTAGCGTGACAGTTCTTCAGACAATGTGATGATGACAGGACGCGAGTGGTTTGAACGCTGTGCAATCAGAGCCTGAAGCGAGGCATAAACCTTCTCAACCTGACCACAACCTGCATGACCAGGCATCTAAGTGCAAAGCACAAGCGGCAGAGTGCACACCTTAAAAAACAAGAAAGGTCTCTGGCTCCTCCTGCTTCCTCTTCTGCTGCTGCAGTCTCAGCCTCTTCATCCACCTCTGTAGTGATACCGGCACCTGCCACCCCGCAAACAGAGGATCTGCCAGCAACACCACCACCTGGGTCACCAACAACCATATCCACAATGTCCCGTGGAAGCGTTCAGCTTTCTATTTTCCAAACACTGGAGTGGAAGTGGAAGTTCCCCCCTACCCACCCACGATCCCTGGCCCTGAATGCCAGCATTTCAAAATTCCTGGCCTTTGAAATGCTGTCATTCCGGCTGGTGGAGACGCAGAGTTTTAAGAGCCTCATGGCAGTGGCTGTCCCACTGTACGTCGTGCCCAGCCGCCACTACTTTTCCAAGCAAGCCATCCTTTCCCTGCACAACCAATTGGGTGACAAAATCAGGTGTGCACTGCGCAACGCCATCTGTGGCAAGGTCCACCTAACTACGGATACGTGGACCAGTAAGCACGGTCAGTGACGTTATATCTCCCTAACAGTACACTGGGTAAATGCAGTGATGGCTGGGCCTGAGGCGGATAGCAGTTTGGCGCATGTCCTTCCACCACCGAGGATTACAGGGCGCTTCAGTTTGCCTCCTGTTCCTAACTCCTCCTACTCCGCTTCCTCATCCTCTACCGCCTCCTCTTCCGTTCAGCGTAACACCTTCACCACCAACTTCAGCACAGCTAAGGGTAAACGACAGCAGGCAGTATTAAAACTTGCCTGTTTGGGTGAAAAACCACGCACTGCACAGGAGTTGTGGAGGGGCATTGAACTGCAGACCGGTGAGTGGTTGCTGCCAGTGAGCCTCAAGCCCGGCCTGGTGGTGTGGGATAATGGGCGAAATCTCATAGCAGCTCTGCCTCATATGTGACGTGCCCACAAGGTGGAACTCCACCTTGCACATGCTGGGCAGACTGTGCGAGCAGCAACTATGGCCTGTTGCTGCTCGCACAGTATGGCCTGTTGCTGCTCCACTATGGCCTGTTGCTGCTGGCCAGACTGTGCGAGCAGCAACAGGCCATAGTGGAGTTTCAGCTGCAGCACGCACGCGTGAGTCGCTCTGTGGAACAGCACCACTTCACCACCAATAACTGGGCCACCATGCGAGACCTGTGTGCCTTGTTGCGCTGTTTTGAGTACTCCACTAACATGGCCAGTGCCGATGACGCCCTTCTCAGCTTAACTATCCCACTTCTATGCCTTCTTGAAAAAACACTTTGGGCGATGATGGAAGAGGATGTGGCACAGGATGAGGAGGAGGAGGATGAAGAGGTAACGTTTCCAAGGCTTTCAGGGTAGTCATTTGCAAGTGGCTCTGAGGGTGGGTTCCTGCACACACAAACGCCAGGGACACAATTGTCCAGCAGGGGCACAGTTCTGGAGGATGACGAGGATGAGGAGGAGGAGATAGAGGAGGATATGGAACCATGTTCACAGCAGAGTGGCACCCAGGCCTGCTCATGGCCATCACTGGTGTGTGGCTGGGGGGATACGGAGTACACAGAGGATACACCTCCCACAGAGGACAGCTTTTCGTTGCCTCTGGGCCGCCTGGCACACATGAGCGATTACATGCTGCAGTGTCTCCGCCACGACCGCCGAGTTTCCCATATAGTAACTTGTGCTGATTACTGGGTGGCCACCCTGCTGGATCCCCGTTACAAGGACAATGTACTGTCCTTAATTCCCTCACTGGAGCGTGATCGCAAGATGCGCAACTACAAGCGCACGCTGGTAGACGCGCTGCTGGTGGCATTCCAACCTGAAAGCGGGGGCACAGTGGAAGCACAAGGCCAAGGCAGAGGAGGAGGAGGAAGAGGTCGTCAGCGCTGCCAGGGCACTGCCAGCACCTCAGAAGGCAGGGTTAGCATGGCCGACATGTGGAAAAGCTTTGTCAGCGCGCCACAACAAGCAGCAGTACCAGCAGCTGATATGGAACGTCTTAGCAGGAGGCAGCATTTCACTAACATGGTGGAGCAGTATGTGTGCACACGCCTAGACGTACTAAATGATGGGCCTGCCCCCTTCAACTTCTGGGTGTCCAAGTTGGGCACATGGCCTGAGCTTTCCCTTTATGCCTTGGAGGTGCTGGCCTGCCCTGCAGCCAGTGTATTATCTCAACGGGTATTTAGCACGGCTGGGGGCGTTATCACAGACAAGCGCAGCCGCCTGTCCAGAGCCAATGTGGACAAGCTCACGTTCATTAAAATGAACCAGGCATGGATCTCACAGGACTTGTCCGTACCTTGTGCAGAATAGTCATGTATACCAGCCTTACCCAGCCATTGCTGGATTTGATCTTTCTTACTCTTTTGGGGTGTACCCGAATTTAAATTTTTTTTTATTAAAAACCAAAACCAGCATTGGCTACCTCGTCCTCCTCCTCCACTGCTGCCACCGCTTCCACCTACACCGCCATATCCTCTGCCACCTCAACCTCCTACTCCGTATGGGCCTCGTCCTCCTCCTACATCATTCAAGATGATTATTTCTTATTTTTCTGTTTTTTATGTTCTTTTCAGTTATTTCCCTATCCATATTTGTTTGCAGAGCACTTGCCATGCTCTTAAGATGATTTTGCTCCCATTTGCAGCTCTCTAGCCCATTCCATGTTTGTTTTAGAGGCATTTTAGTGCTCAAAAGTTTGGGTCTACATTGACTTCAATGGGGTTCGGGATCGGGACAAAGTTCGGGTTAAGTCCGGGTCACGATCCCGGACTTTTTTTTCAAGTTCGGTCGAACCCGACGAAACCGAACATCCAAGTGTTCTCTCAACTCTACTCAATATTCTATGCATTGGAGAGGACTTAGAATTGAAGATTGTGAGGGGTGTGATCTGCCCAGGTTATGAGCGCAATGTCAGAGTCGTCAACTTGCAACAACTATTTGTCGGTGAAGAATCAATGTGGGTGTAGGTATTGTGGACAGGCAAATGATAGGTATACTCTTGTTCATTAGGGTTGTGGCATCGCCACACATCATAAAGATCATTGTCATTGATGAATTTCCCCATGGCTGACTTTTGTCTGGACCTGGGGTTTGAAGTGTGATGATCTGGGACTATGTTGAAATCTCCTCAGAGGATCAGGGAAATCTCCTCAGGGAGTGGTGAATCTCAAAAAGGACTCCTCACTTCTTCTTTGGGCCAGATGCGTTTAAGATAAGGGGAACGTTTTTATGTGTGCAGGTGGGTGCTGCGGCGTGTTGAAAATATGTTTCTTGTACACACAGGATTTGGCATGATCGGGCTCTGGCAGTCTGCCTTGCGAGGCTCTTTTGGCTGGGTTAACCGTTTGCATTTAAAGTCATAATCCTAGTATTCATGTAGTGGGTATGGTAAGGTAGCTGTGGTAGTACTCACAAAGTCCATTGATGTCTTCAGATGGTGAAGGCAGTTGTGGTTCCTTGGGTTGAGACAATGCTGTCTGTTCTTTTTATCTGGTAGCTGGTGCAGTAGGAGCATAGTTACATAGTTAGTCAGGATGAAAAAAGACACAAGTCCATCGGGTTCAACCAAAAAAAAACAAAAAACAGTATTGAAAACCCAACCATACAATCCCATATTCACAATCCTATACCCATTGTTTATCCAGAGGAAGGTGAAAATAAACCCCAGCAAAGCATGATCCAACTTGCTAAAGCAGGGGAAAAAAATTCCTTCCTGATCCCCCAAGAGGCAATCGGATATTCCCTGGATCAACTTTATCTAAAAAAATGTTTAATACCCAATTATATTATGTACATCTAGGAAAGAATCCAGTCCTTTTTAAAGCAATCTAGTGAGCTAGCCAGAACCACCTCTGGAGGGAGTCTATTCCACATTTTCACAGCTCTTACGGTGATGAAACCTTTCCGTATTTGGAGACAAAAATCTGTTTTCCTCTATACGTAAAGAGTGCCCCCTTGTCCTCTGTGTTGACCTTAAAGTGAACAACTCAATACCAAGTTCACTATATGGTCCCCTTATGTATTTATACATGTTGATCATATCCCCCCTTAATCTCCTCTTCTCAAGAGAAAATAAATTCAGTTCCTCTAATCTTTTCTCATTGCTGAGCTCCTCCATGCCTCTTATCAGTTTGGTTGCCCTTCTCTGCACTTTCTCCATTTCCCCGATATCCTTTTTAAGAACTAGTGCCCAAAACTGAACTGCATATTCCAGATGAGATCTTACTAATAGTGTTGAGCGAACACGGACTGTATTATTCGTGTTCGTACCGAATAATTGGATTTTTTGTACCCGAACACGGACACGGACACTTTACTGTATGTTCGGGTAAAAATCCGTGTTCGGTCGTTTTATTTCCGGGTTTTGCATGCTTTGGCGCTCTTTTCATGGCGGGCTTTCAACAGCCAATCAACAATCGTTTAACTGGTGTGCCTTAAGCCATCCCAGCCATGCCTGCAAATGTCTCAGTAGCTGTGATTGGCCGTCTGAAGCATGTGACCAAGTCTTTATAAGTTCGAGGCAGCCGCAGCGGCGTCATTATGCTGCTTAGATTCAGGGACAGAGCACACATCAACGTGCTGGCTGCTGATTAGGGAAAGATAGGCAGGAAAAAACCATTTGTGTCCGGATAGAATTGAGGGACAGGTCGGAGTGTTTAGGCAGGGCGAGTTGTAGGCATTTTAGGGATAGAGTCTGCTGAATTATATAGGGTCAGTGTCTTCTACAAACTACAATCGATATTGCTGTGTGGGGGGTGGGGTCTGCACTCAATCCTGATCTACGATCTCTTCTCAATCCTGTTAGGGACAGAGTCTGCTGAATTTTAGGGAAACTGTGTTCTACAAACTACAATCGATATTGCTGTGTGGTGTGGGATTGGAGATAGGCAGGTGTCAGTGATCCACATCCATTTTTCTGTGTGTGAGCTGCAGTGAACACAATCTTTTTGGGCTGCAGTGAACACAATCTTTTTGGGCTGCAGTGAACACAATCTTTTTGGGCTGCAGTGAACACAATCTTTTTGGGCTGCAGTGAACACAATCTTTTTGGGCTGCAGTGAACACAATCTTTTTGGGGTGCAGTGAACAAAATCTTTTTGGGGTGCAGTGAACACAATCCTTTTTGGTGTGCAGTGAACACAATCTTTGTGGGGTGCAGTGAACAAAATCCTTTGTGGGGTGCAGTGAACACAATCTTTTTGGGGTGCAGTGAACAAAATCCTTTTTGGGGTGCAGTGAACAACATCCTTTTTGGGGTGCAGTGAACACAATCTTTTTGGGGTGCAGTGAACAAAATCCTTTGTGGGGTGCAGTGAACACAATCTTTTTGGGGTGCAGTGAACACAATCTTTTTGGGGTGGAGTGAACAACATCCTTTTTGGGGTGCAGTGAACAAAATCCTTTTTGGGGTGCAGTGAACAAAATCATTTTTGGGGTGCAGTGAACACAATCTTTTTGGGGTGCAGTGAACACAATCTTTGTGGGGTGCAGTGAACACAATCTTTTTGGGGTGGAGTGAACAACATCCTTTTTGGGGTGCAGTGAACAACATCCTTTTTGGGGTGCAGTGAACACAATCTTTTTGGGGTGCAGTGAACACAATCTTTGTGGGGTACAGTGAACAGAATCTTTGTGGGGTGCAGTGAACACAATCTTTGGGGGGTACAGTGAACACAATCTTTGTGAGGTGCAGTGAACACAATCTTTGTGGGGTGCAGTGAACACAATCATTGTGGGGTGCAGTGAACTCAATCTTTGTGGGGTACAGTGAACACAATCTCATACTGAAGGTTTGAGGGTGCTGCCTGTTCCATACTCCCCCTACTCCTCATCTAGCCTTTTAGGGGTACAAACAATAGTAATTGGGGCCTAGTGTGGTTGTGTACGTGTGATATACATACACTTTTTTGGGATCATATTTTCTATTCCGCTATTTAATCAAAAACCTTTGGGGATCAGTTAAATTGGGGGATAGTCTGTGTCGGTACGTGTGAGAGAGATCCACCTTTCCAAGTTGTTGGGGTTCATCTCATACTTCTGAAGGTTTGAGGGTGCTGCCTGTTCCATACCCCCCCTACTCCTCATCTAGCCTTTTAGGGGTACAAACAATAGTAATTGGGGCCTAGTGTGGTTGTGTACGTGCGAGATACATACACTTTTTTTGATCATATTTCCTACTCCGCTATTCAATAAAAACCTTTGAGGATCAATTGAATTGCGGGATAGTCTGTGTCGGTACGTGTGAGAGAGATCCACCTTTCCAAGTTGTTGGGGTTCATCTCATACTTCTGAAGGTTTGAGGGTGCTGCCTGTTCCATACTCCCCCTACTCCTCATCTAGCCTTTTAGGGGTACAAACAATAGTAATTGGGGCCCAGTGTGGTTGTGTACGTGTGATATACATACACTTTTTTGGGATCATATTTTCTATTCCGCTATTTAATCAAAAACCTTTGGGGATCAGTTAAATTGGGGGATAGTCTGTGTCGGTACGTGTGAGAGAGATCCACCTTTCCAAGTTGTTGGGGTTCATCTCATACTTCTGAAGGTTTGAGGGTGCTGCCTGTTCCATACCCCCCCTACTCCTCATCTAGCCTTTTAGGGGTACAAACAATAGTAATTGGGGCCTAGTGTGGTTGTGTACGTGCGAGATACATACACTTTTTTTGATCATATTTCCTATTCCGCTATTCAATAAAAACCTTTGAGGATCAATTGAATTGCGGGATAGTCTGTGTCGGTACGTGTGAGAGAGATCCACCTTTCCAAGTTGTTGGGGTTCATCTCATACTTCTGAAGGTTTGAGGGTGCTGCCTGTTCCATACTCCCCCTACTCCTCATCTAGCCTTTTAGGGGTACAAACAATAGTAATTGGGGCCCAGTGTGGTTGTGTACGTGTGATATACATACACTTTTTTTGGATCATATTTTCTATTCCGCTATTTAATTTAACTGGGCCTCCATGCGAGACCTGTGTGCCTTGTTGCGCTGTTTTGAGTACTCCACCAACATGGCCAGTGGCAATGACGCCGTTCTCAGCTTAACTATCCCACTTCTATGCCTCCTTGAAAAAACAATTCGGGCGATGATGGAAGAGGATGTGGCACAGGATGAGGAGGAGGAGGAGGATGAAGAGGTAACATTTCCAAGGCTTTCAGGGCAGTCATTCGCAAGGGGCTCCGAGGGTGGGTTCCTGCACACGCAAACGCCAGGGACGCAATTGTCCAGCAGGGGCACAGTTCTGGAGGATGAGGAGGATGAGGAGGAGGAGGAGCTGGAGGAGGAGATGGAACCATGTTCACAGCAGGGTGGCACCCAGGCCAGCTCATGGCCATCACTGGTGCGTGGCTGGGGGGATACAGAGGACACGGACGATACACCTCCCACAGAGGACAGCCTTTCGTTGCCTCTGGGCAGCCTGGCACACATGAGCGATTACATGCTGCAGTGTCTCCACAACGACCGCCGAGTTGCCCACATTCTAACTTGTGCTGATTACTGGGTGGCCACGCTGCTGGATCCCCGTTACAAGGACAACGTACCGTCCTTAATTCACTCACTGGAGCGCGATCGCAAGATGCGCGAGTACAAGCGCACGCTGGTAGACGCCATGCTGCTGGCATTCCCATCTGACAGCGGGGCCACAGTGGAAGCACAAGGCAGAGGAGGAGGAGGAGGAGGTCGCCAACGCAACCAGGGCACCGCCAGCACCTCAGAAGGCAGGGTTAGCATGGCCGAAATGTGGAAAAGCTTTGTCAGCACGCCACAACAAACAGCAGCACCAGCAGCTCAGATGGAACGTCTTAGCAGGAGGCAGCATTTTACCAACATGGTGGAGCAGTATGTGTGCACACGCCTACATGTAGTGAATGACGGGTCTGCCCCCTTCAACTTCTGGGTCTCCAAATTGGGCACATGGCTTGAGCTTGCCCTTTACGCCTTGGAGGTGCTGGCGTGCCCTGCAGCCAGTGTATTATCTGAACGGGTATTTAGCACGGCTGGGGGCGTTATAACAGACAAGCGCAGCCGCCTGTCCAGAGACAATGTGGACAAGCTCACGTTCATTAAAATGAACCAGGCATGGATCCCACGGGACTTTTCCGTACCTTATGCAGAATAGCAATGGATACCGACCTTACCCACCCATTGTTCCATTTTTGCTCTTTCTCACTCTTTTGGGGTGTACCCTCATTTAAAATTTTTGAAAAGAAGCAGTGTTGGCTACCTCGTCCTCCTCCTCAGGGCCAGATTAATGTAGGGGCTATTGGAGCTGCAGCTCCAGGCCCCTACCTTTTATATAGGCCCCGGGTTGGCCATATTCACTGTTACCGCTCTTCTGTCACTTGTAAACACAGAAGTCTGGCTTCTATGCTCGCTTCCCCAGGCAGCACCCTCAGAACCTCCCCACACAGCGTGAAGGCCGGACAAGGAGGGACAGTTGGCGATGCATGGATGTGTTTATGGGCTTCAGAGACAGCATCCCATGTTGAATTAGGCATGCATGGCTGCACCCTTCCTCCTCTGGGTGCATGGCAAGGCACGGCCCTTAAGGCCCTTCAAAATCCTCAGCACCAAGCCCATGATGCTGTTAATCCGGCCCTGGTCCTCCTCCACCGCCGCTTCCACCTACACCGCCCATAGGTGTGCGCAGCCTATTGCATTAAGGTGTGCACCCCAAAGTTGAAATACACATGCATGTGTTTGCCAGCAGGGAGAGTAATGTATCGGGGCCATGTACCTGTAGGCAAGGAGAAATAGAGCAGAGCAGGTCCCAGGGAGATCTTTCCCATCTCCTCACTGGCAATGCTATGTGCCCTAGGTGATTAGGGTGTGCCCAGGCACACCCAGCACACCCTGTGCGCACGCCTATGTCACCGCTAGGCTTGTGACGGTATCAGATTTTCATGCTGCGATTAATTGATTAAGGTTTTGCCACGGTATACGGTATTATCACGGTATTCTATTATTAAATTTAAATTATTAAATTTCCACCTCACTTCAATTTCATTGCTGAATTTAGGGGCTTTGGTTCACTTATGCACATTATTATATAGTCAGTCAGTACAGACTCTGTGAACCAGGCCTAAAATAGGTCATCAAGCAGTGTCTGGCCTAACTGGTGATAACTGGTTCTGGCGCTCGGCTCCGATCCGATGGCCTGGTCATTAAGAGGGCAAATCCTTGTGGTCAAGAAGTGGTTAAACCTGAAGGAGGTGTTGTTTATAAATTACTTTACTATTGCTTTAGGCCTGGTTCACATGTATGCGGGTTGGTGGTTCACATTTGCACAGGCATAGCAGCCCATTGATTTGAATGGGCTGCTATGCCCTCATTTTCCGCAGAAAAAAGGTGCATGCAGCATTTTTTTAAAATTCAGTGGCCTTGAAATCCATCCTGCTTTTGCACCATGCGACTAACCTGCAGTTCCTGCTCTGGCAAGCTTTCTGCATTTTTTGTATACGTGGGCACGGCATTTAAAAATAAACAGTTTGCGTGTGCAGCAACGGCAGGTAAGTCGCATGGTGCAAAAGAAGGATGGATTTCATGGCCACTGCATTTTTTTAAATTCTGCATGCACCTTTTTTCAGCTGAAAACGCAGGCATAGCAGCTCAAGCCCATTCACATCAATGGGCTGCTATGCCTGTGCAAATGTGGGCCCCCAACCCGCATACATGTGAACCAGGCCTAAAGCAATAGTAAAGTCATTAATTGGTTAAACCTGCAGGAGGACCGGTGTTTTTATCTATTAATGACTTTACTATTGCTTTAGGCCTGGTTCACATGTATGCGGGTTGGGGGCCCACATTTGCACAGGCATAGCAGCCCATTGATGTGAATGGGCTTGAGCTGCTATGCCTGCGTTTTCAGCTGAAAAAAGGTGCATGCAGAATTTAAAAAAATGCAGTGGCCATGAAATCCATCCTTCTTTTGCACCATGCGACTTACCTGCCGTTGCTGCACACGCAAACTGTTTATTTTTAAATGCCGTGCCCACGTATACAAAAAATGCAGAAAGCTTGCCAGAGCAGGAACTGCAGGTTAGTCGCATGGTGCAAAAGCAGGATGGATTTCAAGGCCACTGAATTTAAAAAAAATGCTGCATGCACCTTTTTTCTGCGGAAAATGAGGGCATAGCAGCCCGTTCAAATCAATGGGCTGCTATGCCTGTGCAAATGTGGGCCGCCAACCCGCATACATGTGAACCGCCAACCCGCATACATGTGAACCACCAACCCGCATACATGTGAACCAGGCCTAAAGCAATAGTAAAGTCATTAATAGATAAAAACACCGGTCCTCCTGCAGGTTTAACCACTTCTGGATCGCAAGGATTTGCCCCTTTAAAGACCAGGCCATCGGATCAGAGCGCCAGGACCAGTCATCACCAGGTAGGCCAGACACTGCTTGATGGCTATATAATAATGTAATGTGGGCTGCTAGGCGTGTGTGTGTGTATATATATATTTATTAGAGCTGCACGATTCTGGCCAAAATGAGAATCACGATTTTTTAGCTTGGAATAAAGATCACGATTCTCTCACGATTCTCTGTGTAACAAAAAAAAAAAAAATTGGGATAACTTTACTGTTACGTTTTTTTTTTTTTTTTTATTCATTAAAGTCTAATCATTGCGTTTGAAAGACTGCTGCGCAAATACAGTGTGACATAAAATATTACAACAATCGCCATTTTATTCTGTAGGGTCTCTGCTAAAAAAATATATAAAATGTTTGGGGGTTCTAAGTACTTTTCTAGCAAAAAAAAAACTGATTTTAACTTGCAAACAGCAAGTGTCAGAAAAAGATCCAGTCTTTAAGAGGTTAAACTTCCTTTCTCCCTGGCAGAGGGAAGGAAAAGATACAAATGTAATCATTTTTGTTTATAGTTAGGAGACTTAATGCTGAAAGGTGTTAGCTGAGTGAGTGAATGAGTCATCCAGCTCACTGAAATGTATCAATTCACAAGTCAGGCAGACTTGACAGAGAAACTCGGTATTTTAAAAATGCCACAATAACAATACCGTGGCTATGCAATACCGCGATATATCGAATTACCGAAAACCGGCATATGTCTAGTCACCGCCACATCCACCACCACCTCAACCTCCCTCCTACTCCATATGGGCCTCGTCCTTCAGAGATGAAGAAGAACATTGTTTTATTTTTCTGTTTTTTTTTGTTGTTTTAAGTTATTTCCCTATCCACATTTGTTTGCAGAGCACTTGCCATGCTCTTAATTACGTTTTGCTGCCATTTGCAGCACTCTAGCCCTTTCCTTTGGTGTTTTAGAGCCATTTTAGTGCCTTAAAGTTCGGGTCCCCATTGACTTCAATGGGGTTCGGTGTCCGGGAAAAGTTCGGTAAAAGTCCGGGACACGGACCCGGACTTTTTTTTAAAGTTCGGCCGAACCCGTCGAACACGGACATCTAGGTGTTCGCTCAACCCTACTTACTAATGATTTGTACAGGGGGGAAATTATATCTCTCTCTCTGGAGTCCATGCCTCTGTTAAAACAAGAATGGACTTTGCTTGCTTTGGAAACAGCAGCTTGCCATTGCATGCTATTATTAAGCTTATGATCTACCAGAACACCCAGATCCTTCTCCGCTATGGATTCCCCCAGTTCTACTCCACCTAGTATGTATGATGCATGCATATTCTTAGCCCCCAAGTGCATAACTTTACATTTATCAACATTAAACAGCAGGTGGGATAAATGGACGTGAATATGAAGGAATGATCCAAAAGATAACTTGTCTATAGCCAGAAAACAGAAAAGAGAAAACACAAATTGCAGAGATATATAGCATTTTCGCACTGCAACTTTTAGTGACGGGTTTGAGTCACAAGGCCAACCAGTGTGGCAACAGAACACATCAGGGGTGTCCTGTTAACCTGAAGCACTTGATCAGGTCATTGGGGGCCATGCTGATCGGAGTGGGTAACTAACTGCCACTGAGGAGTAATTTTTCCAGGAGGTCTCTTGGTTCCTAAGGGCAGTGTCGGTTTGGGTATAATGCCCCAAGTGTGTAGCAGGGTCAATCCTTTCTCCACTGAAGCTATGGTTTAAGAGGTGCCACTCCTTTCGATGCATAATTTGGAGGGTTGCTTCCATTTATATTCGATTTTGTATTTTTGCAGTGCTTTGATAATTGTGGATAGCTGTCTCCTAAGGTCCGAGGTATGTTTGGATAGGTCAGCATAGATTTGGATTGAGGTGCAAGGACTCGGCAGTTGTCCTAGAGATCTGGATTTAATGAGGATTTGTTCTTTTATGTGGAAAAAATGGACCCTCAATAGAATATTACGTGGGACTGATTGCGGGAGGAAGGAAGGTTTTGGCACGAGAAGTATGCGATCAATAGTAAGTTCTAAAGCTGTCCCATCTGGTAGTAGAGTAGTAAATGAGTCTGTTGCATATTTTTGAGGTCTGCTGGTTGAATTGCTTCAGGGATTCCTCTGAGTTTGAGGTTGTTTCTCCTAAAGCGATCCTCTAGGTCTTCAATTTTCGCCTTAAGCCATGCACGCTGTTCCACATTTTTATCATGTGCCTATACCAAATCATTGATGGTAGTGGTAATTTCTCTCATAGATTCTTCTATACTATGCACCCTGTCTCCTAAGGAATGTACCTCACTGGAGAACTGTTTGGTCAGTGTAACAATATCAGCATGGAGAGAGTTATGGAAGGACAACAATATCTGAGTGTCTATTACTGGCTGGTTGGCAGTTGGAAAGGAGGCTATGGGAGACATCTCAGTCAGGCTGTGATATGAGGGTGCAGTATCCTGGTTTAGCTCTGGGTCTTGTGCAGGGTGATTAAGCCTCATATGGGACTTAGTGTAATGTTCTGGTACCTTTGGGTACCCTAATTACTCTTTCATAAGTGTATGCGCCCCACCATTCTCTTTTGGTAAGGTGCGCATACAACTTTAAGACTGATGCTGTCATCACTGAGCGCCGGACTGGATGGCTATTTAGATCGCCGGCTCTCACTCACATGTGTTCGTTCAAACTGCTTTGTGCCTTGATGCTAACCTGTCTTGAAGCTCTCATGCTTGCAAGCATACCTTGCTGTCGGAACCACTCTGCGCTGATCCCTGTATCCCGCTACCGGATCATCCGCTCTTGCCGAACCTCTCCTCTACTACATTGCTATTAGTGATAAGTACCCCACAGGGGAAACCTCTGTAACTTTCATACTAAAGCTTACACTATCTAGCTCTGCATACTAAGGACTATTACTACATCTGCATTATCTAAGATTGCTAGCTCTTGAGCCTACTACCACCTGTTCTTGCACTGGGTTGATCTCTCTTGTATGTCCACCTGCTACTCTGTCATCTGCTACCATACATGATTGCTAAACCTATCTGCATCCCATCTGCTACTATCTTACTTTCAAGAACATTTCCTTTCAAGTGTCTGTCATCTACCATCTCTACCCAACCTGTCTCTTCAGCCTATCATCACTGTGTTACTATATACATAAGTCACTCTAGGAAACATCTTATTGAGTGTGTGTATTTACTTGCTGAATTGAGATCATCCACACATGATGAGTCATTGAGAGTTGGGATTGGTGTCTCAGCGTTTCTCTATATGACTACTGAAGTGGAATATTTCTGCAGCTGAAAATCCACATCATACATAAAACGCAGGAGCGTTACAGATTGAACGAACCACAAATGGATTCAGCAGAAATAACCACTCAGATGACACAATTAAAACAGCAAGTAACTGCGTTAATACACGCACTTGCTGAATTAAAAGAAGACAATCAGGCTCTGTCGCAGCAGGTAATTAGACTGACACAACTTACCACTGCTCAGTCCCCTGAACCCAAAATAAATCCTCCTTTGGTATTTACAGGCGATCGCAAAAAATTTCACGAATTTAAAAACGCATGTGAGTTACTTTTCTTGCTAAAACCCCGTACCTACCTTACTGATCACATTAAGGTTTGTACTATTATTTCTTACCTAACAGGCGATCCTCAGGCCTGGGCAGACTCTCTTTTTGAGAAAAGCGATCAGCTTCTCAACTCCTATGCCTTGTTCTTAGCAGAACTCACTAGCCTATATGATGATCCCAATAGGCAGAGTACTGCCGATCTTCAATTAAGATCCTTGAAACAAGGTGGGAGACCTGTAGAAGACTTTGTCGCAGAATTCAAGAGATGGACCCTTGATTCAGAATGGAATGATGCATCTCTGAAGACCCAATTTAGGCTTGGCCTATCAGAGGCCGTTAAAGACGAGCTCGCCCGAGCGGATCTGCCAAAAACCCTGGATGCATTGATACAACTCAGTATCACCATAGATAGAAGACTACGAGAAAGAAAGGCTGAGAAAATGGGAATGCCATTATCCAGTTCTTCTCGGATTTCGGCCGTTGACCCCGTTCCTATGAAGGTAGGAACCATACGCCCACCTCTATCAATTATGGAAAGAGCCAGAAGACGATCTGGTAATCTCTGCTTGTACTGTGCATCCCCGGATCACAAGATAAACGTCTGTCCCCTAGTCTACAAAAAGAAGGGTGAGTGTTCACATGTCCTCCTAGGGGGATTGACAACTTCAATCACTAACCCTTATCTTTCTGTTTGCTTAACATTACAGTGGGACCAGAACAGGATTACTACTAAGGCCATGATTGACACAGGATCTTGTGGAAATTATATTGACATACGTTTTGCTGCTTTAAATAAAGTTCCTATTATTTCTAAACTTAAACCTGTCTCAGTGAGTCTTATTAACGGTGTTCCTTTATCCTCTGGTCCGATCACTGATCAGACACAGGCACTCCTAGTCACTACTAACGGGTCTCATATGGAGACCACTACCTTCGATCTAATACCTTCACCCCACTTTCCTATTGTTTTGGGACTTCCCTGGTTGCACACACATCAACCAACCATAGATTGGAAGGAACGGACCCTGACCTTCCTCTCTTGCTATTGCGAGGGTACGTGTAACCTCCCGTCTTTCGGGAAGATCCTGTCTGTGGTGACAGATGAGATTGCACCACTATGTTATCAGGATCTCTCTGAGGTTTTTCTTGAGAAAAATGTTCAAGCACTACCTCCCCATCGAGACTATGATTGTAGCATTGATCTACTCCCAAATAGCAAATTGCCGTTCGGTCATGTTTATCCTCTTTCACAGGATGAACTTTCCCATCTCAAAGACTATTTGGATGAGAATTTGGAAAAAGGTTTTATTAGACCTTCCACTTCTTCCACAGCAGCAGGACTCTTTTTTGTCCGCAATAAGGACTCAAGTCTCAGGCCTATCATCGACTATAGGCAATTGAATGCTATTACAATAAAAGATCGCTATCCTCTACCGCTTATCCCTGAGCTCATTGAGCAGGTGCGTGGAGCTACCTATTTTTCAAAATTGGACCTGAAAGGAGCATACAATCTCATTCGAATCCGTGATGGACACGAGTGGAAGACTGCATTCAGAACCAGATACGATTGTTCGAATATCTTGTAATGCCATTCGGGCTATGCAACGCCCCTGCAGTTTTTCAACGATTTATAAACGATATTTTCAGAGACTTACTAGATGTCTGTGTTGTGGTATATCTGGACGATATACTTATATATTCACGATCCCTGTCTGAACACATAAGACATGTAAGACTAGTATTATCGAGATTGCTTGCACACAACCTTTATGTGAAACTGAAAAAATGCTTGTTTCATAAAGAAGAGGTACTCTTTCTAGGCTACATCATATCCAAAATAGGAATCGCGATGGACATGAGTAAAATATCCTGCATTCAGGATTGGCCTACACCAACCACACGCAAGGCGCTACAGCGATTCCTTGGATTTTCAAATTTCTACAGGAAGTTCATTAGAAACTTCTCTGCCATTGTGAGACCCTTCACACAGCTCACTAGCATTAAAAAACCATTCAAATGGTCAGATGAAGCAAATAAAGCTTTTCACCTGTTAAAGACAAGGTTTACTTCTGCTCCCATATTACGCCATCCAGACCCATCCCTCCAATACATTCTGGAAGTAGATGCGTCAAACATGGCAGTCGGAGCAATACTCTCCCAAAGACCAACTCACACTTCACCACTTCATCCAGTCGCCTTTTTTTCTAAATCCCTAAGCAGTCCAGAGATAAATTACCCCGTGGGTGAAAAGGAACTGCTTGCTATAAAATTGGCTCTGGAGAATTGGCGACATCTACTCGAAGGCACCCAATTACCAATACTTATATACACGGACCATAAAAATCTCCAATATCTTCAGACTAACAAAACTCTCTCGCACCGACAGGTACGATGGTCACTATTCTTTCTAAGGTTTAACTTCCTAGTGACCTACACACCTGCAGATAAGAACAAAAAGGCGGATGCACTATCACGACTAACTGAAGAAAACTACTTCGAAATCCCTTCCGTTCCTATAATACCTCACAAACGCATTATTGGAGTTGTCCGTTCCTTGAAGGAAGAGGTTTTGCATGGTATAAGTTTGGATTCACCCCCACCACAACTAAATACTGATGCAGAAGGCTTCCTCTACTACAACGACAAACTTTACATACCACCTACCATACGCACCAAGATCTTGGAATTATCGCATGATGTGCCTATGGCAGGACATATGGGTATGACAAAGACTCTTAATCTGATTACCAGGCAATTCTGGTGGCCTGACATGAAAACATCTATACAAAAATTCGTCTCTTCATGCAATGTCTGTGCCAGGTCCAAAATTGACACTACGAGGCCATCTGGTCTACTATGCAGTCTACCAATACCCCAAACTCCATGGGAAGTTGTGTCCTTGGACTTTACAGTGGAATTGCCTCCTTCCAAAGGATTTAATACCATCCTAGTGTCAGTGGACCATCTGACAAAAATGGCACATTTCATTGCTATTCGCAGACTACCTTCGTCCAAACAAACGGCAGAACTCCTGATGAAACATGTCTTTAAGTTACATGGTATCCCAAAAACTCTTCTGTCTGACCGTGGATCACAATTTATTTCCAAGTTCTGGCAAGAACTATGTCACATACTACGGATCGAGCGGAAGCTCACTTCTCCTTACCATCCGCAGACCAACGGACAGACTGAAAGAGTCAACCAATGCATCGAGCAATATTTACGTTGTTACACTTCTTACCAACAGGATGATTGGGTGGATCTTCTCCCTCTGGCAGAATTTGCCTACAACAACGCAACCCACAGTACGACCAAGCAGAGTCCGTTCTACTTGAACTATGGGTTTCATCCCTCTATTCTTCCACCACGCATCCTTCCTTCAAATAACCCAGTAGCTTCAGACTATCTTACCCAAATAAAGGACTCTCTGGGTTTGCTTAATACTACCATTGCACACGCTCATAGTCAACAAAAGAAGTACTATGATCTTCGCAGAAGACCTTCTCCTCAGTACGCTATCGGGGACCTCGTTTGGCTCTCAACAAAAAATTTAAGACTGAAAATCCCTAGCAAAAAGCTTGGACCTCTGTTCTTGGGACCTTTCCCAATCAAGAAACTTATTGGAAAAGCTGCAGTACAGCTTACATTGCCAATAGACCTCAAAATACATCCCATTTTCCATGTGTCGCTACTGAAGCCCCATGTTCCTGACCAAGGAATAAGGCCTACTATCCCACCTCCTCCTCCTGTACAAGTTGAAGGTGGAGAAGAATATGAGATAAAAGAGATTCTGGATTCTCGTATCCACAGAAGAAAACTTCAATACTTAGTTCGATGGAAGAACTATGGGCCCCAAGACGACACCTGGCTAAACACCTCTGACATACATGCCTCTAGATTAATCCGCAATTTTCATGCGAAGTACCCGGACAAACCAGCTCCAGAGGCCTTCAGGAGCCGGCCTTAAAGGGGGGGTACTGTAATGTTCTGGTACCTTTGGGTACCCTAATTACTCTTTCATAAGTGTATGCGCCCCACCATTCTCTTTTGGTAAGGTGCGCATACACCTTTAAGACTGATGCTGTCATCACTGAGCGCCGGACTGGATGGCTATTTAGATCGCCGGCTCACACTCACATGTGTTCGTTCAAACTGCTTTGTGCCTTGATGCTAACCTGTCTTGAAGCTCTCATGCTTGCAAGCATACCTTGCTGTCGGAACCACGCTGCGCTGATCCCTGTATCCCGCTACCGGATCATCTGCTCTTGCCGAACCTCTCCTCTACTACATTGCTATTAGTGATAAGTACCCCACAGGGGAAACCTCTATAACTTTCATACTAAAGCTTACACTATCTAGCTCTGCATACTAAGGACTATTACTACATCTGCATTATCTAAGATTGCTAGCTCTTGAGCCTACTACCACCTGTTCTTGCACTGGGTTGATCTCTCTTGTATGTCCACCTGCTACTCTGTCATCTGCTACCATACATGATTGCTAAACCTATCTGCATCCCATCTGCTACTATCTTACTTTCAAGAACATTTCCTTTCAAGTGTCTGTCATCTACCATCTCTACCCAACCTGTCTCTTCAGCCTATCATCACTGTGTTACTATATACATAAGTCACTCTAGGAAACATCTTATTGAGTGTGTGTATTTACTTGCTGAATTGAGATCATCCACACATGATGAGTCATTGAGAGTTGGGATTGGTGTCTCAGCGTTTCTCTATATGACTACTGAAGTGGAATATTTCTGCAGCTGAAAATCCACATCATACATAAAACGCAGGAGCGTTACACTTAGCAGGGATGCAGCAGGCTGGACTAGCTGAATATGTCCCAGAAGGGGAAAGAGTGCCCTCTGAGACCCCTGCAGCCACAGGCGTCTCGTCCGGCAGGTCTGTGTAGTGCCCATGTAAGGGAGGAGAGGCAGCAGGGGCCAAGCGTCTGGCGCCATCTTGTCTACTGCTATGGCTGGGGGAAGAAGGCAGTCAGCTTGCAAGGTCCCCTTTTGTCCTTTCTTTTTCTGGACATGAGAGCAGGTGCAGGTAGTTGTCCCCCTAACAGCTGGGTGTAAAATTGGCACTCTTTGGTGCTGGAAACCCTGTTTATACTTCAAAGCTCTCCACTCAGACTTCCATTTAGGTCCCGCGCTGGCCTTGCCCCTCACCTTGACACATTTGACATGTAAAGGTTTCTTTACTGATTTCAAATTGTCAAATTCTCATTAAGAATAAACATACAATACAGGATACAGCAGTATAAAATTGTCCAGCAGCAGGATCGTTTTAGTCAGGGATAAAAGACCTAACTGGTGTATGCCTAACTTTTATCCTACGAATTGGGATAGGGTGTATGGTGAATGGTGAATAATATGAGGTACTGTAGTTTAGTTGTACTTCGTTCTTTAATTCCATTCAAACAAGGCAGTGGCATGCTTCAAACAAAAGGCAACCTAAAGAATAGACTGGCAGTAACACGTTAATGTTTATAATTTATGTACTGCCCTGGGGGACATGTACTGATGAAAAAAAAAAAACCCTCTCCACACAGATGTGTCAGCTGTCCCTAACACCACTTACAATATAGCTAATGTGAACCCACCCTTTCATTGATAGATTATTCATTCATTCATTCCTTGTGCACTGCGTTAGAGGTTGTCCCCTATTTTGGTGGTAAAACTGAAAACATTCCAGCTAAAAGTTTGTGATTCACAAACTTTATGAATTCCAGGGATTCACCACAAAGGTATGGTAGCTGCCGAACCTCATCCCTAAACCTATATTTATATAATAATAATAATTATTATTTAATAATATGAATAATAATAATATGAATGATAATAATAAGCATGCAATTCTTGGCCGTCGAGCTTCTTAATTTTACTGTTTCATGTACAATATGTCATAATGTTATTTTATAACCTTCACTTTCTACAGTGCTGACAAAGATGGCTTCTGTTTCATTTTAATTTGGCTTTTTTGCTACTCTATAAGCAGATTCATATTCTAGTCTATCAGTAATAAATAACAGAATTATTCTTTATAAACCTGACACTCTCACAGCCTTCATCTGAGCCATGAAATCAGTGTCAGGATCCTGTGCTGCTGTCAGTGATGATGAGGTTGGGAAAAGAAGAACTCATTGGAGTCTATCAGAGACTCGGCCATGTTGTCTTCAGATATCTACTTAGAATATTGTGGTTGTTGTCTTTGTGTGTGACCCCCTGCACATCTGACACCCAGAACTCTGCTCACCGCTGTGATATGACTATGAGGAATTATACATTTGAGTACAAGTATTCTCAGGATGGAGACCTCATTATAGGAGGGATATTCGCTGTACATTCTGTAGTGACAGTGTGGAAGGAGAAAGGAAGTCTTATTAAAAATCTCATGTGTTCAGCGTAAGTGAAATATGAAATGTAAAACTTCCAATTGGATCTACAGAGCTGTGTCTTTAGGAGATTTGTGTGATAATCTGCAGGACTCATTCAGTCTGTTCAGCTCGAACTTCAAAGCATATCCTTGAATGTGTTCATGAAAATCACATAGGGCCCATTCACATTTAGGTGTTCCATTGCCGGGTGTTATTGCTCACATTCATTCATTATGAATAGCTGCTAATTTACCACAATGGATGTAAAATCATGAATGTCCCATTTTTAATAAGGCAGCACCCCTCAGTGCATAGTAGGTGCATTACGGTGCATTGTGTGTTGGGATCTGCTGTGCAATACATTGAGGCGCAATTCACAATGAATGACGTAGAGGAGATGCTTTGCCATGCATTGTTACCTGTTAACCATTTGACCACAAGAAGACCCCCTTCATGTCCAGGCCATTTTGTGCGATACGGCACTGCATTACTTTAACTGACAATTGTGCAGTCATGCAACGCTTTACACAAATAAAAATGATGTCATTTTTTCTCCACAAAAACTGAGCTTTTTTTTTTTTTTTTTTTTTTGGTGGTATATTATCACTACATTTTTTTATTTTGCACTATAAACAAAAAAAGACAGACAATTTTGAAAAAAAAACAACTTGCTGCTATAAAACATGTCCAAAAAAATCTAATTTCTTCAAAAAATATAGGATAATATGTATTCTGCTACGTGTTTTTGGTAAAAGAAAAAAAAAACCCAATAAGCGTATATTGATTGGTTTTCTCAACTAAAAAAACTGAGGAAAGGAGCTGATTAGACTTCTTGAGGTAACATAGGCAGAGTGAACAGGAAAATATTCCTTTACCCGCTTCAATACTGAACACTTTTACCCCCTTCCTGCTCAGGCCAATATTTAGATGTCACTGCTGTCACACTTTTATTTTTCAACAGAATTTATTAACAGAAATAACATTACAGAGACAAGGCAGAGGCGAATGGACTGTGTCCCTTGTCGTTGATATAGAACATTTTAACTAAGCAAAGTTTACTACTGAATGATAAAATGTTGCTGTAATAAGACTTTAGTTTGTGTACAAGCATTCATTGGAAGTAAAGAGTGGTACACACTTAGGAAACATAAAACATATGCAGCATATAGAGAAAAGTTATAAACCTTTGACTTAAAACTAGATGGATCCTCCTTGCAAGATTCCCATAACATAGAAAGGGGGGGACAAGAGACAAATACACCACCTTCTTATGAATGAGGCTTCTGGGCCTATAGTAGCATTCAAAAGCAAAGTATGACCCTCTGAGTTGCAAGGCCAGATAGGGATGCTGATTTTTGCTTAGTTTTTATGGCTATATCCCTGGAAGGTTAGTGGAGGTAAGGAGTTGTCAAGAGATATCATACTTTTTGTGCGGCATGTAGAGATCCGTGTAGAAAGAGTAAGAGCCATGGAAGGTCTCAAGTTCCTCCTGGGACAATGTTGAGTTGGTAAAGGCTTGTCATCTTAGGTAGAAGCTCATAAACAAGCAAAAAATTGGGGGAGCAAGCCCTGAACATGTATATCTAAAGCCAGTGCAGCTATGGACCAAGCAACATGTATATTAAAAAAGAATAGCGCACACATGCAAAAGAAATGACTTTCAAATATGGAGACAATCCATAAATAAAAATGGGGATTTAGTCCCACCATATGGCCATATCGTGCTCAAGCCCACCACTGTGTCAAAGTACCCCATTATCAGTGGGTCCTACACTATCCATAAAAAAGGGGTGAATCCAGCCTCTCTAACCCTTGGAGACAACACTCCTTGCTGGGAAAGATGTGCCAATGCACTACAAGGGACTCCTCCTATATCTACTTGATAGTGGACACTGATAGAGTACAGGTGTGTGTGGGGGATGGGGTGCTCAACCGCAGAAGTCTGGTCAGACTGAATACATAATAAACAAGCAAAAAAATTGGGGGAGCAAGCCTTAGGTAGAAGCGTTTCCTGGAGGTGCTGTGATTGAAATCTGTGATCATTTTTTTCCTTGTAGGGTAGCAGCAGTAAAACCCAATTGACCTGTGTGACTTTTGAGCTAGAGGAAGATGTCCAGTTTTTTTAGAAAAGCTCCCTGGGCCACTTAAGCCCCGGAAGATTTTACCCCCTTCCCGACCAGGGCCTATTTTGCAATTCGGCACTGCGTGAATTTAATGGACAATTGCGCGGTCGTGCAACACTGTACCTAAACGAATTTGACGTCCTTTTTTTCTCACAAACAGAGCTTTCTTTTGGCGGTATTTGATCACCTGTGCGATTTTTTGATCATGCGCTATAAACAAAAAAAGAGCGACAATTTTGCAAAAATAACAATATTTTTCACATTTTTTTATATGAAAATACCCCAAAAAAAAAGTAAAAATCTAAATTTTTTAACTTTTTTGGCCAATTTGTTTCCTGCTACATATGGTTGGTAAAAAAAATCACAATAAGCGTATTTTGATTGGTTTGCGCAAAAGTTATTGCGTTTACTATCTAAGGGAAAGATTTTTGTCATTTTTGTTGGTTTTTTTTTAACGCGTAATGGCGGCGATCTGCGATTTTGTTTCTGCAGGACTGCGACATTGCGGCGGACAGATCGGACCCTTGACTGACATTTTTGACACTTTTGGGGTTACCAGTGACATTTCTACAGTAATCAGTGCTATACATATGCACTGTTACTGTAGAAATCACACTTACAGGGAAGGGGTTAACTTTATTGGGGAAGGAGTGGTTAAGTGTGTCCCTAGGGGCGTGTTTCTAACTGTGATTGGACATGGCTTGAGGTGTAAGAACAGAGATCAATGGTTCTACATAGTAGAGCCTTATGATCTCCATTTTTACACCAGGGAGAATGGCAGGCGGCTTTGTTTACATTAGCCGCCTGCCTTTCTCCCTTCACGGCGGATGATCGCGAATGACCGGAGGACATCGGGTCCGCCGGTCACACGCGCGGACTCGTTCGTGAAGGAGCCGGGGCGGGAGTGCGCCTTCGGGGGCGCGTGCTCGCCCGCTATTGGTTTCCAGGCTAGTGACGTAGATCTACGTCACTTTGCCTGGCCGGGGTTGACCGCCGCAGTACATAGTCGTGCGGCGGTCGGCAACTGGTTAAAAGGCAGATAAGTATCCAGTCTTTATGTCGGGTGTGGTCATTGTGGGACCATGTCAGGAGTTGTTTGTCCCAGTATCCAAAAATGTGAAGTAGAGGGTCTTCTGGGAAATGGAACAAAGTAATTCCATAAATGAAGGATATGACTTTCCAGAAGGTTGAGATGTATTTGCATGATCAAAAACAATGGGTTAAAGATGGTCTTGTCTGACGACAAAGAGGGCACAAAGCAGAGTGTGGGTTGGTTTTTAAAGACAGGAAAGGTATATGGGCGCAATATATCAATTTTATTTGTGATTCTCTCCAAGATTCATTAGGAATTAGCTGGAGGACTTTGTTGCAACCAAACAACAATTTATGTAGAATCATATCATCTGTAAAGTCTTTGCCCCAATTTGCCACTGATGATGAAGAGTAGTAGTGATGGGTCAAAAGTTTGTAGACGTCTGATATGGTATATCAGTAGGCAATCTATCATAGTTGCCTGGAATCTTTTTCTTCCCTCTCCACACGAGGCACGGATAAAGCTGACACATTGCAAATAGTAGAAAACATGTGACCTAGGTATGGAGAATTTTTCTGCTATATCTGGAAAGGTGAGTGGTAAAGCAGATTTTAGATCGCATAGGGAAGAGAATTCTGCCAGTCCTTTTTGTTGCCACAGGGCAAATATTTTATGCACCATTCCCGAGGGGAACATAGGGTTACCTTGAATTGGTGAATATTTGGAGAGGAAGGGGAATAGATTCAGGTGCTTTCATACCTTTCTCCATTCTATGATTGTATCTCGCAGGAAGGTGTTGTGTTGTAGGTCTGAACTGATGGCTTTCCATTTGCAGTGTAGTAGAGCCACTAGAGTACGGGTGTGCCATTGCTGATTCAAAAGGGTAATTTGAGTAGCGAGAGGCCTTTTAAATCCAGTCTAGCCCTAGTCAAAGTAGGCAGGCTAAATTATATATCCTAACATTTGGGACACTGATACCTCCTTCACTTCTGGGGAGAAAGAACTTTGTTAATGCTATCCGTGGTCACTTATTTCACCAGTTAAATTTGGAAATAGCTCTATTTAGCAGCTGGATATCTTTGTATTTTAGAAGTAAAGAAATAGCTTGAAATGGATATAGTAAGCGGGCAAAGTGGCATCTCCCCAAAATTGAAAGAGGCAGATCCATCCAATTTTCTAGCTCTTGATCAATTTTTTTGAATAAAGGGGGATAGTTTAGCGTGTAAAGAGTAGACAGGACTATTTTTTTACCCAAGTAGGTTATTTGTGATTTGGCCACAGTAAAGGGTGAGTGAGGTATCCGGGGGGTTCAGAGGTGAGCCTAGTGGGAGGATTTTGCTCCTGTTATAGTTAGTGCGCAGGCCAGAACATATTCCAAACTTATCAAAAATTTGTTTTGTGGTGGTCATGTTGGATGAGGGTTAGCTGAGAATATAAGCACGTCTTTTGCGAATCGAGCAGTACTTATTTCAAAGTCCCCTATGCATATCCCATGTAGAGGAGCCTGTTCAGATACATATCTGGAGAGAGGTTCCAGTGCTAAGTTGAAGAGTAGCAATGACAGGGGGCAACCCTATCTTGTTCCATTGTAGAGGCAAAATTCTTTGGAGAGGAGACCTGCCACCACCAGTCTGGCGTATACATTAAGCTGACTAGGTGTTTGAAGGGACCATTAAAGCCCATTTTGGTTAGGACATGTTCAGGAGCAGGGGTGGGGAACCTATGGTTCGGGGGCCGAAGTGATCTGGTCGGGCCCCCCATGCAGCTGAGTCTGTGTCTCTCAGCTGATCTGTCAGAATGGAGCCGATGGTTCCTGTATAGTTCCTGCTCTGTTATGACAGTCTGAGTGAGTCACAGGCGGAGTGATATTGAATGCACTCCGCCTGTGACCAATACTGGAAACATCACCTCTTCCTCCAGCGTGGCGCTGTTACACTTCTCCTAGCCAGCATTTCCCGCCAGCAGCACACACCGCAGAACCATCCAGAGCCAGCAGTACCAGCCAGAGCCAGCAGTACTTGCAGCAGTACCAGCAGTACACACAGCAGTACCAGCAGTACACACAGCAGTACCAGCCAGAACCAGCAGTACTAGCCAGAGCCAGCAGTACCAGCCAGAGTCAGCAGTACCTACAACAGTACCAGCCAGCAGTACCTACAGCACAGTACCAGCCAGCAGTACCCACAGCAATACCAGCCAGAAGTACATGCCAGCAGTACCAGCCTGGGCCAGCAGTACCCACAGCACAGTACCAGCCTGAGCCAGCAGTACCTACAGCACAGTACCAGCCTGAGTCAGCAGTACCCACAGCAGTACCAGCCAGCAGTACCCACAGCAGTATCAGCCTGAACCAGCAGTACCATCCAGCAGTACTCACAGCACAGTACAAGCCAGCAGAACCAGCCTGAGCCAGCAGTACCCACAGCAGTACCAGCCAGCTATACCCACCAGCAGTACCTACCAGTAGTTCTTTTCAAAACTTACCACCACAAAAAAGTAATCTGCGCTCCAGACTGACCGATTCAAACCTGGAAAACCTGTTGCGAGTAGCAACATCATCAATACCAGCTAACATCACACACCTCACCAAAGAGAAGCAGTTGCAGCCATCACATTAGGGGTGAGTTAATTAAATGTTTGACTGAATATAACAGGCTAATTTTTAAGGTGATAATTTTGTACGGCCCCCGAATGGTTTTATAAATACCTGTTCTAGAGCCATCATGACTTTCCGAATATTTAGAGTCTCTGTTCTCCCTTTAACAAAACGTGATTGAGCTGGATGTATCAGGGAGGGTATACTATTTGTGAGTCTGGTGGCTACTATTTTAGAGGATATTTTGCCATTGAGATTCAAGAGTGATATAGGCCTGTAAGAATCTGGCTCAAAGGGATCTTTTCCTTTTTTCAATAGTAGTTTAATGATTGCTTGATTTACCATGGGTAAGTATGGACCCCCTGACCATATCTTGTTGTATACATTTAATAGGGTGGGTTCTACTGTTTCGTGCAGGGTTTTGTAAATTTCCCCTGTGAACCCATCAGGGCCTGGAGCTTTGTTAGGAACTAGGAGGCGGATGGTATTGGATATCTCTGTTGCAGATATATGTGTGTTTAGAGTCTCTAGTTGGGAGGAGGCGATCAATGGTAGATGTAATTTATCTAGAAAGTTTTGGGCAGTACTCTTTGTGATAGGGTCAGAATCATATAGATAAAATTGTAGCATTGTTTCATTAACCTCCTTTGAGGTGGTTTTAATAGTGCCTGAACTATCTCTTAGAGAGGTAATGTATGTAGGACAATTTGGGCCTTTGCAAAGTCTCCCCAGAAGCTTGCCTGCCTAGTAACCATATTTGGGAAGCATGGCTTCCATGTGTGCTCGTTTCGTCAGCTCTAATTTATCTGCCCAAGTATAAAAGGCACGCTTGGCTGCCTGTCATTCAACTCTATTCTCAGAGGAATCAAGTGTATAAAGGAAACGTTGAGCTAGCTTGAGGTGGGAACTTGCTTCTTTGAAGTTAGCTAGGGCGTATTTCTTATAAGATGCTGCATAGGAAATGACCCTTCCCCAGAGATATGCTTTGCCTGCTTACCAGTAAAGGTTTGGGTTGTCCAGATGGGTCGAGTTGGTGGAAGAAAATTATTTCCATGCCAAGTTGATATATGATTGGAAGTCTGTGTTGTTGTGTAGGTATGAGGGAAAGCGCCATAGTCAGGGGTTAGGTGAGGAGTCTGGAATTTCAAATGAGACCAAGATCGGGCTTGATCTGAGATGGCTATGTCATGAATCTCTGCCCCTGAGATCATTGGTAAAATGCTGTCAGTACAGAAGATGTAGACAATCCTGGTGAAAACATTATTGTGATTTAAATAGAATGAAAAATCCTTGTCTGCTGGGTGCAATAGTCTCCATGTGTCAGTGAGGTAGAGGGAGTCCATTACAGTGACAAAGTGGGTCATGTCTGGCTCTACTGGTGTCCTACTTGGGCTTTTGGATGTGGATCTATCGAGTGGAGCACAGATTTGAAGTCCCTTTTTATTATGTGGGATATATATATATATATATATATATATATATATATATATATATATGGGAGCTTTAATAATTTGGTGGATAAGTCCACAAAAAATTGTTTCCCAGGGTTGTTGGGTGCAAATACATTTGTGATTTAAAGTATCTCTGTCGCCTAAGTGTAAGTGGGCAGTGAGAAAGCGACCCTGGCTGTCGGAGTCTACTGAAAGAACTTCTCAGGAAAGGCTTTTGTGAATCAGAACGAGGACACTTGCTTTTTGCCTGATAGCGTCAGAACCCAACACTGTGCCCACCCAGAGTTTTTTCATACATCAGAAGTCATGGGAGGTCAAATGGGATTCCTGCAATAAAGCTACTGTATGTCAGTTTTTAGTCTCTTAAGGTGTCGTAAGATTTTGAGTCTCTTGATGGGGGATCTAAGCCCTTTCACCTTCCATGAAATAACTTTCATGGGGGGAGGTCTGAGAGGGAGATGTGAGCTGGATTTACAGTTGCAAAATGGTTATCTAGGGAGGTGAGAGGAGATGTATTTAGATATGTCAGTGAGAGCTTCCTAAAAAAATTTGCTAAAGTCGGATTTACAAGCTGGTGTAGAGCGAAATAAAATACTGAAGTTGAGTGGAGGAAAATGCATACAAAGAGGATAACAAAAATAAACCATACTGAAAAACATTCATGAAACTTAACTTTTTTTCCACATGGGATCACTATTCGAGCCAGCTCCCAGTATCAGACCCGTTCGATGGATCATAGGTCCACCCTTTCAATCGTGGATTGATAGTGTAGCAAACCCGGGTCATTAAAAAGGGAGGCATGTCAGTTGCAAATTGTGAAGCCCATGGAGAAAGGTTCAAGAGCGAACTCTAGTTGAGGATGTACAGGCCAGAGATCTATTCATGGCCTTTAAAGAAGGATAACAGATAAACAACAAGTACCATCTTAAGGATACCAATGTAACAGTCATACAATTACCCATGGAAAACTGAGATCAGTCCAGGGTGACAAAATGTTAGCGTGGCTTGGAGTGATTATTTTGCCCGGAGAATTTGAGGCACTTTGGAGAGTCATTCCATGGGCTTTGTTGATCCAGGGGGCCAGGGACCTGTGATGACCTGGAGGAGAGATTTGGTTGGCTTCCTGAATGTAGCATAGGTAGGTATGCTTCAGCCTCTGAAGGGCAATAAAAGGAAGGCTGGTCTCCGTAAGGTTCTTGGAGGCGAAGAACAGGCCCGAGTGAATTTTACTTTTTGCTGAAAAAGCCCTGTGCGGATTTGCTTAAAAGTTATCCTTTTCTTCGAGACTTCGATAGAGAAGTAGGCAAAAATAAAAATGTTGAATTCCATCAGTTTGTACAGGGAATGGCACAAATCCAAAAGGACCTCCAAACACACAAGCAGCAACTGCAGGAGGCTGAAATGAGGATATCCTCCTTGGAGGATGAAGTGACCTATAACAGCAGGAACATTCCCGCTCACGACCACGCTCTGCAAATCCTACAGGACAAGATAGAGGACCTAGAAAACCGCTCCAGGCGTAACAATCTCTGGATAATAGGGGGTCAAGAATCTGTCAAACCTGATGCTCTATCACATTTGTGCACCATGACCATCCCTGGAGCGCTGGGTATTACCTCCACCTGCACAGTAGAACAGGCGCATAGAGTTGGCCAACCCTCAGAGAGCAGGAAGAACCCCAAACCTGTCATTGTGAGCTATTTGAATTATGCAGACAAAAATCTCATACTTCGAGGGGGCGTGGTTTGCGCGGGCTCAGAGATGGACATCTGACTCTGAGCTCCGAGCCGAGGACCAGAGAATACTACTGCATCGACCGGACATCGAGCCTTTAAAACCGCCAGCCTACACCCGGATCCTCCACCGACCGCCGCAATGTCATCCAGGAAGTGCAAGGAGGAATACCGGCCAAAGAAACTGATGGCCTTCTTCCACAGACCGGCGCCGCATGAAACATCCCAAGATGACGCCGCCGACGGAGATAATGCACAACCATCCGCCCACTACACTGACCTCCCTGACTCAGATCAAAGGCCTAGAGAGGGGGAACCCCCCACATCACCCAGCGGGGACCCCACATCCTCATCCCCGACCACAGGCAGCCCTGCTAAGGCCAGGATGCGGATGGATTCACCTATCCACGAGGCCACAACTGCCAGCAGTGATCTTATTCATCTGCAAGCGGACACCTCCATCATATCCCCAATAGCTGCATTTCAGACTACGGGCCAACCAGTGATAGACTCTACATTAAAAGAGATGATGCTATTACTACAATCCTCACTCATGACTAATTTATCCTCCTTGGTCCAAAAATGCGCACAAGATGTTAAGCGTATTGACACCAGAGTTCACTATGTGGAAGAAAAGATGGGGGAATGCACCAGCACTGTCAACGATCTAATACACGCTTACGAACACCAAAATAATGACATGCTGTGGGTCAAATCCAAACTTGCGGACTTAGAGGATCATTCACGTCGAAACAACGTGAAGATTCGGGGGGTCCCAGAGTCGGTCCTTCCGCACAACTTGCAGGAATACGCCCATACTCTGATATCTACATTGCTGCCAGGCCTTACTCATATGGAGATGGCCATAGACCGCATTCATAGAATCCCGAAGCCTAGACACCTTGATGATTCTGTATCTAGAGATGTCCTTATGAAAATACATTTCTTCCAAGTAAAAGAGCAGCTCCTCTCAAAAGCCAGATTGCTGCCCTCTCTTCCGCAACCCTATGAAGGCTTGCAGCTATATGCAGACATGTCCCAATTTACCCTCCAGCAAAGGAGACAATTGAAAAATCTCATACTTCTGCGTTTCCAACAGTCCCGCTCACTTCAGGTAGATGGCTACACATTACTTCTTTTTGTGGATTACTCAGAGGAGGTGTCCAGGAGGCACAAGGCCTTCTCCCCGGTATGCACCACACTGTTCCAGCAGCAAGTCAACCCCGCCATATTGCACATCACCACCCCTGAAGGAGATCGTATTTCTTTTCATTCACCCGCTGAAGCAGAAAAATATCTCCAATCCGCTAACCGACCTATGGAAGAAGGTCCGTCCCCAGTTAGAAAAGCAACGCTGTCCAGGAAAGCCTAATTTACACCTACCAAGGAAACATACAAAAAAGATCAAATACGGAGCACCAAGTACCCATCGCCTACTCACCTGAAGGATTGCCTGACCTGCTGAACTGCCCTTCCCAGGGAGTGAACTCCCCGCACCCTCTTCGCTGAACTGGTAACACAAGTGATTTAGAATGTATTTTTTCATTTTTCTCATATTGAAAGGCTGACTGTTTTATAAGGGTATTTCTTTAATAATTGTTCTAGTTATCCATTTTGGCACTACATGCTCACCCCCCTCTCCTTCACCATGCACATCTCCTAGCATTAGCACTACGCGCCCTTTGCCCTTCTCCATACTGGCACCTGCACCGCAGTGCCTATCACGCACCCATACCTCACCCATGAACCCTCTCCCGGTTTGCACCTCGGGCTGGGAGCCGACAGTGTTCACACCCCTCCACATGCATAAAAAAGGTGAAGGGAGTACGTTGCTCGAGAGTTCTCCTGTTCACCCCTTTCCCCCCCCCATACCGCCTGTTCAATTGTCACCCCCCTCGCGTAACTCCCCTTTCTCCCTTTGATCCCCTTGCATCACATATCCTGTCACTGACAGATATGGCCCATGACAGCCTTTGCCACCTGCATTTACTTCCTATCTCTATACCTAATCACCCAATGTTATGGCCCCCCTGACCATTATCTCCTGGAACGTGTAGGGCCTACATTCCCCAAATAAACTGATGTGTATCCTGCGCCACCTAAAATGCCTGAAGGCGAACATCGCCCTCCTTCAGGAGATGCACCTGCCTGCAGACACCTTCCACCAAAAGGTGTGGGTGGGAGAGGTAGTGGGATCACCATCGATAAACCGTAAACCTGGCACGATAATCCTCTTGAATAAAAACCTCTCCTGCCCCACACACTCCATACTCGCTGACGATGTAGGCAGGAGGGTCTCAGTCGTTCTCCAATTTGCCGAGCACTCCCTCCAAATCTCAACTGTCTATGCCCCCAACTCCCCCACGAAGGCTTTCTTCGAAAATACAGCGACATGGCTCCTGAAAAACCCTGCTACATACCAAATAGTAGATGGGGATTTCAACTCGGCCATGTCTCCACTGGAAGATCGCAAGACCGGGTTCCCATCCTCTGCTCCCACATTAACACCTCCTCACGCACAATCTACTCCTCTCTCTGATATGACTGACTCTCTAAACTTAATTGACTATTGGCGCCTAACCCATCCCATTGATAGGGAATACAGGTTTTTTTCCCACCCCCACAACTCTCTTCCCCGATTTGACTATTTGTTCTGTACCCACAGTCTGATCCCATATCTCACTTCCTCGACCATACAAGAAATGGCAATCTCCGACTATTCCTCTATATCACTCTCAATAGACTTGACGCACAACCAGAACGTACCTAGACAGTGGAAATTCCACAACTACCTCGCAGAAAACAAAGACTTTATTAATTTTTTACAAAACTTCCTGGGCAGCCTTTCTCTCCCACATCGGAGACGGGGACACTAACCCGACTCTGTTATAGGAGGCGGGCAAAACGGTCCTGTGAGGTAACATTATCTCGTACACCGCCCGATACAAGCAGACCCTAATGGACACGTACACCCAGCTCAGCGACCAACTTCGTATAGCCCAACAGAACATGACCTCTTCTAACACACCAGACAAAGTCAAGACGTGGCACACGGCCAAAGGGCACTTTGACCTATGGGCCGTGTAGAACAAACAAAACGCTCGCACCTAGATGCCAAACTCCATCGGTTTGGCAACAAACCCAGTAAACTGCTATCAAGACTTATAAAAGGGACATATTCCCCAACGCACATAACCAACCTCCGTGACAACCAAGGCCGCATCACTCTCCTAAAGACATTACAAGCATTCTAGAGAAATACTACATGGATATCTACTCTCTGGGACACATAGATTCGGCAGTGGCAAATAAACTACTGAACACCCTAAACCTTCCCTCCCTCTCAGATTCCCAATTAGCTCTCATCATTGCCCCCCATAACTCAAGACGAAAACCAGCTCCATCAAAACTTTGGCTAACCACAAAGCCCCTGGGCCGACGGCTATTTTCTGACAAGAAAATGTCAGATACCCTACTACCCTCCTTTACTCCCCTCTTCAACACGCTCTGGACATAGGGCACTTACCTCCCAACCGGATACCAGGTTCATATAAAACGCATCGCCAAAAAAGGTAAGGATAGTTTGCTGCCTGGCTCATATCACCCAATTTCACTATTGAATATTGACGCCAAATTGATGGCTAAAATTGTGGCATCCAGATTTGCCTCCCCTCATCCATGAAACACAAATAGGATTTGTCAAAGGCTGATCTGTGACCTAGAATATCCGCAAAGTCATTGCTTTGCTCTTGAATATGTAAAGGCTAACCCCTCTAAACATCTAGCTATCGTTTCCCTGGATGCGGAAAGAGCCTTTGACAATATTAACTTTAACTGGCTTTTTCTGACCCTGGAGAGATTGGGCTTTACGGGTCATGTCCTAAGCTATGTACAGTGGGTACGGAAAGTATTCAGACCCCCTTAAATTTTTCACTCTTTGATATTGCAGCCATTTGCTAAAATTATTTAAGTTCATTCTTCTTCCTCATGAATGTACACATAGCACCCCATACTGACAGAAAAACACAGAATTGTTGACATTGTTGCAGATTTATTAAAAAAGAAAAACTGAAATATCACATGGTCCTAAGTATTCAGACCCTTTGCTGTGACACTCATATATTTAACTCAGGTGCTTTCCATTTCTTCTGATCATCCTTGAGATGGTTCTACACCTTCATTTGAGTCCAGCTGTGTTTGATTATACTGATTGGACTTGATTAGGAAAGCCACACACCTGTCTATATAAGACCTTCCAGATCACAATGCATGTCAGAGCAAATGAGAATCATGAGGTCAAAGGAACTGCCTGAAGAGCTCAGAGACAGAATTGTGGCAAGGCACAGATCTGGCCAAGGTTACAAAAAGATTTCTGCTGCACTTAAGGTTCCTAAGAGCACAGTGGCCTCCATAATCCTCAAATGGAAGATGTTTGGGATGACCAGAACCCTTCCTAGAGCTGGCCGTCCGGCCAAACTGAGCTATCGGGGGAGAAGAGCCTTGGTGAGAGAGGTAAAGAAGAACCCAAAGATCACTGTGGCTGAGCTCCAGAGATGCAGTCAGGAGATGGGAGAAAGTTGTAGAAAGTCAACCATCACTGCAGCCCTCCACCAGTCGGGGCTTTACGGCAGAGTGGCCCGATGGAAGCCTCTCCTCAGTGTAAGACACATGAAAGCCCGCATGGAGTTTGCTAAAAAACACCTGAATGACTCCAAGATGGTGAGAAATAAGATTCTCTGGTCTGATGAGACCAAAATAGAACTTTTTGGCCTTAATTCTAAGTATGTGTGGAGAAAACCAGGCACTGCTCATCACCTGTCCAATACAGTCCCAACAGTCCCAACAGTCCCAACAGTGAAGCATGGTGGTGGCAGCATCATGCTGTGGGGGTGTTTTTCAGCTGCAGGGACAGGACCACTGGTTGCAATTGAGGGAAAGATGAATGCGGCCAAGTACAGGGATATCCTGGACAAAAACCTTCTCCAGAGTGCTCTGGACCTCAGACTGGGCCGAAGGTTTACCTTCCAACAAGACAATGACCCTAAGCACACAGCTAAAATAACGAAGGAGTGGCTTCACAACAACTCCGTGACTGTTCTTGAATGGCCCAGCCAGAGCCCTGACTTAAACCCAATTGAGCATCTCTGGAGAGACCTAAAAATGGCTGTCCACCAACGTTTACCATCCAACCTGACAGAACTGGAGAGGATCTGCAAGGAGGAATGGCAGAGGATCCCCAAATGCAGGTGTGAAAGACTTGTTGCATCTTTCCCAAAAAGACTCCTGGCTGTATTAGATCAAAAGGGGGCTTCTACTAAATACTGAGCAAAGGGTCTGAATACTTAGGACCATGTGATATTTCAGTTTTTCTTTTTTAATAAATCTGCAACAATGTCAACAATTCTGTGTTTTTCTGTCAGTATGGGGTGCTATGTGTACATTCATGAGGAAGAAGAATGAACTTAAATGATTTTAGCAAATGGCTGCAATATAACAAAGAGTGAAAAATTTAAGGGGGTCTGAATACTTTCCGTACCCACTGTATGCTCACCCGACAGCCAAGATTGTCTCCTCCGCAGGTATATCTGACACTATCCCCCTTCACAAGGGTACGAGGCAGGGTTGTCCGCTCGCCACGATTCTGTTCAATCTCGCCTTGCTGATGATATGTTGCTCTTTACGTCAAAGCCAAATGATGACCTAAAAACTATACAACAAATTCTAAATAATTTCAAAACACTCACACACACTCAACATAAATTATGATAAGAGCGAGGTTCTCCCACTCACCCCGATAACCGCATCTGAATGGGACACTTCCTCCCCCTTCCCACTTGCCCATTCCCATATTACATACTTAGGCATCAGAATTAGCAAGAACCCAGTTTCCTTATACACACTTAATTACACCCCACTAATTGAAAAGATCTGGAAGGAACTAGATATGTGGCAAAATCTACCCCTGTCATTCTTAGGGAGATGTCACCTAATCAAAATGGTCAGTTTTCCCTGCCTGCTTTACCCGCTACAAACAGTACCGATCCTTTTGAGGCACAAAGATGTTCAACTCCTGAACCAAGCATTTTCAAAATGTATCTGGCACGGGAAACATCCCCGCATTTAGCTAAACAAACTACGTCTCCCGAAGAACGCAGGGGTGGCTGGTCTTCCTGATATTAGGTTTTATAACCTTGCATGCTTGTTACGATATAGCCTGGACTGGCTAGCTGAAGGGAACTGCTACACTAACATCACCTTGGAGGCGCAAATAGCACACCCCCTGCAGCTAGCGGGCATCCTGCACAGTAAGTTTCACTCCCTACCGAAAAACTTTTAACACCCTACCCTTCTCAGGGATACCTTCATAGCATGGAGAGAAGTTTGAAAGAAGCTGCGTTTGCCGCTAGGAATCTCAGTCCACCTCCCTCTGTCGGGGAACTCAATGTTTCCACAGGCAATGGACCAGGTTGCCTTAGAGTATTGGAACTCCAAAGGCCTTACCATGGCCGGCTCACTGATTCAGACTGACACAATGACTTTTAAACCCTTCAATGCCCTTGCTGCGGAATTCGACCTTCCCAAGTCACATTTCCTCAATAATTATCAAGCAATATCATACATTTCCTCATGCTCACCAAATTTGTCTGCGGGCTTTCAACACACTGTACTGGACAACTTGGTGGAACAACGCTCATATTCGATATTCTCGGTCTAAAAAACCTTACAACGCGAGCTATTCCCCCCACCTTACGGATAAGCTATTTGATAAATGGCGCACAAACTTTCCTAAGCCAGACCTGTCCCAGAACATTCTCAATGGATATCTTCAAACCCGGAAGCTTACTTTGAATGAACTTTAGAGAGAAACTCAGTTCAAACTTATCCACAAAGCCATCCCGAGCTTCTTCACTAAAACCACCAAGACTAATGCTGTATGCCCTCACTGTGCATCAACCAACCCCTCGCTGGCCCACAGGTTTGGTTCTGTCCCAAGATGGCCTCATATTGGGACAAGGTAACCCATTACGCCAACACAGTCACAAATACACATCTACGGAAATCGCCCCACCTTATGCTCTTTGGAACTACTCCCCCGGACCCCCTTCCTCATACCAGACCACCAGTCACTATACCTATCTGGTCACATTTATGCTTTCTGGCAGCTAAGAGAGCCATTTTGAAATCCTGGATTCTACCTACCCCACCTTCCCTTTCTGCAGTCAAAATGGAATTAAAATCCCTACTATACAAGGAGCAAATGGACACCATCTTACAACATTTCACCTCTACGAAGAAGTTTTTCAGCAAATGGCGCTCCTTTATGGAGCATGAGCTTACTACTGCAGAAATCCAGCAGCTCATGAAGCCCTTCCACTACACAGACTGGTACTTGACGGTCATAGCAACCAGATGACACGGATGGAAGTTACGCTTATTTTTATTTTATTTTTTTTCTTTACATCTGTTACTCATGATGATGCTCTCCCCCTGTACCATGCAAGACCATCATTCTTCCTCTACCCCCACCCCTTCCTCCCACTCCTTCCCCCCCCCTCCTTCTCTTTCCTTCTTCAGTTTGTTTACATTTTGCTACTATGGCATTGCACATATTTTGACTCTGTATGTTTTTTCTAAAATACAATAAAGCTATTGTTAAAAAAATAAATAAAAAAGAAGCAATAGCAACTAATTGTGCTATAATAGTAATGGCTGAATGTATGTAAATTATTTGGATGGATCCATAACTGGACAATACAAATCTGGGTATCCCTGTAGCCGCACATGGTAGCAAGCCCACTCATGGTAGTATGTGGCAACTCAGCCTCAGCTCCTGCCAGGCCATGCTCCCAGCTCATTTCACTTCGCCCCTCAGAGCTTAATTATGGAGATGTAGATCCCAAGCTTCGGGGGGGGGGGGGGGATTGTGCATCAATGTTTGCCTCAATCAATAAAAGGAAAATGTCAGGTGTACATGAATCCCACTGTGGAGCTCTCAAAAAAATCTAATAAATGGGTTTGTATTATACTTTAGGCTATACCATGCATCATTGTTTTTCATTTCACTTTTGATCTTTGATTTTTTTTTTGCTTTGAAGTCCTGATTTCAGTGGTTGCTCATTTATTCAATTTGATTGGAGAGCTCCAATGCTAGATACATGAACATCTCGCATGTTCCTTTTGATTGAGGCAACCAATGATGCATAACCCCCCCATGATTAAGATCTCCATCCCCATGATTAAGCTCTAAGGGCAGAGCAAAAAAGTATTAGAGGTGTGGCTTGGCGGGAACCCAGGCTGAGGTTACCATATACCACCACGAGTTGACTTGCTTCAATGTGTGGCTACAGTGATACCCATATCTTTACATATTGACATTGGTAGCTGGGACAAGCTCCCTCCCAAAGCCAGCACTCACAACAATGAAGCCCCCTTTCCTAAGCCTGAGCGGCTCGCACACAAGGTTTTTTTGGTCACAGTGGATAATATAAACTGTTAATATTGCATAATTAAACTACATTAAAACTTCTGTTAAACTGAACAAATAGAAATGTGCTCAATAGTTTGAGATGGGTATATTTAACAATGTTTTCACTCAAAAATCCCAATCTTTTACTTAAAATTTACCCATTTTCCAATAGAACCTTATCTGACTATAGGTAAATTGTAGATAAATATGTGAAACCTGGGTAAAAACATTGATAAATAGACTCTATAATGACTGGTTGTCCCTGACTTGTTTTTGATCCATAAAAATCATACAGTCAGTCAGAGTGAATCACAGTCGGTGACCCATAAAGCACCAAAACCATTGAACCAAAATGACACAAAGTCTACAAGACTTATTTTTTTTAAATTAAAGATTGATATTTGCAACCAGAGTATTTCTCCAAGGAGAGATTTCTTTAAAAAAAAAAAAAAGAAAAAAAAAAGGCTTTAGTGTAAAAACTTATCTTTTTTTTTTTGTTTTTAGACAGTGAGGTTTGCCATCAATGTCCTGATGAAGAGTGGCCGGACAAGAAAAAAATGACATGTATTCCCAAGACGCACGAGTTTCTGTCATATGAAAATGATGAGCTGGTTTTAGTTTTATCATCAGTAGCTGTATTGCTTTGTGTCATTACTTTAGTTGTATTTCAAATTCTCATTTGTTATTGGAATACACCTATTGTGAAAGCCAACAACCGAACCGTGAGCTTCATTCTCTTGATCTCCATCTTGCTAAGCTTCCTCTGTGTCTTCTTGTTCCTTGGATGTCCTGTGGATATAACCTGCATACTAAGACAAAGTTTATTTGGCATTTTCTTCTCCATCGCTGTCTCTTCTGTTCTGGCCAAGACTATAATGGTCTACATTGCCTTCAAAGCCACCAAACCCGGCAGTGTATGGAGGAAGTTGGTGGGAGTCAAAGCAGCTATTTTTGTAGTTCTGACCTGTTCTTCTGTCCAAGTTCTGATTTGTGTTATTTGGCTGTCAGTGTCTCCTCCCCACCAAGAGTATGATATGCACTCCTATCCTGAGAAGATCATCATTCAGTGTAATGAAGGGTCAGTTATCGGGTTCTACTCTGTGTTGGGTTATATGGGGTTTCTGGCAGCTGTGAGTTTTGTTCTGGCTTTTATGGTGAGGACATTACCTGACAGTTTTAATGAGGCCAAGTACATCACCTTCAGCATGCTGGTGTTCTGCAGTGTCTGGATTGCCATGATCCCGGCCTATCTGAGCACCACAGGGAAATACATGGTGGTTGTGGAGATTTTCGCCATATTGGCCTCTAGTGCTGGAATACTGAGCTGTATATTTTTTCCAAAAGTGTATGTTCTGATGGTTAAACCTTATCTCAACTTCAGAAATCGTGTTCTGCAGACGAACCATTAGTATAATTTAATGTAAACATTATTTAGCAAAATATATTGCTTATCAAATAATGATAATTGGGTAAAATATGTGACAGAAATAACCATTTATATAGAGAGCTGTTGTGCACCACACATAACTAAAATAGCAATAATATAATAAAAATATTTTTGCACTAGAAATAGACAATTTTTTCATTTGCACAGTGAAAAATGTAATGCTGTTCACCCAAATGACTATTGTTGGTATTTATCTGGCATGCTGCAAAATGTAACAGTTGGTAAAGAGCCATCAGATATCACTTGTACAGTAGCTGTGAGAACAGATACTGTACATGTGCTATCTAAGCTCAACAACATGTAATATATATATTTCAACTTACCAGTCCTTAAATGTGGTGGCTGCATTAATATTCTTTTTTTTTTTTTTCACTTGGCGATCCTGCAAATAACATCCTTCCTGTGAGAAACAAGCGCGATGAACACCACTTCAAACAACCCGTGGCTGCATGCACCTCCACATATGCTGATGATCACCTGGGTGCCAGCCCAGTCCACAGCTGTGTTCAATGTAGATACAGTTGATGAAGAAGGTAGTGGAACTCCAGAATAAATGGATAAAAAAGTTATTTATTAGATAATGTAGATAAAAGTCACAGGAAAAGCACACAGTCCCAGGACTACCAGTAAACAAGCTTCACACATCAGAATTTTTTTTCAGTATTCCAAGAGCACACACCCATTTAAAAACACAAACTGTCAGGTGAAGCTCAATTACACCCTATTCACATCGGAGCAATTTGATATGTGATTTGACAGGTTAAATTGCATGTCAAATCGCAGCCTGTTTCCAGAAATAGAAGTGTCCCAATCGATGCAACACCTAATTTGCAGCAGCACCAATTTCCAAAAGTAGTTGCTGCACTACTTTTGGCGACTTCGGGGGGACTTCAATAGACATCTGTGCATGAACCTGCACAGATATCATTCAAGTCACCCCTGAGAATGTACCCTGACCTCATGGTTTGGCCAATCAAATGGCTGTCTTTAGCCAATCATGGCTCAGGGGCCAAGTACATGCCCCACACTACATAAAGGCTGCTCGCGCAGCCGCAGCATGTAATGTCATTGTGCGGACGATGAGACAGGGACAGTCATGTGATTGAGGCAGGGAGAGAGTATTTTTTTTTTAGTCAGACAGTGCAGAGAGACATTCCTAGCAGTGTAGGGAGGGCCAGGTTCCTGTGTGAGGTAGGGAGAGATTTATTTCTTTACATCAGATACCAGTCAGAGTATTGTTCATCGGTCAGTTTCTGCAACATTCTATAATATTCACAGACCTATTTGATTATAGATCACTTCAGAAATCAGTCAGAGTATTCATTGGTCAGTTGTGGAACATTCTATAAGCATCACAGATCATCCATCTATAGGATTATAGATTACATCAGATATCAGTGAGAGTATTGTTAATTGGTCACTTGTGTACATCTATAACCACCACAGGTCATCTATAGGGTTATCAATTACATCATATCAGGTCATTGAGTATCTATTGTTCAGTTGCATATATTCTATATTGATCTGTATCAACATCATGTACGAAAGGCCGACAAGGAGAGGTAGATGCTCACAGGTCACGAAAAGAGGGCAAGCAGCCTCTGTGTCCATTGTGAAAAGTGGTGTTCACAGTCGACATAGTGCATCCTCTGCAGTCGGGGCATGCCCGTCCTTTATTTCCGGTGCTGCCCGTGCTATTCATCCACAACATGTGGAAGAGTTGGTGGAGTGGATCAATAAGCCATCCTCATCCTCCTCTGACACCCACGCTCCCAGTAGTTTGCCTTCCACCGCAGCTGCCAAAGCAGCCCATTACACAGGCTCCTTCTCCACAGCTACTCCTTCAGTCGCCCCACCATCATGCACGGAGAAGTCACCTGAACTATTTGATCATAGTGTCAGTGACACGGTCCTGGAGGATGCGCAGCAATTTGTAAGCTGTGATGTTGGTTCCCAGGTTGATGAAGGGAATAACGTGAGCCTAGAGAGAGGGATGCAAATGACGTACAAGAAACCAGCAGTCATGTTACCATAGCTGAAGCATATTGTGTTTGCTCCAGTGACGAGGGGGGAGGGGATGATGAGGTCACTGACTGTACTTGGGTGCCTGACAGGATAGAGGAGGAGGAGGGGGAGGATGAGGAGGATGCACAACTTCAATGAGGCAGGATGTGCTCCAGGGGCTGCCATAGCAGTAGCGAACCTATTGCATCACATCACAGAGCTTCACAGGTGCAGGGTGCTGCAAAATCCCCGCGGACTCCAAAACATTTATTAGTGTGGGCTTTTTTCAGCATCTGTGCAGTAGACCACAGCATTGCTGTTTGCAACACCTGTCTAAATCGGATCAAGCGTGGCCAGAACACAAGCTGCTTGGGCACCACATGCTTGACAAGGAATAGGATGACCTGCCATGCAGTTCGTTGGCAATAGCACCTGAAAGAGGCACCAGATCAAATCAAGCATACATCACCTTGCTCCTCATCTGCGATCTGTAACCCTACTATACCTCATGCCTTCTCAAATACCAGCATTGAGAGGGATGATGGTATAGCAATGAGTGCTACAGAGACTTGCACCCAATCTGCTAGCAGTACACCACCGCTTGATTTGAGCAGCAGGCAAATTTCACTACCCGAGTATTTGAACCGTAGAAAGAAATACTGTCCCAGCCATCCACATGCTCAGCATCTTAATGCTAGCTTGGCCAAATTTTTAGCATTACAGTTGCTGCCTTTTCATCTGGTAGACTTGGCTCCCTTTCATGAATTTGTGGAATGTGCTGCACCACAGTGTCAGGTCCCAAAAAGGCATTTCTTTTCACGTAAGGCCATTCCGTCTGTGGAAGGTAGTGTTTTGGCCTCGTTGGACAAAGCGGTCAGCAGGAAGATGCACATTACTGCTGACTCTTGGTCCAGCTGGCATGGACAGGGACATTACATTTCTTTCACGGCGCACTGGGTAACTCTGCTGGCAGCTGGGAAGGATGCACAACAGGGTTCGGTGTTTCAGCTTGTTTTGCCACCACGCCTCCAAAAAGCTAGTGCTGGTTCTGCCACATCTGGCTATTCCACCACCTCCTCCTCCTTCCCCATGTCCTCTTCCGCTCAATTGTCCTCTGAAGCAGCAGTGCTCCCTAAGGGTTCAAAGGGCTACGCAAGCAGTCAGGCTAAAAGATGCCATGCTGTGCTTCAGTTGGTCTGTCTATGGGATAGGAGTCACACCGGTGCAGAGATTCTGTTAGCTCTGCAGGGGCAGGCTCAGAGATGGTTGTTGCCAAGACAGCTTGAGCCAGGAATGGTTATATGTGACAATGGCACAAACCTTCTCTCCACCCTCCGACAGGGACACTTGACACATGTTCCATGCTTGGCACATGTTCTGAATCTGGTGGTGCAGCGTTTCTTGAGTAGATACCCGGGCTTCCAATATCTCCTTAGGTAGGCCAGAAAAGTCTGTGGCCATTTCCGAATTCAATCTGCCCACCAACCACCTTATTTGTGACATGCCCACCAGGTGGAACTCACCATTGACAATGCTGCAGTGGCTGCACACGCAGCAGAGGGCCATCAATGAGTACCTGTGTGAGTATGGCACAAGGAAAGGCTCAGGGGAGTTTGGCTTCTTTTCACCATGTCAGTGGCTGCTAGCATGAGAATAATGTAATCAGCAAATAAGTTAATTTTGTGTTGGGAATCTGAGACAGAGAAACCAGAGATAGGCACGGATGGTTTCTGCCAGGGCTAGTATTTTCGCAAAAGATCTTTGCTTCAGAATTTAGAAGGGAGATCGGGCAGAAATTAGCGGGGGTGGTGGGGTCTTTCCCCAGTTTAGGGAGTGTGATTATGTAAGCGCCTAGCATTTCGCGAGGTAGGGAGGCTTTCTCTACCACTTTTGCGAAGGTTGCCGTGAGGTGGGGGCTGAGTAGAGGGAGAAAAAGCTAATAGTATTCGTTGGTTAGGCCACCCGGCCCAGGAGATTTGCCTTTGGGCAGAGATTTGATACTGTCATCAATTTCTGTCGGTGTGATTGGGGTTTTTTTTTTGGGGAGTTTAATGTTCGTAACTGGGAGTCAGTGAGAGTAGGTAGGTTGATGGAATCTAGAAAATGGTTGATATCTCGTTCCATTGAATGGGGTTCAGAGGGGCTGTCTTTCAAGTTGTATAAAGTACCATAGAAGTCAGCGACGGCATAGGCTTTCGCTTCGATATGGGAGGTTTTACGTTGGGAAGAAGCGTCTACTAGGAAGGAGATCCTAGACTTGGCCTGTTTGTGTTTGACCTTGTTGGCTAGGTGTTTGCCAGCTTTATTTGCTTGTGTGTAATAGCATTGCTTGAGGCAATGCAGTTGTCTGTCTGACTGTTTCAGAAGCAGTAAGCGTAGGTCCTGCCTCAGTCGAAGGAGGTCAGAGGAGTCAGAGTCTGAGGGATGCTGTTTGTTTTTAGATTCCAAGGTGTGAATTTGGGAGAGGAGTGAAGTCATCTTGGATTGCCATAGTCTCTTGGCCACACCTCTAATGAAGGCTTTGTGTGCCCCCAACAGCACCCAAGGGTCAGACACCGATGGAGAATTGATGTCGAAAAAATCTCAAAGGCTTTAGTTGATGTGGGCATAGCAGTTAGGATCCTGCAGAGTCCTGTTATCACAACGCCAAATAAAAGCAGACTGAATGGGCGCTCCCTCCTCGATGGTCAATTCGACCGCCACATGGTCAGACCATGTGATGTCCTTGACCACCGAGGAGGAAGACTTCCCCAAAAGATACAAATCCATAACAAATAGGTCTATACATGAATAGGAGCGATGCCTGGAGGAAAATAATGTGTAGTCCCTTTCAGACGCATGCAAGCATCTCCATACATCGTGTAAGCATTCAGTGTGTAACAAACCCCCCCAGTGATACCGGTCGGCCCCTGGGTGGACAAGAAGAATCCAACCCGGGGTCGACAACAAGGTTAAAATCCCCGCATAAAAGTAAGTGCCCATACTTAACCCGATAAACTTGTGTAAGCAGTCTGCGCAGGAATCTGAGCTGGTGAGAGTTCAGGGCATAGAGGGTCACAATCGTCATTGGAAGGTCATTAATGTCGCAGGTGAGAATTATGTATCGGCCGTTGTGATCCAAGATGGAGTTGAGAAGTTTGAAGGTGAGTGAGTTCTTTACAGCTAACATAAATCCCCTTACTCTTTTCAGGACCATTAGCCAGGAACACATGGGGGAAGTCTCTGTGCAGACAAGGATGATGGTTTTCGGCTTGGAAATGTGTTTCCTGCACTGCGACAATGTCCGCTCTGCTAGAGGCGACTTCTTTTCACAACGAGTGTCTTTTTTCAGGGTGGTTTAACCCATTAACATTAAAGGAGAGGCATTTTATGGCCATGATCTCAGTATACGGGTCTCGATATGATGAAGGAGATGTGGTTCTATAAATGAAAGGGCGATATCCAATGTAAGCCGGGGTGCAGCAGAGGGCGGAATGAACGGATCTTTCAAAGCTGGTGCGAGCAGGAGGAAAATGCGTGCATGGGTGGAACGGATACAGTCAAATAAAAATAGGAACGTGAACATATGTAAAAAAAAGGACCCTCACAGCAGTCCGTGAACAGGCAAAGCTGTTATTCAGTTTATCAAGGGCCATAAGGAGTTTCAGGTATCCTATGGCCAGGGACACTGTTGGGATGAGTCGTAGTTTGGAATTAGGGCCCCGCAGTGGATCACTTCTTTACCGAGCGCTTACAGGAGACCACCTGCCATTCATTGTCTAGACTCAAAGGTGATGGGGAAGTGGTCAATCCTGATTGTGCCGGGGGAAGAATGTTCCAGTTGCGCAGGGCTTCAAGCATCTCCTCCAAGGTTTTGATCAGGACGGTGGTACCCTCATTGGTGATAGACAAAGCAGCCGGGTACCTCCACTTGCGGGGGATGTTGTTGTTCCTTGGGGTTTTGGTAATAGTGGCAAGGTTCCTCCAGCTCTGTATTGTGTGCCTGGAGAGATCTGGAAGCAGTTGAAGGCCACTGTACACCTCTGGAACATTGGTGGAGTTACGAAACGCCTGCAGGATTTTCTCTTTGGCGTGATAGAAGTGTACTCTCATCAGCACATTTCTAGGGAGGTCTCCTGCTATGAAGGCCGGTTTAGGCAGCCTGTACACTATCTATTAGCAGATCAGATCCAGGTAGAGAAGGCACAAGAGTTGAGAAAAGAGTGGTGACATAAGAAATCAGCTGAGGGAGGGCGTGGCCGGCAGTCGAGGTAGATGGCCGCGTGAGAGTCGAGCTCCGTCTCCTTCGATCCCTCCGTAGCTTCATAAGCGACACCAGCACCTTTAACAGCCCTCACCTTCTGCCCACACCCTGCAACCATGGGGAAGAGGAAAAATCCCGGGGGGGCCCCTCAAATTAACTGACTTTTTCGTGTCCGCCAGCACGCCGCGCTCTCAAAATGGCGCTGAGGCCTGCATGCGGTGGAGCGGAGCCTCGGAACCTCGTAGTGGAGGATCCGAACACTCACTATCTCAGGCTTCCCATTCACCAGGCTCCGGTAGCCGTTCCTCCCTGGGACCTTCCCCAACCAATAGTCCTCTAGTCTACCTGCTGAAGCACACACTTTGTGGAATCATGGACAGGACACTTGAGGCAGAAAAGTGGGAGGCAGAGGACTTCCTTTCCTCACAAAGCCCCCTTTATGCAGATATCATTCCTGCAGGGCAACAAAACACACAGGATGAAAAAGAGGAGGAGGAGGATTGGCTGGAGGTACATTAGGCATTCACAGGATACAGAAGTAAGTGTCGCCCGGCCATTACAGGCCCCAAAAATTAGCCCACATGCGTTTACCTGACAGCTAAGAACGTTGTATTCTGTGGCTGAAGGTACATTAGGCATTCACAGGATACAGAAGTAAGTGTTGCCCATTCCAGGCCCCAAAAATCAGCCCACATGCGTTTACCTGACAGCAAAGAAAGTTGTATTCTGTGGCTGGAGGTACATTGGGCATTCACAGGATACAGAAGTAAGTGTCGCCCATTCCAGGCCCCAAAAATTAGCCCACATGCGTTTACCTGACAGCTAAGAACGTTGTATTCTGTGGCTGGAGGTACATTAGGCATTGACAGGATAAATAATTTTCGGCCAATAATTTTCGATGGGTCGGCTGAAAGAAGTGACCAACACATCTTCAAAACGCCCTCTTCTTGCAGGCGCTGTTGGATTGCTACCCGCAACTGTTTCTCTGTGACTGGAAATTCCTTTGCCAGCGCACGCAAAAGCAGAATGCAGCATTTCTCAAAGCAAGGCCTGGAAGTGCTGCATTCTGACCACCCTCTGTGATGGTGGTAACATTTCCGTAATTTTTTGTTTGTACCGGGGGTCTAAGTATGTTGCCACTCAGTACATGTCCTTGCCCTTTATGCTTTTTATACAGGGTTCCTCCTTAAAATACTGGAGCATGAAGGCCCCCATTCGCACTAAACTGGAAGCGATGTAGTGGCCTGGCTCCTGCTCATCATCCAGGATAATATCGTCCTCGTTCTCCTCCCCCCATCCACGGACACCAGGGATCCCAGAAAGGTTTAAAGCATGCTCTTCTTGCTCCTCCTCATCCCCCCCAGCACCATCCTCCTCTGACTCCTCTTCAGACTCCTGTTGTTGACTTGTCTCAGATGGAGTAGCACCCCCTGGGAATTCATCAAACATTGCGACTTCCTCATCTTCTTGCTCCTGCTGATCAATGACACAACGCAATGCACGCTCCAGAAAGAAGGTGTAAGGTACAATGTCACTGATGGTGCCCTGGCCGCGACTGACCAGTTTGGGGATCCCATCAAATGGCCGCAGTAGTCAGCATGCGTCGCGCATGAGCAGCCACTGGCGCGGTGAAAAAAAACCCAAGCTCCCCAGAACCTGTCCTGCTGCAGAGTTCATACACATAGTCGTTAACTGCACGTTTCTGCTGGAGCAGTCTATCAAGCATATGCAACGTTGAGTTCCATCACGTCGGGCAATCACAAATAAGACGCCTGACAGGTAGGTTGTGCCGCCGCTGAATGACAGCAAGGCGAGCCATGGCTGTGTATGATCTTCTGAAATGGCCCGAGATCTTCCTGGCCTGCTGCCAAGGGTATCCTGGACCCAAGGGTATTTGGCAACGAATCACTGCACGACCAAGATCAGGACATGGGCCATGCTTGGCACGTGTGTAATTTTGCCCTGTTTCAGCGCGCTCAGCAGATTGGCACCATTGTCGCACACCACTTTACCAATTGTCAAATTGAGTGGTGTCAGACACTGGCAGTAAAAGTTAGATACCTTCCCTGCCCGTGTTTGCTAGACCACGTGTCTGTGGCACCGCTGTATCTTGGCACCGATATTGCGTGCCACAGATACATTCACTTGCCGCTGAACATGGCCATATAGCTCAGGAATGCCCTTTTGCAAGAAATATTTCCTGCCTGGGACCTTCCATTGTGGTGTTCCAATGGCCACAAATTTACGAATGGCCTCTGAGTCCACCAGTTGATATGGCAGTAGTTGGCGGGCTATCAGTTCCAACAAGCCAGCAGTCAATCGTTGGGCAAGAGGGTTATCCAGCGTCATCATTTTTTTATGCTCCAACATTTGGGCCACGTAAGCCTGCCTTTTTTCAGAACAACGTGAGGACGGCATGATGGAAGGTGGAGTGGAGGACAAATGTGAGGTGAGAGGAGAAGGAGAAGGAGAAGAGGCTGGATGGTGAGAGCATGGAGTATGGCTTTGTGGGTTCTAACAGCGTTACTCCCACTGGGCTCAGTGATGGGAGTCCAGGTGCCTTCTTAAGGCAGGCACCCCTAGGTAAGTGTTGGGCTTACCGCGGCTTATGCGTTGACTGCAAAGGCTGCAGATGGCAACACTGTTGTCAGCAGGTGACGTATTAAAAAAGCCCACACTGAAGAGCCATGTGGCAGCATCCTGGGAGCGCCAGATGTGACTGTACATTGTTGATGGCTCGCTCCTGATACATTAGCAGTCTGCTTTGTTCCTCCTGTGCAATGTAAGTTCTGCCTGCTTCTCCTCCCTATCTGCTTGTCCATCTCTCCCTCTGAATTCTCCTCCTCCTCCTCTCTTGTGGACGCCCACGTGATGTCCATAAACACGTCATCATCCACGTCACCTTCCCCACCACTAACATTTGAGATCTCGGAGTAGGCAACAACAGCGAGGACCAACCTGCTGGGTGGCGGCTGTTGCTTCCTCCTCTTCCTGATCCGATGCCAAGAATGGCTGCGCAATGCAAATGTCTTGTGATGGATCGGAAAATAATTCCAGTGACTCAAGCGGAGGGTATATGGTGGTGGTGGTGGTGTCTTTGGGGGTGCACACAGCAGAGAGTGAAGAGGGTGCAGATAGAGAGGATGAGTAGGGTGCAGAAGAGGAAGGCTGAGTGAGCCACTCAACCAAGTCTGGTGAGTCCTTTGACATAATCGAACGCACCTTCTGAAACTTCACACTTTGGCTCCGGCCTACTGCTCCTGCCCTACCCCTACCACCCCTGTGTAAGGGCCTGCCTCTTCCTCTGCGTGTCATTTTTTTAATTACCCTATGACAAAAGTCTCTAGAGAAGCGCAGTATATGTGGAAGAAGGTATATAACACCCTGCTTCAATCTGTGGTTTTGGGGGCCACTGGTCTTTCACACCAGTTATTCAAAAAATTGGCCAGTAACTTTGGTACTGTGTGTAGCAGAGTTAACTCAGCAAAAGAGGCAATATTTTTGCAGGAAACAAATACACTGTTATGAAAGTATACTGTTAGATGACACCCCGCTTCAATCTGTGGTATTGGGGGGGCCACTGGTCTAGCACACCAGTTATACAAAAAATTGGCCAGTAAGTTTGGCACTGTGTGTAGCAGAGTTAACTCAGCAAAAGAGGCAATATTTTTGCAGGACACAAATACACAAATACACTGTTATGAAAGTATACTGTTAGATAACACCCCACTTCAATCTGTGGTATTGGGGGCCACTGGTCTATCACACCAGTTATACAAAAAATTGGCCAGTAACTGTTGTCACTGTGTGTAGCACAGTTAACACAGCAAAAGAGGCAACATTTTTGCAGTACCCAAATACACTGTTATAAAGGTATATTGTTAAATAAGACCCCGCTTCAATCTGTCGTTTAGGGGGGCCACTGGTCTATCACACCAGTTATAATACTTTTTAAAAAGTGCTTTTGTCACTCTTTGTAGTTGTAGTATCGCTGAAGAAACGCTCACCACACCAGTCACAATGCTGCACAGTGTACAATATACAAATCCCCTTTAATATGCTTTCTATATTAGAAAGTATATTACAAGTGTATTATACCCCTATATAGTGCACACCAAAGAATAGTACACCTATACCAAATACCAGTCCTTGAAAGGACTTTTGTGGACCTATAACAGAGTGATTTGTGTCACTGACAATCTGTCCCTGCTCCCAACAGCAACCTCTCCTTACACTGACAAAAGAGACATTATAGATAGTACACCTATAACAAATAATAGTCCTTAAATGGACTTTTGTGGACCTATAAGAGAGTGATCTGTGTCTCTGACAGTCTGTCCCCGCTGCACACAGCAAACCTCTCCCTACACTGACAAAAAGCAGAATGTAAAATGGCAGCCAGGTCAGGTCTATTTATTGGGTAGGGGGTATGTCCATGTGTTGAAATGTCTCAATTGGCTGTCCTGTTCCACCTGATGAATGTGTCATGGGTCAAAGTTTTTCCCCAATGTAAGCTAATATAGCCGCCGCAAACAATGCCATATGTTCGCAAGATCGGCGAACTGCGAACAAGCAAAGTTTGCCGAAAACCGACCGCCAGGCGAACCGCAAGGCCATCTCTACTCCTTACAATGTCATCCTTAGTGACCCAGAGGACTCAGAAGCTAATGCCTCCTCAAACTTATGTTGCATGGGCTCCCTAATTCTGCAAACCCTGCAAAAGGACCAGAGGATTTGTGCTATGAAGGAGAGGGATAATTACTGGTTGGCCACCCTTCGCAGAGAAAGCAGAGGATGAAACATATTTAGGACGCCTTGAAGAAAAATTTGTGTAACACCTTTCCAGACACTGGGAGGTTAACATTCTCTTTGTGTTTCTGAGGCATTGTTCAGCCAAAGGAGGAGTGGTAGAAATGGTGGCCGGCTGATCAATGCCTTTAATCGGTTCTGTAGTCCTCAGCACCCAGGGCTGTTAGGTTAAAGCAACCATTGGCAGCATCAAATTCATATGGTGCATGATTATCCAGGGGCAAGAGCAGACTTGGAGACCTTACCAGATGAGCATCCATTGGGTTACTGGTTCTTGAGGATGAGCACTGGCCAGAACTTGCTCAATATGCGATCGAGCTACTGGCCTGTCCTGCTTCCAGCGATCTTTCCGAATGGACATTTAGTGCAGCTGAAGGTTTTGTGATGGACAAAAGAGTGCATATATCCACAGACTCTGTTGACCATCTGACTTATCAACATGAATCAGTCCTGGATCAACAGCAGCTTTTGCTAGGGGTCTGCCATCCCTTGAAGTCTACATATGCTGCCTATCCTATTCCTCAATTTTGATTCTGCTAGCTTCCAACAATGTTTTTTAGTTTGGGTCACCACCAACACCCAAGGCCTAATTTTTCTGCACTTGTATGACAGGTGCATACAATTTAAATTTTGTATGTAATTTTTAACAGCAGGCCTTGTCCCTGTGCCCTGCGCCCAGCAAGAGGGACTGTGAGGGATTACGGTTTTTAGGCACCACCAACACCAAAGGCCCAATTTTTCTGCACCTGTATGATACGTTCATGCAATTTCAATTTGGTATCTAATTTTTAATGGCAGGGCCTGTCTCTGTGCCCAGCAAGAGTAAATGTGAGGGGTTATGGTGTTCAGGTACCACCAACAACAAAAGCCCAATTTTCATGCACCTGTATGACAAGAACATGCAATGTTAGGAGGGTGTGACTGGCTCTTAATGGAGCCGGTTCACACAGCTCTGGGACAGCTGCAGAGCGATTTGCAGGAAATTTGTGTGTATCTTTTGGTCCATTTAGGGTACAAATTAAGCCAAAAATTCAAACTGAATTCAAACCTGAAACAGTGACCACCAGACCTCCTGCTGTGAGCCGCTCCACAATCCAGTGTGAACCCAGCTCTAAGGCGTCAGCATACCAAGACATTTGGACAATTTCATGCTTCCAACTTTGTGGGAACAGTTTTGGGATGGCCCCTTCCTGGTCCAAAATGACTGCACACCAGTGCACAAAGCAAGGTCCATAAAGACATGGATGAGTGAGTTTGGGGGTGGAGGAACTTGACTGGCCTGCAAAGAGTCCTGACCTCAACCCGACAGAACACCTTTGGGATAAATTGGAGTGGAGACTGTGAGCCAGGCCTTCTCATCCATACCAGTGCCTGAACTCACAAATGCACTTCTGGAAGAATGGTCAAACATTCCCATAAACACACTCCTAAACACACTCCTAAATCTTGTGGACAGCCGTCCCAGAAGAGCTGAAGCTGTTATAGCTGCAAAGGGTGGGCCAACCTAATATGGAACCCTACGGACTAAGACTGGGATGCCATTAAAGTTCATGTGTTTGTATATTAGGTGCCCCAATACTTTTGACAATATAGTATATATTGTTTTATCTATCATCATATGTGGTATATTGCATAATTTTATTATTATTATTGTCAAAGAATAGGTTTGTTCTCTATCTATCTATCTATCTATCTATCTATCTATCTATCTATCTATCTATCTATCTATCTATCTATCTATCTATCTATCTATCTATCTATCTATCTATCTATCTATCTATCTATCTATCTATCTATCTATCTATCTATCTATCTATCTATCTATCTATCTATCTATCTATCTATCTATCTATCTATCTATCTATCTATCACCATTGAATGTATTTTATTGAATTATTTGAACAGACATAACTTGAGTAAAACTTTTCTGTAGTGGAAGGTACTTTTCTTGTGTATCTGTGTGTTTCTCATGTGCTGCGGCTGTGCAGGGAGTCTATTCAGAGTCAATGTCCCCCGGGAAGGTAATACTATAATAAAATCATTGTATTTGGCAGGTCAGCGTAATATTGAAAACAATCACATTGCCATTCATTGCAATCAGTAATCACTACTTAGCTGGTAGGGGCCCCAAGAGAGAGTCAGCAGGGAGGGGGTGTGAGTAGGTTAAGCAGCTGTGATCTATCGCTCTATTATTGTGACTCCTCTGTAATAATGCACCCAGGTGACATCATCCTCTGTGTATTGATACAAAATGACTGTGTACTGATAGAATTATCCAGGCGAGCAGGTGAGGATGGAGGGAGGGCGGAGATGATGGGAGGGGGAGCGCAGTCTGGTAGATGCTTATACAATTCCTTTCTTTGATCTTATTTTACAAGTGACTTAGTAGACATCCTTATGAGATTTTAAAGAAAAGTTTATAGAAAGTGACATTTCTTATTAAACTAATAGCATTTTTATTAACAAGTTAGGCTCCAGATCTATTTTCACATTTCATCTATAGGCCTATTAATTCAGCAATAGCTTTTATTAGTTACGATTAGTGCTGGGACAAGGCCATCCAGCGATCAGAGCAAAGATGCCAAACTGCACCCACCCCTTCCCTTAGAAGTTAGGGTCAGGGCACCCACATCCCTGCAATAAACCATTGTGCCTAGGGCAGCCCCCCTCCTTTCCACCCCTTGTCCTGGCCCTGGTTATGATACAAAAGTGAAGCATTTATTTAGTTATTGGGGGTCAATGCTTTAAATTGGTTATATTATCTTGCAAGAGTGATCTAATCATATGTATATTTAATAGTTATTAAAAGCAAAAAAATTTAATTTTAAATAAAAAAAAAAAATTCCAGCTTGACTAGTGATAATTAAAAAAAAAGAAAATGTTACAATAGTTGGTTCATAGGCAATCTGATAGCAAATGCATTTTACATTGGCCTAAAATTTGCCCAATATTCTTTGAGCAACTATCACTGTTATTTAATCAGAAATCGTACACATCTGCCCAATATTCGCCTTGTAAGACCTAGATTTTCTCTTTTCATATGCCTTTTCTATTCATCAAGGATAAAGGTTTGGTATTGATTTTTAGGTGGGGGCATCAAACTATTTTAATTTTGTTTTTCATTAAGGGTTTGGTATGGATTTTAAGTTGAAACTCCATGTACAAAAAAACATGGGGTCCCCCAAGTGCCTTGCCAAGATCTTTTGTTTATTTTACTGACCTGTAAGAATGAACCAGTTTGCAATAAAAAAATATAGCCTATATAATCCTTTATTATGGAAGTTACATATGCCCTCTCCACCTTACCAGCACCTTTTCCTGGCATTGAGGAAGGAGGGGGGGGGGGTTGATGGTTTAAAAAGCCTGGGGCCCACGGTTCGCAGCAGAACTTTTGAAGGGGGAGAAATGTTCTAACCCGAACAGTAAACCCCCTTGAAGTCTATGGGAGGCCAACAGGAGAAATCAAAGTGCCCATTTTGAAGGCTTATAAGCAATTAATTGACCATAAAAGGGTTATGGGGGTCTGGGTACTGCCCTGGGGGACATGTATCAATAATAAAAAAAAAAGTTTTTTTAGGAGCAGTGATTTTAATTATGCTTAAATTGAAACAATAAACATTTAAAATACATTTAAAAATAGTGCCTGGCGAGCCCCTTAATGTGCCTGTAAAGTGGCGCATCTGTAACATGGGTAGCACTGTTCCCGTAGGGCTTGCTGTGTGTTGTCTTCTTAGGCCTCTCTCTGATTACCTTACCAGACAGTTGCTGGGGTTTTTCACATATGCCTCCTTACTCCTGGTTACTCAAAAAACAGTCCAGGGGTGGTTTTTTTGTATGTATTGTGGAACTTGGATGGGAGAAGGAAATAGTGGGATACTCCAATTGAACTATTCACAGTAGATGAGGACACCTCTCACTTGGCCTCACCAGATTACTTGTAGAAGCATACACACTGCTTTTACCATACTGCCACTTGTATGGAAGAACTAAGTCTTCTTGCTCTCTCTAGCAGCAGACTTGATGCAACTACTTTATCTTTAGGACACTCTCTAACATCCTCTAGACTGTCACCCATCCACTGACTCTCCTACTTGAAGGGATGGCCCTCAGAGGACAGGCCCCATGACACAGATCTGTACTCACAGTAGGCAGAATCAGATCCTTCCTGGTTTCTCCCTTCCAGTCAGCTCTGCAGGACCTCTAGGTTCAGCCTCTCAGACTTTCAGGCCCTCAGGTCGACTACCCAAGGCCGCATAGCAACTTGGGTACAGAGGAGGGGCAGCCGTCCCCTCCCTCTGGGACTTCACTCTCCAGCCCGAAGACCCTTGGCATTTATACAGCCACCCAGCATTCAACGAGGCACTTTCCTCTTCCAATCGGCAGGTCTGTAACAATGCCTGTGTCCTCACTTGCCAGATTTCCTCCCGCTGTCAAATATGCCTCCCTATTGGACCAGTGTGAAAGATCATGAGCAGACCCTATCAATGGATCCTGCTCCCTGGTAGGCAGAGAGCACTCTAAATTTACCTGGCAATCTTCAAAGTAAGCAGAAAGACCAAAAAAACTATACTCTCTTCTAGCACCTACCTAGGAGGGTGCTACATCTTACCTCCACTAAACCAAGACATATCCTCATTGGCTCTGGGCATCTGCTCCTAAAAAAAATACCTGTACAACATTTTACAAGGAGTATCCCATGAACTTGGAAAAGGGGGGAAAGGGAAGTAACATATGTTCAAGGCCATGGAGCATACCCCATAGGTGGCCGGTAGGCACAATCATTTAGGTGAAAAGATATAGACATCTGCTGTACAAGAAATTTACAAGTCTTCAAAGGAAAATCTACCAGGTACACTATATTAGTGCACCCCCTGCCAAATAAAGACAGCTTGACAGGGAAAATGGTTAAACACTCTGACTAATTGTACTACAAATACCTTTTTTACACTTATACAGAAGTGGGTTATGGACAACCTCCACTGAGGCATAAAGACTCCTTTCAGGCCTGCAAAGACAAACACAAGTATATAGCAAATATACATTCCATATACATACAGTGAGATTGCTCTCTCTGCAGAGGCAACCTTCCAACCTGAGCAATCTCTATCACTAGCATTAATGTAGACATACAGTAGCTGATGGATCCAGCCCCCTAAGGGCAACTCTTGACACGTTGTACTGTTGTGTTCCTGTAATAGACAAACAAAGCAACCTACCATTCTGACTGACTAAACATACTTTGCACTTGCTCCATTCGGGAACCACCTGACTAGCAATAGGCAAAGTCACTTTCAATTACCATGGTACTGACTCTTCCCTTTTCTAGGAAACAACAACAAAAAGAAAGGGGCGCACCAACCTAGTGCATTACCACTAAAAACATTTATTAAAATATAAAAAAATATATATTATACTCACAAAACAGGTGTGTATGTACACACATCAACATGATATACATATGATCTCTAAGGTAGCCAAGGTACTGTGCGGTGCTGGATGGCATGCAGTGTACTGCATTAAACTGTTGTGGCTAAGGTGACACGTTTTGTGGGTGAGCCCCCTTCCTCAGAGCCAAGAATTGCTCTTCTCTGAAGAGACAATGAGCCACTACCTTTTTCTCACAAGGTAGCAACTCGCACAAATTTTCCTTCAAAACCACACTGGCCCACTGGAATCTTCGCAAAGTGTCCTTAAATAAAGTATCCTTGCAAAGTTTCCCTAAATGATGTATCTTCGCAAAGTGTTCCTTCTCAGTATTGCTTTAGCAATGGCAACTTGGCCTAAAGGATCATCACAAAGTGTCTCTGTGAGCTAAGGGTTTACCCCCTTCCGTAGCAGCCCCTGGCTTTAACAGGAGAAGTCCTCTGTGGCAGAAGTTCTTTTCTTCCAGGTGATGAAACAATAGCAGTTTCAGTGATTCCCCTCCTTCATTTGCAAGGATAGAAGGGAAGGGGATAAGGCAAAGGGCCTTTAGCCCTAATAGCAGCATTTCAATGGGGGGTAATTCTTCAGGCTCAAAAGCCCATTCATAACATGCAGCCCATTAAACAGACCAAGAACTCAGTATTCCTCAGTAGTAATGGTCAGGATTAGGTATACAAACCATCTTGCCTTCAGGACTCAAGATGCGGATGACCCAAGCTTAGCCTTTCCTGTCTGGACAGTTGACTTCCACTAGATCATTATATATCGACTGCCCCAGATTCCAAATTTTCCTTGATACAGAGGAAGGATTCCCACAGCTGAGGCCTGGATGGGTTCTGATGCAGCTTGGGGACATAGAGAAAGTCCCAGATAGCTTCTTCACACCAAGCCCCCCTATTGCTTTAAAATTCCTCCAATGTTTCCTGTGGAGCATATGAATAATCGTATCCATATTCCATTTCCACCTTCCTCTGAAAGAGCTTTTGAAAATGAGAGAACCTGGGAAGTTTCTGCCTATCTCCTTTCCCAGGTGGGGCATATGTGGTCTCAACTTTAGAGATCAGTTTGGAATGAGAGACATTCTGTGCTCCGGCCCAAGCATAGACATGGGATGGGGATAAGTCTGGGACCCATGTGGCATAGGCCTCATAGAACCCAAGATTCCTCGCACACCTCATGAGAATGACAGCTGCCTCTCTCACTTTACTAAGTGAACTGGAACTTGGAGGACTTCTTCTACCCTCAGTTCCCCAGTCCCACTCAGTTTCCACATCTGATCCCCTTTCACCAATTCCCTCTTCCAGGGATATAAATCAGCACTCAAAACTGGGTGACCCCACATCAATAATCCCTGCCTCCTCCTCCCTGGACGAACTGGAGGACCTCAACTTCTGAATCCATTGAAGCCCCTCTGCCTCTTTAAGAGCTCAACTTCCTGTTGCTGCAACTGCAACCAATGCACTCTTTGGCCACTGCCTGGCCTTCACAACTTGTGTGCTTTGCACCTCTGAAATGCTGGTCTCCCTGGTTTGGCAGATGGTTGTGCGGGTCTGCACCACTGGTCCTGGCCCCAGCAGCGTTCTCGGCCCGACCGGCAGACATTTTATTCTAGAGAATATGTACTGACACCCCCTCACTCACTGATCCCTGCATCCCAGGTTACTGCTTACTTGACTATAACTTGAAAGCACACTTGCACTGATCAATGTGAAGCAGACATTACTTTCTTCCACACTACAACACATCCATTCTTCGCTGACACTCCAGCTCTTTCCATAAGAAGACATGGCATTTCTTGGGTATCTATCCGGCCACTGCCAGTAGCAACCACTGCCATAACTCAGAGGAAAATCCTGGACAATGCCCCCAAACATAGCACTGCCCCCGTAGGCTTGCTGTGTGTTGACTTCTTATGCCTCCCTCTGATTACCTGCAGACAGTTGCTGGGGGTTTTTCACATATCCCTCCTTACTCACGTTTGCTCGTTACTCAATAAACAGTCCAGGGTATTGGGTTTTTTGTATTTATGGGGGAACTTGGATGGGAGAAGGAAATAATGGAATACTCCAACTAAACTATTCACAGTAGATAAGAACAACTCTCACTTGGCCTCACCAGATTACTTGTGGAAGCAGACACACTGCTTTTACCATACTGCCACTTGTATGGAAGAATTGAGCCTTCCTGCTCTCTCTGGCAGCAGACTTGATGAAACTACTTCATCTTCAGGACACTCTCTAACATTCACTGGTCTGATGCCCGTCAAAAGACTCTTCTACTTGAAGGGATGGCCCTCACAGGACAGGCCCCATGACACAGATCTGTACTCACAGTAGGCAGAATCAGATCCTTCTTTGTGTCTCCCTTTCATTCAGCTCTGCATGACCTCTGGGTTCAGCTTCTTTCTGACCTCAGGCCCTCAGGTCGACCACCCAAGGCCGCATGGCAACTTCTACAGGAAAGGGGCAGCTGCCCCCTTTCTGCAGGACCCCGCTCTCCAGCTGAAGACCCCAAGAAAATGTGCCCTTGGCATTTATAAAGTCACCCAGCATGCAATGAGACAATTCCCTCTTCAAATCGCCAGGGCAGTAGCAATGCTTGTGTCCTCACTTGTTAGGTTTCCTCCCACTGTCTAATATGCCTCCCTATTCTACCAGTGGGAAACTTTCAGACAAGCTGAGCTTCACCTGAGCACCACGAGCAGACCCTATCAATAGATTCTGCTCCCTTGTAGGCAAAGAGCAATCTAAATTTACCTAGCAATTTTCCTGGTAAGCAGAAAGACCCAAAAGCTATACTCTCTTCTAGCACCTACCTATGAGGGTGCTACACATGCATTAAACACGCTACAGCAAAAATGAAATTTCTAAAGAAAAAAAATGACCCGAATCCCATTTAAAATTATTTAAAATGATTTGCGGTTACAATTGCTGGCACACTTCTGGCGCCTGATGTGAAGGACGGGAAGAACAGCGGCTCTAGGCTGATCTGCATATTAAAGCCTTAATTCAGAGCCAGATACCGGCGATCAGTCCCCTGAGCCTGCCGCATACTCTCCCTGCATCTCCAGGAACATGGAGAGGTATCTTCTACACGGCACCGCCAGCCACACATAACCACAGCGTTCACTGCTCGCGGGACCCGAGCAGCACATGGCAAACATGGCAGAGGCTGGGGACAGCACAGGGAGACAGCAGCCTGCCACATCCTCCCGGGCACTAGACATGGCAACCACCGCCTCTCCCCCAGCTGTGCTCACTGCTCCTGTGCTATCTACGGCCATATCCCTCTCTTCCTTGGAGGAACAGCTGACTGGGCTGGCCCAGGCTGTGGCAGCCCTTCTCTTGCCCACAATCACAGCAGCGGTGGACACAGTAATAGCTGCAGGCATGTCCCAGCTCAGGCAAGAGCTTGGAGAGCAAAACAAATGCCTGGCATAGCTGGAACACAGGATGTCTGACATTGAGGACAAACTACAAAACTCCTTCACTTCTGAACAACAGGCCAAGAATACTCAGCAATATATCCTAGACAAACTGGACGACTTAGAAAACTGCTCACGATGCAACAACATACGGATTGTCGGTCTTCCTGAATCCTACAATTCGGATTCACTGCAGGATATTTGCGCTTCACGCATCCCACAAGGGCTGGGCATCTCTGTGCCCTGCCTGGATGAATGAGCACACTGCTAGAGATGTATAGAACTGTTCGCCGGTGAACAGTTCCCGGCGAACTTAGCATGTTCGCGTTCGCCGCTGCCGGCGAACATATGTGATGTTCGGTCCGCCCCCCATAAGACATCATTGAGGCAAACTTTGACCCTGAACTTTACAGTCAGCAGACACATTTCCAGCCAATCAGCATACCTCCCTCCCACACCCTCCCACCTCCTATAAATAAGCAAGGGCAGCATCCATCTTAGATCATTCTGAAGCAGTGTGTGTAGTGAGAGTAGGGAGAGAGCTGCTGCTGCTGCTGCTGCTGTTAAGCTAGGGACAGTTAGTCAGTGTTCCTGGTCTTGCAGTGTTCTTGGTCCACTACTGCTGTAATATCAGCACCCCAAAAAGCCCTTCTAAGGGCTGGTATTTGTGTTTTTTTTTTTTTTTTTATATATATATATATATATATATATATACCTAGCGTCCCCAAAAGCCCTTTTAAGGGCTGGTAATTGAGTTATTTCTTCTTATATATATATCTATATCTATCTAGTGTCCCCAAAAGCCCTTTTAAGGGCTGGTAATTGAGGATTTTTTTTTATTTATATATATACATATATATATATATATATAGTGTCCCCAAAAGCCCTTTTAAGGGCTGGTAAGGTAATAGAGTTTTTTCTTTATATATATATCTATATATATCTATTGTACACTGCAGTTGCCTGCCCGCTGTGTGTGAGAGGCCACAGACCTACCACAGACTGTACTGTGTGCACACCACACTCATTTCGGGTGGCACAGGCACAGTACCTTGCATTTTAAAAAATATTTTTTTTTTCCTCTGTCATAATTGCAGTGAGTGCTGTGTCAGGTCCACAGAGTGCACTGTACCCACTGCAGTGCACTGCCCACCACTGATATATATACGGTGGCACAGCATCTTGTTGCAATAAATTGAAAAAAAAAAATATTTTTTATTATTGCAGTTGCCTGGGCTGCCAGTTACTGTCAGGTCCACAGAGTGTACTGTGCCCACTGCAGTGCCACTGTGTGCCCACCCACCACTGATATATAAGGTGGCACAGCAGCTTGCAAAGTAAAAAAAAATATATATATTTTTTAATTGCAGTTGCCTGGGTGCCAGTGACTGCTGTCAGGTCCACAGAGAGTGTACTGTGCCACTGCCCACCCACCACTGATATATAAGGTGGCACAGCAGCTTGCAAAGTAAAATAAAATATATATTTTTTAAATTGCAGTTGCCTGGGTGCCAGTGACTGCTGTCAGGTCCACAGAGAGTGTACTGTGCCACTGCCCACCCACCACTGATATATAAGGTGGCACAGCAGCTTGCAAAGTAAAATAAAATATATATTTTTTAAATTGCAGTTGCCTGGGTGCCAGTGACTGCTGTCAGGTCCACAGAGAGTGTACTGTGCCACTGCCCACCCACCACTGATATATAAGGTGGCACAGCAGCTTGCAAAGTAAAATAAAATATATATTTTTTAAAATTGCAGTTGCCTGGGTGCCAGTGACTGCTGTCAGGTCCACAGAGAGTGTACTGTGCCACTGCCCACCCACCACTGATATATAAGGTGGCACAGCAGCTTGCAAAGTAAAATAAAATATATATTTTTTAAAATTGCAGTTGCCTGGGTGCCAGTGACTGCTGTCAGGTCCACAGAGAGTGTACTGTGCCACTGCCCACCCACCACTGATATATAAGGTGGCACAGCAGCTTGCCAAGTAAAAAAAATATATATATTTTTTAATTGCAGTTGCCTGAGTGCCAGTGACTGTCAGGTCCACAGAGTGTACTGTACCCACTGCCCAACACTCCTATAGGGTGGCACAGCACCTTGCACTCATAGTACACAACACATTAAAAAAGAAAATGACAGGCAGAGGCAGGCCACCCCGCAAGGGCCGTCGTGGTCGTGGTGCTGTGATTTCCTTAGGCCCTAGAATAATGCCCAGTGTTCAGAGGCCACCACAGACCCTGAACTCCAAAAATTCTGAGGCCATAGTTGACTGGCTTACACAAGACACCCAATCGTCTACAGCTTCCGCTCGGAACCCTAATGCACCATCCTCCTCCAGCTCAGCTTCGGGCACCTCTCAATTTACCACTCGCCAGCCCGCCGGCACCACCACCAACACTAGCACCACAGCCGCTTCACTTGATCCGTCAGAGGAGTTATTTTCACATCAGTTGGAAGAAATAAGTGATGCGCAACTATTAGTGCCAGAGGATGTAGATAACGGGGATATGTCTCAGTCAGGCAGCATTATACACATGGACGTACATTGTGATGATGATGATGTTGTACCTGCTGCTGCTGCCTTTGCTGAGTTGTCAAGTGAAGCGGCTGATGATGACGATGTGTCTGTGGATGTCACCTGGGTGCCTGCTCGAAGAGCAGAAGAAGAGGGGGAAAGTTCAGATGGGGAGACAGAGAGGAGGAGGAGGAGACGAGTTGGAAGCAGGGGGAGGAGGTCATCGCAAGGAGCTAGTGGCGCAGTCAGACAGCATGTAGATTCGGCACCCGGGGTCAGCCAGACAGCACGCCAATCAACGCAAGCTGTTGCCACAACCAGAATGCCGTCCTTGCAAAGCTCAGCAGTGTGGCATTTTTTTTGTGTGTCTGCCTCTGATATCAGCGATGCCATTTGTAACCTGTGCCAAAAGAAACTGAGTCGTGGGAAGTCCAACACCCACCTAGGTACAACTGCTTTGCGAAGGCACATGATCTCACATCACAAACGCCTATGGGATCAACACATGAGTAAAAGCAGCACACAAACTGAAAGCCACCATCCTCCTCCTGGTCCAGCATCTTCAGCCACGTCAACCACTGCTGTCCTCCATGCCCCCTATCAACAACCCGCCCCTCCGCCTCTCACCTTCAGCAGTTCCTGCTCGTCACCTGCCCACAGTCAGGTGTCTGTCAAGGAAATGTTTGAGCGTAAAAAGCCAATCTCGCAGAGTCACCCCCTTGCCCGGCGTCTGACAGCTGGCTTGTCGGAACTCTTAGCCCGCCAGCTTTTACCATACAAGCTGGTGGAGTCTGAGGCCTTCAAAAAATTTGTCGCTATTGGGACACCGCAGTGGAAGGTACCCGGCCGAAATTATTTTTCACAAAAGGCAATCCCCAACCTGTACTCTATTGTGGAAAAGGAAATCATGTCACGTCTGGCACACAGTGTTGGGGCAAGGGTCCATCTGACCACTGATAGCTGGTCTGCAAAGCGCGGTCAGGGCAGGTATATAACGTACACTGCGCATTGGGTAAACCTGCTGGCGGCTGCCAAGCATGGAATGCGTGGCTCTGCTGCAGAGGAGTTGGTGACACCGCCACGACTTGCAGGCAGGCCTGCTGCCACCTCCTCTACTCCTCCTACTCCATCCTCTTTGCTAACCTCCTCGGCTGAGTCCTCTTCTGCTGTTGCGTCTTGCTCCACACCAACTGCACCCCCCCAGCTCCCCAGGGGCTATTCCACATGCCGGATACGACAGTGTCACGCTGTCTTGGGGTTGACTTGCCTGAAAGCAGAGAGTCACACCGGACCAGCACTACTGTCCGCCCTGAACGCACAGGTGGATCAGTGGCTGACCCCGCACCAACTGGAGATCGGCAAAGTGGTGTGTGACAACGGGAGCAATTTGTTGGCGGCATTGAATTTGGGCAAGTTGACACATGTGCCGTGCATGGCACATGTGTTGAATCTGATTGTGCAACGTTTTGTGCAGAAGTACCCAGGCTTACAGGACGTCCTCAAGCAGGCCAGGAAGGTGTGTGGCCATTTCAGGCGTTCCTACACGGCCATGGCGCACTTTGCAGATATTCAGCAGCGAAACAACATGCCAGTGAGGCGCTTGATTTGCGACAGCCCGACACGTTGTAATTCAACACTGCTAATGTTCGACCGCCTGCTCCAACAAGAAAAAGCGGTCAACGAGTATTTGTATGACCGGGGTGCTAGGACAGCCTCTGCGGAGCTGGGTATTTTTTTGCCACGTTACTGGACGCTCATGCGCAATGCCTGTAGGCTCATGCGTCCTTTTGAGGAGGTGACAAACCTAGTGAGTCGCACTGAAGGCACCATCAGCGACATCATCCCATATGTTTTTTTCCTGGAGCGTGCCCTGCGAAGAGTGCTGGATCAGGCCGTAGATGAGCGTGAAGAGGAAGAGGAAGAGTTGTGGTCACCATCACCACCACCAGAAACAGCCTTACCATCGATTGCTGGACCTGCGGCAACACTGGAAGAGGAGTGTGAGGAAGAGGAGTCAGAGGAGGAATGTGGCTTTGAGGAGGAGGAACACCAACCACAGCAGGCATCCCAGGGTGCTCGTTGTCACCTATCTAGTACCCGTGGTGTTGTACGTGGCTGGGGTGAAGAACACACCTTCAATGACATCAGTGAGGACGAGGAATTGGACATGAGTAGCTCGGCATCCAACCTTGTGCAAATGGGGTCTTTCATGCTTTAATGCCTGTTGAGAGACCCTCGTATAAAAAGGCTGAAGGAGAACGACCTGTACTGGGTGGCCACGCTACTAGACCCCCGGTATAAGCAGAAAGTCTGTGATATGTTACCCAATTACCGGCAGTCGCAAAGGATGCAGCAGCTACAAAATAAGTTAAAAACTATGCTTTACACAGCATATAAGGGTGATGTCACAGCACAATGGGAATCCAACAGGGGAAGAGGTGAAAGTAATCCTCCTCCTACCACCACAACCACGCCGGCAAGGACAGGACGCTTTACAGACGTCTTGTTGATGGAGGACATGCGGAGCTTTTTTAGTCCTATGCATCGCCACAGCCCTTCGGGGTCCACCCTCAGAGAACGACTCGACCGACAGGTAGCAGACTACCTTGCCTTAACTGCAGATATCGACACTCTGAGGAGCGATGAACCCCTTGACTACTGGGTGTGCAGGCTTGACCTGTGGCCTGAGCTATCCCAATTTGCCATTGAACTTCTGGCCTGCCCCGCTTCAAGTGTGCTGTCAGAAAGGACCTTCAGCGCAGCAGGAGGTATTGTCACTGAGAAGAGAAGTCGCCTAGGTCAAAAAAGTCTTGATTACCTCACGTTTATTAAGATGAATGAGGCATGGATCCCGAAGGGACTGACAGTGGGGGATGCATTTGACTAAAAAAGGCCTGGTGATGACTGAGATGCCTTGGCCTAAAAATGGTCCACACGCTGCTGTATATAATCATTCTCTGCATGCCGGATGACTTACGTGACATCTCCGCCACCAACTACGGTTCAAGCCGCAATGTTTTAGTGCACTTTCTGCCTTAAAACCTCAATTTTTCAGGCCGCTGCTACAGCAGCGGCTGCAACAATACCTACTTTTTCATGCATGTGTACATGCCTAATTTTTCTGGCCTCTGGTGCTACACTGTGGCTGCAAAAAAACAAAAAACAAAAAAAAAGGCACATACATGTGTCAATTCCCCTTCGTGATCGTTACCTTGTCGTGGTGAAGGGGCTTGCGTATCACAATGAAGCGATCACCTCTAGGATTGTGTTGGCACACCCCAGATGATAAGGTCGTTGCTTCATTGTGTACAGACCAAAAGCGATCCGCAGGATAATTTTTCATAAAAAAAACATTCATTTTCTTTCATTCTTTCTGCGGAGCTGGGTATTTTTTGGCCGCGTTACTGAATGCTCATGAACAATGGCTGTAGGCTCATGCGTCCTTTTGCGGAGATGACAACCCTGGTGGTCAGTCGAACCCAAGGCAACATCATCGACCTCATCCCATATGCGTTTTTTCTGGAGCGTGCCCTGCGAAGAGTACTGGATCAGGCTGTAGATGAGCATGAAGAGTAAGAGTTGTGGTCCTCATCACCACCAGAAGCAGCCTTGTCGTTGTCAATTGCTGGACCTGTGGCAACGCAGAGAGAGGAGTCTGAAGAAGAGAAGTCAGAGGAGGAAGGTGGCTTTGAGGAGGTGGAATACCAGCCACAGCAGGCGTCCCAGGGGGCTTGTTCTCACCTTTCGGGGACCCTTGGTGTTGTATGTGGCTGGGTGGAGGAAGAGACCTTCAATGATGTCAGTGAGGACAAGGAACGGGACATGGCTAGCTTGGTATCCAACCTTGTGCAAATGGGGAGTTTGCGGTTGTGCAAATGGACTGACTGACTGTTAAACGGGGAGTTTGGTCTGTCAGAGTTTGGTCTGTCACTGTGAAGCGGGCGACGGGCGTAACCCTTACACTACTTGACCGATAAAACATCATACCTGATCGTATTCACACACTGGATGTTTTAGTGCTGGTTCACACTGCCGCTACCACTAAAGTAGCGTCGCTTCCAGTGCGACTTTGGCGCGACTTAGCGCGACTTTGGCGCGACCTCATCGCGAGGCGACTTTTTATTTGGCCAATCACAATATCATGTTTTGTGACCGTCACCTAATTTCCTTTTCCTGTTTTTTGTTTTACATATTTCCCCATGTGTGCAGTGTTGTCTGTGTCATAGCTCAACTGATAGGCATGTTTGCCTTGGCATATCATATTTCAGCTTGCCAGAAAGAAAAAAAGACAGCTGGAAAGACACTGCATTAGTTTTCTACTAAAAATCATAAGAAAAATGCTGTTTTTTTGGGGTTGTGGACATACTACAGAGCTGAAACTTGACAGGTACACTTTTTAGACCCCCCAGGCACTAAATACAAAAAATGACATGCCTGCCTAAAAAAATGCCCGCTAAATGCCTGCAAGAAAAAAAGCCAGCCGCAGAGAAGCCATATTCCTGAAAATATAAGAAAAATGCTGTTGTTTAGGGGTTCTGGACATGCTACAGAGCTGAAACTTGACAGGTACACTTTTTAGACCCCCCAGACACTAAATACAAAAAATGACATGCCTGCCTAAAAAAATGCCCGCTAAATGCCTGCAAGAGAAAAAGCCAGCCGCAGAGAAGCCGTATTCCTGAAAATATAAGAAAAATGCTGTTTTTTAGGGGTTCTGGACATGCTACAGAGCTGAAACTTGACAGGTACACTTTTTAGACCCCCCAGACACTAAATACAAAAAATGACATGCCTGCCTAAAAAAATGCCCGATAAATGCCTGCAAGAGAAAAAGCCAGCCGCAGAGAAGCCGTATTCCTGAAAATATAATAAAAATGCTGTTTTTTAAGGGTTCTGGACATGCTACAGATCTGAAACTTGACAGGTACACTTTTTAGACCCCCCAGACACTAAATACAAAAAATGACATGCCTGCCTAAAAAAATGCCCGATAAATGCCTGCAAGAGAAAAAGCCAGCCGCAGAGAAGCCGTATTACTGAAAATATAAGAAAAATGCTGTTTTTTAGGGGTTCTGGACATGCTACAGAGCTGAAACTTGACAGGTACACTTTTTAGACCCCCCAGACACTAAATACAAAAAATGACATGCCTGCCTAAAAAAATGCCCGCTAAATGCCTGCAAGAGAAAAAGCCAGCCGCAGAGAAGCCGTATTCCTGAAAATATAATAAAAATGCTGTTTTTTAGGGGTTCTGGACATGCTACAGAGCTGAAACTTGACAGGTACACTTTTTAGACCCCCCAGACACTAAATACAAAAAATGACATGCCTGCCTAAAAAAATGCCCGATAAATGCCTGCAAGAGAAAAAGCCAGCCGCAGAGAAGCCGTATTACTGAAAATATAATAAAAATGCTGTTTTTTAGGGGTTCTGGACATGCTACAGAGCTGAAACTTGACAGGTACACTTTTTAGACCCCCCAGACACTGAATACAAAAAATGACATGCCTGCCTAAAAAAATGCCCGCTAAATGCCTGCAAGAGAAAAAGCCAGCCGCAGAGAAGCCGTATTCCTGAAAATATAATAAAAATGCTGTTTTTTAGGGGTTCTGGACATGCTACAGAGCTGAAACTTGACAGGTACACTTTTTAGACCCCCCAGACACTAAATACAAAAAATGACATGCCTGCCTAAAAAAATGCCCGATAAATGCCTGCAAGAGAAAAAGCCAGCCGCAGAGAAGCCGTATTACTGAAAATATAATAAAAATGCTGTTTTTTAGGGGTTCTGGACATGCTACAGAGCTGAAACTTGACAGGTACACTTTTTAGACCCCCCAGACACTGAATACCAAAAATGACATGCCTGCCTAAAAAAATGCCCGCTAAATGCCTGCAAGAAAAAAAGCCAGCCGCAGAGAAGCCATATTCCTGAAAATATAAGAAAAATGCTGTTTTTTAGGGGTTCTGGACATGCTACAGAGCTGAAACTTGACAGGTACACTTTTTAGACCCCCCAGACACTAAATACAAAAAATTACATGCCTGCCTAAAAAAATGCCCGCTAAATGCCTGCAAGAGAAAAAGCCAGCCGCAGAGAAGCCATATTCCTGAAAATATAAGAAAAATGCTGTTTTTTAGGGGTTCTGGACATGCTACAGAGCTGAAACTTGACAGGTACACTTTTTAGACCCCCCAGACACTAAATACAAAAAATGACATGCCTGCCTAAAAAAATGCCCGATAAATGCCTGCAAGAGAAAAAGCCAGCCGCAGAGAAGCCATATTCCTGAAAATATAAGACAAATGCTGTTTTTTAGGGGTTCTGGACATGCTACAGAGCTGAAACTTCACAGGTACACTTTTTAGACCCCCCAGATGCTAAATCCAAAGAAATTTTTTATTTTTATTTTTTTTTAATTTTTCCAATAATTGGCTCTCTATCAAAAAATTATAATTTTTAAGAACTTTTTTTTGCGTGATCCCTCTCCGGCATGCCACAGTCCAGGTGTTAGTCCCCTTGAAACAACTTTTCCATCACTATTGTGGCCAGAAAGAGTCCCTGTGTGTTTTAAAATTCGCCTGCCTATTGAAGTCTATGGCGGTTTGCCCGGTTCGCCGGTTCGCAAACATTTGCCGATGTTCGCGTTCGCCGTTCGCGAACGGCGAATTTTAGGTTCGCGACATCACTACACACTGCTTAGGTGCCCCATATAACGACAGACGCACGCCACAGTCAGTCATCATCCAATATTTAAACTATGTGGACAGAGTTAATATACTACGCTCCTTTAGAAATTCAAAGTCACTTCAGCGCGACGGCCACACATGACTTCTTTTCGCAGACTACTCACAAAAAGTCTCCCGCAAGAGGAAAGCCTTTCAACCAATATGCGCGGCTCTCTTCCAAAAGGGAGTTAAAGTTACCTTGGCCTACCCAGCCATGCTCCATCTGACTGACCACGCAGGGAATCCTAAATCCTTCATCCACCCTGAGGAAGCTTCATACTATCTGCAAGCCTACCTGAACCTCCCAATGGACACCTCTGGTCCGATAGCCCAACTTCCCCAGAGGGATCCAAAAGATCAACATAGTCCCAGGAAGGAACCTCCCAAGAAGCCCCGTCTTTCCAGTCTATCTGGCCGCGGCAGACCCCGCTGACACCGCACTTGAGGCCTAGTGGATTAGTCTATCTCCTCTCTCTTATGTATCTTACTTTTGCAGCTAAATGCTTAGAGTTGTACTGTTTGTTTTCGATGTTCACCTTATGCCATTTGTGTCTTCCTCCTCTCTACTAGATTTTTTTCTGTGGACCACACACGACCTTACGGAAGGATGCTACTCCCTAAGATGGGCAATCGGGACATCGCTGTAATGCTACACTACATACTCTCCCTGGTTTTGACCCCAGTGCGATGTACAACCCTACAATTGATGGCAACCATCCCACATCCTCTGGTAATGCTGTTCACGAGTTAAGGAGTCACATGAGGAAAAAAGTGAAGTCCAGGCTCAGCTGGGAATGTTATTTTTTTCTTCTTATCACTGATTCCCTGCCCCTGTTGGGCTACTGTAAGACCCCGTTCACACTGGGGCGACTTGTCAGAGGACCTGGTCGTCTGACAAGTCGCCTGCCATAGATTAGCACAGGACCTGTTCTAATAGGAGCGACACAAGTCGCTCCGACTTAGAAAAAGGGTCCTGTACTACTTTGGGGTGACCTGGAGCGACCTGCATTGACTTCAATGATATGAAGTCCGTGCAGGTCACTCCGAGGTCGCGGTGCGAGCTGTGCACCGTAACTTCACAGGTCGCCCCGGCAAGTCGGGTCACCCCTATGTGAACCGGCTCTCATCCCCCCCCCCCTCAGAACACGGGATTCTACATTTCAACATAGCTCCCTTAAACTCTTACATAGTCGCACCTTACTCCTTATTCCGTGTACCCCCTTCATTGATACTACACCCTCTCACCTCATCTCCTTGGCCACACTCCAATCCAAGAAGATAGTGTCATGGAATGTCAAAGGACTCAGGTCTCCTCACAAATGTATGGTGATTCCTAGCCATCTAAAGCGTTTAAAAACGGACATTGCGCTCCTCCAAGAGACGCATCTGACCACTGACGATTTCCACCGCATGCGCAAGCTCTGGGTACGAGAGAGGCAGAGGTTGGCTGGGTGAGTAATGCTCCCTTTGGAGCACTCTACTCTGTTACCAGCACTTCTGCTGGGGACTCCACGTAATCCGCTCCAGCTAACTGTTGGGGAGGGAGAACGACAACCTCCTCTCTCTTCTCCCCCTGTATCCTGATCTGCTGCTGGGGGGTGATCACCACCTTCTCACCCTGGGCCTCTGGAACTGCCACAGGTGTGGGGCAAATGTCTTGGACCCTCTGTCCAGTTGTCACCGCTTCAGCTGGAGACATTTTTTGTAACTTCACAGATGCTGCTGGCAGGAAATCCCATGTGCCTGTCAGTGGTATAGCAGAAAGGTCAGCTGCCTCTTCACTCATACATTTATCCAGCTGCTGAACAGACACATTCCTCCATCCAAGCTCGTCCTGTGCAGAAACAGGTTTGTCAAGGTGAGTCAGCACTTGCTGCATCCGCCATAAGACCTCCGCATCCAAAACCATGGGTGCAGGTGAGCAAAGCACACTAGTACCGTGCCACATTGTTGATTCTTCAGTCAGGATTTCTGGACTGTCAGCTGGTACTTCTGGATATTCCTAGGCAAGGGGAGCCCAGACCCGGCTCTGAGCAGAGTCTAGCAGCCGTTTGTAGGCGATCTCCAGCTCCCATTCCTGATTGGCTAGAAATTCCAACTCTTCCAGTGCCCAGTGCACTTCCAAAACATTCAGCATCTATTCTCTGTATTCCAAGATTTCCTCCAAACGCCACTCCAAATCGCTCCCAAAGTCGGGGTCCTCAGACAGCCTCTCTAATAACAGCCCCAGGCCGCCGTAGCAAAAGCCTTCCATTGGGCTGTCATCTGCTGTCCATGGGCACACTTGGGTTACATACCAGTGGAGGGCTCTATAGTTCTCATCCAATGCGCATCTCCGCCTGGACCAGCCTGCCGAATTCCTCTTCCATGGCGGCTGATATCTGTACCTCTCCTCTTTTGCTCCCCGGACCTTGGATCCCGGTGGAGTTTTGGATGTTCCAGACTGCAGGAAGCATCCCACCGCTTGCCACCAAAGTAACTACACCGTATGAAAGGGGTTACAGTCCATTCCTGAACACAAAGGCAGCTCCCGGACACTCCAATCCGCCGAACAAGAAACCCATACGAATAACCCCCCCCCCCCCCCGTATTGAGGGTCAAGCAGGAATCAGACTTTTATACACTTGAGAAGTAGGTCAGTCACTACATGAATATTTACCCAAAACATCACACAATGGATAGATAATGAGGTACAGCTAACTCATGGCTAATCCCAATTAACATGCTAATTAAATCATTGTACTTAAGCCAGCCTGGAAGTCCAGACTGCTGGCACCAAAGCTAAAACAAGATACAATATACATATAACAACAGAGTCAGCATAATTCAATGATGTCTGGAAGACAGGTATTTGAGCTGATGACATGCATTTGTTACTAGTGTTGAGCGAACACGGACTGTATTATTCGTGTTCGTACCGAATAATTGGATTTTTTGTACCCGAACACGGACACGGACACTTTACTGTATGTTCGGGTAAAAATCCGTGTTCGGTCGTTTTATTTCCGGGTTTTGCATGCTTTGGCGCTCTTTTCATGGCGGGCTTTCAACAGCCAATCAACAATCGTTTAACTGGTGTGCCTTAAGCCATCCCAGCCATGCCTGCAAATGTCTCAGTAGCTGTGATTGGCCGTCTGAAGCATGTGACCAAGTCTTTATAAGTTCGAGGCAGCCGCAGCGGCGTCATTATGCTGCTTAGATTCAGGGACAGAGCACACATCAACGTGCTGGCTGCTGATTAGGGAAAGATAGGCAGGAAAAAACCATTTGTGTCCGGATAGAATTGAGGGACAGGTCGGAGTGTTTAGGCAGGGCGAGTTGTAGGCATTTTAGGGATAGAGTCTGCTGAATTATATAGGGTCAGTGTCTTCTACAAACTACAATCGATATTGCTGTGTGGGGGGTGGGGTGAATCTGCACTCAATCCTGATCTACGATCTCTTCTCAATCCTGTTAGGGACAGAGTCTGCTGAATTTTAGGGAAACTGTGTTCTACAAACTACAATCGATATTGCTGTGTGGGGGGTGGGGTGAATCTGCACTCAATCCTGATCTACGATCTCTTCTCAATCCTGTTAGGGACAGAGTCTGCTGAATTTTAGGGAAACTGTGTTCTACAAACTACAATCGATATTGCTGTGTGGGGGGTGGGGTGAATCTGCACTCAATCCTGATCTACGATCTCTTCTCAATCCTGTTAGGGACAGAGTCTGCTGAATTTTAGGGAAACTGTGTTCTACAAACTACAATCGATATTGCTGTGTGGTGTGGGATTGGAGATAGGCAGGTGTCAGTGATCCACATCCATTTTTCTGTGTGTGAGCTGCAGTGAACACAATCTTTTTGGGCTGCAGTGAACACAATCTTTTTGGGCTGCAGTGAACACAATCTTTTTGGGCTGCAGTGAACACAATCTTTTTGGGCTGCAGTGAACACAATCTTTTTGGGCTGCAGTGAACACAATCTTTTTGGGGTGCAGTGAACAAAATCTTTTTGGGGTGCAGTGAACACAATCCTTTTTGGTGTGCAGTGAACACAATCTTTGTGGGGTGCAGTGAACAAAATCCTTTGTGGGGTGCAGTGAACACAATCTTTTTGGGGTGCAGTGAACAAAATCCTTTTTGGGGTGCAGTGAACAACATCCTTTTTGGGGTGCAGTGAACACAATCTTTTTGGGGTGCAGTGAACAAAATCCTTTGTGGGGTGCAGTGAACACAATCTTTTTGGGGTGCAGTGAACACAATCTTTTTGGGGTGGAGTGAACAACATCCTTTTTGGGGTGCAGTGAACAAAATCCTTTTTGGGGTGCAGTGAACAAAATCATTTTTGGGGTGCAGTGAACACAATCTTTTTGGGGTGCAGTGAACACAATCTTTGTGGGGTGCAGTGAACACAATCTTTTTGGGGTGGAGTGAACAACATCCTTTTTGGGGTGCAGTGAACAACATCCTTTTTGGGGTGCAGTGAACACAATCTTTTTGGGGTGCAGTGAACACAATCTTTGTGGGGTACAGTGAACAGAATCTTTGTGGGGTGCAGTGAACACAATCTTTGGGGGGTACAGTGAACACAATCTTTGTGAGGTGCAGTGAACACAATCTTTGTGGGGTGCAGTGAACACAATCATTGTGGGGTGCAGTGAACTCAATCTTTGTGGGGTACAGTGAACACAATCTCATACTGAAGGTTTGAGGGTGCTGCCTGTTCCATACTCCCCCTACTCCTCATCTAGCCTTTTAGGGGTACAAACAATAGTAATTGGGGCCTAGTGTGGTTGTGTACGTGTGATATACATACACTTTTTTGGGATCATATTTTCTATTCCGCTATTTAATCAAAAACCTTTGGGGATCAGTTAAATTGGGGGATAGTCTGTGTTGGTACGTGTGAGAGAGATCCACCTTTCCAAGTTGTTGGGGTTCATCTCATACTTCTGAAGGTTTGAGGGTGCTGCCTGTTCCATACTCCCCCTACTCCTAGCCTTTTAGGGGTACAAACAATAGTAATTGGGGCCTAGTGTGGTTGTGTACGTGTGATATACATACACTTTTTTGGGATCATATTTTCTATTCCGCTATTTAATCAAAAACCTCTGGGGATCAGTTAAATTGGGGGATAGTCTGTGTTGGTACGTGTGAGAGAGATCCACCTTTCCAAGTTGTTGGGGTTCATCTCATACTTCTGAAGGTTTGAGGGTGCTGCCTGTTCCATACTCCCCCTACTCCTAGCCTTTTAGGGGTACAAACAATAGTAATTGGGGCCTAGTGTGGTTGTGTACGTGTGATATACATACACTTTTTTGGGATCATATTTTCTATTCCGCTATTTAATCAAAAACCTCTGGGGATCAGTTAAATTGGGGGATAGTCTGTGTTGGTACGTGTGAGAGAGATCCACCTTTCCAAGTTGTTGGGGTTCATCTCATACTTCTGAAGGTTTGAGGGTGCTGCCTGTTCCATACTCCCCCCTACTCCTAGCCTTTTAGGGGTACAAACAATAGTAATTGGGGCCTAGTGTGGTTGTGTACGTGTGATATACATACACTTTTTTGGGATCATATTTTCTATTCCGCTATTTAATCAAAAACCTCTGGGGATCAGTTAAATTGGGGGATAGTCTGTGTTGGTACGTGTGAGAGAGATCCACCTTTCCAAGTTGTTGGGGTTCATCTCATACTTCTGAAGGTTTGAGGGTGCTGCCTGTTCCATACTCCCCCTACTCCTAGCCTTTTAGGGGTACAAACAATAGTAATTGGGGCCTAGTGTGGTTGTGTACGTGTGATATACATACACTTTTTTGGGATCATATTTTCTATTCCGCTATTTAATCAAAAACCTCTGGGGATCAGTTAAATTGGGGGATAGTCTGTGTTGGTACGTGTGAGAGAGATCCACCTTTCCAAGTTGTTGGGGTTCATCTCATACTTCTGAAGGTTTGAGGGTGCTGCCTGTTCCATACTCCCCCTACTCCTAGCCTTTTAGGGGTACAAACAATAGTAATTGGGGCCTAGTGTGGTTGTGTACGTGTGATATACATACACTTTTTTGGGATCATATTTTCTATTCCGCTATTTAATCAAAAACCTCTGGGGATCAGTTAAATTGGGGGATAGTCTGTGTTGGTACGTGTGAGAGAGATCCACCTTTCCAAGTTGTTGGGGTTCATCTCATACTTCTGAAGGTTTGAGGGTGCTGCCTGTTCCATACTCCCCCTACTCCTCATCTAGCCTTTTAGGGGTACAAACAATAGTAATTGGGGCCTAGTGTGGTTGTGTACGTGCGAGATACATACACTTTTTTTGATCATATTTCCTATTCCGCTATTCAATAAAAACCTTTGAGGATCAATTGAATTGCGGGATAGTCTGTGTCGGTACGTGTGAGAGAGATCCACCTTTCCAAGTTGTTGGGGTTCATCTCATACTTCTGAAGGTTTGAGGGTGCTGCCTGTTCCATACCCCCCCTACTCCTCATCTAGCCTTTTAGGGGTACAAACAATAGTAATTGGGGCCTAGTGTGGTTGTGTACGTGCGAGATACATACACTTTTTTTGATCATATTTCCTATTCCGCTATTCAATAAAAACCTTTGAGGATCAATTGAATTGCGGGATAGTCTGTGTCGGTACGTGTGAGAGAGATCCACCTTTCCAAGTTGTTGGGGTTCATCTCATACTTCTGAAGGTTTGAGGGTGCTGCCTGTTCCATACCCCCCCTACTCCTCATCTAGCCTTTTAGGGGTACAAACAATAGTAATTGGGGCCTAGTGTGGTTGTGTACGTGCGAGATACATACACTTTTTTTGATCATATTTCCTATTCCGCTATTCAATAAAAACCTTTGGGGATCAATTAAATTGCGGGATAGTCTGTGTCGGTACGTGTGAGATCCACCTTTCCAAGTTTTTGGGGTTCATCTCATACTTCTGAAGCTTTGAGGGTGCTGCCTGTTCCATACTCCTCCTCCTCCTCATCCATCCTTTTAGGTGTACAAACAATAGTAATTGGGGCCTAGTGTGCTTCTGTACGTGTGAGATACATACACATTTTTTGATCATATTTCCTATTCCGCTATTCAATAAAAACCTTTGGGGATCAATTAAATTGCGGAATAGTCTGTGTCGGTACGTGTGAGATCCACCTTTCCAAGTTTTTGGGGTTCATCTCATACTTCTGAAGCTTTGAGGGTGCTGCCTGTTCCATACTCCTCCTCCTCCTCATCCATCCTTTTAGGTGTACAAACAATAGTAATTGGGGCCTAGTGTGTTTCTGTACGTGCGAGATACATACACTTTTTTTGATCATATTTCCTATTCCGCTATTCAATAAAAACCTTTGGGGATCAATTAAATTGCGGGATAGTCTGTGTCGGTACCTGTGAGATCCACCTTTCCAAGTTTTTGGGGTTCATCTCATACTTCTGAAGCTTTGAGGGTGCTGCCTGTTCCATACTCCTCCTCCTCCTCATCCATCCTTTTAGGTGTACAAACAATAGTAATTGGGGCCTAGTGTGCTTCTGTACGTGTGAGATACATACACATTTTTTGATCATATTTCCTATTCCGCTATTCAATAAAAACCTTTGGGGATCAATTAAATTGCGGGATAGTCTGTGTCGGTACGTGTGAGATCCACCTTTCCAAGTTTTTGGGGTTCATCTCATACTTCTGAAGCTTTGAGGGTGCTGCCTGTTCCATACTCCTCCTCCTCCTCATCCATCCTTTTAGGTGTACAAACAATAGTAATTGGGGCCTAGTGTGCTTCTGTACGTGTGAGATACATACACATTTTTTGATCATATTTCCTATTCCGCTATTCAATAAAAACCTTTGGGGATCAATTAAATTGCGGGATAGTCTGTGTCGGTACGTGTGAGATCCACCTTTCCAAGTTTTTGGGGTTCATCTCATACTTCTGAAGCTTTGAGGGTGCTGCCTGTTCCATACTCCTCCTCCTCCTCATCCATCCTTTTAGGTGTACAAACAATAGTAATTGGGGCCTAGTGTGCTTCTGTACGTGTGAGATACATACACATTTTTTGATCATATTTCCTATTCCGCTATTCAATAAAAACCTTTGGGGATCAATTAAATTGCGGAATAGTCTGTGTCGGTACGTGTGAGATCCACCTTTCCAAGTTTTTGGGGTTCATCTCATACTTCTGAAGCTTTGAGGGTGCTGCCTGTTCCATACTCCTCCTCCTCCTCATCCATCCTTTTAGGTGTACAAACAATAGTAATTGGGGCCTAGTGTGTTTCTGTACGTGTGAGATACATACACTTTTTTTGATCATATTTCCTATTCCGCTATTCAATAAAAACCTTTGGGGATCAATTGAATTGCGGGATAGTCTGTGTCGGTACGTGTGAGAGAGATCCACCTTTCCAAGTTGTTGGGGTTCATCTCATACTTCTGAAGGTTTGAGGGTGCTGCCTGTTCCATACCCCCCCTACTCCTCATCTAGCCTTTTAGGGGTACAAACAATAGTAATTGGGGCCTAGTGTGGTTGTGTACGTGCGAGATACATACACTTTTTTTGATCATATTTCCTATTCCGCTATTCAATAAAAACCTTTGAGGATCAATTGAATTGCGGGATAGTCTGTGTCGGTACGTGTGAGAGAGATCCACCTTTCCAAGTTGTTGGGGTTCATCTCATACTTCTGAAGGTTTGAGGGTGCTGCCTGTTCCATACTCCCCCTACTCCTCATCTAGCCTTTTAGGGGTACAAACAATAGTAATTGGGGCCTAGTGTGGTTGTGTACGTGTGATATACATACACTTTTTTTGGATCATATTTTCTATTCCGCTATTCAATAAAAACCTTTCTAGGGCAAGATCTTAAATTACAGAAATATGAGGAGACCGTCAAATAAGGGCCGTGGCCTGGGTCGTGGTGCTGCTGGTAGAGCTCCTGTTGCAAGGAGAGGACATGGTCGATCTGTGCCAGCTACACGCACAAGTGAAACACCTTCCTCAAGTGTGAGTAGGCGACAGAACCTGCATCAGTATTTGGTAGGGCATCAAACGCCCCTAGAAGTGATGAGGCCAGAACAAGTTGAGGCGATAGTAGATTGGTTTGCTGCTGACAGTGCCTCCAGTTCCTTCACATTGTCTCCCACCCAGTCTACTGCAGAAAGGTCAGAGTTGGCACCTGCAGCCAATGTCCAACCGTCTTTCACCTCACCCCCTTGCAAATCAGGCCAGCAGTCTGAGCCCCAAGCCATACAGCAGTCTCTTATTCTTTTTGAGGACTCTGTCAGCAGGGTTTCCCAGGGCCATCCACCTAGCCCTGCCCCAGAAGTGGAAGAGATTGAGTGCAGCGATGCCCAACCACTTATTCCTCAAGATGAGTACATGCAAGGATCATCGCAGCACGTCTCCGATGATGACGAAACGCAGGTGCCAACTGCTGCGGCGTTCAGCATTGTGGAGACCGACAAGGAGGGCAGGGGTGAAGACTGGGTGGAAGATGATGTGGAGGACGATGAGGTCCTCGACCCCACATGGAATGAACGTCATGCAGGTGAACTGAGTAGTTTGGAGGAAGAGGCGGTGGTCGCACAGAGCCACCAGCACAGCAGAAGAGGGAGCAGGGTGCAGAAGCGGAGCGGCCGTGCCCTAGACACTACGCCCGCTACTGCCCAACGCAGCAAGGGAACGAGCGCACCAAAGTCAGCTCAAAGGAGTTCTCTAGCGTGGAAGTTCTTTAGAAAATGTGCTGATGACAGGACACGAGTGGTTTGCACCCTGTGCAATCAGAGCTTGAAGCGAGGCATGAACCTTCTCAACCTGAGCACAACCTGCATGATCAGGCATCTAAGTGCAAAGCACGAGCTGCAGTGGAGTACACACCTTCAAAACCAAGAAACGTCTCTGGCTCATCCTGCTTCCTCTTCTGCTGCAGTCTCGGCCGCTCCAGCCACATCTGTAGTGATACCGGCACCTGCCACCCCGCAAACAGACGATCTGTCAGCAACACCACCACCTGGGTCACCAACAACCATCTCCACAATGTCCCGTGGAAGCGTTCAGCTTTCCATCTCCCAAACACTTGAGAGGAAGAGGAAGTACCCCCCTACCCACCCGCGATCCCTGGCCCTGAATGCCAGCATTTCAAAATTATTGGCCTTTGAAATGCTGTCATTCCGTCTGGTGGAGACGCACAGTTTTAAAAACCTTATGTCGGTGGCTGTCCCACAGTACGTCGTGCCCAGCCGCCACTACTTTTCCAGGCAAGCCATCCCTTCCCTGCACAACCAAGTGGGGGAAAAAATCAGGTGTGCACTGCGCAACGCCATCTGTGCCAAGGTCCACCTAACTACGGATACGTGGACCAGTAAGCACGGTCAGGGGCGTTATATCTCCCTAACGGCACACTGGGTAAATGCAGTGGCGGATGGGCCTGAGGCGGATAGCAATTTGGCGCATGTCCTTCCACCACCGAGGATTGCAGGGCGCTTCAGTTTGCCTCCTGTTCCTAACTCCTCCTACTCCGCTTCCTCATCCTCTACCGCCTCCTCATCCGGACAGCGTAACACCTTCACCACCAACTTCAGCACGGCCAGGGGTAAACGACAGCAGGCAGTTTTACAACTTGCCTGTTTGGGGGACAAACCACACACCGCGCAGGAGTTGTGGAGGAGCATGGAACAGCAGACAAATGAGTGGTTGCTGCCAGCGAGCCTCAAGCCCGGCCTGGTGGTGTGCGATAACGGGCGAAATCTCATAGCAGCTCTGGGCCTAGCCGGTTTGACGCACATCCCTTGCCTGGCGCATGTGCTGAATTTGGTGGTGCAGAGGTTCCTTAAAAACTACCCCGATATGTCAGAGCTGCTGCAGAAAGTGCGGGCCGTTTGTGCGCACTTTCGGCGTTCTCACCCTGCTGCTGCTCGCCTGGCAGCGCTGCAGCGTAACTTCGGCCTTCCCGCTCACCGCCTCATATGTGACGTGCCCACAAGGTGGAACTCCACCTTGCACATGCTGGAAAGACTGTGCGAGCAGCAGCAGGCCATAGTGGAGTTTCAGCTGCAGCACGCACGCGTGAGTCGCTCTGCGGAACAGCACCACTTCACCACCAATAACTGGGCCTCCATGCGAGACCTGTGTGCCTTGTTGCGCTGTTTTGAGTACTCCACCAACATGGCCAGTGGCAATGACGCCGTTCTCAGCTTAACTATCCCACTTCTATGCCTCCTTGAAAAAACAATTCGGGCGATGATGGAAGAGGATGTGGCACAGGATGAGGAGGAGGAGGAGGATGAAGAGGTAACATTTCCAAGGCTTTCAGGGCAGTCATTCGCAAGGGGCTCCGAGGGTGGGTTCCTGCACACGCAAACGCCAGGGACGCAATTGTCCAGCAGGGGCACAGTTCTGGAGGATGAGGAGGATGAGGAGGAGGAGGAGCTGGAGGAGGAGATGGAACCATGTTCACAGCAGGGTGGCACCCAGGCCAGCTCATGGCCATCACTGGTGCGTGGCTGGGGGGATACAGAGGACACGGACCATACACCTCCCACAGAGGACAGCCTTTCGTTGCCTCTGGGCAGCCTGGCACACATGAGCGATTACATGCTGCAGTGTCTCCACAACGACCGCCGAGTTGCCCACATTCTAACTTGTGCTGATTACTGGGTGGCCACGCTGCTGGATCCCCGTTACAAGGACAACGTACCGTCCTTAATTCACTCACTGGAGCGCGATCGCAAGATGCGCGAGTACAAGCGCACGCTGGTAGACGCCATGCTGCTGGCATTCCCATCTGACAGCGGGGCCACAGTGGAAGCACAAGGCAGAGGAGGAGGAGGAGGAGGTCGCCAACGCAACCAGGGCACCGCCAGCACCTCAGAAGGCAGGGTTAGCATGGCCGAAATGTGGAAAAGCTTTGTCAGCACGCCACAACAAACAGCAGCACCAGCAGCTCAGATGGAACGTCTTAGCAGGAGGCAGCATTTTACCAACATGGTGGAGCAGTATGTGTGCACACGCCTACATGTAGTGAATGACGGGTCTGCCCCCTTCAACTTCTGGGTCTCCAAATTGGGCACATGGCCTGAGCTTGCCCTTTACGCCTTGGAGGTGCTGGCGTGCCCTGCAGCCAGTGTATTATCTGAACGGGTATTTAGCACGGCTGGGGGCGTTATAACAGACAAGCGCAGCCGCCTGTCCAGAGACAATGTGGACAAGCTCACGTTCATTAAAATGAACCAGGCATGGATCCCACGGGACTTTTCCGTACCTTATGCAGAATAGCAATGGATACCGACCTTACCCACCCATTGTTCCATTTTTGCTCTTTCTCACTCTTTTGGGGTGTACCCTCATTTAAAATTTGTGAAAAGAAGCAGTGTTGGCTACCTCGTCCTCCTCCTCAGGGCCAGATTAATGTAGGGTCTATTGGAGCTGCAGCTCCAGGCCCCTACCTTTTATATAGGCCCCGGGTTGGCCATATTCACTGTTACCGCTCTTCTGTCACTTGTAAACACAGAAGTCTGGCTTCTATGCTCGCTTCCCCAGGCAGCACCCTCAGAACCTCCCCACACAGCGTGAAGGCCGGACAAGGAGGGACAGTTGGCGATGCATGGATGTGTTTATGGGCTTCAGAGACAGCATCCCATGTTGAATTAGGCATGCATGGCTGCACCCTTCCTCCTCTGGGTGCATGGCAAGGCACGGCCCTAAGGCCCTTCAAAATCCTCAGCACCAAGCCCATGATGCTGTTAATCCGGCCCTGGTCCTCCTCCACCGCCGCTTCCACCTACACCGCCCATAGGTGTGCGCAGCCTATTGCATTAAGGTGTGCACCCCAAAGTTGAAATACACATGCATGTGTTTGCCAGCAGGGAGAGTAATGTATCGGGGCCATGTACCTGTAGGCAAGGAGAAATAGAGCAGAGCAGGTCCCAGGGAGATCTTTCCCATCTCCTCACTGGCAATGCTATGTGCCCTAGGTGATTAGGGTGTGCCCAGGCACACCCAGCACACCCTGTGCGCACGCCTATGTCACCGCCACATCCACCACCACCTCAACCTCCCTCCTACTCCATATGGGCCTCGTCCTTCAGAGATGAAGAAGAACATTGTTTTATTTTTCTGTTTTTTTTTGTTGTTTTAAGTTATTTCCCTATCCACATTTGTTTGCAGAGCACTTGCCATGCTCTTAATTACGTTTTGCTGCCATTTGCAGCACTCTAGCCCTTTCCTTTGGTGTTTTAGAGCCATTTTAGTGCCTTAAAGTTCGGGTCCCCATTGACTTCAATGGGGTTCGGTGTCCGGGAAAAGTTCGGTAAAAGTCCGGGACACGGACCCGGACTTTTTTTTAAAGTTCGGCCGAACCCGTCGAACACGGACATCTAGGTGTCCGCTCAACCCTATTTGTTACCAACTGAAGCAGTCCAAACCATCAATTTATCTGTCACATAGTTTTTTCAGTCTCAGTGACGGTGCGTACCGTCACACTACCTAGGGATAAAAATTGGGAAAACGCCATCCTCCATTTACCAACTGAATTTCCCCCCCATAATAGCCAAAATTGTGGTTGAACTAGACAATTGGGCCCACCTCCCCCTATCGCTTTTTGGCAGGTGCCACCTTTTCAAGATGGTTGGGTTTCCCAAACTCTTGTACTCTCTCCAGATCATCTCACTACTCCTGAAACATAAAGACGTTTAAAAACTCCACCCAGCTCTTTCAACCTTTCTCTGGAAGGGGCCAAAGGCCCCGCATCTCCCTAAAAAAACTCTGCCTCCCCAAACAGGAAGGCGGAGTGAATCTCCCTAACATCCACCTATACAATCTATCCTGTCTCCTGAGGGTGGGTCCAGACTGGATAGTACGCTCTACGACTCACTCAAATTGGGAGTTGGAAACACCAATGGTGCATCCTTATGACCTATCCGTCTTTCTACATTGTAAGGTCAACTCTCTACCACTCCACATAAAACACAATTTACTCATCCGAGACACTGTGATAGCATGTAGGGAATTTAGGAAAATTCTAAAACTTTCACCTTATGTTTCTTATCACCTCCCACTCATTGGCCTCCCGTCATTCACACACGGTCTCCAATACTCAGCATTCCAGATGTGGAAATTAAGGGGTCTCTCTACTTTTGTCCAACTGTTTGACAATTGCTATTGAAAATGGCTATTGAAAAAAGAAAAAAAAAAAGAAAATGTATTTAAAAAAAAAAATGGCCAAAATCCATTCCAGACCCTTATCTGGGCATGCAGCCTGGCAGGTCAGGAAAGGTGGGGGGAAGAGTAACCCCCCCCCCCGGAACTATACCAGGCCACATGCCTTCAACATGGAGGGGTGGGTGCTTTGAGGCAGGGGGCTCTGCTCCCCACACCAAAGCACCTTGTCCCCATGTTGATGGGGACAAGGGCCTCTTCCCAACAAGCCTGGGCTGTGGTTGTTGGGGTCAGCAGGCAGGGGGCTTATCGAAATCTGGAAGCACCCTTTAACAGGGGGGCTCCCAGATCCCACCACCTCTTATGTGAATGGGTATAGGGTACATGGTACTCCTACCCATTCACCAAAAATGTGTACAAAAGTAAAAACCACACGAGAGTTTTTGACAAATTCTTTATTAAAAAATAAAAAAATAGTGTCACTCGATCCATAGTCAATCACGCCACCAACCGACCCCAAAAAATAGAAAAAGATAAAAACACTCTCACTTCCTTGGGGCCACTGTGCCCGCTCTGCGCTTTGACATTTCTTATATAGGCAAGGGGCAGGGCCACCTGATTTCATCACCCGGTGGCACCGCTCCCTTCTGACGTCATGTGACAGTACAAATACCCCCAAATGACCCCTTTTTGAAAAGTATATAGTCCAAGGTATTTATTAGGAGGCATGGTGAGTTTTGTGAAGTTGTAATATTTTTGTCAATATTTTTGGGAAAATTAAGAAATGAAATACATTTTTTTACAAAGCTAACATTTAACGTGTTATTTCTCGCACAGCTTTGGCATGTTTAGAATTACACCCCCAACACATACTGCTATGCCTCCTGAAGCATAGGAATAACACGTGTGAGACTTTTTTACAGCCTAGATGGATATAGGGGCCCAAAATCCAAAGAGCACCTTAAAGCTTCCAAAGAGCATAAATTACGCATCTAATTTCCTGACTACCTAACACATTTTTAGAGGCCTTGGAGCACCAGGACAGGAGAAACACTCACAAAATTACCCCATTTTGGCTAAGCAAATACTCTAAGGTTTTTTTTTTTTAAAGACAGGTATAGTGAGTCTTCTGAAAATGTAATTTTTCGCCACATTTGGAAAATGCAGGAAGGAAAATAAAAATGTATTTTTTACACAAAGTTGTCAAGTAATAGGATATTTATAACACACATCATAGCCATACTGGAATTACACTCCAAAAAGCATTCTTCTACTCCTCCCAAGTATGGTGATATCACATGTGTGAGACTTTTTCACAGCCTAGCTGTACAGAAGGGCCCAAAATCCAAGGATTGCTTTCAGGTGTCCTAGTGGCATAAATTACACATCTAATTTCCTGAATATCTATCACATTTATGGAGGCCCTGGAGTATCAGGAGAGTAGAAACACACCAAAGCACATTTTTTGAAGACTTTCAAAACTTCTTTCAAAACTTTCCACAAGTTTTCATAAAATGCTGAAAGAAAATAAAAATTAGGATTATGCACCGAAACACATTCTGCTACTCCTCCCAAGTATGACTATACAACATGTGTGAGATTTTTTTCCCTGTCTGGACTGATTATGTACTGGACATTGTACCTTTTGTATCACACAAATCAACCAAATCAACCAATTGTGTCAAAACCAATATACTTTAATGGTCACCTATATACAAGTGATCAGGGAACATAATGTAGTATAGCATCACCTACAGCAGTACCAGTTCCTATGAGACAGAGACATGGTCAGCAAACAGGCAAAGGAATTATCCAGGTAGTAGGCAGAATCATGGTCAATAAACAAGCCAGTGTTAGTAGAGGCAGCAGGCAGAGGCAACACTGCACTGATGTGGCAGTGGTCAGGGACACAATAACTGGTGTGGTAGTGATCAAGGACACTAAAACTGTTGTGGTGGTGATCAGGGACAATATATCTGGTGTTGCAATGATCAGTGACAATAAGACTGGTGCAGCGGTGATCAGGGACACTTTAACTGGCATGGTGGTAATCAGAGATGTACATAGTAACGAAGTAGAACTACTTAAGTACTGTACTTAAGTACCAAAATGCGGTATCTGTACTTTTCTAGAGTAGGATTTTTTTCTCCTACTTCTACTTTTACTTCACTACATTTTTTCGATGATTTTGATACTTCTACTCCGATATTTTTTTTTTGTGCTGCATCGTTACTCGTTACTTTTCTCTGCCTTTCCCTTTTTTGTTTGGTTTCCCTCCTTACTGCTCTCTCCTACTCTTTCAATTATCCTCCCTATTCTGCCTTCCCCCCTCCCCTCTCCTTTTCTATAGGAAGGCAAAGGTAAAGATACCCCCCTTTTTCATGGGTACCTGGTCTCTGGCCATTTGGGTAGCGTTGTTCCGCTCCAGGCTTCCGCTGGGCCGGCGTGGAGTGCTCCCACATGCGCCTCTCCGCGCTCTGACATGTGTGGCAGCCTTCAGCCACTCCACTCCTCCCCTCCTTGTCTCTATTCGCTGACGTCTCAGCGCTGGGAGGCGGGGATTCCGGCGACCGCGCAGTAGAGGCACGTGTGCATGTGCAGTGCGATCGAGGCACTGGCGGCCATCTTGGTTAAGGGAAACATGGGGGAGTCTCTGATGTAAGGGGGCTCTGTGTGGGGGGTCTCTGATGTAAGGGGGGTCTCTGATGTAAGGGGGGCTCTGTATGGGAGGGCTCTGATGTAAGGGGAGCTCTGTGTGGAGGGGCTCTGATGTAGGGGGGGCTCTATGGGGGGGATCTGATGTAAGGGGGGCTCTGTGGGGATGGTCTCTGATGTAAGGGGGCTCTGTGTTGGGGTCTCTGGATGTAAGGGGGGCTTTGTGTGAGGGGTCTCTAAAGTAAGGGGGCTTTGTGTGGGGGGTCTCTGATGTAAGGGGGGCTCTGTGTGGGGGGTCTCTGATGTAAAGGGGGCTTTGTGTGGGGGGTCTTTGATGTAAGGGGGCTCTGTGTGGGGGGTCTCTGATGTAAGGGGGCGCTGTGTGGGGGGTCTTTGATGTAAGGGGGCTCTGTGTGGGGGGTCTCTGGTGTAAGGGGGCTCTGTGTGGGGCGTCTCTGATGTAAGGGGGCTCTGTGTGGGGGTCTCTGATGTAAGGGGTCTCTGTTTGGGGGGTCTCTGATGTGTGGGGGTCTCTGATGTAAGGGTGCTCTGTGTGGGGGGGTCTCTGATGTAAGGGGGACTCTGTGTGGGAGGGTTCTGATGTGGGGGGCTCTGATGTAAGGGGAGCTCTGTGTGGAGGGGCTCTGATGTAAGGGGAGCTCTGTGGGGGGCTCTATGGGGGGGCTCTGATGTAAGGGGGGCTCTGTGGGGATGGTCTCTGATGTAAGGGGGATCTGTGTTGGGGTCTCTGATGTAAGGGGGCTTTGTGTGAGGGGTCTCTAAAGTAAGGGGGCTTTGTGTGGGGATGGTCTCTGATGTAAGGGGGCTCTGTGTTGGGGTCTCTGATGTAAGGGGGGCTTTGTGTGGGGGGCTCTGATGTAAGGGGGCTCTGTGGGGGGGTCTCTGATGTAAGGGGAGCTCTGTGTGTGCGGGGGGTCTCTGATGTAAAGGGGGCTCTGTATGGGGGTCTCTGATGTAAGGGGGCTCTGTGTGGGGGGTCTTTGATGTAAGGGGGGCTCTGTGTGGGGGGTCTCTGATGTAAAGGGGGCTCTTTGTGGGGGCTGGGGGGTCTCTGCTGTAAGGGTGCTCTGTGTGGGGGGTCTCTGATGTAAGTGGGGCCTCTGTGGGGGGTTTCTGTTGTAAGGGAGCTCCGTTGGGGGCTTTCTGTTGTAAGGGGGCTCCGTTGGGGGGTCTCTGATGTAAGGGGGGTCTCTAATGTAAGGGGGGCTAAGTTTGTAGTGATCATAAAAAAAGTAAAATGAAGTGCAAAAAAAGTGCAAGATAAAATGTGCAGGGCGCTGGTGGGGGGCGCCACAGGATCAGCTCGCACAGGGCGCTTGAACACCTAAGGCCGGCCCTGATTGGGAGGTTCTTTCCCATTAACAGCAGATATGAAATTATATTCATCTTGTTTTGTCACATATAAATATTTGAAGATTCACAATATTTTGAACTTTTTATTGACTTAGATTTCATACACTCTTCCTTTATTTCATTATTGGAATATATTGTTGTATATCACATTGGTTTATATATGATTTTGCACACCAATAAGCTGTGGAGAAAAAAAAAACAGGCAGGGAAGAGAAGGAGGGATGCTTTAAAAGGGGAAGGGAGGGACATACTTTATCTGTTTTTTGTTTACAAAAAGTTACAGCCTAAGGAATTGTGATTGTCCTTTAGGTTAATCATTTGAATAAATCATTTGAAATAAATTCAAATAATAAAAAACAATATGATGTTCAAACTTTTGACTTCTTTCTTTAAAACCTACATAACACAGTACTTCTACTTCTACTTTCAGTACTTGAGTAGAATTTTTTTTTTCAAAACTACTGGTACTTTTTACTTTTAGTACTTAAGTAGCAATTTTTTGGAAAAAAATACTTGCAATACTTAAGTAAAAAAAATGTTGAATACTTTAGTACTTCCACTTAAGTAACTTTTTCTGGGAGCACTTCCACTTCTACTTAAGTCACTTTTTGATCGAGCACTTGTACTTTTACTCAAGTAGAAATTTCGAGTACTTTATACAAGTCTGGTGGTAATCCAGAAAACTGTAACTAGTATGGTGATGATCAGGAACACTATGACTGGTGTGGTGGTGATTAGGGACAAAATAACTGGTGTGGAGATGATCAGGGACAATATGACTGGTGCAAAGATAATTGGGAATGTCACTTCTAATGAAAGTCAGAAGGATCAGAACAGAAGAAGACACAGTGAAAAATATTCTATTACTGTATACCAATGCTGATATTATGGTGTTATTATAGCACCATAATCACTTTGTTTTTAACTGTGAATTGTTTTAAATAAATGGTTTTACCCTATTAGCATTTCTATCCTCCCTGCTACCCTGTGACATGAAAATATGAAAAATGCAGTGTGGACAGTGAGGAGCCCTGGAAGAGGAGGAGTGACAACAGCACTTTGACTCAGTTGGATTAAGTGCTTATTGACTTATCCTTTAAAAAAATGGGGTCAAATAGATTTGGTGAGTTTTCCTGCATGTGGAGGCTGATGCATGGAGTGGAGATAACACACCTGGAACACGGAATTAAAAAGGGTGGTGGTGTCACAGAAAAAAGTGGGACACAAGAAGGAAAACAGCTGATTTAAGGGCATGTAGCACATTTTTAAACAAGAGGAAAATTTATGAACGTGAACTGTGGGAACACTTGAAAGAACATACTTTATTTAAAGTTTTTTTTTTAAGTATTGAGTGATGAGGTACATTTTCTAGTCTAGGACCTTTTTCTACACCGCATCCCTAAAATATAATATTTAATTTTTATTTAAAATATATTCCACTACAAAGCCACCTGGGCCCGAGGATTTGTTGTTTGGTAGGGCATCTATACCTGGCCATGATCTTAGAACCTGGTTGCTTAGCACATCCCAGACCACCAAAAGGAACTCCACACTGTCACCCACCATCGTCGTCCCAAAAACATCATTCAACTATTTACTTAAAAACGCATTCAAAGGTAACTCCCCTTATAAATTACCAATATCTATATTTTCTATACTCTTCCCTAACTTTCCAACACGAACATGGCAAGATAAAGGAATATGTTATGTATCAGACCTTTTTCTCTAATAACCTCCTTAAACCCTTCACATCCCTACATAATTTGTATCCCCTTACACAAAATGACTACTACCAGTATATACAACTAACTCACTACCTACTGTGTAATCCTCAAACTTACATTGGAGTACACCCACTAGTATGGAGGTACCTTTAATCTCCCCATTCAACCAAAAAGGGCATCTCAGTATTTTACAATCTACTAGGCAATAAGACCTCCTTCAGCAAACGTTACCCTTACCTAAATGATAAAAGGACATCAGCCGCTCTATAAGCGAATCTCAATGGCAGTTAGGCTTTAAAACTAGCTTCCAAGCCACCAGGTCTTCAAACCTTTGTGAACTAACCCACAAAATCACCCTTAGATGGTACATTATCCCATCCAAAATCCATGCATTCAAGTCAGTCATGCTACCTCTATGCTGGGGACAATGCGGAGAGATAGGAAATCTGTTCCACCTTCTTTGGCAATGTAAACAAGTCTCTAAACTATGGCAAGACACATTTCACCTTATCACTGAATTGACAGGTCTAACCGTGACTCAATCCCCAGAACTTGCATTGCTAAACATTGGTATGGAAAATATACCTTATCATTTCCATACCATAACTACACATTTTTCTAATGGCTTCTAGATTGGCTATTGTCAGACACTGGAAAACCCCTTAAATTCCAATTAAACGTGAAGTAGTTACCATAGTACATACTCACGGTTCCTATGAACGAACGTTCGCTGCGAGTGAAGGTACATTATCTACAATTTCCAAGAAATGGGCACAGTGGCTAGAGTGGCATAATAATGCTCAAACCTGATATCCATACCGTTCATTACAGACTTATGGTAATTGGTAAACTTTTGTGATGTCATGTTTTACTGAATATTACCATAAAAGAGCAGAGGATGTTATCCTCCTTTCCCACGACACAGTCTGATCCCCAATGGGGTCTCTGGGGATGATGGACAACACTCCTCAGTAAGAGTTTTGCTGCATGTTAGTTCCAGGTTGCAGTCCTCAGGATGGCCCCACCAGGAGGTTATCAAGCCTTGGTCTTATAGCAGATATAAAAGGTAAGGATCAAGCAAAAGCATAGTCAGTAAAGAAGCCAAAGGTCAGTAACGAGTGGTTGCAAGTTGGGATCAAACAGAAGCATTGTAGAAGAACAAGCCAAAGGTCAGTAACAAGTGGTATTGGAGATATGGATGGCAACAGGAGAAACAAGAGCGAGATATTAGCTGGAGGGAGCACAATAATCTGGCAAACAGAAGTTTAAAAGGTATGGCTAAAATAGGAATTTCGTGGGAGGAGTAAAGGGTTCAAAGTTCAAGAGAAACAAGGTTCCAGGCAGGGTCATTCAAAGAATTGTCAAAGAAGCTGTCCAGCATCTCAGGTGACTCAGAAAGAAGAGACATTGCCAGACACTGCAGCTGTTGCAGGTTCAGACCCAGCTACTGACAGTAATCCACTCCTCCCAGAACATCCCCTGGACATCTTAGGGCCAGGTTTGTGAGGAGACCTTTGGAGGAATTTGCTTGCTAATCTAGGGGCATGGACGTTCTCCTCATGTTCCCAAGAAATTTCATATAGTCCATATCCTTCTCAAGGCATTTAATTATGTATTTGAATTGATCAGAGGCTTACAGAGAGGAAGAAGGAGAGACTGGAAATGTTAGGAAGTAATGGTGGGTAGGATTTTTTTTTACTTTCACAATTTTTTATTATTAAAGGTTTTTCATTAAAGTAACAATCAATACAAATAGAAAAACCAGATCCAACAAAAGGGCTCTGGCCAAAAAAAAAAAAAAAACAGAAGTCAAAGACAAACATTAACTTTTCTGTCCCTGTCTCTAGTAACCTAGATGACAAAATACATTTTATCAGGCCCTAAGAGCCCGAAGACTGAGGTATCTTAAATAGTGTTGAGCGAACACGGACTGTATTATTCGTGTTCGTACCGAATAATTGGATTTTTTGTACCCGAACACGGACACGGACACTTTACTGTATGTTCGGGTAAAAATCCGTGTTCGGTCGTTTTATTTCCGGGTTTTGCATGCTTTGGCGCTCTTTTCATGGCGGGCTTTCAACAGCCAATCAACAATCGTTTAACTGGTGTGCCTTAAGCCATCCCAGCCATGCCTGCAAATGTCTCAGTAGCTGTGATTGGCCGTCTGAAGCATGTGACCAAGTCTTTATAAGTTCGAGGCAGCCGCAGCGGCGTCATTATGCTGCTTAGATTCAGGGACAGAGCACACATCAACGTGCTGGCTGCTGATTAGGGAAAGATAGGCAGGAAAAAACCATTTGTGTCCGGATAGAATTGAGGGACAGGTCGGAGTGTTTAGGCAGGGCGAGTTGTAGGCATTTTAGGGATAGAGTCTGCTGAATTATATAGGGTCAGTGTCTTCTACAAACTACAATCGATATTGCTGTGTGGGGGGTGGGGTCTGCACTCAATCCTGATCTACGATCTCTTCTCAATCCTGTTAGGGACAGAGTCTGCTGAATTTTAGGGAAACTGTGTTCTACAAACTACAATCGATATTGCTGTGTGGTGTGGGATTGGAGATAGGCAGGTGTCAGTGATCCACATCCATTTTTCTGTGTGTGAGCTGCAGTGAACACAATCTTTTTGGGCTGCAGTGAACACAATCTTTTTGGGCTGCAGTGAACACAATCTTTTTGGGCTGCAGTGAACACAATCTTTTTGGGCTGCAGTGAACACAATCTTTTTGGGCTGCAGTGAACACAATCTTTTTGGGCTGCAGTGAACACAATCTTTTTGGGCTGCAGTGAACACAATCTTTTTGGGGTGCAGTGAACAAAATCTTTTTGGGGTGCAGTGAACACAATCCTTTTTGGTGTGCAGTGAACACAATCTTTGTGGGGTGCAGTGAACAAAATCCTTTGTGGGGTGCAGTGAACACAATCTTTTTGGGGTGCAGTGAACAAAATCCTTTTTGGGGTGCAGTGAACAACATCCTTTTTGGGGTGCAGTGAACACAATCTTTTTGGGGTGCAGTGAACAAAATCCTTTGTGGGGTGCAGTGAACACAATCTTTTTGGGGTGCAGTGAACACAATCTTTTTGGGGTGGAGTGAACAACATCCTTTTTGGGGTGCAGTGAACAAAATCCTTTTTGGGGTGCAGTGAACAAAATCATTTTTGGGGTGCAGTGAACACAATCTTTTTGGGGTGCAGTGAACACAATCTTTGTGGGGTGCAGTGAACACAATCTTTTTGGGGTGGAGTGAACAACATCCTTTTTGGGGTGCAGTGAACAACATCCTTTTTGGGGTGCAGTGAACACAATCTTTTTGGGGTGCAGTGAACACAATCTTTGTGGGGTACAGTGAACAGAATCTTTGTGGGGTGCAGTGAACACAATCTTTGGGGGGTACAGTGAACACAATCTTTGTGAGGTGCAGTGAACACAATCTTTGTGGGGTGCAGTGAACACAATCATTGTGGGGTGCAGTGAACTCAATCTTTGTGGGGTACAGTGAACACAATCTCATACTGAAGGTTTGAGGGTGCTGCCTGTTCCATACTCCCCCTACTCCTCATCTAGCCTTTTAGGGGTACAAACAATAGTAATTGGGGCCTAGTGTGGTTGTGTACGTGTGATATACATACACTTTTTTGGGATCATATTTTCTATTCCGCTATTTAATCAAAAACCTTTGGGGATCAGTTAAATTGGGGGATAGTCTGTGTTGGTACGTGTGAGAGAGATCCACCTTTCCAAGTTGTTGGGGTTCATCTCATACTTCTGAAGGTTTGAGGGTGCTGCCTGTTCCATACTCCCCCTACTCCTAGCCTTTTAGGGGTACAAACAATAGTAATTGGGGCCTAGTGTGGTTGTGTACGTGTGATATACATACACTTTTTTGGGATCATATTTTCTATTCCGCTATTTAATCAAAAACCTTTGGGGATCAGTTAAATTGGGGGATAGTCTGTGTTGGTACGTGTGAGAGAGATCCACCTTTCCAAGTTGTTGGGGTTCATCTCATACTTCTGAAGGTTTGAGGGTGCTGCCTGTTCCATACTCCCCCTACTCCTAGCCTTTTAGGGGTACAAACAATAGTAATTGGGGCCTAGTGTGGTTGTGTACGTGTGATATACATACACTTTTTTTGGATCATATTTTCTATTCCGCTATTTAATCAAAAACCTTTGGGGATCAGTTAAATTGGGGGATAGTCTGTGTTGGTACGTGTGAGAGAGATCCACCTTTCCAAGTTGTTGGGGTTCATCTCATACTTCTGAAGGTTTGAGGGTGCTGCCTGTTCCATACTCCCCCTACTCCTAGCCTTTTAGGGGTACAAACAATAGTAATTGGGGCCTAGTGTGGTTGTGTACGTGTGATATACATACACTTTTTTGGGATCATATTTTCTATTCCGCTATTTAATCAAAAACCTTTGGGGATCAGTTAAATTGGGGGATAGTCTGTGTCGGTACGTGTGAGAGAGATCCACCTTTCCAAGTTGTTGGGGTTCATCTCATACTTCTGAAGGTTTGAGGGTGCTGCCTGTTCCATACCCCCCCTACTCCTCATCTAGCCTTTTAGGGGTACAAACAATAGTAATTGGGGCCTAGTGTGGTTGTGTACGTGTGATATACATACACTTTTTTTGGATCATATTTTCTATTCCGCTATTTAATCAAAAACCTTTGGGGATCAGTTAAATTGGGGGATAGTCTGTGTCGGTACGTGTGAGAGAGATCCACCTTTCCAAGTTGTTGGGGTTCATCTCATACTTCTGAAGGTTTGAGGGTGCTGCCTGTTCCATACTCCCCCTACTCCTCATCTAGCCTTTTAGGGGTACAAACAATAGTAATTGGGGCCTAGTGTGGTTGTGTACGTGTGATATACATACACTTTTTTTGGATCATATTTTCTATTCCGCTATTTAATCAAAAACCTTTGGGGATCAGTTAAATTGGGGGATAGTCTGTGTTGGTACGTGTGAGAGAGATCCACCTTTCCAAGTTGTTGGGGTTCATCTCATACTTCTGAAGGTTTGAGGGTGCTGCCTGTTCCATACTCCCCCTACTCCTCATCTAGCCTTTTAGGGGTACAAACAATAGTAATTGGGGCCCAGTGTGGTTGTGTACGTGTGATATACATACACTTTTTTGGGATCATATTTTCTATTCCGCTATTTAATCAAAAACCTTTGGGGATCAGTTAAATTGGGGGATAGTCTGTGTCGGTACGTGTGAGAGAGATCCACCTTTCCAAGTTGTTGGGGTTCATCTCATACTTCTGAAGGTTTGAGGGTGCTGCCTGTTCCATACCCCCCCTACTCCTCATCTAGCCTTTTAGGGGTACAAACAATAGTAATTGGGGCCTAGTGTGGTTGTGTACGTGCGAGATACATACACTTTTTTTGATCATATTTCCTACTCCGCTATTCAATAAAAACCTTTGAGGATCAATTGAATTGCGGGATAGTCTGTGTCGGTACGTGTGAGAGAGATCCACCTTTCCAAGTTGTTGGGGTTCATCTCATACTTCTGAAGGTTTGAGGGTGCTGCCTGTTCCATACTCCCCCTACTCCTCATCTAGCCTTTTAGGGGTACAAACAATAGTAATTGGGGCCCAGTGTGGTTGTGTATGTGTGATATACATACACTTTTTTGGGATCATATTTTCTATTCCGCTATTTAATCAAAAACCTTTGGGGATCAGTTAAATTGGGGGATAGTCTGTGTCGGTACGTGTGAGAGAGATCCACCTTTCCAAGTTGTTGGGGTTCATCTCATACTTCTGAAGGTTTGAGGGTGCTGCCTGTTCCATACCCCCCCTACTCCTCATCTAGCCTTTTAGGGGTACAAACAATAGTAATTGGGGCCTAGTGTGGTTGTGTACGTGCGAGATACATACACTTTTTTTGATCATATTTCCTATTCCGCTATTCAATAAAAACCTTTGAGGATCAATTGAATTGCGGGATAGTCTGTGTCGGTACGTGTGAGAGAGATCCACCTTTCCAAGTTGTTGGGGTTCATCTCATACTTCTGAAGGTTTGAGGGTGCTGCCTGTTCCATACCCCCCCTACTCCTCATCTAGCCTTTTAGGGGTACAAACAATAGTAATTGGGGCCTAGTGTGGTTGTGTACGTGCGAGATACATACACTTTTTTTGATCATATTTCCTATTCCGCTATTCAATAAAAACCTTTGAGGATCAATTGAATTGCGGGATAGTCTGTGTCGGTACGTGTGAGAGAGATCCACCTTTCCAAGTTGTTGGGGTTCATCTCATACTTCTGAAGGTTTGAGGGTGCTGCCTGTTCCATACTCCCCCTACTCCTCATCTAGCCTTTTAGGGGTACAAACAATAGTAATTGGGGCCCAGTGTGGTTGTGTACGTGTGATATACATACACTTTTTTTGGATCATATTTTCTATTCCGCTATTTAATTTAACTGGGCCTCCATGCGAGACCTGTGTGCCTTGTTGCGCTGTTTTGAGTACTCCACCAACATGGCCAGTGGCAATGACGCCGTTCTCAGCTTAACTATCCCACTTCCATGCCTCCTTGAAAAAACAATTCGGGCGATGATGGAAGAGGATGTGGCACAGGATGAGGAGGAGGAGGAGGATGAAGAGGTAACATTTCCAAGGCTTTCAGGGCAGTCATTCGCAAGGGGCTCCGAGGGTGGGTTCCTGCACACGCAAACGCCAGGGACGCAATTGTCCAGCAGGGGCACAGTTCTGGAGGATGAGGAGGATGAGGAGGAGGAGGAGCTGGAGGAGGAGATGGAACCATGTTCACAGCAGGGTGGCACCCAGGCCAGCTCATGGCCATCACTGGTGCGTGGCTGGGGGGATACAGAGGACACGGACCATACACCTCCCACAGAGGACAGCCTTTCGTTGCCTCTGGGCAGCCTGGCACACATGAGCGATTACATGCTGCAGTGTCTCCACAACGACCGCCGAGTTGCCCACATTCTAACTTGTGCTGATTACTGGGTGGCCACGCTGCTGGATCCCCGTTACAAGGACAACGTACCGTCCTTAATTCACTCACTGGAGCGCGATCGCAAGATGCGCGAGTACAAGCGCACGCTGGTAGACGCCATGCTGCTGGCATTCCCATCTGACAGCGGGGCCACAGTGGAAGCACAAGGCAGAGGAGGAGGAGGAGGAGGTCGCCAACGCAACCAGGGCACCGCCAGCACCTCAGAAGGCAGGGTTAGCATGGCCGAAATGTGGAAAAGCTTTGTCAGCACGCCACAACAAACAGCAGCACCAGCAGCTCAGATGGAACGTCTTAGCAGGAGGCAGCATTTTACCAACATGGTGGAGCAGTATGTGTGCACACGCCTACATGTAGTGAATGACGGGTCTGCCCCCTTCAACTTCTGGGTCTCCAAATTGGGCACATGGCTTGAGCTTGCCCTTTACGCCTTGGAGGTGCTGGCGTGCCCTGCAGCCAGTGTATTATCTGAACGGGTATTTAGCACGGCTGGGGGCGTTATAACAGACAAGCGCAGCCGCCTGTCCAGAGACAATGTGGACAAGCTCACGTTCATTAAAATGAACCAGGCATGGATCCCACGGGACTTTTCCGTACCTTATGCAGAATAGCAATGGATACCGACCTTACCCACCCATTGTTCCATTTTTGCTCTTTCTCACTCTTTTGGGGTGTACCCTCATTTAAAATTTTTGAAAAGAAGCAGTGTTGGCTACCTCGTCCTCCTCCTCAGGGCCAGATTAATGTAGGGGCTATTGGAGCTGCAGCTCCAGGCCTCTACCTTTTATATAGGCCCCGGGTTGGCCATATTCACTGTTACCGCTCTTCTGTCACTTGTAAACACAGAAGTCTGGCTTCTATGCTCGCTTCCCCAGGCAGCACCCTCAGAACCTCCCCACACAGCGTGAAGGCCGGACAAGGAGGGACAGTTGGCGATGCATGGATGTGTTTATGGGCTTCAGAGACAGCATCCCATGTTGAATTAGGCATGCATGGCTGCACCCTTCCTCCTCTGGGTGCATGGCAAGGCACGGCCCTTAAGGCCCTTCAAAATCCTCAGCACCAAGCCCATGATGCTGTTAATCCGGCCCTGGTCCTCCTCCACCGCCGCTTCCACCTACACCGCCCATAGGTGTGCGCAGCCTATTGCATTAAGGTGTGCACCCCAAAGTTGAAATACACATGCATGTGTTTGCCAGCAGGGAGAGTAATGTATCGGGGCCATGTACCTGTAGGCAAGGAGAAATAGAGCAGAGCAGGTCCCAGGGAGATCTTTCCCATCTCCTCACTGGCAATGCTATGTGCCCTAGGTGATTAGGGTGTGCCCAGGCACACCCAGCACACCCTGTGCGCACGCCTATGTCACCGCTAGGCTTGTGACGGTATCAGATTTTCATGCTGCGATTAATTGATTAAGGTTTTGCCACGGTATACGGTATTATCACGGTATTCTATTATTAAATTTAAATTATTAAATTTCCACCTCACTTCAATTTCATTGCTGAATTTAGGGGCTTTGGTTCACTTATGCACATTATTATATAGTCAGTCAGTACAGACTCTGTGAACCAGGCCTAAAATAGGTCATCAAGCAGTGTCTGGCCTAACTGGTGATAACTGGTTCTGGCGCTCGGCTCCGATCCGATGGCCTGGTCATTAAGAGGGCAAATCCTTGTGGTCAAGAAGTGGTTAAACCTGAAGGAGGTGTTGTTTATAAATTACTTTACTATTGCTTTAGGCCTGGTTCACATGTATGCGGGTTGGTGGTTCACATTTGCACAGGCATAGCAGCCCATTGATTTGAATGGGCTGCTATGCCCTCATTTTCCGCAGAAAAAAGGTGCATGCAGCATTTTTTTAAAATTCAGTGGCCTTGAAATCCATCCTGCTTTTGCACCATGCGACTAACCTGCAGTTCCTGCTCTGGCAAGCTTTCTGCATTTTTTGTATACGTGGGCACGGCATTTAAAAATAAACAGTTTGCGTGTGCAGCAACGGCAGGTAAGTCGCATGGTGCAAAAGAAGGATGGATTTCATGGCCACTGCATTTTTTTAAATTCTGCATGCACCTTTTTTCAGCTGAAAACGCAGGCATAGCAGCTCAAGCCCATTCACATCAATGGGCTGCTATGCCTGTGCAAATGTGGGCCCCCAACCCGCATACATGTGAACCAGGCCTAAAGCAATAGTAAAGTCATTAATTGGTTAAACCTGCAGGAGGACCGGTGTTTTTATCTATTAATGACTTTACTATTGCTTTAGGCCTGGTTCACATGTATGCGGGTTGGGGGCCCACATTTGCACAGGCATAGCAGCCCATTGATGTGAATGGGCTTGAGCTGCTATGCCTGCGTTTTCAGCTGAAAAAAGGTGCATGCAGAATTTAAAAAAATGCAGTGGCCATGAAATCCATCCTTCTTTTGCACCATGCGACTTACCTGCCGTTGCTGCACACGCAAACTGTTTATTTTTAAATGCCGTGCCCACGTATACAAAAAATGCAGAAAGCTTGCCAGAGCAGGAACTGCAGGTTAGTCGCATGGTGCAAAAGCAGGATGGATTTCAAGGCCACTGAATTTAAAAAAAATGCTGCATGCACCTTTTTTCTGCGGAAAATGAGGGCATAGCAGCCCGTTCAAATCAATGGGCTGCTATGCCTGTGCAAATGTGGGCCGCCAACCCGCATACATGTGAACCGCCAACCCGCATACATGTGAACCACCAACCCGCATACATGTGAACCAGGCCTAAAGCAATAGTAAAGTCATTAATAGATAAAAACACCGGTCCTCCTGCAGGTTTAACCACTTCTGGATCGCAAGGATTTGCCCCTTTAAAGACCAGGCCATCGGATCAGAGCGCCAGGACCAGTCATCACCAGGTAGGCCAGACACTGCTTGATGGCTATATAATAATGTAATGTGGGCTGCTAGGCGTGTGTGTGTGTATATATATATTTATTAGAGCTGCACGATTCTGGCCAAAATGAGAATCACGATTTTTTAGCTTGGAATAAAGATCACGATTCTCTCACGATTCTCTGTGTAACAAAAAAAAAAAAAATTGGGATAACTTTACTGTTACGTTTTTTTTTTTTTTTTTTATTCATTAAAGTCTAATCATTGCGTTTGAAAGACTGCTGCGCAAATACAGTGTGACATAAAATATTACAACAATCGCCATTTTATTCTGTAGGGTCTCTGCTAAAAAAATATATAAAATGTTTGGGGGTTCTAAGTACTTTTCTAGCAAAAAAAAAACTGATTTTAACTTGCAAACAGCAAGTGTCAGAAAAAGATCCAGTCTTTAAGAGGTTAAACTTCCTTTCTCCCTGGCAGAGGGAAGGAAAAGATACAAATGTAATCATTTTTGTTTATAGTTAGGAGACTTAATGCTGAAAGGTGTTAGCTGAGTGAGTGAATGAGTCATCCAGCTCACTGAAATGTATCAATTCACAAGTCAGGCAGACTTGACAGAGAAACTCGGTATTTTAAAAATGCCACAATAACAATACCGTGGCTATGCAATACCGCGATATATCGAATTACCGAAAACCGGCATATGTCTAGTCACCGCCACATCCACCACCACCTCAACCTCCCTCCTACTCCATATGGGCCTCGTCCTTCAGAGATGAAGAAGAACATTGTTTTATTTTTCTGTTTTTTTTTGTTGTTTTAAGTTATTTCCCTATCCACATTTGTTTGCAGAGCACTTGCCATGCTCTTAATTACGTTTTGCTGCCATTTGCAGCACTCTAGCCCTTTCCTTTGGTGTTTTAGAGCCATTTTAGTGCCTTAAAGTTCGGGTCCCCATTGACTTCAATGGGGTTCGGTGTCCGGGAAAAGTTCGGTAAAAGTCCGGGACACGGACCCGGACTTTTTTTTAAAGTTCGGCCGAACCCGTCGAACACGGACATCTAGGTGTTCGCTCAACCCTAATCTTAAACATAGCTTACACCATAAAGATTACTCCTTAGGTAGAAGTTCTCAAAAAGCACTACAACAAACATGCCAATACTCTGAGTAATCCCTTATCCCCAAGACCAGGGACTGAAGTGGATAAAAAAAAAATAAAAGGAGAATAAAGAGGAGGAAGAAGAAAGAGGGAGAAAACAGGAAGGTAAAAGAATCAGATTAGAGCAGAGAAGGAAAAAGGAAAGGAAGAATATGGTCCAGCTTTGAGACGGAAAAACAAGAGTGTACCCTCAACATGATGGGAACCACAATACTAACCCTCAAGGGAGACCTGCATATAAATTGCCCAGGGCTCCCATGTTTGTCAAAACGCGTGGACCGTGTCTCTCAAGATACCCACAATGTTCACGTGTATCATAATCCAAGTAATTTTCCTCTTTGCCTGTGTCAGAGAAACGGTAGGCTGCTTCCAAGATTTAGCCACCGTCATCTTAGCTCCCAGGAAAATGAAGAAAATCAAACACTGTGTATATTTGGGTAAGCCAGGGATTGGGGGATTGAGAAAAGCCACCCGCGGAGTCCGAGGCACAGACCAACCTGTCACCCTCTGAATTAAGGAGAAGATGTCGTTCCAGAAACTCCGGATCCTAGGGGACTCCCACCACATATGACTTTACACATCGACACCATCATGTGGCAGTTCCGGAAGCACAGGGGAGAAGCTGAGGGATACATTTTAGCTAACCTAGTCGGTACCAAGTACCAACGGGTGAGTACTTTTAAGTTTGCTTCCACCAGGGCTACATTGATAACATTTTAACAGACAAGGAGTCACTGCTCAAGGTGGTGTAATTGCCTGATGACTCACACAGGTGCATGCCCCGGCTCGCCTCCGTGAAAACTTGATAAAAGAAAAGGAATTGGCAGCACTCCAGGTTGAGTCAAAATCCAGGTTTATTGACTCATGATTAAGCACACAGTCAGTGTGTGAAACGCGTCTACCTTGTCACGATTGTCATATTTGGATGTCCAGTCAATAAACCTGGATTTTGACTCAACCTGGAGTGCTGCCAATTTCTTTTATTTTATTACATTGATAACATCCCTTTATGATCTCAGGAAGCTCATGTGCCAGCAACTCTAACCTCACCCAGTTCTGTGTCCCAGTCCCCCATATAGGGAAACCTAGGAGGAGCAATAGCCCATTATTATTAGGGGGTTAAATGGTAGTGATCCAGTCTAACCGGCCAAAGGGAGCGTTGCAAGAAACTGAAATGTTCCAGCATCTTGAGAACCTCCTTACAGTGCCTGAGAGTGAAAGGCCTTCTGTCAGTAAGAAAATGTCCGATCCTATATAAACCCTTATTCAACTACCACCTAAAAAATCCAACACCCTGCCCTGGAGGGAAATCAGGGTTATTGAACAAGTGAGCGAGAATTCAATTTGCAGATTTCTTTTTTTCCCCAGAAGGTCAAGTGGCCTGGCAGGATCAATATATTAATGAGTGGTTATGCTTAAGTGCTGATGTGAGCATGAAACGCGTTAACATCTGACTGCCCCCGCAGTGTTTGTGATGTTTTTATTCGTTATTTGAAAATAAAGATATCGAGGAGCACAGCAAATTCTGGATTTTTTCTGCACATGATAAATATGTGTAGTTGATAGAGATAGGCCAAACAACTACCGTTTCGATTCACGGCCAGAACTCTCGAACATCGCAAAAGTTTGGAACTGCATAACGAACCCTATTAAAGTCTATGGGACCCAAACTGGAAAAATTTTAAGTTACCATTTTGAGGGCTTAGATGCAAATTATTGGGCATACAAAGAGTATGGGGGTCCGAGTACTGCCCTGGAGGACATGTATCAATGAAAAACATTTTGTGAAAAACATAATTTAGAAATGAGCAGTAATTTACTGATGCTTAAAATGAAAGGATAAAAATTAAAAATTGCTTTAAATATAGTGCCTGGGGGGTCCCCTTAGTGTGCCTGTAAATTGGTGCATCTGTACCGTGTATAGAACCTTTTGCAGCAAAAATGACATGTATAAAGGCAAAAAAAATGACATTTTCCATGCAAGCTTACTTTATAAACAATGGCTTGGGGAGTCAGTCTGCATGGTGAGTTTAGTGCACTCGGAACAAGATTAGAGATTTTTTGGAATAAATTATGGTGTCTGTTTCATAGACTTTGGATAGAAGTAACATGTGCGGGAAAATTGGGTTTATGGTGTTGGTGTTACCTTCAATCCGTAACCCTATATAAGTACTCTTGATGAAAGCAAGAATTGGCCTTGCTGTCAATAATTTTAATGGGGGGGCATGGCCGCAGCGAGACTGCATGGACGTCTGAGTGTGTAGCTCCGCCGGACCAGGGAGAATATCGGCATCCATCGGCGCCCTACGGCTTCGTTTCTCAACCAGACCATCCCCGATCGACCGCTATACATCCCAGCCTTCCTGCCTGATGGCCAGAAAGAAGAAGGAGACCGGCCACCCGAGGCAGCTCCAGCACTTTTTCATGCCCCAGGACAGGCCGCGCGGCCAAGATGGCGGCGGTGGTGGATCTCCGGCCTCAACTAGCGGGACGTCCCATTCCTCGCTCAGTCCTCCACAGACCTCAGCACAGAGAGCGGGCCAACCTCGATCGCCAGCAGCATCGACCCCGATGTCCAGGAGCCCGGTCAAGAGCAAGCCCAGACTGTCGGGGGAGACACCGGCGGAGGTAAGCCAGGGGGATCTGTCCTCCATGGACTCCACCAGGGAGCTTCCCCCTAACTTCGACTCCTTTCCTGCTAGTGACAGACCGGTTTCTGAGGCTAGGCTTAAAGACATGATGGCATCCCTGCGGGCATCCATGCACGCAGACGTCATGGAATGTGTCAGCGCATTTAAAGTGGAGGCCAGAGCCCTGGGGGGTCGCATGGACAGAGTTGAGGCTAAGATGGGGGAATTTGCAGCATCCCACAACGAGCTGATAGATGCCCATTACTCCCATGAGGATGAGATCGAAAAGCTCCAGGCTAAAATAGCGGATATGGAGGACCGCTCCAGGCACAACAATGTTAAAATCAGGGGGGTCCCGGAGTCTGTGCTCCCCGGTGACTTGGATAGTTATGCACGTGCCTTTATCCTGGCGGTCCTCCCGCACACCCCTATATCTGAATTGGTTATTGATAGGATCCACCGCCTGCCTAAGCCATCCTTTCTCCCTGCCGAGATTCCCCGGGATGTCATTATGAGGGTACATTTCTACCACGTGAAAGACAATCTTATGTCAGTGTTCCGGAGGCGGACCCCTATCCCGGAGACATACTCCAGGATCCAATTGTTTGCGGACCTATCGCAATATACATTACAAAAGAGGAGAGCCCTGCACCCGCTGACAAAAATCTTCAGAAATCATTCCATAGTTTACAGGTGGGGGTTCCCTGTTAAGCTCGCAGTAACCTACAACAATAAAACCCACAATGTCTCCTCCATGCAGGAGGGCCTGGATTTGCTCCGGACATGGGGTATCCTCCCTGATCAGGACCCCGCCCCGCAGGAACCCTCTGATCGTATATCTCCACTGTCTGAGGAATGGCACACGATCACACAGGGAAAAAAGGGGAAGAAGAAGGCCAAGGGACAGCCCACCCAGGCTGCTTCGCATAACTCCTCTCCCTGAGTCTGGCCACGGAGTTCGCATTCTTTTCTCCCCCCATGATTTTGTGCAGTATACCTGCTCACGAGACTTGTCTCAGTTTCTCACCCGTTACTAGAGCTACTCCAATAAGCTCTTTTGTTTTAATGTTCTTTGTTTTCACCTTGTTATTTTGTTTTTCTGGTCAGCCGAAATATGCCTGGTTCTACATGCATCAACATACCCTACCTGCAGCCGGAGCCCGCAACCTTGACTGTCTGCTGTGGCTCACCGAATGGGAGTCCCTGTCACCGCCCTTTGGATGTAGTGATCCAGGTAACATTATCTACTCTTCTACTTTCCCACCATGACTGTGACTGTTACATCCCTGAACGTGCATGGCCTGAATCACCCCGCCAAGCGGGCGTCAATGTGGCGTGAGGCCTTAACCCTCAAAAGTGATGTCCTTTGCATACAGGAAACCCACTTTCATCGCTCTGCAACCCCTACACTGTCTCACAGGAGTTTCCCGCACATATTCAAGGCTTCAGCTGACTGCAAACGCAAAGGAGTCCTCATAGCCGTCAAAGACACAGTGGCCTTTTCACTACGTAAAGTAGTTCCTGACCCCAACGGTCGCTACCTTTTGCTGCAATGTGATCTCAATAATGCCCCCTTTACAATTTTGTCAGCCTATGCCCCCAACTCACACCAGCCGCGTTTCTGGAGGAAAATGTTCCGCTTGCTGGACAATCATAGATATGGATCCACGGTTGTGTGTGGGGACTTTAATATGACAGCTGACCCGTCCTTGGACATCTCCTCCTCGCCTAAACGTCGCCCTCCTGCCCTTCAATCCATGTTGCACGAGGTGGAGATGGTTGATGTCTGGAGATGTCATCACCCAAGGGAACGTGACTACTCTTTCCACTCCTCCAGATACAATATGTATTCCCGTATTGACATGATCCTGGTTGACAAACACTTGCTGCAAATGACTGGGAAATCTTCCATCCATGACATTGCCTGGTCGAACCATGCCCCTGTGTCCATAACAATACAGGAGGCTCGTTCTCCAGGCATGGCCTACATTTGGAGAGCAAACACTCAGGTCCTGGACACTCCTCAATATGCCTCTCACCTGGAGAGGCACCTTGTGGAACATTTCTCCCATAATGCGGGTTCAGTTTCTGACCCAACGGTAGTATGGTGTGCCCATAAGGCCTTTATTCGTGGAATTTTTATTAAATTGTGTGCACGGCTTAAGAGGCAGAGGACGCGGCAGCTGGACCATATCTTGGCTGAGATTCGCAGACTAGAACCTATAAATAAGACCACCCCACACCCTACTTTGTCCCTTCAATTGACCAAACTCAGATCTGACCTGCGCAGTATGTTGATAGCGCAACAGGACAAATATTTTAGGGCCCTCAAACTCTCCCACTACTCAGCGGGCAATAAGGCCGGGAAGCTACTGGCCTCCAGGCTTAAGGCTAGGCGGGTAAAGGACAGGATAGCCTATCTCCTAGATCCAGTGACCAAGACTAAAATTCTAAACCCTCAAGATATAGCAAACACATTTGCTAGCTATTACGAATCCTTGTATAATTTGAAAGATGATGCGTCCACCCCCCAACCGACGGACCAGCTTATCTCCGATTTCTTAGCTTCTATTGACCTGCCTGCGCTCTCCCCTTCCCAGCTGCAAGCTTTGAATGCCCCAATAACACAGGCTGAAGTAGAACGAGCTATACAAACACTCCCCTCTGGCAAGTCCCCTGGACCAGATGGTCTGCCCAATCTGTACTATAAGAGATTCGCACAAATACTCAGCCCTCATTTAGCCTCCATGTATGCGGCTGCGGTGTCCTCTGCCTCTCTGCCTAGGGAGATTCTTCAGGCTCATGTAGTAACGCTGCCCAAACCAGGGAAAGAGCCGGTATCCCCTCCCAACTTTAGACCGATATCCTTGTTGAATACTGATGCAAAGTTGTATGCCAAGGTCTTGGCCCTCAGACTTCATCCCATTTTGCCTGATCTTATTGATCCGGACCAATCCGGCTTTGTACGTGGTCGCCAGACTTCAGACGCGACTAGAAGGGTCATAGGGCTTATAGACAGGGCGGGGTCTGGTCGGGTGCCTTCTCTGCTGCTCTCGTTGGATGCGGAGAAGGCATTCGACCGGGTTCACTGGACCTATATGACGGCAGTGCTACGGCGGTTTGGCTTTCATGGTCCCATTTTGAATGCAATCCTAGCATTGTACTCTAATCCATCAGCGAGGGTTTACACCTCTAACATGTTATCGACAGCATTTGACATAACCAACGGAACGAGGCAGGGCTGTCCACTATCCCCATCTATCTTTAATTTACTTATTGAACCACTGGCAGCGGCAGTCAGATCTTCCCCCCACATAAAAGGCCTTGTGACCTCCTCGGGCTCCCACGTAATTAATCTTTTTGCTGATGATGTTATCGTCTTCATGACGGACCCAGAGAGGTCACTGGCCACCACGCACTCACTGCTGCAGAGATTCAGTCTGATTTCTTATTTCAAGGTGAACTTTACAAAGTCCCTGATCCTACCTTTGGGCCTTCCCCAGCCGCTTTGTTGCAAATTACAACAGAGATACCCCTACACCTGGAAAAGGGACTATATACCCTATCTGGGTATCCTATTGACCCCTAAAGTGGATCAGTTGGCTATAACTAACTACCCCCCTTTGATTACCAAGATCTCGCAGGAATGCCAACGGATAGCAAAAACCGAGCTCACTTGGTCTGGACGCCTTGCCTCGTTCAAGATGGTTCTCCTGCCCCAAATTCTCTACATCTTTCGGTCCTTGGTAGTCCCAGTTTCTCGTAGTACTCTCGATTCCCTGCAAAAGGCACTAAGGGGGTTGGTTTGGAGGGGGAAGAGACCTAGGAGCGCCCACTCGTTCCTTATCAAGCACTGGTCCGCGGGGGGGATGGGTATGACCGACATCAGGGATTATCTCCTTGCCTCTCATCTGACCCAAATGCGTCAATGGGTGGATCCCGGATCCCATGCAATCTGGAGTGCCATGGAGGCGGATATCTGTCCTTCCCATCCTCTGCGGACGATGCTCTTGGCGGATATCTGGAACCCCATGCCACTGGAGGGGCTGCCTATTTCGGTCAGGGCCTCATTGTTGGCATGGAGGGCGTTCGTAAAGCTGGGCATTCCGACCCCCCTGAGGGCACGGGTTCCCGTGCCGCTGGGGGTGCTGGAAATGGCCATACCCCACTCGTCCTTTGGGGTGTGGAGAAACAAGGGTATTAACAATGTTGACCATATCCTGTCAGGCGACACTCTCAAATCCTTTGAGGATTTGCAGGGGGAGTTTGAACTCCCGGCCTCTGAACACTATAGATACATACAAGTGGCACATCTTTTCCGATCATTAACGTCCCCGCATATCCACTTGCCCTCGAGGGGTTGGTTGTTCCTGCTGGGCAATCTATGCTCGGTCAAGGGCACATCCCTATTCTATAACTTGTTTCAAGCCAAAATGGATTTTAGCGCGTCCGCTCCTTTCATGAAATGGGGAGGCGGATCTAGGGGAATCGTTTACAGCTGCCCAGTGGAAAATAGCCTTCCGCTCCATCAAACAGACCTCCTCCTGCACCAACCACTGGGAATTGTCAAAGAAGATCAATTTGCGTTGGTACCTTACTCCCTATAGATTGTCCAAATTTGTTCCTGATCATTCGCCACTATGCTGGAGGGGATGTGGCGAGGTGGCCCACCTCCTACACGTCTTCTGGTCTTGCCGACACCTTACTAATATATGGAATGCACTCTTCTCTATGATATCGGATATCTCTGGGCTCCCTACCCCGCCCTCTTCAGCATTGGCGATCTTGAATGTGGGGATCGAGAGGTTCCCTTCCGACAGCAGCACAATAGTTACCCACATTCTCTTGGCTGCTCGCAGCCTGGTGGCTCAGAAGTGGAAATCTACTACTGTGCCCCAAGTCTCAGACGTTATTGATAGAGTCAAAATTACTTTTGAGTATGAACGCCTACTTGCCCATAAGGCTGGTCGCGGTGCCAGATTCGATAAGGATTGGTCAAAATGGTCCTCCTGGCTCAAGGGTAAAATCTAACATTGAGTAACTCCAATATTGAATACTTTGAAATTGATGTGTTGATAGTTCTGCTGACCAGATGTTGTTATGTTGTTAAGTTGTTAGTTGTTATACCTTCTATTCTAATTTCCATTACTTCTTCATTTTGGTAATACTGGATATGGCTATTGACATGCTTCCCACCCCCTCCTACATGTACACTGTGCCCTACCTCCCCCCCTTCATGTTACCCCAACTCAGGGATTCTTTCCTTCCCCTCTCCCTTCCCCCTTACTCCCCCCCTGTCCTTCCCTCCCCCCTCCCGCCTCCTTCCCTCCCCCCTTCACGTCTTTTTTTTTTCTTCCTCTGCTTCTACCCCCCTACCCCCCCCTCCCCTGTCTCGTCCCATCCTCTGAACATGTTCCCCCCTCCCCCCCCTCTCCCACTTCTTCCCCCCTATTTACCCCCTTCCCCCCTCCCTTCCCTCTCCCCTTTCCCTCCCTATTCCACCCTCCCCCCCTTCCTCCCCCCTCCCCCCCCTCCCATATCCCTCCCCTCCCATCTCCTCCCCCCCCCTTCCCCCCCCCTTCCTTGAAGACTATGATTGTGTCAATTGACTCATCATCCCATGCTTGCAGCGTACCAGGTCGTGAATGTACATCCGTGTATAATGATGCAATTGTTTGTATTTCCCTTTTCATATGCTGGATGTTATTTTGCTTGTATTGCCTCAATATTTAATATAAAAACTCTTTAATGGAAAAAAAAAAAAAATTGATGATGATATGCCCAGGTAAAACAGGTAGGGAAAAAAATGTTCCTTGGGTTTTAATTGTGCCCATTAAACCTATAACAAAAAATATCTTCCAGATAAAATCAACACCCACAAAGCTAGGCCACATAGACAGTCGGAGATTCCAGATCCAGAAAACACTTCATTGGGGACATCAGGGGATTGATAGCTGCTGCTAATCCAAGACTCATTCATTTTGATAAATGTCAGCTGGTCAACAGAGTCTGTGGACAGACACGCTCTTTTATCTGTCATAATACCTCTGGCGGCACTGAAATCATGCTGGATGCAAGGCCGCCCAGCAGCTCAATAGTATACTGCACCAGTTATGGCCAGTGACCTATTCTCATGACCCAGTAACCCAGTGGATCATCAACTGGAAAGCTCTCTATGTCTGTTTTTGCCTCTAGATAATCTCCCACCATATGATGTAGAAAACATAAAATGTGGAATATCTAAATTTACAATAGATCTGGTGCCTAGGGTATCAGTGGTCACTCAACAAATGAGTAATTGTGATCGCTGCTAACTAGCTGTGGGTATACCCAAACAGTGTAATGGTAATGTAAATGGTCAGCGCAGATCTACCCCCCTGCTTAAATAATGCAAATACAAATAACAATTTACATGTAAATGGGTCAAACTGATGCTTGATCCTACTATCTCCCTAAAGTGCTTGTGCAAATATGGGTGAAAATTCTGTAAACAATTACTCTCCCAAATAGTGCAATTGTTAAAGTGCAAGCAAAGCATGTGCTTAGAAAACAATTATATAACTGTTAATTAATGCAAATATAAAAAAAAAAAAAAAAATTAAAAAAAAACCAACACCGTGAATATAAATTCCAAAAAAGCTGTGTTGGTATTAAAAAAAAATCAACAACTGCATCAATTAATTCTCTTTCTCCTCATCAAGTCCCCAAAAGAGAAAGTAGTGGTTAAAAGGTAAAAAATGTGAAAAAAACGTGGACATTTTCCAAAAGAATCCGTGCAATCACCCAGTGTGATCCTCCACCGATCACCCCAAACTGACTCACCAGATGGAGTGGCTGGTCAAATTATAGACCAGCATCTACACCTTAGTATACATTATACAGCAGGATGGCTTGTAACATTAGTGCTGATGATCCAATCCCTTTTCCCGCACTCTCTCACAGAGGAATATCAGAGGTAGGGGTGCACCGATCTGACTTTTTTTTGTCCCGATACCGATATCTGGCATTGTGTATCTGCCGATACCGGTACCTATCCGGAACTACACACATAAAGCATGCGGCTGCAGTACAGAGCAAAGCCGCTGCTTCATGTGTATGGCTCCTCCATTCACAGGCAGAGTGCATCTGCTATCACTCCGCCTGTGAGCCGGACCTATACAGGAAGTAGCGGCTCCGTGCAAGTAAGGGATGGCTGAGCCGGGACTCAGCAGACACCGCAGTAGGTTCTGCTACAACAAAACCGGATCAGCCCATGGATCTGTTAATGTTACCGATCCCCCAATCCAGCTATTGTGGCAGTATCGGCGCCGATATCCGATCTTAATATTGGATCGGTGCATCCCTAATCAGAGGTATATCGATTTGAGGAAGAAAGGAGAATCTACATAGCGTAATTCCATAAAACCATGCCAATTTATTAAAAACACAAGCTGATGTACACTCACATTTATAAAGTGTCTGCCCAACACTAGGGAACAGATGCCTCATACTTATTATGTCTGTCTCATCTCCGGCTCAGCTTCAATGCCGTGAGTATGATTCAGTAATACGCTATGGTGTCTAGCGTCCTAGCCCCCGCCCAACTAATTTTGTTATTCGATGTCTTCAAGGAGCGGAGGACATTGAATGATGAAACTAGTCGGGCTTTAGCATAAGATGTGGATGCTGAAAGCCCTGGGTGCTGAGAACTAAAAAAAAAAATTGAAATGATTCACTGGGGGGGGGTCCCCTTCTCCACAGCTCCTCTATTGACCAAGAGAAGCCTCAAAACTATGCTTTTGCATGAGACTGTACCCTAGCAGAGTCTGGAAAGCATTACATAAACTCATCTTTAAGGTATTCTCAAGATATTTCATCCTCTGCTCCCTCTGTGGGGATGGGATGAGTTCCAAGACTTTCCCCTTGTAACTGTGGTCAAGAAGAGTTGCCAACCAGTAGTGATCCTTTTCCTTGATGGTATAGCTCCTGTCCCCTAGACAGACTAGCTGAAACACTGCATGGCATATTTTAGCCTGACTCATTGAATGACCTCTTGAATGATCAGGGGGTACTGGTGGTTCACAAGACAATTCAGCAGAGGAGGGCATGGAGGAGGAGCAGGAGGAGGGCGTGGGGCTTACAAATATTGCATCATCATCACCACCAGCAGTTTGGAGATGTGGCGGCAAAACAAGCTCCAGCACTGAGCCCTGTCCTGCATCCTTCTGAGTTGCAAGCAGAGTAACCCAGTGTGCTGTGAACAAGATATATAGTCCATGACCATGCTTGCTGGACCATGTGTAAGCAGTAATGTGGACCTTGCGTCTGACTGGCTTGGCCAGCGATACCACAACATTGCCTTCCATGTGATGGTACAGAGCTGGAATGGCCTATATGCAAATAAATAGTTACTGGGAATGAGCCATTGTGGTACAGCACATTCTGCAAGTTCATGGAGGGGTCAAAATCCACCAGGTGGAAAGGCAAGAGTTGTAAAGCTAGCAGCTTTGACAAACTTGAATTTAGAAGCTGGGCATGTGGGTGGGCATGTGGGTGACTGTTTTTTTTCTGCTGCAGTAGTTTGGGAAGAGAAATTTTCCTGCTATAGTCTACAGCTGGTGGTGTGACACCCTTCGCTATACCATTATCCCTGTCAGTGGCGGCTGCTGAGGAGTCATAAGAGATAGCGGGGGTAGACCTGAAAGGTAAGGAGTGAGGAGGAGGATAATTGTGTCAATTTTGTGTGACTTTTAGGTGCTCTTGCCAAAGGGCTGAGTGGTGGGAGGTTAAATGCCTTGTCAAGCATGTGGTACCCAAATGGCTGGTGTTTTTGCCACGCTTGATCTGCTTGAGGCAAATATTGCTTGCAGGTAAAGTGGCCATTGCATTGGAGAATGGACACAATACCTGACACTCATGAAAAAGGGAAGTGTCATTGCGTCAGGTAAAGTGGCCATTCAACATTAGAGAATTGGCATATAACCCATCACGCATGATAAAGTGAAGTGTACTTTTCACGCATGTGAGGTAAAATGGCCATTCCGCATTAGAAAATAGGCCTATTACCTGAAACCCTTGAAAAAGGGAAGTTTTGTAATTTTTTCTGTTCTTTGGCTTCTCTTCTGAACTATGGGTTCTTTTCCTGCCTGTAAACGCTCCTCCTCTAAAATGCCTTTAAACGCTCATTTGTATTTACAGGCAGGAAAAAAAATAGCAAATGCAGATAAAAGCAGCTTTTCAGGAGCCCTGTGTGCATGGGCCCTTATAATAGTTACAGTTAGTCAGGTTGAAAAAAGACACAAGTCCAACCCATGGACAAAATAAATAAATAAATAAATATAAAAAATGTTATAGAAAACCTCCATATACAGAACCCTATACCCAGAGCTTATCAAAAGTAAGGCAAATAAATGCATGATTGAGATTTTAAGGGGGTTGTGGACAGTTAGCAATCACAATGCATTGCATGCAGCCAAGATAAGCTTTAGGCTGAAGAAGGTTGTCATTAAAATTCTTCTACAAACCTAGCCAATTCAGGTTAAAGAACCAATCTATAGAACTGGCTATTGGTATTGCTGTTGGTACACCTGTTCTTAGTACTTGCAAAGGGGAACAGTAGAGAAAATGGAAAACACGGGGCCAAATACTCAGAGAAGGGTATTTGTATGCTATTTATCCCCATAAAATAACACAGTTAGTAGCCTCCAAGTATAATTAAAATACATTGGGTGAGTCCAAATTGGCTCTAATGCCTTTTTGTTACCTTATAGAATATGTTTCAAAAGAAACTCAGAGGGAAGCAACTTTTTTTGCTCCATTTTTCCTAAAAATGTATAATTGGCTGGCAGTAATCCTTACAACACACTGTGGGCAGGTAAGATGTGGGACAATGTCTCTTCTGGTGTGCAAAAAAAATAAATTAGAAATAGAAAAAGAGAACACCAACCTTGTGTTAAATGTTTAAAAACATTGCATGTTGCCTTTCGGTGGCCATTTAACCAGCGCAATGGATGGCAAGCAGCCGAGGTGGGTCACATACCCATAATGACCTACAGAATGTGTTGCTACAGTATGAGAGGCAACTGTAAATTTATTTTAATTCTATTTTCATCTTTCACATATAACTAAGATGATGTTGACCTATCTGAAATGGGTAAGCCGTGTCTATAGCATAACATTTAGGCTGCGAGGAGATTGCAAGTCCCTTAGGAAGTTTTTGGAGCCATGAATAACATTTTATTGAGTTCTTAAACACTGCTGATTCAGAATGTGAGATCCACCAACACAATATCCTCCTGGCAGGGCAGGCTGGCATGTAAACCTAACAGTCTCCCCCTATGGCTTTGGGGAGGTCCAGTGGTATAAGAAGGAATTACAGCATGACACCTGTGTGCATTACCCTACCAGAGTATTTAAACCCAAGATCCAAAATATAATATATTGCTTCCCAGTCCTTAAATTTAGTGGCTGCATTCACTTTTTTTTTTTTTTTTTTAGATAAAAGTGTAAGCACAAAAGTTTTTTTTAATAAACAATAGGGTGCAGCGCTACAACAGTGAAAATACAATTAAAAACTCAGTCCAATGAACAATGTCCATGGAAAAGAGAAACAGAGATGATCCCCACACAAAATGCTGTGACTCTTGAAAGAACACTTCACCCCTGTGTCAGGAGGAAAACCTGCTTACCAGAGGGAAATGACCCTCAGATTAAAGAGTGGTCAAATAATATGTGGAAACCTCATAAGTTCTTAAACCCACGGCCTACTGCCCCTACGTGGACACATCTATGCTTTTTGGCGGCTAAGAGGACCATTCTAAAATCATGGATCCAACCTAGTCCTCATACCCTACTAGCTGTTAAAAGGGAGCTTCGATCACTACTGTATAAGGAATGTATGGATACAGTCTTACAACATTGTATATCCACAAAAAGCGTTTTTGACAAATGGTAACCCTTTATAGAGCAAGAACTTACGGACGCGGATATTCAATAGTTTGAAACCTTTCAGATATGCGGATTGGTACTTAAAGGCTGAATTAACACGAACTTTGGGAAAATTAAAGATAAGTGCTCCGTAGGTCTGACCATTACCATCACCCTCCTCCCCAAATTTGATTTAGTTTATGACTATATTTAGGCCTTATATATTTATATGGAGTGGCAACGGATTAATACTCTAGGATACACATGAAAATACCCATATCTAGTAGCAATAGCAAAAAAATGAAAATTAATCAAAGGGACCAGCCTATGTTAAGGTGTTGAGAATTTTTTTTTTGGTTTACCAATTCGTTTACCCAGTGGTAAGTGGTTTCGGTCGAGACATCATACCGACTGCAACACTCAGGGGGTCATTTACCTCATGAGTTGTGGCTGTGGGGCATTTTATGTCGGCAAAACCATTCGGAAATTAAGCAAGCGGATAGGGGATCATATCTATCACTCTGAGGGAGGCACAATACAAACGAGCGTCACACGCCACATAGCATTTTGCCACAAGTATGATAACTCCATGGTCTCGTTTTTTGCTCTGGAAGTGATCCCCCAGGATCCCCGAGGGGGAAACTGGGACAAACGGATTCTACAAAGGGAATCCTATTGGATCGAATCCCTGGAGGCTACCATACCCCCTGGGATTAATGAGGTCCTGACTTACAAACCTTTCTTGGGTTAAAGTGGTCCTTTTCCCAACGCTCTATTCCTTCCTTTTTCTCCTTTCCTTCTCATTTACACTCTATATATAATTTTTTGATTGCTCTTGAACCCGGTCGATGCCAGTTGCTGAACATCTATGCCCTTTACCTGCCCACGATTTATCTCTGGACCACTCGCCCCCTGTGGCACCGCAGATGTGACTCTGGAGAATGGTGAGTTTGTTAATCACTTTTATTATTGAAAACTTTATACACTCTTTTTTCGAGTTGATGTCTCTCTGGGATTCTATATCTCAAATCGCTGTAGTAGTCAATACTTAACATTATGATATGTTTTATTTTCTATGATGTCAAATTTTCCGTGTGCTGGAGGATTTCAGTTCTCCAAAACATGGTATCCTTATATAGAAACTATGGGGAACCCATTGTTTCCTATAAGTTTCTTCTATAATAACCACTTAATGTTAGGACTATTACTTTATATCTTACATTAAAAAAAATCAATAGGTGTGTTTGTTATCATTTTATCTGTACTGTCCATTGTCATATTTGTTTACATGCATGCTATGATTCTTTTGGCGATCAGGGTACACTCTGGGCACTATCCATGTGTGTGGTCTTTCCTCCCGCCACTGGATGGCGTGTTCTCCAGACGTCTCAGCGGATGTGTGGTCCTCTCACACACCGCTGGTCGGGTATTCCATATCCTTCCGGCGGTGTTGTGGCCGCTCTCTGGGCTGCCTTCGGCGGCCTGATTGGAGCGACACTGCGCATGCGCCTCTTTGGATGCGCGCGCAGTTGAGGACCTGACCCGCCCACGCTACGCATGACGTCATGCGCGGCGTGGCGTCGGGTTGAGGGCCATAATAGGGGGAACAAGCGTCTCATTCATTCATGCAGGAACCGGTGTATGTGGACATGGCGGTCCCACGCGGGTAAGATACCCAGGATCATATTAGCGTACCTGTTGTCTGATAACAGACGGGCTCTCCTTTCACTCTATAATGGATTGATTTTTTCATATGCTATTTAGATGTCTGGGATGGTTGGCCTCACCCCTCTGATCAAGCAATATAAATGTAACAGCTCACACTTGGGCTTCATCTATATCCCTAGCTATCTATCTTTACCAAGAGGGACCTTTCCTCCATCGTTGCAGGTATAGCCCCTCCCCCTTTTTGCTCATTTATTTATTTTTAACCATTCAACAGAGAGATAATATACAGCATTTTGATCACAGATGCAGTACTTGTTTTTGATTTCCATCTCTACAGATCATTTCCCCGCTGGGTATCCCTCCAACTTGACCGCCATGCTTGACACCCCCTGCCCTATACCTTTTTTACCTTTTACTTCTGACTATACAAACGTGTCTATTCCAGACACTGAATGAGGTATATATGTTAGACCTAATAATAGGTTTTTTCCTTTTTACTCACTGAGCGGTGAAAGCCTCTTTAGTTTACCACACCTACATCCCACCCCCTATGTCCCTCCACATCCGCGGGTGAGACGTCTATTCTGGGGAGCTTTCTATCCAATTGGTTTGGTGGTGGATCTCTCTATGGTGATGACCCTGAGTGTTCCCTTGATGTTCCATATTAGCATGCACTTTTTGCTCTTGTTGTTAGATATATGCATTTGAACTAACAATAATTGTTTGTTGTCACTGTATCATACAGGCACTGTACGTTGATATACTCTTATTCCCCTGAAGAAGCGGTGCAGCATTGCCCGCGAAACATGTCGGGATTGGTTTAATGCTCATCATTGGACCTAGTTATTTACACCATCATTACTGCCTTTTGTTCAGTACATTTGCTCTTCTTGTATATGTCAAATCATTTGTATTCATGTTGTACTTTTTGTTTTGCATTTTAAAGATGCTATGTTAATAAATATTCCCAGTTTTTAAATCATGTGTTTATCATTCTGAACTACCTGGTACCTTTAAAGTCCCACCAGCCCTCCCCTCCTCTTCGCATCTTTATTTTCTTGTTTTTTTCCCGTTCCTTCTCCACCTTTTCTCTTCATCTCCCCTTTTCCCTCTTCCAAAACCCCCCCCCCCCCTCCCCTCCCCCCCCCCCCCTTGTCTTTCTCTTACTTTCTTACCCCAGCACCTACCTGTGCACCTCAGGTTCTAGCTGTGGGTTTCCCCTTTTGGGATACCTTTCCCAGCATAGATTCTATACAGATTAGGGATGTGGTACCCTTTACTTACAACCTTATAAAACAAACACACTTTTTTCAGAGCTAAAACTATACTCACTCTCTAGCACCTGTCTAGGAGGGTGCTACATCAGGATCTGGCAAGGTCTGGGGTACAAGTGTTGTCTCAGTAGCATTGTATGGGGAAGCCAAATAGTCCTTTGTGGCAGCGGTTTTAAAAGAAATCTATACAAGGAGAAATGTTTTTATTAGGTCCTATCAAGAAAATACCCTTTAAAATGAAGTCAACTTACCACTTAAAATGTGAACTTACTGAGAACATGCTCTCATGAACTTTAAATAATATTAAAAGTGAATTTAGAATACACCAACAAAATGTGTTTATTCATTTACACAGAATCATTGACATATAATATAATTAAAGCGAACCTGACACTAAAATAATGACATTACAATCAGCTTATAAAAGATCTTTCCGGAAGGTGGTGAGTGAAATCTTCCCTCTCTTGAAGAGTGATGGGTGGCTCTGGTATCTGATAGTTTAGGATGATTTGGATACTTTGTCCCCCTATGGTCACTGTGGTTCCTCCTCACTAAGTGAAAGAGTGTATCAATGTGCCTTAATGAAATATTAATAATATTTCACGATTCCAGAGAAATGCATTTCAGCTAGTGCCAACCTTACAATGGAAAATGGTCTCTTGCAATTACATTAACAAGTCACACATTGATAATTACAGACATATTAACACATCTAATTCATACCTTCTGGACACTTACCAGTTAGACTTTGCATATAAGATTACAGACACCTGAATACATTGATACGTACAGACATATAAACACATCAGACAGCTCAGCATAGACGGGACGGCCCTTCCACAAAAGATACTCCAAACACAAGACGTCTCACATTTACATCAATGTGTTAGGGACAACAAAAACCTTTTCATGTATTTTCTTAGTAGATATATTCTATTGTTAAACTGACCCATGGATTGTACACCAGTTTAAACTGTTTTTTCCCACTCAAATGGCCCATAAATATGTGAGCTTAAATGAAATAAATCAGATGTATTTCCATTAAAGCTTGAGTGCTGTATGCGTGTACATCCCCTGGCCAGAGGAGGGAAAATTCACTGCACAAGGGAGTCAGAACTGAAGGGTCTTAGGTCCGGGACCTAAATGCAAAATCATCTTGCAACTGCCTCCTGACGTGAACGAGCTAACAGTTTAGTGTCAGAAAGAGGAAACTGCCATATACAGTATCGGGTGAGTAATTCTTTTTTTATTATTGCCACCCTATACTGTCAGAGGGATTAACAGTATCCGGTTAGCGCTACTGTAGCGCCTTCCAGGAATCTGATATTCCTAAAGATAATAGAGGGTCTGATGCCCCAGTTAGAAAGATAATAGAGGGTCTGATGCCCCGGTTAGAAAGCAGTACTGTTTGTGATAGTGAATTTTCCCTCTAAACATTGTATATTGCTGTATAGACACTTGAGTGTATTTTTAGTCGCTATATATGATTGCATGCCATTGTATAGATGTATATGTAGATTGTATGTGAGATTAAGCTGAGCTTGAAGGTATAAACTTGCCCACTGAGAATAGTTAAAAGCAAACCATAAATTGGGTATAAATAAACCTGATTAGAAAGACGCAGGAAACCACATAAGTTGGAAACCAGGTTTGCCAATAAAGTCTAAATACTGACATCACCATCCCTAGATAAAACCTTCAAACTCAGCTAATCTCACTTTATATTCTGAGCTTAGAATAATGGGCAATTCTAAAGGTATGGAGAATCCCAAGGGAAAAATTAAATTTAAGGTTAGAACTGAAAGTCATGTTAAAGAAAATTGTATCGTGTATGGGCAACCTTAGTCATGTAGAGGTGTGTGAGATCAATGGATTGTTATGTTGTGTTAGTTTTAATAATGTTCCTAAAGTGCTGTATCAGAAAAACATTTGATAACACTGAATGAATACTGGTTGTATAATGATTTGTTTTGTGTTTATTACTTATGTTTTAAAGTGATGTGACTTTGCCACAAGTACAACTAAAGGTAACAAATCCGTGCTATGCTGGTCATGGCAACTTTTAGAAGCAAGAAAATATATTTGGTGTGTAAAGTGTGACCTTAAGGACTAAAATTGTATTTCTATTCTTAAATCGTGAGCAATTTGAACTTTATAATTGAGGTAACTATTGACTTTTTAAAACAGAAAATTTGGTGCTTTTCAGTCCACCATTGGCCCCCCTCCCTGCTTTGACACAGGTAATTGCAAGGCTTGGGAGTGTAAACAGCTGTATTGTCATGCAAATTGACTGAGTCGAGTAAATTTTAAGAGGAAAGTACAAAAGAATATGTTAATTGTATATACAGATGTGTATTAACTATAATTTTTGCTTTTGTAGAAAAAAAAACAGTTTTTGAAGAATGTTCCAAATGGGTGCAATATGGTGAAGAATAATTTCTTGTAGCCAAATGGGAAATTACTAATGTGTATTTTTGAGCTGCTCATTTTTTAACCATGGTGAACAATAATAATTTTTTTCTTTAAATTTATGGTATACCATAACAAAAAAAAAAAAACAGAAATCCACGTGGTAATAATTAATTTGACGTCTACAATTTTTGGTATTAGAAAAGTGCACTGTTAAGAAAGAAAATGTTTAACATGCTTACTGTATGCTAAATTCCTCTAACCTTTGGTTTATTTTTAGGAGGAAAATATAATGTTTTGTTACTAAATTTTTTTCATGCTTATTTCTCAGATAAATTCTATGCCTTGGTTTTATTGATTTAAGACTTTCAGAACGAAAGAAGATCACAGCCTTCAAAGACAATTCACCAATGGAAGTATTGTTTCCAAATTGTTTAATTCTGGTTTATTAGACTGTTTTCATATGTAAATGTTTTTTTGACTCCACCCCCCATATAGCTAATATTGGTGTTGTACTGCTTGTAGCAGTTTCTAAGTTCTTATTTATTGGGTGTCAGATATTTGATGTGTTCTAATCTGACATTAAGCATCTCCTGTCTTATAACGTTTTTATTATATTGTGAGATGGAAGAATAGGATGGAATTGGATAGATTTTTGCTCTATTTTTACACCTATAGTGTGCTAAGAATTATAATGAATATATGTCAGTGTTACTACACATTGTTAAGGTTACTTTGGTATTGCTAAGATTTAAAGTTTAAGACTAGGTAACCTCCTGTTGTTAATTCAATTAGCTGCATGGCCAGCCAAGCCATCTATTTTCATTCTAAGGTGACTCATTGCCCCAGGCTTTGCATATTAATGTTCCTGGTAGTCAAGCCTTGTATCTCCAAGTCTATTTCAAACCTGTTTGGTTTCAATTTCCGGTTTGGTGTCACTGGGCAACTGTACCATCTCTTATAAATTTATGTTTGCATGGGTACTCACTTCTAGCTGTTTTGTGTGTCTCTGTGTGTCCATGTACACAAGACAGCTTGAATTTTACTCCCTACTGTTTAGTGATCCCAGCACCTTAGCCATGCAAGGGATTCTCAGTTGTCTATTGGCCTTTAGATTTAGGTAGCTGCCTGCTTGGGTGAGTAAGAGGACTGCAACCTGGGAACTGGCTGCAAGTTAACCCATCTCCACCTTTGGAGAAGACAAGGCAGTTCCTTAGACTTTGCACCTCAACATAACATCGTGCTGCCCCAACTAATCGTACACTGAAGGTACCTACCAAAAGTGGGACCAGTACTTACCTGCTATTCTTGCTGAAGTCAGAATGACTCCAGACCCAAGAACCAAGCTATCTCCCTTTGAAATTTTGATGGGGAGACCCTTCCCAACCCCATGGGCAATGAATCCATTAATTCTCATACCTGGAGATCTGCAGCAGATACAAGGGGAATATGTGGAAAAATTTATTGAAAAATTAAACAGTGATTATGGTGATATTTCGCTCTTGTTTCCTTTGCCAACAGGTGCACCGACCCACCCATTCAAGCCTGGAGACAGAGTCCTGGTGAAGGCCCTCCATAAGCTGAAGTCACTAGACCCACCCTACGGACCTCCTGCGACAGTTCAAGCAGTGACCAGAACAGTGGTATTGACAGATGACTCCCCGGTTTGGATCCACACATTGCGACTGAAGGAAGCCCCACCTCTGGATCCCACGACTGCAGACCAAAGATTGTGACGAGCACCAGATGAATTCCAGTTGGATCCAGACAGACACATTGGTACAATGCCAACGGACACCCCTACTCCTGGAAGACATCCCATCCGTGCAGCAGTGGTACTCTTTGTAGCAAGCTCAACACTAGTAGCCACTGTCTGGTTACTTGCAACATGTGCTCACCACCCGTAGAGAACCTCTCCTCATTATGCCCTTCCTCAGCCCAGGACATGAGAGAGACACGAGACATTCATGTCTCCACTTTACAGTTGAAGTCAAGCCTATTGGACACAGAGGATAACATATGGATGTTTATTGCTGCCAACATCCTGAACTCTTCTGATTTTTGCCTTTCTGATCACTACAATTCCAATGATTTGTTCTCTACCTGCCTGCTAGCTGTTCCTACCCCAGTTAATGTTTTAAAAGTCTATTATAGTGGGGTGTGGGCCGACTCAAGTGTGGAAGACACTGATGTATACACTCATTCAAATCTATATGCTTATTGTAGTAACAGATACATTAAGTGAATTAGCAAAGGAAATTAAGGAGGATATCAGTAGCAATTGGTGGGACTGTTTTTTTGGGTGGCTGCCTGGAACTGCATTTATCCAACGGATACTAATGACCTTAGTGGGGGTGATTGTGGGTATCATCATGTTATGCTGTTGTGCTCAGTGAATCCCTAATAGCATATCTATGTTTAGGACATGTATACTTACAGCAAGAGCACAGCAAACATACCCAGGAGGGCACATAGTGCTATTCTCAGACTCTAGGTGAACCCACCCTTATGAATAAGGTTGGGATCAAAGGTTGGGTTGAAAGAGTGTATCAATGTGCCTTAATGAAATATTAATAATATTTCACGATACCAGAGAAATGCATTTCAGCTAGTGCCCACCTTACAGTGGAAAATGGTCTCTTGCAATCACATTAACAAGTCGCACATTGATAATTACAGACATATTAACACATCTCATTCATACCTTCTGGACACTTACCAGTTAGACTTTGCATATAAGATTACAGACACCTGAATACATTGATACGTACAGACATGTAAACACATCAGACAGCTCAGCATAGACGGGACAGCCCTTCCACAAAAGATACTCCAAACACAAGACGTCTCACATTTACATCAATGTGTTAGGGACAACAAAAACCTTTTCATGTATTTTCTTAGTAGATATATTCTATTGTTAAACTGACCCATGGATTGTACACCAGTTTAAACTGTTTTTTCCCGCTCAAATGGCCCATAAATATGTGAGCTGAAATGAAATAAATCAGATGTATTTCCATTAAAGCTTGAGTGCTGTATGCGTGTACATCTCCTGGCCAGAGGAGGGAAAATTCACTGCACAAGGGAGTCAGAACTGAAAGGTCTTAGGTCGGGACCTAAATGCAAAATCATCTGGCAACTGCCTCCTGACGTGAACGAGCTAACACTAAGTGACTACATTGTTCTGTAGTGATGTATCTGCTGGTAGGAGGAACCACTACACCCAGCAGGGGACAAGATTTCCAATGAACCCAAAGTGTCTGATACCAGCGGTGTCCAGAGCAAAAATTAAACTCACCTTCCAAAGGAGAGGTAAGTATTAAATGTCCAAATATAACAGTATTAATTCTCAATACACTAGCAAAATATAAAAAATAACAATAATAGAGATAATGCTATACTTATTGGTTACCAAGTGTTGCTCCATAAATATTAGTGGATAACTATTTTTGTATTCAGGTCAGGTCTGATCAGAATTATGTAACATTTTGGGAAAAATACACAGCCAAGAAGTCCAATACTTGAGGTTATTATTGCAAAAACCTCCACAGCCACCATGTGTTTGCCTCTGGTGCCTAGATAGGCTGGAATCATGGCAATCCAGACACTACAGAACATCAGCATGCTGAAGGTGATGTACTTGGCCTCATTAAAACTATCCGGTAATATCCTGGCAAAAAAAGCTATAATGAAACTCATAGCTGCCAGAAGCCCCATATATCCCAGGACAGAGTAGAAGCCAGTAACTGAACCCTCGTTACACTGAATGATGATCTTTCCCTGATAAGAGTGAGTGTCCCGATCCTGGAAGGGGGGAGAAATAGACAACCAAGTGATACAGATTATTACTTGAACCAGTGATAAGACACATATTACAAAATTGGGCAGTTTGGCTCCCATCCATTTCCTCCAGCGACTCCCAGGTTTGGTGGCTTTAAAAGCAATACACACCAAGATACTTTTGGCAAGTAGAGAAGAAACGGCAACTGAGAAGATGACACCAAAAGTGGTCACACGCAGCATGCAGGTCACATCTACTGGATGGCCAAGGAACAAGAATATGCAGAGGAAGCTCAGCATGATGGAGACCAGGAGAAGATAGCTCAGGTTCCGGTTATTAGCTTTAACAATGGGGGTGTCCTGGTAATATATAAATATCCCCAATATTAAACCAGTCAGAAGAGAACAGAGGATGGAGACAGCTGAAAAAACTGAAACAATGGTGGTATCATCAGTGTAGGAGAGAAATTCCACCAATTTTGGAACACACCGATCCTTCTTCTCATTTGGCCATTCTTCATCAGGACATTTCATGCAGTTTTCACTGTCTGCAAGAAAAATACAAACACAAGGAACATCTGGGTCAAAGCTTCTGAGAAAACCAATTGTCTTGTGTTGCATCACAGCTAGCAACTGAATTTCCATCAAAGCTGTAAGAGAAAGCAATTACAGTATAATAAATAATAAATAAAATATAAATATAAGTTATACATAAATTTAACAGCTTGTCACCAACTTGTATGGCGGTAAGGTGGCTCTGCTGTCCTGGATTACGTACTAGATATGTGATTTGCACTTCCAAGAAGGGAGCGTGGATCAAATACTTCAAAATTTCCGTTGCTTTTAACATCTGATTATGTGAACGGAAAACCACAATTACTGTTAGAATTTAGTTTCTTCAAGAAAATATGTCCATCCTGCCTCTTTGATTTTTTTTAATTGCTACAAACAAACGCAAACATTGATTTTACTCCATTGATTACTAGAGCAATGAATGAACATTCTGAATTTTGATTATTTTTTTTAACCACTTTACCACTAGAGCATTTTGCTGTCTTGCCACTTTGTCTGGGCCACTTTTTGCGATTTGGTGCTGTGCAACTTTAACTGACAATTGCGCGGTCGTGCGACTCCATACCCAAACGAAATTTACGTCCTTTTTTTCCCACAAACAGAGCTTTCTTTTGGTGGTATTTGATCACCTGTGCGATTTTTACTTTTTGTGCTATAAACAAAAAAAGAGCGTAAATTTTGAAAAAACAACAATATTTTTCACATTTTTTTATATGAAATTCCCCCCAAAAAATGTAAAAATCAAATTTTTTTTAAATTTTTGGCCAATTTGTTTTCTGCTACCTATGTTTGGTAAAAAAAAATCACAATAAGCGTATTTTGATTGGTTTGCGCAAAAGTTATTGCGTTTACTAACAAAGGGAAAGATTTCTGTCATTTTTGGTGTTTTTTTTTTTAACGCGTAATGGCGGCGATCTGCGATTTTTTTTGCGGGACTGCGACATTGCGGCGGACATATCGGACCCTTGACTGACATTTTTGACACTTTTGGGGGTACCAATGACATTACTGCAGTAATCAGTGCTATATATATGCACTGTTACTGCAAAAATGACACTGGCAGGGAAGGGGTTAATTTTATTGGAGAGGGAGGGTTTAATGTATGCCTGGTGCTTACTGACGTGTGGGGGGGGAGGTGACTGTGTGAGCCAGGGACAGATCGGAGTGTTCAGCTATGCTGAACACTCCGATCTGTCACTCCCTGTCACTTGGGAGATCCGCCCACTTGTGTTTACACAGGCGGGCGGATCTCCACACTAGATCCCCGACGATCGGGGCAGAGCAGAGGCGATCGCCGCTGCTCCTCCCCTGGCCCGACTCCCGCTGTGACTGAATACAGCAGGAGCGAGCCTCCGGCGGAGCGCAGCACCGCCCACAAGGGGGAGTGTCTGACGACGTAGGTCTACGTCATCAGACGATAACGAGCCACTTTGCCGCAGTAGTACTACGGTACTCAGTGGCAAAGTGGTTAAACAAAAATGCATTTATGGCTCAGAGTTAGGCAGTAGCAGAGACAGCTGCTGTAAGAAGAGGCCTTCATAAGGAGAACTTGGACAGAAGGACACTTTGTTTAAAAATCTTAAAATGATACTAAACAGAAAAGTGTTAACTGCCATTTTCATTCACATAAATCATATATAATATGCCACTGTATTTTGTTATCGTTTTTTCTTTTTTAATCCTCTATGTCCCTGATTTCTGCAAAGCTTTTCTGTGGTCACATGATCTTTTCCAGTTCTTTGGAACCTGAAAGGAAAGAACCTTAGGAGGGGCTTCTTTTACTCCACTGATGTATTCTCTCTACAGTGTGAGTCTGGGTTTGGCCAGTCCTGATTGGCGCTGTGCCACAAAAAAGAAAAACCTGTTTCAGAACAGCAATTCAAATAAATCATACATCTCAAAAAGCTATTTTATAGCTGCCTAAAAATCTTTATTGAACATAAAGTTTGTTGTCAAAGATGATTGACACTAGCTTTCACTTTCAAATGACAACTGCATTCAAGGCTCTTTTTTTACTTTACAGATATTAGCAATTACAGGTGACACAGAGAAGATGGGAGGGACAACCTAAGGCAGGATCTACCTGGCATATTTCACTCAACACAAATGCTTTAATGGCTTTCTGAGTATGTACACTCTGTTATACAGCATGTAATGAGAGTTTTTTTGGGTTAAAGGACACATTAAAGGTTTATTTTAAATACGAAATGGCTAAAATGCATTTCAGGGGTCCACCATCAACTCTTTCACCAAGACGTGGGTGAAACCTATGGAAATCTTGTGTGAAAACATGTATAAACAGATCTCTAAGAGAAAATACTCATGTCTATGTCTGCTATCAAGTAAACAAGATTGTGTATTCAATTCAGGTTTAAATAAGATAATGAAACATTTTGGAAAACATATACAGGTTAGAAGTCCCGCACTGGAGGCCAATATGGCAAATAGGGATGAGCTTCGAATAACGAACAAATGGGCTTCTTTGCGGGAACTTCGAGTTCCCGCATTATCATGGTTACTCTGACTTCTGAATTCCAATAAATTTACAGCTCTCTCTTTGCAGCTCTCTCATTGTAAGCCTGGTATTCTACCACCTACGCAACCGTTAAGCTTGGTTAAGCTGAACACACTCTCCCTAACTTTTATCTCATCCACTGTGTGTAGGGTGAGATAGAAGATAGTTAGTTAGGCAGGGAAAGTGTGTTCAACCTAAGTGTGCTTGACGGTGGTGTAGCTGGTAGCAATCCAGACCTGCAATTGCCATGGTTGTGGTTTTGAATCCCCTGGCCGGCGGGTGATTTATAATTGGAATTTTATAATTAATAATACATTGCTAGCAGGGAGAGAGAGTTTTGCTTTTTTAAGTTATGGTTGAGATCAGATAGTGCAGTGTATACCATAAAGTTTTTTTTTTTATACAGTATATATATAGGCACTTCAGTTTATATCAGTTTATGTCAGTATTTCTGAAAAAAATGTGCCAAAAAAAAAAAAAAGCGGCATGGGGTTCACCCTAAAATCCATACGAGACCCTTATCCAAGCACACAGCATGGCTGGCCAGAATGGGGGTTGGGCGAGCGAGCGCCCCCCCCTCCTGAACCATACCAGGCCACATGCCCTCAACATGGGGAGTGGGTGCTTTGGGGCAGGGGGGGCTCCCCAAAGCACACTGCCCCCATGTTGATGGAGACAGGGGTCTCTTCCCCACAACCCTGGGCTGTGGTTGTGGGGGTCTGCGAGGGGAGGCTTATCGGAATCTGGAAGCCCCCTTTAACAATGGGACCCCCATATCCCACCCCCCACCCTATGTGAATGGATATCGGGTACATCGTACCCCTACCCATTCACCCAAAAAGTGTACAAAAAAAATGACAAAAGCCAGTTTTGGAAAAGTATTTTATTAAAAAATAAAAAAATACTGTCCCCCGATGATCAGTCGCCCATCCACCCGAAAAATAGAAGGAAAAAAAAGAAGCTCCTGCTTCTATGGACGCTTTGTGCCGAATGAGCTGTTTTGACAGCTCTTTTATAGTGACCTGATGTCACAAGCCCCCCACAATGCACTGCTCAGGTGCAGTGAATAAATTACATGACGTCACGTTTTTTTTTATCTGTATTGCCAGGAGCCGACAATACATTACAGCCACGAGCAAGTTTAAATGACATTTTTTCCTTTAAAAAATGTCAGTATTGCTGCAGCAGGCTACAAACATCGCACAGATGCACCACTTTACAGCCACATTAAGGGGGCCCCCCAGGCACGATATTTAAAGGAATTTTTCATTTTTATTGTTTCACTTTAGGCATGATTAAAATCACTGCTCCTGTAAAAAGATCGTTTTAAGAAAACATACACTTTTTTGGGCCAATAACTTGCATTTAAGCCTTTAAAATTAGGACTTTTGATTTTTCATGTTCGTGTCCCATAGACTTTAATGGAGTTTGCATTTTCACTAGAACATTTCCCCTGTTCGAGATGTTCTGTGCGAACCGAACAGGGGGGTGTTCGGCTCATCGATAATGTCAAATATCTATACAGCCACCATGTATTTCCTCTGGTGCTCAGATAGGTCTGTCTGGGTCATGGTAATCCAGACACTGAAGAACACCAGCATGCTGAAGGTAATGTATTTGGCCTCATTAAAACTGTCCGGTAATGTCCTCACCATCAAGGCCAAAAGAAAACTCATTGCTGCCAGAAACCCCATATAACCCAACATAGAGTAGAACCCGATAACTGACCCTTCATTACACTGAATGATGATCTTGTCCTTATAAGAGTGATTGTCCATTTCCTTAAATGGGTGAGAAGAGGACAACCAAATAAGACATATTATTACTTGAACAGATGAACACACTGATACTATGAATGTGAAAAATAAAGCGAGTGCACCAAGTAGTAGCAGCTGGCACGTAAGGTGACTTTACAAAACCCTGTAAATAACAAAAATAGTATATAGCGCAGCGCTTAATATTTTAATCAAATATAGAAAATATTATAAATCTCCAAAAAGCAACTCATATTGTGCAAAATGTGATCACAATATGTGACAAAAAATCCATCCAGTGTGGATAATCCTAGAGTGGTAGGCGCTCACCAGAACATGAAAACATCGATCAGTGTATGACATCCAGTAGAATCCACCAAAAATTGTGAAAGAGATCCAGTGCCAGTGAGCCTCCACCCAAACTACGCCCTCACCAGAATTCAGATATAAAACAGCTTAAATCCATACCCCTTAGCAGTCATTTCTCATCATCTCATGTGAACACTAGAGATGGCCTTGCGGTTCGCCTGGCGGTCGGTTCGCGGCAATTTTTGCTTGTTCACAAATTTGCAAAATGTCGGACTTTTGCCGATGTTCGCGAATATGTCCGCGCCACCATTTTCTTTTTCATTCAGAAGAACTTTGACCCATGACACAGAAGTCAGGTGGAACGGGACAGCCAATTGAAACATTTCAGGATATGGACATGCCCCCTACCCTATAAATAGACCTGAGCTGTCGGCCATTTCACATTCCGCATTTTGTCAGCGTAGGAAGAGGTTCATGAGGGACAGATTGCCAGACACAAATAGCTCTGTGAAGATCCACAAAAGTCCTTTTCAGGGCTGGTATTTCGGTATAGGTCTACTACAGTCTCTTTTCAGGTTAGGGACAGGTATCCAGTCTGTGCTTTAGGGGCAGTTAGAAATCGGCATCTGCAGTGACACAAATCACTCTGTTAATGTCCACAAAAGTAATTTAAAGGGCTGCAATCTTTTTGGTATTGCTGTTCAGTGCACTATATAGGGGGGAGGGGGTAATCCACGGTATAATATACTTTGTAGAAAGCATATTATAGTGGATTAGTAGTATTATTGTGCACTGTGCGGCATTGTGACAGGTGTGGTGACTGAGCGTTGCTGCAGCTCTGACGGGAATAATAAAGGGGCACCCTGACCGCAATATTAAAGGGGCACTGTGACCGCAATATTAAAGGGGCACTGTGACGGGAATAATAAAGGGGCACTCTGACTGGAATAATAAAGGGGAACTCTGAGCGGGACACATAAAGGGGCACTCTGATGGGGACACACTGGATGTAAAGGGGCACTCTGATGGGGACACACTGGATGTAAAGGGGCACTCTGACGGGGACACACTGGATGTAAAGGAGCACTCTGATGGGGACATGGATGTAAAGGAGGGACTCTGAAAGGGACACACTGGATGTAAAGGAGGACTCTGATGGGGACACGGACACAGGCTGAATGACGGCGGGGGACACGGGGTGCATGACAGCAGTGACATGGGCTGAATGACGGGGGAATACAGACTGGATTAGGGGGGACACAGGCTGGATGAGGGGGGACACAGGCTGACAGTGTGTCCCTGTCAGAGTACCCCTTTATATCCAGTGTGTCCCCGTCAGAGTGCCCCTTTATGTGGGCTAATTTTTGGGTCCTATACAGGTCGACACTTACTTCTGTATCCTGTGAATGCGTAACGTACCTCCAGTCACCAAATACTATGTTCTTAGCTGTCAGGTAAACCCATGTGGGCTAATTTTTGGGGCCAATACTGGCCGACACTTACTTCTGTATCCTGTGAATGCCTAATGAACCTTAAGCCACAGAATACTACGTTCTTAGCTGTCAGGTAAATGCATGTGGGCTAATTTTTGGGGCCTGGAATGGCCGACACTTACTTCTTTATCCTGTGAATGCCTAATTTTTCAGACTGGAATTGAAAATCAATGGGTCTATAAAGGTTCTGCCAAATTGTGGAATGGATGCGGACCCATTTTACAGATGTGTGAATGGACCCTATATGTATTAGACATGTATTTACCGGCTGCTGTCAATTCTGGCTGATTTATGAAAAAAAAAAAAAAATTTTGCTGTAAAAAAAAAAAAAAAAACTTTTCCAATTGCAATACTTCTGTTATGACATTGTCCATGTGCTGGGACTATTTGTGCACAGCTAGTACGTCTTTTGTGGCTGCAAATATGACCTAAAGGTTTTTAAAGTTCGCCTCCCATTAAAGTCAATGGGGCACGCCGCAAATTCGCGGTTCGCGGACTTTAGAGAAAATTTGCGGCTGACGTTCGCGAACCGCCCCGGCCGATGTTCTTCTATCACTAGTGAACACCGTGATCTCCTTCCAGAATGGAGATATAAACCAGCTCAAAACAATATCCCTTAGCAGGCACTTCTTATCATTTTTAATGGATACTGTAATCTCCTCCCTTCAGGGATCAACGAGCTGTGTGTAAAAAGGTCACCAAACAGGAGCCCAAAAACTCTTGTATTAGCTAGTTCAGCTCTTTGGACATACTATGTACATCCTTAGAGTGAACCTTTAATGACAAGCTGATGGCTGTTGTAGCAGCCATCAGCTTGTGCGGGTTTTGTAGAGCCAGCGACCGGCTTCAAGATGAAAGTGATGCAGCAGCTCCATAGCTGCCGACCACTTTTACACAGCCGGCCACACAGTGCCCCCCCCTCCTGCTGGCGGCCTGCCCTCCACCCATGGTTCCCGGGCTGGCTTGTGCTTATCAACACCTGGGACCAAATCCGCCAGTGGGGGGGAGAGAGTCTGCAGTGAGACTGAGGCAAATTCATGCCTCAATCTCACATGCAAACAATGAAACCCAAAGTCATGTCACTTACAGTTTTATATGCCCACTGTCCTGGCCAGCATAGCCAGGAGACACATCTAACAAAGCCGATCTATTCTTGGTTGCATGGTGTGAAAGGCAGGGGAGACATTGGGGTTTTTTAGACCCCTAGTGTTTATTAAAAAGAGTACCTGTCATCTGCCAAATGTTATCCCATAGGTTTTTTTTTTTTTTTTTTTTTACCTCTTGTGATAGCAATTACGTAAAAATAAATAAAAAAAGAAAAGAAAAAAGTAAAAAATTAATAAAATGATAATAAAATCTATTAATTTTTTTTTTTAAATTCCCAAAACCCCCGTTGCCCCGCACACCTGCGCAAACGCAGGCTCGGGGTGTGTATGTAAACCACGGTCACACCACACATGTGACAAATCACCGCAAACGTCAGAGTGAGAAAAATAATTCTAGCTCAAGAGTTTCTAGTTAGCTCTAAATTTTTGAGCTGTAAAATCTTTAAAGCGTCATCTATGGTTATTTTTGGGCACCATTATTTTAGGAAGTGTCGCAGGTTCAAGAAATTTTAAAACATGGAATGTTAGGTATCTATTTACTTGATGCCACCTCATATTTTATATTTTACCCAAAAATGGGTTATATATGGCGTGCTTTTGCATTAAAATCATTTTTATTATATTTTTTCCTGAAAATTTGTGTTTAATAAACACTTGCGCAATTAACACGTGAAACAAAAAATTGCAACTATCACCTTTTTATTTTTCAGGGCCTCTGCTTTCATAAAATATATTATGTTCTGGGGGTTTATGTAACTTTATTGCCAAAAATTTGGATTTTTACATGTATGCGACAAAGAAAACAAATTGCTCTGGAGCCGAACTGGATAGTGTAGTAATTTATTCTAAAACTTTAAAATTACAATTGAATTGATGCTGCAGCATCAAAACATAAAAAAAAAACAGTAATGGCCAAACTTACAATAACCGCCACCGCTTTAGACATGTGGACGCAGTGGCGTAATGTCAGCACATAGGCCACACCCGATGCATTTTGTGAACACACACGTTATCAAGGGATACATGTCCTTGCTGATGTCAGTTTGTGGCCTCCTTAAATATCTAGCTCCATTACATGGAAATGAGAGACGATAACCCGGAAATGGGTGATGTGCCATCTTTGAAAAGTAACAGGTAACCGGAGTACCCATTTTGCCATTTTCAAAAAAATAAACTACACCAATACTCATAAGCAAATGATTGGTGACCGGAAACTTTGCCAATAATAGAGACAAAGATAATTATTCAGCCATCAAGATAAAAAAAATAAAACAAAAAGGAACCCAAATTGATAGTTACTTAGAACATAAATGGACATCCCAAACTTATCTTACTCGTTTTTTTTTTTTCAAGAAAGGATATTAATCCCTGTATTCATGGGTTACCAAAATAAATCCAAATATCAATAAAAACAAAGTGGATAGAGCTAGCTATTTTGAAGGCTAGTGCACAACAACCAAATAAATACATCTAAAAAAAATATATTACAAGATAAAAACGCAATAGAATTTTTTACTGAACTGGGATAAACCATATAGAAATAAATGATGCGTAAATCATATCCAGCTAGAAATAATAAAACAATTGATATACAGACCGACATTCAATCCTAGAGGGACAAAAGTGTCCATTTTAAAAATCCAGTAGGTTTCTAATTTGGACACTTCTCATCTATAGCCCCTCTAATGTAGGTTGACTACATCATTGCCTACAAATTTCAGCAGACTGGCATCTCTGTGATTACATTTCCAAAAATAGGCTTACAGGTTATACTTCCTAAAGCCACTTTTAATATTATAAACATGTTCACTTAGGCAATCCCTCAGTTGCATAATAGTTCTACCACTATATTATTTTTCACAGGGACATTCCAAAAGGTATTCTACTTATTTAGTGGTACAAGTTATAAATGGTTTAATAATATATTTCTTTGCTGTAGTTCTGGAGAAGTTCGAGATTTTTACATCCCTAACACCATTCTCCCTAACACATTTATTGCATGGGAAAAAGCCTAGCATGTCATTAAACAAGGATATTGTATTTGGAGGGTCAATCACATTTGGGGCTAATTTATCCTGTAAATTAGGTGCTTTTCTGAACACCACTAGCGAGCTCCCCTCCACTCCTGAACCATACCAGGACCCATGCCCTCAACATGGAGGGGGGGGCTTTGGGACAGGGAGGGCTCTCCCCCACCCCAAAGCACCCTGTCCACATGTTGATGGGGACAAGGGCCCCTTCCGGACAACCCTAGGCTGTGGGGCTAAGAATTGTCAAACAGTGGAGCAGGCATTCGTTTGTCAGCCAACCTTGTGGGCATTTTTTAAAATTTTTTTTTGGGTCTGGTGTTGCGGCAGGCATCTTGATTGACGATGGATCTACATTGGGGCATTTTTTTTTTTTTATAAAGGACTTGTCAAAAACCTGTGTACTGTTTTTATTTATTTCTGACACTTTTTTTGGTGGTGAAAGAGTAGGGGTACAATGTACCCCATATTCATTCACATAGGGTGGAGCTGGGTTCTGTAGGCCCCCATGTTAAAGGGGGCTTCCAGATTCCATTAAGCCCCACAACCTGTCTGGAAACTGTCCCCATCAACATAGGAAAAAGGTTCTTTGGGGAGAGGGGCAGAACCCCCCTGTCCCACAGCACCCCCTATGTTAGGGGCATGTGGCCTAGTAAAGTTTGGGGGTGCTGACTCAATAACCCCTTTCCTGGCCTGCCAGGCTGCATGCACGGATAAGGGTCTGGTATGGATTTTGGGGGGGACCTAATGACGATTTTTTATTTTTATTTTGGCATGGGAATCCCCTCATAATTCATACCAAACTTTTGTGTCTGGTAAAGATTTGGCGGGGAGAACCCCACATCATTTTTTGAAAATATTTGGCATGGGGTTCCCCTTAAAATCCATAAAAGACCCAAAGGCCTAGTATGCATGGGAGGGACCCCACAATGCTTTTTTCATTTTTTTAACAACTTTTTTTTCATTTTTGATACTTACAATTCAATTTATTTAAAGGAGCAGTGATTTTAATGATGCTTAAAGTTAAACAATAAAAATGAGAAATGAATTGAAACATAGTGTCTTGTAATGTCTTGTAGTGTCTTAGTCAGCCTGTAATGTAACACATCTGTAACATGTATAGAACCTGCCGCAGCAAAACTGACAAAGAATAAAAATGACATTTAAATTGCCGGCAATACAAAAACGTTTCTAAAAAATGATGTGGATGTGATGATGTGTGCCCCTCAAAGCACCTTGCCCCATATTGATGGGGTCAATGGCCTCTTCCCAAAAACCTTGGGCTGTGGTTGTGGGGGTCCGGGGGCAGGGAGCTTATCAGAATCTGGAAACCTTCTTTAACAAGGGGGCCCCCAGATCCCCACCCCAATTGTTTCTGCTTTTTTGTAATAATCCCCTGTTCAATAGCCAGTGAAATCACAGTTTTAAGGGCTTTCCTAAACTTATAGGTGGGGCTATTGGGCAATTCTTTATATGTGCTGGTATCATTTAGAATATTTTAGGTTTCTTTTAAGTGGTACTGTTTATCCCAAATCACTACTCCCCCACCCTTGTCAGCTAGTCTGGTCACCAAGTCCTGTTTCCTTAATAAACTTTTGATACTACTATCAATCTGGTTTACGTATTTGGGTGTTTTAACACGTATGAAATTCAAATCATTGATGACCACTTTCTTAAATATATTAATATGGTAATTGGTGGATGAGGATGGGTTAAACAGGGAAGCATTCCTTAAAATGGTATATATATATATATATATATATATATATATATATATATATATATATATATATATATATATATATATATATTATTTCACTCCTGACCACCTATCACAGTTTTGGAGGCCATGAAATGCCAAGACAGCACAATCCCCCCCCCCCCCAAATTACCCCTTTTCGGAAAGTAGACACGGCATGTTAAGTGTTTTGCAGATCTTACTTTTTGTCTCAAAGTTTTGGAAATTGAAAAAAGAGGGAAAAAAATGCATTTTCCTGTTTTTTCTTCATTTTCCAAAAATATGAGAGCTGCAAAATACTCAATATGCCTCTCAGCAAATAGCTTGGAGTGTCTACTTTGCGAAATGATGTCATTGGGGGGGGGGGGTTTGTGCTATCTTGAAATTTCAGGGCCTCTGAAACTGTGATGGGTAGTGCGGAGGTAAAATACACAATTTACGCCATTAGAAAACCTGAAGGTGGGGATTGGTTTTCGGGGTCCCGTACACAGCTAGGCTCCAAAAAGTCTCACACATGTGGTATCCTTGTACTCAGGAGAAGCAGCAGAATATATTTTGGGGTGTAATTTCACATATAACCATGGCAAGTGTGAGCAGTATATCATTTAGTGACAACTTTGTGTAAAAAAAAAAACCCCAAAAAAACAAAAACAAATTGTCACCTTCCCGAAACTTAGGGCAAAATATAAAATACTCCATGGACTCAATATGCCTCTCAACAAATAGCTTTGGGTGTCTACTTTTCAAAAAGGGGTCATTTGGGGAATGTTTGAACTGTCCCGGCATTTTATGCTCAATCTTAGCCGCACATCACCCACTCTTCTAACCACTTGAAAACCAAGTCTTTTCTGTAACTTTTTGTTTACGTGAAAAAATATTTTTTTTTTACTAGAAAATTACTTTGAACCCCCAAACATTATATATTTCTTTAAAGCAGAGGCCCTACAGAACAAAATGATGGATGTTGCTAATTTTTTTTGTCACACGGTATTTGTGCACAGATTTTCCAAACGCAATATATGCAAAAATAAATACATTTTTTTTTTAATTTAATGCACAAATACACTATACAATTTCAAATTGTTTGGTAAAATTTAATCTTGATCTTATGCCAAGTACATAGACACCAAACATGACATGCTTGACAAATTGTGCACGCCCGTGCAGCGGCAACAAACTATGTATATTTTTAAAAGCCTTTAAAAGTCTTTACAGGTTACCACTTTAGACTTACAGAGGAGGTCTACTGCAAGAATTACTGCCCTCGACCTTGAGTTTGCGGCGATACCTCACATTCATGCTGCAATTGCGGTTTATATATGACATGCTTATGTGTGCCTTTGCGCACAAGCACGGGGGGACAGGGGGGGCTTGATTTTTTTTTTTTTTTTTGCTTTTTTATGTTATTTTGACACCTTTCCTTTCATTTTTTTTCATCATTTTTATTGTTATCACAGTGAATTTAAATTTCCCCTATGATAGCAATCTGTAGTGACAGGTACTCTTTTTTAAAAAAATTGGGGTCTTTTAGACTCTAGTAGTGTTGAGCGAACACGGACTGTATTATTCGTGTTCGTACCGAATAATTGGATTTTTTGTACCCGAACACGGACACGGACACTTTACTGTATGTTCGGGTAAAAATCCGTGTTCGGTCGTTTTATTTCCGGGTTTTGCATGCTTTGGCGCTCTTTTCATGGCGGGCTTTCAACAGCCAATCAACAATCGTTTAACTGGTGTGCCTTAAGCCATCCCAGCCATGCCTGCAAATGTCTCAGTAGCTGTGATTGGCCGTCTGAAGCATGTGACCAAGTCTTTATAAGTTCGAGGCAGCCGCAGCGGCGTCATTATGCTGCTTAGATTCAGGGACAGAGCACACATCAACGTGCTGGCTGCTGATTAGGGAAAGATAGGCAGGAAAAAACCATTTGTGTCCGGATAGAATTGAGGGACAGGTCGGAGTGTTTAGGCAGGGCGAGTTGTAGGCATTTTAGGGATAGAGTCTGCTGAATTATAGGGTCAGTGTCTTCTACAAACTACAATCGATATTGCTGTGTGGGGGGTGGGGTGAATCTGCACTCAATCCTGATCTACGATCTCTTCTCAATCCTGTTAGGGACAGAGTCTGCTGAATTTTAGGGAAACTGTGTTCTACAAACTACAATCGATATTGCTGTGTGGTGTGGGATTGGAGATAGGCAGGTGTCAGTGATCCACATCCATTTTTCTGTGTGTGAGCTGCAGTGAACACAATCTTTTTGGGCTGCAGTGAACACAATCTTTTTGGGCTGCAGTGAACACAATCTTTTTGGGCTGCAGTGAACACAATCTTTTTGGGCTGCAGTGAACACAATCTTTTTGGGGTGCAGTGAACAAAATCTTTTTGGGGTGCAGTGAACACAATCCTTTTTGGTGTGCAGTGAACACAATCTTTGTGGGGTGCAGTGAACAAAATCCTTTGTGGGGTGCAGTGAACACAATCTTTTTGGGGTGCAGTGAACAAAATCCTTTTTGGGGTGCAGTGAACAACATCCTTTTTGGGGTGCAGTGAACACAATCTTTTTGGGGTGCAGTGAACAAAATCCTTTGTGGGGTGCAGTGAACACAATCTTTTTGGGGTGCAGTGAACACAATCTTTTTGGGGTGGAGTGAACAACATCCTTTTTGGGGTGCAGTGAACAAAATCCTTTTTGGGGTGCAGTGAACAAAATCATTTTTGGGGTGCAGTGAACACAATCTTTTTGGGGTGCAGTGAACACAATCTTTGTGGGGTGCAGTGAACACAATCTTTTTGGGGTGGAGTGAACAACATCCTTTTTGGGGTGCAGTGAACAACATCCTTTTTGGGGTGCAGTGAACACAATCTTTTTGGGGTGCAGTGAACACAATCTTTGTGGGGTACAGTGAACAGAATCTTTGTGGGGTGCAGTGAACACAATCTTTGGGGGGTACAGTGAACACAATCTTTGTGAGGTGCAGTGAACACAATCTTTGTGGGGTGCAGTGAACACAATCATTGTGGGGTGCAGTGAACTCAATCTTTGTGGGGTACAGTGAACACAATCTCATACTTCTGAAGGTTTGAGGGTGCTGCCTGTTCCATACTCCCCCTACTCCTCATCTAGCCTTTTAGGGGTACAAACAATAGTAATTGGGGCCTAGTGTGGTTGTGTACGTGTGATATACATACACTTTTTTGGGATCATATTTTCTATTCCGCTATTTAATCAAAAACCTTTGGGGATCAGTTAAATTGGGGGATAGTCTGTGTTGGTACGTGTGAGAGAGATCCACCTTTCCAAGTTGTTGGGGTTCATCTCATACTTCTGAAGGTTTGAGGGTGCTGCCTGTTCCATACTCCCCCTACTCCTAGCCTTTTAGGGGTACAAACAATAGTAATTGGGGCCTAGTGTGGTTGTGTACGTGTGATATACATACACTTTTTTGGGATCATATTTTCTATTCCGCTATTTAATCAAAAACCTTTGGGGATCAGTTAAATTGGGGGATAGTCTGTGTTGGTACGTGTGAGAGAGATCCACCTTTCCAAGTTGTTGGGGTTCATCTCATACTTCTGAAGGTTTGAGGGTGCTGCCTGTTCCATACTCCCCCTACTCCTAGCCTTTTAGGGGTACAAACAATAGTAATTGGGGCCTAGTGTGGTTGTGTACGTGTGATATACATACACTTTTTTGGGATCATATTTTCTATTCCGCTATTTAATCAAAAACCTTTGGGGATCAGTTAAATTGGGGGATAGTCTGTGTTGGTACGTGTGAGAGAGATCCACCTTTCCAAGTTGTTGGGGTTCATCTCATACTTCTGAAGGTTTGAGGGTGCTGCCTGTTCCATACTCCCCCCTACTCCTAGCCTTTTAGGGGTACAAACAATAGTAATTGGGGCCTAGTGTGGTTGTGTACGTGTGATATACATACACTTTTTTGGGATCATATTTTCTATTCCGCTATTTAATCAAAAACCTTTGGGGATCAGTTAAATTGGGGGATAGTCTGTGTTGGTACGTGTGAGAGAGATCCACCTTTCCAAGTTGTTGGGGTTCATCTCATACTTCTGAAGGTTTGAGGGTGCTGCCTGTTCCATACTCCCCCTACTCCTAGCCTTTTAGGGGTACAAACAATAGTAATTGGGGCCTAGTGTGGTTGTGTACGTGTGATATACATACACTTTTTTGGGATCATATTTTCTATTCCGCTATTTAATCAAAAACCTTTGGGGATCAGTTAAATTGGGGGATAGTCTGTGTTGGTACGTGTGAGAGAGATCCACCTTTCCAAGTTGTTGGGGTTCATCTCATACTTCTGAAGGTTTGAGGGTGCTGCCTGTTCCATACTCCCCCTACTCCTAGCCTTTTAGGGGTACAAACAATAGTAATTGGGGCCTAGTGTGGTTGTGTACGTGTGATATACATACACTTTTTTGGGATCATATTTTCTATTCCGCTATTTAATCAAAAACCTTTGGGGATCAGTTAAATTGGGGGATAGTCTGTGTTGGTACGTGTGAGAGAGATCCACCTTTCCAAGTTGTTGGGGTTCATCTCATACTTCTGAAGGTTTGAGGGTGCTGCCTGTTCCATACTCCCCCTACTCCTAGCCTTTTAGGGGTACAAACAATAGTAATTGGGGCCTAGTGTGGTTGTGTACGTGTGATATACATACACTTTTTTGGGATCATATTTTCTATTCCGCTATTTAATCAAAAACCTTTGGGGATCAGTTAAATTGGGGGATAGTCTGTGTTGGTACGTGTGAGAGAGATCCACCTTTCCAAGTTGTTGGGGTTCATCTCATACTTCTGAAGGTTTGAGGGTGCTGCCTGTTCCATACTCCCCCTACTCCTAGCCTTTTAGGGGTACAAACAATAGTAATTGGGGCCTAGTGTGGTTGTGTACGTGTGATATACATACACTTTTTTTGGATCATATTTTCTATTCCGCTATTTAATCAAAAACCTTTGGGGATCAGTTAAATTGGGGGATAGTCTGTGTTGGTACGTGTGAGAGAGATCCACCTTTCCAAGTTGTTGGGGTTCATCTCATACTTCTGAAGGTTTGAGGGTGCTGCCTGTTCCATACTCCCCCTACTCCTAGCCTTTTAGGGGTACAAACAATAGTAATTGGGGCCTAGTGTGGTTGTGTACGTGTGATATACATACACTTTTTTGGGATCATATTTTCTATTCCGCTATTTAATCAAAAACCTTTGGGGATCAGTTAAATTGGGGGATAGTCTGTGTTGGTACGTGTGAGAGAGATCCACCTTTCCAAGTTGTTGGGGTTCATCTCATACTTCTGAAGGTTTGAGGGTGCTGCCTGTTCCATACCCCCCCTACTCCTCATCTAGCCTTTTAGGGGTACAAACAATAGTAATTGGGGCCTAGTGTGGTTGTGTACGTGTGATATACATACACTTTTTTTGGATCATATTTTCTATTCCGCTATTTAATCAAAAACCTTTGGGGATCAGTTAAATTGGGGGATAGTCTGTGTCGGTACGTGTGAGAGAGATCCACCTTTCCAAGTTGTTGGGGTTCATCTCATACTTCTGAAGGTTTGAGGGTGCTGCCTGTTCCATACTCCCCCTACTCCTCATCTAGCCTTTTAGGGGTACAAACAATAGTAATTGGGGCCTAGTGTGGTTGTGTACGTGCGAGATACATACACTTTTTTTGATCATATTTCCTATTCCGCTATTCAATAAAAACCTTTGAGGATCAATTGAATTGCGGGATAGTCTGTGTCGGTACGTGTGAGAGAGATCCACCTTTCCAAGTTGTTGGGGTTCATCTCATACTTCTGAAGGTTTGAGGGTGCTGCCTGTTCCATACTCCCCCTACTCCTCATCTAGCCTTTTAGGGGTACAAACAATAGTAATTGGGGCCTAGTGTGGTTGTGTACGTGTGATATACATACACTTTTTTTGGATCATATTTTCTATTCCGCTATTTAATCAAAAACCTTTGGGGATCAGTTAAATTGGGGGATAGTCTGTGTTGGTACGTGTGAGAGAGATCCACCTTTCCAAGTTGTTGGGGTTCATCTCATACTTCTGAAGGTTTGAGGGTGCTGCCTGTTCCATACTCCCCCTACTCCTCATCTAGCCTTTTAGGGGTACAAACAATAGTAATTGGGGCCCAGTGTGGTTGTGTACGTGTGATATACATACACTTTTTTGGGATCATATTTTCTATTCCGCTATTTAATCAAAAACCTTTGGGGATCAGTTAAATTGGGGGATAGTCTGTGTCGGTACGTGTGAGAGAGATCCACCTTTCCAAGTTGTTGGGGTTCATCTCATACTTCTGAAGGTTTGAGGGTGCTGCCTGTTCCATACCCCCCCTACTCCTCATCTAGCCTTTTAGGGGTACAAACAATAGTAATTGGGGCCTAGTGTGGTTGTGTACGTGCGAGATACATACACTTTTTTTGATCATATTTCCTATTCCGCTATTCAATAAAAACCTTTGAGGATCAATTGAATTGCGGGATAGTCTGTGTCGGTACGTGTGAGAGAGATCCACCTTTCCAAGTTGTTGGGGTTCATCTCATACTTCTGAAGGTTTGAGGGTGCTGCCTGTTCCATACTCCCCCTACTCCTCATCTAGCCTTTTAGGGGTACAAACAATAGTAATTGGGGCCCAGTGTGGTTGTGTACGTGTGATATACATACACTTTTTTGGGATCATATTTTCTATTCCGCTATTTAATCAAAAACCTTTGGGGATCAGTTAAATTGGGGGATAGTCTGTGTCGGTACGTGTGAGAGAGATCCACCTTTCCAAGTTGTTGGGGTTCATCTCATACTTCTGAAGGTTTGAGGGTGCTGCCTGTTCCATACCCCCCCTACTCCTCATCTAGCCTTTTAGGGGTACAAACAATAGTAATTGGGGCCTAGTGTGGTTGTGTACGTGCGAGATACATACACTTTTTTTGATCATATTTCCTATTCCGCTTTTCAATAAAAACCTTTGAGGATCAATTGAATTGCGGGATAGTCTGTGTCGGTACGTGTGAGAGAGATCCACCTTTCCAAGTTGTTGGGGTTCATCTCATACTTCTGAAGGTTTGAGGGTGCTGCCTGTTCCATACTCCCCCTACTCCTCATCTAGCCTTTTAGGGGTACAAACAATAGTAATTGGGGCCCAGTGTGGTTGTGTACGTGTGATATACATACACTTTTTTTGGATCATATTTTCTATTCCGCTATTTAATTTAACTGGGCCTCCATGCGAGACCTGTGTGCCTTGTTGCGCTGTTTTGAGTACTCCACCAACATGGCCAGTGGCAATGACGCCACTTCTATGCCTCCTTGAAAAAACAATTCGGGCGATGATGGAAGAGGATGTGGCACAGGATGAGGAGGAGGAGGAGGATGAAGAGGTAACATTTCCAAGGCTTTCAGGGCAGTCATTCGCAAGGGGCTCCGAGGGTGGGTTCCTGCACACGCAAACGCCAGGGACGCAATTGTCCAGCAGGGGCACAGTTCTGGAGGATGAGGAGGATGAGGAGGAGGAGGAGCTGGAGGAGGAGATGGAACCATGTTCACAGCAGGGTGGCACCCAGGCCAGCTCATGGCCATCACTGGTGCGTGGCTGGGGGGATACAGAGGACACGGACGATACACCTCCCACAGAGGACAGCCTTTCGTTGCCTCTGGGCAGCCTGGCACACATGAGCGATTACATGCTGCAGTGTCTCCACAACGACCGCCGAGTTGCCCACATTCTAACTTGTGCTGATTACTGGGTGGCCACGCTGCTGGATCCCCGTTACAAGGACAACGTACCGTCCTTAATTCACTCACTGGAGCGCGATCGCAAGATGCGCGAGTACAAGCGCACGCTGGTAGACGCCATGCTGCTGGCATTCCCATCTGACAGCGGGGCCACAGTGGAAGCACAAGGCAGAGGAGGAGGAGGTCGCCAACGCAACCAGGGCACCGCCAGCACCTCAGAAGGCAGGGTTAGCATGGCCGAAATGTGGAAAAGCTTTGTCAGCACGCCACAACAAACAGCAGCACCAGCAGCTCAGATGGAACGTCTTAGCAGGAGGCAGCATTTTACCAACATGGTGGAGCAGTATGTGTGCACACGCCTACATGTAGTGAATGACGGGTCTGCCCCCTTCAACTTCTGGGTCTCCAAATTGGGCACATGGCTTGAGCTTGCCCTTTACGCCTTGGAGGTGCTGGCGTGCCCTGCAGCCAGTGTATTATCTGAACGGGTATTTAGCACGGCTGGGGGCGTTATAACAGACAAGCGCAGCCGCCTGTCCAGAGACAATGTGGACAAGCTCACGTTCATTAAAATGAACCAGGCATGGATCCCACGGGACTTTTCCGTACCTTATGCAGAATAGCAATGGATACCGACCTTACCCACCCATTGTTCCATTTTTGCTCTTTCTCACTCTTTTGGGGTGTACCCTCATTTAAAATTTTTGAAAAGAAGCAGTGTTGGCTACCTCGTCCTCCTCCTCAGGGCCAGATTAATGTAGGGGCTATTGGAGCTGCAGCTCCAGGCCCCTACCTTTTATATAGGCCCCGGGTTGGCCATATTCACTGTTACCGCTCTTCTGTCACTTGTAAACACAGAAGTCTGGCTTCTATGCTCGCTTCCCCAGGCAGCACCCTCAGAACCTCCCCACACAGCGTGAAGGCCGGACAAGGAGGGACAGTTGGCGATGCATGGATGTGTTTATGGGCTTCAGAGACAGCATCCCATGTTGAATTAGGCATGCATGGCTGCACCCTTCCTCCTCTGGGTGCATGGCAAGGCACGGCCCTTAAGGCCCTTCAAAATCCTCAGCACCAAGCCCATGATGCTGTTAATCCGGCCCTGGTCCTCCTCCACCGCCGCTTCCACCTACACCGCCCATAGGTGTGCGCAGCCTATTGCATTAAGGTGTGCACCCCAAAGTTGAAATACACATGCATGTGTTTGCCAGCAGGGAGAGTAATGTATCGGGGCCATGTACCTGTAGGCAAGGAGAAATAGAGCAGAGCAGGTCCCAGGGAGATCTTTCCCATCTCCTCACTGGCAATGCTATGTGCCCTAGGTGATTAGGGTGTGCCCAGGCACACCCAGCACACCCTGTGCGCACGCCTATGTCACCGCCACATCCACCACCACCTCAACCTCCCTCCTACTCCATATGGGCCTCGTCCTTCAGAGATGAAGAAGAACATTGTTTTATTTTTCTGTTTTTTTTTTGTTGTTTCAAGTTATTTCCCTATCCACATTTGTTTGCAGAGCACTTGCCATGCTCTTAATTACGTTTTGCTGCCATTTGCAGCACTCTAGCCCTTTCCTTTGGTGTTTTAGAGCCATTTTAGTGCCTTAAAGTTCGGGTCCCCATTGACTTCAATGGGGTTCGGTGTCCGGGAAAAGTTCGGTAAAAGTCCGGGACACGGACCCGGACTTTTTTTTAAAGTTCGGCCGAACCCGTCGAACACGGACATCTAGGTGTTCGCTCAACCCTAGACTCTAGATCTCTCCTCTGACCTTAACGCATCTGACCACACCAAAATTGGTGTGATAAGATGCTTTCCCAATTTCCCAATGGCACTGTTTATTTCTGGCGAAACAGAAGTCATGAAATGCTCGTAGCTTCCAGTATCTTAGGCCATAGAGATGATTGGAGCCATTCTCATCTCCAATCAGCTCTATGGTTAGATAATTCAACCACCAGCTGCACTCTTGGGTTAACCGGTGGGACAGGAGAGCCCGAGAAAAGCCACGGAAGGCTGCGTAAGGCGGCCGGAGGGAGGGGGAGTCCCCTCCCACTGCATGTAAAAGCAGTCTAGCGGCAAATTATCCAACTGCTGGCTGTAAAAAACGATACCAAGGTGATGCCTAAATCTGCAGGCATCATCCTGGTATAACCACTCAAAGTCCAGCAACGTATCAGTACATTGCTGGTCCTTTTTTGGCATATACTGTAGTGTAGATTTTTTTTTTTTCATTCAGCCTGTGGGCTGAACAACAAAAAGAGAATCTAACAGAAATCACCACAGGAATATTGTGTAGTATTACACACCATTAACCGTCCAACAACCAAACCCATTATTTAATGGTGGGTATACATGACAATATTCCACGTATATCTAAAGGTATTTTAACTGCAGTGGTGAAATCAACCTACCACAGCTGCTGCCAGCAAAGGTATCCATATATGCTGTGCGCAAACTCTGTTTTTGTCAGAATATATAAAATCAGTGTGGCAGCCGACGGGTACCTGCAAGATAAACAGGTTAACAAAAGAATGAAAAACAAAGTACAGTAAAAGTACAGTAGGAAGAGTAGAAGAACATAAAAATAACTGTTACGACAACTGTTTTTGGCTTTTTTATTTTATATTTTTTTGTATTTTTTTTTAACACCTTTTTTTGTGAACTGCAATTTTCAAGCTTAGGGTCTCTCAAAATGTCGATAGCCATCGAACATCTTTCGAGACCCTGTATACCCTACACTAATACTCTACTAGTGTGTGGTAGCGCTCGAAACATTCCCCGATGCAGAGACCAGGTTGGTCAGGACAGGTGGGACTATAATAACGGGTGTCACGCCTAAATCCACGCCTGCTACAGACACAACATCTTCTTTGGAGGCGTCTTTGGGTAGGGGTACTCGGGAGGACATGTGAAAAATGCCTCTCATGCAGCCGGCTCACTGCATCTGGAAGGGGAAGTTGGGCAGGAACACCTCCTGGTTACAGGTAGGCACTGATGATCGCTTCCTGGAATTCTAGGAAGGATCTGGTTCGTCGATACGCCCTAGGTCAAAGGCGTTCAGCATAGCCAATTGGAATAAATAAACAGACACTTTTTTGTACCAGCGTCTTTCTTTACGGGCAACTAAATACGGCGCCAAAAGCTGGTTGTTAAGGTCCACCCCTCCCATATTAAGGTTGTAGTCATGGACACAGAGGGGTTTCTCCATAACACCAGTTGCCGTAGTAATTTGAACCGTCGTGTCTGCGTGAAGGGAGGACAGAACAAAAACATTATGTGTATCCCTACACTTCACTGCAAGCAATTTGTCTGTTTTTAAGCAGGCTCTCTCCCCCGACTAAGATGGGAATTTACAAGCCATTGGGGGAAGCCCCGGCGATTAGGTCGCACGTTGCCACATGCACCAATTTGTAATTCAAGAAAGTGACTAAATAGTGGCACGCTTGTGTAAAAATAGTCCACGTACAAATGGTACCCCTTTCCGGATAAGGGTGACACCAAGTCCCAAACTATCTTACCGCTGCTCCCTATGTAGTCTGGGCAGTTGGGTGGCTCCACAGAGCTATATTTTCCCTCGTAGACCCGGAAACTAACTGTATAGCCTGTGGCCCTGTCACACAGCTTGTACAGTTTGACCCCATATCTGGCAGGCTTGCTGGGGAGGTACTGTTTCATAGCAAGGCGGCCAGTAAACTTAATCAGGGACTCATCAACTCAGACAACTGGTTCGGGGGTAAACAAGGCTGCAAACCGCTGATTGAAGTGGTCTACGAGGGGCCGAATTTTGTGGAGTCGATCATATTCAGGGTCTCCCCGAGGACGTCAGATTTCATTGTCGTTGAAATTCATACAGTAAATTGCAGAATTTGCTCGTATCTCGCCCTGGACATAGAGGCAGAGCACACGAGCATATGGTGAATTGGGCTAGTGGACCAAAATAGCCGCAATTCACTCTTTTTGGTTATGCCCATGTTCAGGGAAAGGCCCAGAAAGATTTTAAAATCGGGAACCGTTAAAGGTTTCCAGCCAGATGGCCTGGCAAGGGGTGAATTTGGGTTGGCGGTGATGAATTGTTGTGCATATAAATTTGATTGATCCACAATAGATCTGAAAAGATCTTCCGTGAAGAACAGCTCATAAAAATTCAGGGGCGTAAAATTGGCTGTTTCCACGTGGATTCCAGGTTGGGCAGTGAATGGGGGAAGTACTGGCACTGTAGTATCAGTGGGTTGCAAATTGGGATATGCCAGTGCATCAGGGAGGGCACTATGGGCTCTACGGGCCTGTCTTCGAATATGCAGTGGCTGCGGGCCACTACTTGTGCTAGCCACCTCACCAGCTTCAACTGCACTTATGGGACTCGCCACATCACCAAGTGTTACTGCGGTGCTGGTTGTTCTAGGTCCAGGGTGTACTAGGCCGCTGGTGCTTGCCAGGCCACCAGAAGGATTAGCGGCACTAGTACCAACACACTGCTCCATGCGAGCACCCTGCGATTCCTGCTCCTCAGCAACTCCAGAATGGGGTCAGGTACGCCTGGTTCTAACAGGAACCCATCCATCATCGGAGCTGCTCTGTCAGGGAGCCGCTGCTCTGTTCAGGTTCGTATACTGACCCTGATTCTGCCAGTGAGGCTTCCCCATCGCTCTTATCTGACATGGTCAGTATACTGTAAGCCTCTGCACTACTGTACCACCGTTTGGTCATTTTATTAACTAAATTTACTGGTACAGTAGTGTGACTCACAGGTAAAAAAAGCACCTGGTTGTCAAGGACTGTTTCAACCGCTACCAAAAAAACTGCTAATGCTAGCAGGGATCAGGCCTGACTCTGCTAATACAGCGGTTTTGTGTGTTTTGTGTTTTTAATCTATTGATTACTACACTTGCCTGGGTGGGGTGGGCTGGGCTGGGCGGAGGGGTTAAACGCAGGTGCTGGCAGGAATCAGTGCTGATCGTGCAAACACCGCATTTTGGGAACCCTAAACTATGGGGACGCTAGTATAGTGTGTATAGTGTGCAATGTGACAGGGGGAATGGGTTAACTGGGGGTGATCAGGGGGGAATCAGGGGGTTAAATCTTTATTAGGGGGTGGCGGGGACCCTAAACCTAAAAGGAACGGCCACAAGCTCTAAACCTGGTCACAAGTCACACTGATACAGGTATATAGGAAACTGTTGTATACTGTATGCAGTGTGTGCTGTGACAGGAGGTGTAGGAGTTAACTGGGAGTGATCAGGGGGTTAAATCTTTATGGTAGGGGGGTTGCGGGACCCTAAACCTCCTTGGGACAAAAACTAACTCACTAGAGCTAACTCAAGTCACAATCACACTAATACAAAATACAGTAAAACACTATATTACCTGTGTATTAGTGTGCAATGTGACAGGGTTGAAGGAGTTAACTAGGGGTGATCAGGGGGGATCAGGCGATTAAATATTTATTGGGGGGGTTGCAGGTATCCTAAGTGTAAAAGGAAGGGCCGCAAGCTCTAAACCTGGTCACAAGTCACACTTATATGGGTATATAGGAAAATGCTATATACTGTATACAGTGTGTGTTGTGACAGGGGTTGTAGGGGTGATCAGGGGGTTAAATCTTTATCTAGGGGGGGTGGCGGGGGCCCTAAATCTCGTTGGGACAGAAACTAACTCGCTAGCATTAACTTAAGTCACAATCACACTAATACAAAATACAGTAAAACATTATATTATGTGTGTAATAGTGTGCAATGTGACAGGGGGGGAGGGGTTAACTGGGGGTGATCAGGGGGGGATCAGGGGGTTAAATCTTTATTGGGGGGGTGGCGGGTATCCTAAGTGTAAAAGGTAGGGCCGCAAGCCCTAAACCTGGTCACAAGTCACACTTACACATTTATATAGGAAACTGCTATATACAGTATACAGTGTGTGTTGTGACAGGGGTGTAGGGGTTAACTAGGGGGAGCGATCGGGGATGAAATGTGCCTATCTAAGTGTGTATGTATGTGCTTGGTGCAGTACTCACAGTTTTAGATCTGCTCTCTCCTCTTGATGAATCCAAAAAGGATCATGGGTGGGGAGAGCAGGTCTTTTCTGTGCCTGTATTTACATTTCAAAGGCACAGAACAGTATCTGATTGGGCCAGACCGATCAAGAGGTCCAGGCCAAAAATCATTGGCCTGGACCTGATGACTGATCGGTTCTGAACCCAATCAGATCATCAGCGGATCAGATCATCAGCGGGGCCGGGGGTGCGCGGGAATGCGCCAGAGCGGCGGGAGCGAGCGACGTAGCAATACGTCGCTTTGCCTGCAGGGAGCTGACTGCCGCAGTATATAGCCGTACAGCAGTCGGAAAGTGGTTAATTTAATGGACAATTGCTTGGTTATGCGATGTTGTACCAAAATAAAATGTACATTATTTTTTTCCCCACAAATAGAGCTTTCTATTGGTGGTATTTGATCACCTGTGCAATTTTAAATTTTCATGTTATAAACAAAAAAAGAGCAATAGTTTTGAAAAAAAATATATATATTTTTCACTTTCTGCTATATGAAATTCTCAAAAAAATAAAATAAAAATATTTTTTTTTAACATTTTAGGCCAATTTGTTTTCTGCAACATATTTTTGTTAAAAAAATGCAATAAGCATATTTTGATTGGTTTGCGCAAAAGTTATCGCGTTTACTAACTACGGGAAAGATTTATGCAATTTTTATTGTTTTTTTTTTTTTTTACTAGTAATGGCGGCAATCTGCAATTTTTTTGGGGGACTGCGACATTGAGGTGGACAGATTGGACCCCTAACTGACATTCTTGACACTTTTGGGGGACCAGTGACATTACTACGGTGATCAGTGCTAAAAATATGCACTGTTACTGTAATAATGACACTGGCAGGGATGGGGTTAACAGTATAGGTGTTCAAGGGGTTAGATGTGACCCTAGGGGAGTGATTCTAACTGTGGGGGGGGGGTGGCTTCTGAGATGACCATAGAGACATGTGATCCTCTATAGAAGGATCACATGAGCTCTGTGATAATTTCAGGGAGAAGGACGGTCGGCTGTGTTTACTGTATTCTCTCTCAGCGGGGAACAATCGCAGGTGTCAGGCGGCAATCGGAGTCGCCTGACACACGCATCAGCTTGCCCGCTTTTGGGGGTGGGAGCGTGCCCCCGATTGGCGCACGCTCGTCCCCCAACTGCCCTCAGGCAAACAACATACCAGTACGTTGTTTTGCCTGTAGGAGCCACTCTGCTGACGTACATATACAGTATGCGGTCGGCAAGTGCATAACATGAGACATTTCTGTTCACGTTTAGTCTTTTAGATATGATATAAATCTTTAGGTCCGGTCAGATTTACACTTTCTTCAACAACATCCTTGTTCTTCCTTTTATGTTTCAAGCAGCTTAACTAGGGGGGGGGGGGTCGAACATCGGCCGGGGCAGTTTGCGAACGTCAGCCGCAAATTTTCGCAAGTTTTTTTTTTTTTTTACAGCAAACATTTTTTATTTTTTTTTTCACAAATCAGCCAGAACTGACAGCAGCCGGTAAATACATGTCAAATACACATAGGGTCCATTCACACATCTATAAAATGGGTCCGCATTCATTCCACAATTTGGCAGAACCTTTACAGACCCATTGATTTTCAATTCCAGTCTGAAAAATTAGGCATTCACAGGATACAGAATTAAGTGTCGGCCATTCCAGGCACCAAAAATGAGCCCACATGCATTTACCTGTCAGCAAAGAACATTGTATTCTGTGGCTGAAGGTACATTAGGCATTCACAGGATAAATAAGTAAGTGTCGGCCAGTATTGGCCCCAAAAATTAGCCCACATGGGTTTACCTGACAGCTAAGAACGTTGTATTCTGTGGCTGAAGGTACATTAGGCATTCACAGGCTAATTAAGTGTCGGCCATTCCAGGCCCCAAAAGTGAGCCCACATGCATTTACCTGACAGCAAAGAATGTTGTATTCTGTGGCTGAAGGTACATTAGGCATTCACAGGATAAATAAATAAGTGTCGGCCAGTATTCGCCCCAAAAATTAGCCCACATGGGTTTACCTGACAGCTAAGAACGTTGTATTCTGTGGCTGAAGGTACATTAGGCATTCACAGGATACAGAAGTAAGTGTCGGCCAGTATTGGCCCAAAAATGAGCCCCCATGGGTTTACTTGACAGCTAAGAACGTAGTATTTGATGGCTGGAGGTACATTAGGCATTCACAGGATACAGAAGTAAGTGTCGGCCTGTATAGGCCCCAAAAAAAAAGCCTACATGGGTTTACCTGACAGCTAAGAACGTAGTATTTGGTGGCTGGAGGTACATTAGGCATTCAAAGGATACAGAAGTAAGTGTCAGCCAGTATTGGCCCCAAAAATTTGCGCACATGGGTTTACCTGACAGCTAAGAATGTTGTATTCTGTGGCTGAAGGTACATTAGGCATTCAAAGGATACAGAAGTAAGTGTCGGCCACTATTGGCCCAAAAATTAGCCCACATGGGTTTACTTGACAGCTAAGAATTTAGTATTTGATGGCTGGAGATACATTAGGCATTCACAGGATACAAATTTTCGCAAGTTTTTTTTTTTTTACAGCAAACATTTTTTATTTTTTTTTCACAAATCAGCCAGAACTGACAGCAGCCGGTAAATACATGTCAAATACATATAGGGTCCATTCACACATCTGTAAAATGGGTCCACATCCATTTCACAATTTGGCAGAACCTTTACAGACCCATTGATTTTCAATTCCAGTCTGAAAAATTAGGCATTCACAGGATACAGAATTAAGTGTCGGCCATTCCAGGCCCCAAAAATGAGCCCACATGCATTTACCTGTCAGCAAAGAACATTGTATTCTGTGGCTGAAGGTACATTAGGCATTCACAGGATAAATAAGTAAGTGTCGGCCAGTATTGGCCCCAAAAATTAGCCCACATGGGTTTACCTGACAGCTAAGAACGTTGTATTCTGTGGCTGAAGGTACATTAGGCATTCACAGGATACAGAAGTAAGTGTCGGCCAGTATTGGCCCAAAAATTAGCCCCCATGGGTTTACTTGACAGCTAAGAACATAGTATTGGATGGCTGGAGGTACATTAGGCATTCACAGGATACAGAAGTAAGCGTCGGCCTGTATAAGCCCCAAAAAAAAGCCTACATGGCTTTACCTGACAGCTAAGAACATAGTATTTGGTGGCTGGAGGTACATTAGGCATTCACAGGATACAGAAGTAAGTGTCAGCCAGTATTGGCCCCAAAAATTAGCCCACATGGGTTTACCTGACAGCTAAGAACGTTGTATTCTGTGGCTGAAGGTACATTAGGCATTCACAGGATACAGAAGTAAGTGTCGGCCAGTATTGGCCCAAAAATGAGCCCCCATGGGTTTACTTAACAGCTAAGAACATAGTATTTGATGGCTGGAGGTACATTAGGCATTCACAGGATACAGAAGTAAGTGTCAGCCTGTATAGGCCCCAAAAAAAAAGCCTACATGGGTTTACCTGACAGCTAAGAACGTAGTATTTGGTGGCTGGAGGTACATTAGGCATTCACAGGATACAGAAGTAAGTGTCAGCCAGTATTGGCCCCAAAAATTTGCGCACATGGGTTTACCTGACAGCTAAGAATGTTGTATTCTGTGGCTGAAGGTACATTAGGCATTCAAAGGATACAGAAGTAAGTGTCGGCCAGTATTGGCCCAAAAATTAGCACACTTGGGTTTACTTGACAGCTAAGAATTTAGTATTTGATGGCTGGAGGTACATTAGGCATTCACAGGATACAGAAGTAAGTGTCGGCCAGTATTGGCCTCAAAAATTAGCCCACATGGGTTTACTTTACAGCTAAGAACGTTGTATTCTGATGCTGAAGGTACATTAGGCATTCACAGGATACAGAAGTAAGTGTCGGCCAGTATTGGCCCCAAAAATTAGCCCACATGGGTTTACCTGACAGCTAAGAACGTTGTATTCTGTGGCTGAAGGTACATTAGGCATTCACAGGATACAGAAGTAAGTGTCGGCCAGTATTGGCCCAAAAATTAGCCCACATGGGTTTACTTGACAGCTAAGAACGTAGTATTTGATGGCTGGAGGTACATTAGGCATTCACAGGATACAGAAGTAAGTGTCGGCCTGTATAGGCCCAAAAAAAAAAAGCCTACATGGGTTTACCTGACAGCTAAGAACGTAGTATTTGGTGGCTGGAGGTACATTAGGCATTCACAGGATACAGAAGTAAGTGTCAGCCAGTATTGGCCCCAAAAATTTCCACACATGGGTTTACCTGACAGCTAAGAATGTTGTATTCTGTGGCTGAAGGTACATTAGGCATTCACAGGATACTGAAGTAAGTGTCGGCCAGTATTGGCCTAAAAAATTAGCCCACATGGGTTTACTTGACAGCTACCCTACCCTACCACCCATGAGTAAGTGTCTGCCTCTTCCTCTGCCTGTCACATTTTAAAATTACCCTGTGACAAAAGTATCTAGAGAACCACAGTATATCTGGAAAAAGGTATATAACACCCCGCTTCAATCTGTGGTATTGGGGGGCCAATCATGACACCAGTTCTACAAATAATTGGCTAGGGAGTTTGGCACTGTGTGTATCAGAGTTAACACAGCAAAAGAGCCAATATTGTTGCAGGACACAAATACACTTGTAAAAGTATACTCAGATAACACCCCACTTAAATATGTGGTATTGGGGGGCCACTGGATTATCACACCAGCGTTGTTCAAAATATTGGCCAGGGAGTTTGGCACTGTGCGTATCAAACTTAACGCAGCAAAAGAGGCAATATTGTTGCAGGACACAAATACACTTGTAAAAGTATACTCAGATAACACCCCACTTCAATCTGTGGTATTGGGGGGCCACAGGTTTATTACACCATTTCTTCAAATAATTGGCCAGTAGCTGTTGTCGCTGTGTGTAGCAGAGTTAACACAGCAAAAGAGGCCAAATTTTTGCAGGACTAAAATACACTTTTAGAAAAGTATACTGTTAAATAACACCCCACTTCAATATGTGGTATTGGGGGGGGGGACTGGTCTATCACACCAGTTGTTCAAAAATTGGCCAGTGAGATTGGCACTGTGTGTAGCAGAGTTAACACAGCAAAAGAGGCAATATTTTTGCAGGACACAAATACACTTGTAAAAGTATACTCAGATAACACCCCACTTCAATATGTCGTATTGGGGGGCCACTGGTCTATCACACCAGTTATAATACATTAAAAGTGCTTTTGTCACTGTTTGTTGTATTGCTGCAGCAACGCTCACCACACCTCTCACAATGCTGCACAGTGCACAATACAAATCCACTATAATATGCTTTCTATAAAGTATATTATACCGTGGATTACACCCCTATATAGTGCACTGCACACCAATACCAAAAAATTGCAGCCCTTTAAATGACTTTTGTGGACATTAACAGAGCGATTTGTGTCATTGTCTGCCGATCTCTAACTGTCCCTAAAGCACAGACTGGATATCTGTTTCTAAACTCAAAAGAGACTGTAGTAGACCTATACTGAAATACCAGCCCTGAAAAGGACTTTTGTGGATCTTAACAGAGCTATTTGTGTCCGGCAATCTCTCCCTCATGAACACAACAGACCTTTCCCTACGCTGACAAAAAGCAGAATGTGAAATGGCCGCCTTCTCTGGTCTATTTATAAGGTAGGGGGCATGTCCATGTGCTGAAATGTTTCAATTGGCTGTCCCGTTTCACCTGACGGCTGTGTCATGGGTCAAAGTTCTCCCCAATTTAAACGAACATGGCCGGCGCGAACTATGCCATGTGTTCGTAAAATTGGCGGGTAGCGAACAAGCAAAATTTGTCGCGAACCGACTGCCGGGCGAACTGCAAAGTCCATCTCTATATTTCAGTGTAAAGTTAAAAAACATTAATAAATAAAACTCTATATAAATAAGGTATACCAGTCTTATTGGATATCTGCCCTTCTGAACATGTGACACAGTCATAGCAGCAGGATTGGTTTGAAGTTCCAGGCTTTATTCTGTATCCGGGCAAACAAGAGTCCACACACTTAGATTCCAGCTTCTAAAATAAGTTAACAAAAAAGAAAATAATAAGTCTCCTTGTGTGAAATAAGATTGGAGATTCAATATTAGTGTGTTGCAAAATGTTACTGTATCTCCTTATCCATTGCACTTTAAAGTGCATGCAAACCCCAAATCTATTTTTCCGTAGGGCTGTCAACATTCTGTGTATAGTCTGGAGATCCTGCCAGGAAGAAGAGTTCTTATTTCAGCTTTAACACTAAGCCACCGCCTCACATTGGAGGAATACTCATGCCAGACTTACAACGCAGATAATATTGAGGCAATTGTTTAGCGTTTTTAGCCAGCTACAGGAAACGCTGCTTCTGGCGTGATCTCAGGGTAAGAAACTGCAAAGCATTCACAAAAAATGAATTGCTTAACATACTGGAAAAAAAAAAAAATCTTAGGTTTACATGCACTTTGAAGTGTAATAAAGAATATTTTTGTAATTGAATGGTGTTAGTCTTCCCCTGTTTATTTTTTATTTTTTAATTTTGAACAGGTATAACAAATTTATTCCAATACAGTATTTAACAGAGCAATAAGGGAGGATATGAGAGTATGGGCTATGTACACTCAAAATAATTTTAGGAAGGACAGAAGACATTCCCTATAGAGAATCACATAGTCCCCCCATGGTAGAGTATGAGTAAGAAACTATCCCTAATAATATTTTACTTTCTTGTTTAATTTCTGTGATATTTATACTTCTATGTGAAGGTCAGATAAGGCTAATATAATATTTAACCACTTTACCTCCGCTCACATGGAGGCTACTGCGGCACTTTGCCACGATCCCATCCAGCGACGTAGACCTACGTCGCTGGACTCCGCCCCTTGTGGGTGGCGCTTGCGCGCCGCCGGAGGCTCGCTCCCGCTGTGTTCATTCACAGCGGGAGTCGGGCCAGGGGTGGAGCAGCGGCGATTGCCGCTGCTCTGCCCCGATCGTCGGGGAATCGAGTGAGGAGATCCACCCGCCTGTGTAAACAGAGCGGGCGGATCTCCATAGTGACAGGGACTGACAGATCGGAGTGTTCAGCATAGCTGGACATCCGGTCTGTCCCTGTCTCACACAGTCACCCCCCCCCCCCACACATCAGTAAGCACCAGGCATACATTAACCCCTCCCTCTCCAATAAAATTAACCCCTTCCCTGCCAGTGTCATTTTTACAGTAACAGTGCATATTTATAGCACTGATTACTGCAGTAATGTCACTGGTACCCCTAAAAGTGTCAAAAATGTCAGTCAAGGGTCCGATCTGTCCGCCACAATGTCGCAGTCCCGCAAAAAAAATCGCAGATCACCGCCATTACGCGTTAAAAAAAAAACACCAAAAATGACATAAATCTTTCCCTTAGTTAGTAAACGCAATAACTTTTGCGCAAACCAATCAAAATACGCTTATTGCGATTTTTTTTACCAAACATAGGTAGCAGAAAACAAATTGGCCAAAAATTTTAAAAAAATTAGATTTTTACATTTTTTTGGGGGGGGAATTTCATATAAAAAAAATTTGAAAAATATTGTTATTTTTTCAAAATAAACGCTCTTTTTTTGTTTATAGCGCAAAAAGTAAAAATCACACAGGTGATCAAATACCACCAAAAGAAAGCTCTGTTTGTGGGAAAAAAGGACGTAAATTTCGTTTGGGTACGGCGTCGCACGACCGCGCAATTGTCAGTTAAAGTCGCACAGTGCCGAATCGCAAAAAGTGGCCTGGACGGAAGACAGCAAAATCCTCTGGTGGTAAAGTGGTTAAAGCAATAAAATGAATGGGTGATGCTCAGAAACGTCATTGCATGACTACAAATTCTGTTGTAAAAAATGTAAAACGAGTGACCAATATCATGAAAAGTGAGTGCCACATGTGCTCCTCCTCACCGTATTATTGTCATCATCCCATGTTATATTGTTGGGGTTGATGTGAAGTTGGTCTTCCTCTTTAGCCCATGGTGTGTATAAACCAACATCAGTATCACGTGTTGTAAAGCGGCTGTTAGACCTCATCCAATTTACTATTTTGTAGTGGAATGGAAATTCACCATTTTCATCAAAGAAGGTCATTCTGTCTGCTGTCTTAAATTGATTTTTTAGTTTTTTCACGTATTTATGCAACTGGAGGACAGAAAAAAAAAAAAACCTCAAACAAGTTAAAGCTGAAGTTTAATTTGTTTATCAACAGATAAATTTTTAAACAAATACAAAGATGACATACTGTATATATATATCCAATTCAAAACAGTGTATACATGTATGGGACAATGCTCGTTTAATAGTAGCATTAAGTACATAAGGTAAACTTATCTAGTGCAACACAGCACTGTAAAATATTTGCCCATGCAACAACAATTGTCATATTTCTGTAAAAGTGATACTAAAGCCTTGTTTTTTTTTTTTTTCTATAAAAATAACAAACATGTTATACTTACCTGCTCTGTGTAATGGTTTAGCACAGAGCAGCCCAGATCCTCCTCTTCTTGGGTTCCACAGCAACGCTCCTGTCCCCTCTCTCTTGTTGAGTGCCCCCTAGAGCAAGCAGCTTGCTATGGGGGCACCTGAGCCAAGCTGCAGCTCCATGTATCCATTTAGACATGGAGCTGTGGTTAGGCCCCGCCCCCTCTCTCTCCTCTTTGAGTAACTGACTTTGATTGACAGCAGCAGGTGCTAATGGCGCCTCTGCTGTGTTCCAGCTAATCAGGAGGGAGAGTCCCGGAGGGCCAAGGCACTCATGAACCTCTCTGGATGAAGCTGGGGCTCAGGTAAGTATTAGGGGGGGGCTGAGGGGCACTTCTGCACACAGAAGTTTTTTTTTTTTTTTAATCTTAACGCATAGAATTCATTAAAATGATTGTAAAATCATTAAAAAAATAAAAAAATAAATATCATATTATACTTAACTGCTCTGTGCAGTTGGTTTTGCACAGAGCGGCCTTAATTCTCCTTTTCTTGGGTCCCTCTTGGCTGCTCCTGGCCCCTCCCTCCTGCTGAATGCCCCCACAGCAAGCATCTTGTTATGAGGTCACCCGTGCTGAGTCACAGCTTCCTTTGTCCATTCAGACATGGAGCCATGACCAGGCCCCACCGTCTCTCTCTCTCCTGATTTGCTGACTGATTTTGATTGACAGCAGCTGGAGCCAATGACACTGCACTGCTGTCTCAGCCATTGAGGAGGGGAGTCTCGGGCAGCTGAGAAACAAATGCAAAATAGCTGGATAAAGATGGGGCTAAGGTAAGTTTTAGGGGGGCTGAGGGGGATTGCTGCACACAGAAGTTTTTTTTTTTTTTTAATGCATAGAATGCATTAAGACAAAAAAACCTTCTGCCTTTACGACGACTTTAAGTCACCACAAATATATATATATATATATATATATATATATATATATATATATATATATATAAAAATTCAAAAACAAAAAAAAGTCAACACAAAACATTATTTAGGGTGCAAACTGCACTTCTCCATGGTAAATACAGTTAGTAACTAGGTTAGTAAACACTATTTAGCATTAGAGATGGCCTTGCGGTTTGCCCAGCGGTCGGTTCGCGGCAAACTTTGCTCGCTCGCTGTTCGCCGACCATGGCGATATTCGCGACCGCCATATTCTTTTACATTGTGAAGAACTTTGACCCATGACACATCCATCAGGTGGTACAGGACAGCCAATTGAGAAATTTCAGCACACGGACATACCCCCTACCTTATAGACCTGATCTGGCTGCCATTTTACATTCTGTCTTTTGTCAGTGTAGGGAGAGGTTTTCTGTGTGGAGCAGGGACAGACTGTTAGTGACACAAATCGCTAGCTAATAAGTCCACAAAAGTCCTTTTAAGGACTGGTATAGGTGCACTATTGTTTGGTGTGCAGTATATAGGGGTGTAATACACTGATAATATACTTTCTAATATAGAAAGCATATTATAGTGGATTTGTATTGTGCAGCATTGTGACTGGCGTGGTGAGCGGTTCTGCAGCGATACTACAACTACAAAGAGTGACAAACGCAATTAGAAAAAAGTATTTTAATATATATATATATATATATATATATATATTGATAGATGTATATATATATAATATACTATATTTTATAATAAAGCCTTCCTCTTCTGCACCCTCCTCATCCTCTCTATATGCACCCTCTTCACTCTCTGCTGTGTGCACCCCCAAAGACACCACCACCAACACCACCACCACCATATACCCTCCGCTTGAGTCACAGGAATAATTTTCCGATCCATCACAACACATTTCCGATGCGCAGCTATTCTTGGCATCGGATCAGGAAGGGGAGGTAGCAACAGCCGCCACTCAGCAGTCAGACGACAGTATCCAGATCAGCCCAAGGAGGTTAGTCCCTGCTGTTGCTGCCTACTCCGAAATCTCTAATGTTAGTGGTGGGGAAGGTGACGTCGATGATGACGTGTCTATGGACGTCACGTGGGTGCCCACAAGAGAGGAAGAGGAGGGGAGTTCAGAGGGAGAGATGAGCCAGCAGATAGGGAGGAGAAGCAGGCCGAACTTACATTACCAGACTGCTAATGAGATCACCAAACTGGTCAGTCGCAGCCAGGGCGCCATCAGTGGCATCGTACCTTACGCCTTCTTTCTGGAGCGTGCATTGCGTCGTGTCATTTATCAAGCCGCCGAGGAGCATTAAGATGAGGAAGTCACAATACTGGATGAATTCCCGGGGGGGGGGCTACTCCATCTGAGACAACTCAACAACAAGAGTCTGAAGAGGAGTCAGAGGAGGATGGTGCCGGGGCAGATGAGGATTATCAAGAAGAGCATGCTTTAAAACGTTCTGGGATCCCTGGTGTTGTCCGTGGATGTGGGGAGGAGAACAAGGACGACATTATCCTGAATAATGAGCAGGAGCCAGGCCACTACACCGCTTCCAGTTTAGTGCAAATGGGGGCCTTCATGTTCCAGTGTTTTAAGAGGGACCCCCGTATAAAAAGCATAAAGGGCAAGGACCAGTACTGGGTGGCAACGTACTTAGACCCCCGGTACAAACAAAAATGGCGGAAATGTTACCACCATCACAGAGGGCTGTCAGAATGCAGCACTTCCAGGCCTTGCTTCAAAGAATTTCCACTCACAGAGAAACAGGTGCGGGTACCAATCCAACAGCGCCTGCAAGAAGAGGGCGGTTTATGTGTTAGTCACTTCTGATATGAGATCATTCTTTCATCTGACCCATCGACAGCTGTCCTCCGGATCCAGCATCAGGGAACGCATAGACTGATGTCCGACTACATCAGGTTAACGGCCGATGTGGATGCTATGAGAAGTGATGAATCCATGGACTACTGGGTGGGCAGGCCTGACGTCTGGCCAGAGCTTTTACAATTTGCAATAAAACTGTTGGCTTGCCCCTCATCCAGTGTCCTGTCCGAAAGGACGTTCAGCGCAGCAGGGGGGATCATGACAGATAAGCGCACTTGCCTAGTTCACGACAGTGTTGACTACCTCACATTTCTAAAAATGGATGAGGCATGGATCTCAGAGGAATTAAACACATGTGACCAGTAGACCATGTTTGATTGAAATTCCTCATGACAGGCCACAAATATCCGCAACCACCGATTACAATTCATGGTCCCTGTCTTAGGTAAATACAACGGCATAAAAGGCCTTTTATGTCCGTTGAATGCCTGATTTTTGGGGCCTGTAATGGCTGACACTTATTTATCCTGTGAATGCCTAATGTACCTCCAGCCACAGAATACAAAGTTCTTTGCTATCAGATGAAAGCCTGTCAGCAAATTTTTTGGGGCCTGTAATGGCCGACACTTATTTATCCTGTGAATGCCTTATAGTGATGGAGGAACATCGGCCGGGGCGGTTTGCGAACGTCAGCCGCAAATTTTCTCAAAAGTCAGCGAACCGCGGGTTTGCAGCAGGCCCCTTTGACTTTAATGGGAGGCGAACTTTAAAAACCTTTAGGTCATATTTGCAGCCACAAAAGACTTACAAGCTGCGTACAAATAGTCCCAGCACATGGACAATGTCATAACAGAAGTACATGGGTCCGCATTCATTCCACAATTTGGCGGAACCTTTACAGACCCATTGATTTTCAATTCCAGTCTGAAAAATTCAGAGGATAAAGAAGTGTCAGCCATTCCAGGCCCCAAAAATTAGCCCACATGCGTTTACCTGACAGCTAAGAACGTTATATTCTATGGCTGAAAGTACATTAGGCATTCACAGGATACAGAAGTAAGTGTCGGCCAGTATTGGCCCCAAAAATTAGCCCACATGGGTTTACCTGACAGCTAAGAATGTTGTATTCTGTGGCTGAAGGTACATTAGGCATTCACAGGATACAGAAGTAAGTGTCGGCCAGTATTGGCCCCAAAAATTAGCCCACATGGGTTTACTTGACAGCTAAGAACTTATTATTTGGTGGCTGGACGTACATTAGGCATTCACAGGATACAGAAGTAAGTGTCGGCAAGTATAGGCCCCAAAAATTCGCCCACATGGGTTTACCTGACACCTAAGAACATAGTATTTGTGGCTAAAGGTTCATTAGGCATTCACAAGATACAGAAGTAAGTGTCGGCCTGTATAGGCCCCAAAAATTAGCCCCCATGGGTTTACCTGACAGCAAAGAACGTAGTATTTGGTGGCTGGAGGTACATTAGGCATTCACAGGATACAGAAGTAAGTGTCGGCCAGTATAGGCCCCAAAAAATAGACCACATGGGTTTACCTGACAGCTAAAAATGTAGTATTTGGTGGCTGGAAGTACATTAGGCATTCACAGGATACAGAAGTAAGTGTCTGCCAGTATAGGCCCCAATAATTAGACCACATGGGTTTACCTGACAGCTAAGAACATAGTATTTGGTGGCTAGAGGGAGGTACATTAGGCATTCACAGGATACAGAAGTAAGTGTCGGCCAGTATAGGCCCCAAAAATTAGCCCACATGGGTTTACCTGACAGCAAAGAACGTAGTATTTGGTGGATGGAGGGAGGTACATTAGGCATTCACAGGATACAGCAGAAGTAAGTGTCGGCCAGTATTGGCCCCAAAAAGTAGCCCACATGGGTTTACCTGACAGTTAAGAACGTTGTATTCTGTGGCTGAAGGTACATTAGGCATTCACAGGATACAGAAGTAAGTGTCGGCAAGTATAGGCCCCAAAAATTAGCCCACATGGGTTTACTTGACAGCTAAGAACATAGTATTCTGTGGCTGAAGGTTCATTAGGCATTCACAGGATACAGAAGTAAGTGTCGGCCTGTATAGGCCCCAAAAATTAGCCCACATGGGTTTACCTGACAGCTAAGAACGTAGTATTTGGTGGCTGGAGGTACATTAGGCATTCACAGGATATAGAAGTAAGTGTCAGCCAGTATAAGCCCCAATAATTAGACCACATGGGTTTACCTGACAGCTAAAAATGTAGTATTTGGTGGCTGGAAGTACATTAGGCATTCACAGGATACAGAGGTAAGTGTCGGCCAGTATAGGCCCCAATAATTAGACCACATGGGTTTACCTGACAGCTAAGAACATAGTATTTGGTGGCTAGAGGGAGGTACATTAGGCATTCACAGGATACAGAAGTAAGTGTCGGCCAGTATAGGCCCCAAAAATTAGCCCACATGGGTTTACCTGACAGCAAAGAACGTAGTATTTGGTGGATGGAGGGAGGTACATTAGGCATTCACAGGATACAGCAGAAGTAAGTGTCGGCCAGTATTGGCCCCAAAAATTAGCCCACATGGGTTTACCTGACAGTTAAGAACGTTGTATTCTGTGGCTGAAGGTACATTAGGCATTCACAGGATACAGAAGTAAGTGTCGGCAAATATAGGCCCCAAAAATTAGCCCACATGGGTTTACTTGACAGCTAAGAACGTAGTATTCTGTGGCTGAAGGTTCATTAGGCATTCACAGGATACAGAAGTAAGTGTCGGCCTGTATAGGCCCCAAAAATTAGCCCACATGGGTTTACCTGACAGCTAAGAACGTAGTATTTGGTGGCTGGAGGTACATTAGGCATTCACAGGATATAGAAGTAAGTGTCAGCCAGTATAAGCCCCAATAATTAGACCACATGGGTTTACCTGACAGCTAAGAACATAGTATTTGGAGGCTGGAGGGAGGTACATTAGGCATTCACAGGATACTGAAGTGTCGGCCAGTATAGGCCCCAAAAATGAGCCCACATGGGTTTACCTGACAGCAAAGAATGTAGTATTTGGTGGCTGGAGGGAGGTACATTAGGCATTCACAGGATACAGAAGTAAGTGTCTGCCAGTATAGGCCCCAAAAATGAGCCCACATGGGTTTACCTGACAGCAAAGAAAGTTTTATTCTGTGGCTGGAGGTACATTAGGCATTCACAGAAAAAAAAATTGTCGGCCCTGAAACGCCCCAAAAATTTGCCATTCAATGGACATGAAATGCCTTTTATGCCGCTGTATTTAGTGAAGACAAGGACCAGGAATTGTTGTGGGTGGATGGCGGTCTGGCGGATATTTGTGGCCTGGCATGAGGAATTTCAATGAAACATGGTCTACTGGTCACATGTGTTGAATTCCTCAGAGATCCATGCCTCATTCACTTTTATAAATGTGAGGTAGTCTACACTGTCATGAGCTAGGCGAGTGCGCTTATCGGTCACGATCCCCCCTGCTGCGCTGAACGTCCTTTCGGATAGGACACTGGACGGGGGGCAAGCCAACATTTCCATTGCAAATTGTGCAAGCTCTGGCCAGAGGTCAAGCCTGCCCACCCAGTAGTCCAGGGGTTAATCACTCCTCAGAGCGTCCACATCGGCCATTAACCCGATGTAGTCGGACACCTGTCGGTCTAGGCGTTCCCTGATGCTGGATCCGGAGTACAGCTGTCGATGGGTCGGCTGAAAGAAGGATCTCATATCTGAAGTGACCAACACATCTTAAAACCGCCCTCTTCTTGCAGGCGCTGTTGGATTGCTAACCGCAACTGTCTCTTTGTGGCTGGAAATTCCTCTGCCAGCGCACGCAAAAGCAGAATGCATCATTTCTCGCAGCAAGGCCTGGAAGTGCTGCATTCTGACCGCCCTCTGTGATTGTAGCTGGATGGAGTAGCACCCACTGGGAATTCATCCAACATTGCGACTTCCTCATCTTTCTGCTCCTTCTCCTCGACGGCTTGATCGATGAAACAAAGCAATGCACGCTCCAGAAAGAAAGCGTAAGGTACAATGTCACTGATGGCGCCCTGGCCGTGACTGACCAGTTTGGTGATCTCATCGAAAGGCCGCAGAAGTCTGCATGCATCCCATATGAGCAGCCACTGGCGAGGTGAAAAAAACCCACAGAGTTCGTACAGGTAGTCATTAACTGCATGTTTCTGCTGGAGCAGCCTATCAAGCATATGCAACGTTGAGTTCCATGGCGTTGGGCAGTCACAAATTAGACGCCTGACGGGCAGGTTGTGTCGCCGCTGAATGTCAGCAAGGCGACCCATGGTTGTGTAAAATCTTCTGAAATGGCCCGAGATTTTCCTGGCCTGCCGCAAGACGTCCTGGACCCCAGGGTATTTGACAATGAAACGCAGCACGACCAAGTTCAGGAGGTGTTCCAATGCATGGCACGTGTGTTATTTTGCCCTGTTTCAACGTGCTCAGCAGATTGGCACCGTTGTCGCACACTACTTTACCAACTGTCGAATTCCGCGGTGTCAGCCACTGATCTGCCTGTAACGCAAAGCTGAAAGGAGTGCAGGACCAGTGTGGCTCTTGGCTTCCAGGCACAACAGACGCAGCACAGCATGTCAACGTCTCACCTGGCATTTGGAATAGGTTCTGGGGATCTTGGGCGGAGCAGCCGAAGACACGGTAGCAGTGGAAAAGGAGGAGTCAGCCGAGGAGGAGAAGGAGGATGGAGGAGAAGGAGGAGAAGAAGAGGCAGGCCTGCATGCAATCTGTGGCGGTGCAACCAAATCTACACGGGGTGCCACGGGTTACATGCTTGACGCCCGTCAGAAGGTTCACCCAGTGGGCAGTAAAAGTGATATACCTTCCCTGCCCGTGTTTGCTAGACCATGTGTCTGTGGTCAGATGTATCTTGGCACCAACACTGTGTGCCAGAGATATATTCACTTGCCGCTGAACATGGCCATACAGCTCTGGAATGTCCTTCTGCGAGAAATATTTCCTGCCTGGGAACTTCCATTGTGGTGTTCCAATGGCCACAAATTTACGAAAGGCCTCTGAGTCCACCAGTTGATATGGCAGTAGTTGGTGGGCTATCAGTTCCGACAAGCCAGCAGTCAAAACTTCACACTTTGGCTCCGGCCTACTGCTCCTGCCCTACCCCTACCACCCCTGTGTAAGTGTCTGCCTCTTCCTCTGCCTGTCATGTTTTTTGAATTGAAAATCAATGGGTCTGTAAACGTTTCGCTAAATTTTGGAATGGATGCGGACCCATTTTACAGACATGTGAATGAACCCTATATGTATTTAACATGTATTTACTGGCTGCTGTCTGTTCTGGCTGATTTAGGCCAAGCTATTACACTATAAAAACTAGCAATATTACAAAAAACAAAATACACATTATAACTGTATAAATGATTTATATAACTTATAAAAAAAATAAAAAATTGATGGCAACTTTTCCAATAGTAGGATCATCTCCTGCACCCCCTTTATAGCCTGGCGTTGCCTCTCCTCCATGGCCTTCATGCGCTCCTGAATTGACGAAATTTCGCAGATAAAAAAAGAATGCTTGTCGATCGCAGATTCTCTTAATACTTCTGGTATGTCAGTGTCCATGTCGTGGGACTATGTGTGCACAGCTAGTAAGTATTTTTGGCTGCAAATATGACCTGGAGGTTTTTCATGTTCGCCTGCCATTATAAATGGATGGCACCCGCCGCGAACCTGAGGTTCGCAAACATTTGAGCGAGTTTGCGCCATCGCGTTCGCGAACTGTCCCATCAGATGTTCGTCCATCACTATTGAGCATTCCCATTATCTAAGTTGGTCTTGATTATGCTTTCTAAGTTGTCAAAGGCTTATAGAATTTGTCAGCTTGAAACAGAATATAAGACCTATGATTTTCTTTATCGTAGGCTAAAGCTATTTGCCTTTTCACTTCATTGATATTTCAAATCTCATTCGATTTACATCTTTTAGTTATGGAGAGCCTAGCTTCAAACAAAACAGGTCAGCGGGTACTTTCTTTAAGCAGAGCGAGTTCAGGATTAGGTTCTTATATTTAGCCCTCTGAATGCTGAAAGCAGTTTGCGTGTTGATTTTCAAAAGCTATACAGCAAAAAACCATAGCATATGCATCAAGGTGCCAATTAAGCTGCAACCTTTCCAACAAGTGTTGTCCGGTGGGATAGAAAATGTGGACACTGTATAAGGGGTTATGTACCATCTCAAGTGATTTTGGAGACATTTCCCAGTAAGTGGTGCATTTGGAATATGCATAACTACAAGTAATGTGAATGAGGTATGGAGTTCCCTCCTCCAATTTAAGTAACAAGGATGATTTGCTAAATAGACATTTAGAATGAATTATGTTATAAAGATTGGTGATAACCCTGAGCGTTATTGCTACTTTGGTCCAGAAATGCAAGAGTATTCATTTCAAGAGTAGGCATAAGGTTGTTTTGGAAGTAAGATGTTAATGTAGCATATGCAAGTAATTTCTGCGTTGGAAAGAAAGTTTGAAGTAATTCAAAAGATTTATGCTTTCTATTATAGAGTTTACCATCAATGGTGTAATTACTTAACCGCTTGCCGACCACCCACAGTAATATTACTGCGGCAGTACAGCTTCCCTGGGTCCAGTCACATAGCACTACGTGACTGGAGGGGAAGGGGTTTCTGCGGCGTGCTCCCGCTGTGTTTAGACACAAAAGGAGTCGGGCGGGGGAGGAAAGGCGGCGATCATCCGGGAAACGGAGAGAAGAGCCGCCTGCTTATGTAAACAAAGCAAGCAGATCTTCTCACTGACAGGCTGGGACAGATCAGCAATTTCAGCTATGCTGAACCTGCGATCTCTGTACCTGTCACAGAACCCCCCCCCCACACACACACACACACACACACACACAAACAAGTCAGTAAGCATTAGGCACACATCTAACACCTTGATCATCCCCAGTATTAACCCCTTGCCTGCTAGTGTCATTATTACAGTAACAGTGCATATTTTTAGCACTGATTACTGTAGTAATGTCACTGGTCCCCCCAAAAGTGTCACAAATGTCAGTCATTTGTGTCAGTATAATGTAGTGTGAGTATAGTGTGTCAGTATAGTGTAGTGTGAGTATAGTGTGTCAGTATAATGTAGTGTGAGTATAGTGTGTCAGTATAGTGTAGTGTGAGTATAGTGTGTCAGTATAGTGTAGTGTGAGTATAGCGTGTCAGTATAATGTAGTGTGAGTGTAGTGTGAGTATAGTGTGAGTCTAGTGTGTCAGCAGTGGCGGCTGGTGCTCAAAATTTTTGGGGGGGCACAAACAGAAAAATGTAATAGGCATTGCTTTGCGGCAAAAAAATGCTGTAAAAAATTGTGTGACTTTGAGATCACAAAAGTGTGGAAGGGGCCTTCAGTAATTGAGGTATAGCGTGCCCCCTTTCAATGCAGAGATGCCAGCGTGCCCCCTTTCAATGCAGAGATCATCATGCCCCCTTTCAATGCACAGAGACCAGTGTGCCCCCTTTCAATGCACAGAGACCAGCGTGCCCCCTTTCAATGCAGTGATCAGTGTGCCCCTTTCAATGCAGAGATCATTGTGCCCCCTTTCAATGCAGAGATTCCAGTGTGCCCCCTTTTAATGCACAAAGACCAGTGTGCCCCCTTTCAATGCACAGAGACCAGCATGCCCCCTTCAATGCAGAGATCATTGTGCCCCCTTTCAATGCAGATATGCCAGTGTGCCCCCTTTCAATGCAGAGATGCCATAGTGCCATCGTGGGTAACAATAAGACCCCACCCTCCCCTTCCCTGGACATCCCCCTCCCCGGGCACCGCACACCCGGAGGCCCGGATGACACACAGCCGATCCCTACCTACTGTGGAACCAGTCCTTGCAGGCGTCGCACTCGATCATGAAGTGGGTCACGTTGTAGGGCAGGCGGCAGATGCAGTACACAGGCACCGTCGCCATGTTAGATCCCCGATCACAACAACACTCCCAGCCAGGGACGGAGGACAGGACACCGGGGGGAGCCGAGAGAGGAGCGGGGGAGGGGAGCCGGACGGCACAGCTCAGGATTTGGGCACAATGCGGGGGGGCTGAATGCGGGAATGCTCCTATTAGAATGGCTCCTGTACTACACAATGGGAGCGTGAGGATGCGACTTGTCAGGCTGACAAGTCGCGGTCCAAGTCGTACCAGTGTGAATGCGGTCTTATACAGTCATCAGTGCTAAAAATATGCACTGTCACTGTACTAATGACACTGGTTGAGAGGGGGGTTAAGCATAGGAGCGATCAAAGTGTTAAATGTGTGTCTAGCCAGTGTTTTTGTGTACTGTTAGGTGCATTTACTATAGGAAGTGATGAGTTTTCTTTCCAAATGAAAATCCATGACTCCCCCCCTGTCAGAATGGAGCTCTGTCCTTTGTGTCTTCCCGATGATCTGTGGGTGCCAGCAGACATCTATTCGCCAGCGGCCGCTAATCGGCTTTTGCTATGACTAATCACAGTAGATGTGGCGCGCCAGCAGCACGCACATGCCCACTAGGCAGAAGTGCAGAATCACGTATCTGTTTATATGTACGTGATTATGCACAGAACGGCCGCCCTACACTGCTTCGGTTTGATCCAGTCCCTCCTATTGGTTCCCTCTGCAGCGTCATCTCCCAGCAGCCGGTCAGCCAGAGGACGGAACCGCTGTGGACCAGGAAGGGACCCCAGAGCCACGAGGATATACATCAACTTCCATGTAAGTCTATGATATTGTCATGCAATAAAGTTACATCTGCCACACTCAGCGGCACCTATTTTTTCTCTCTTGCCTGCCAGCGGGACTTTGCTTCTGCCTGTTAGAGCTGCCCTCGGTGTTGGTGTGGTGCATTCATGCACCCCAGAGGTCCGGTCATCAGTCTGGTCGCTTTTCTCCCATCAAGACCCCTGCATTGGGGACCCATCTCCCAGCAGAAGCGCCCAACAAACTTTTCCTCTCACACCTTAGCAGTAAATCTGCTAAGGGACGGTCAATATGTGGTTAAAGCATACACTAAGAAATTTGCACAAGCAACATATGACTAATTACAAAAGACATTAATTTCTTTTAGCATGCAGTCACTGTTCAGCCTACAACTTTCTACCCACCTCTTTTGATTTTTCAGTCAAAGTATGTCGAGCCGGGTGATGCTGACAGGGCCACCCACAGCTCAAATGTCAGCCTATTCCTGCTCTGACTACCTTCTACTAAAATATATATGTTTGGTTGGTGTCCCTCAGTGGAGCTACTCCTGAAACATTGGCCAGAGTGGGACCTGCACTTAGTGACATATGATGAAAATTATACAATTTCCCTGTTCAGACACAAAGTCTAGCAGAGAGAAGTCTCAGAACCAATTCCCTTTGCAGCCCTGAGATATGCTCAAATGCCAAAACATATTTTTCCTTCCCCCATGTCCTCTCCCCTGACTTTTTCTTTGAGATAAATAACACAATCATTAGTCTATCCCCTCATGTCAGCATGTTAGGTGTGGTCCTGAACTCTGACCTCTCTTTTTGACCCAGTGGCCAATCCTTGTCCCAATTTTGCTGCCTTAACCTCCCTAAGATCTCCAGAATACACCCCTTCTTACCAATGACACCACCAAGCTGCAAATTCACTTTTTATCCCTCACCTCGACTATAGCAACCTCCCCCTCATTGGCCTACTTCTACACATCCCATCTATAGGGCTGCTACTAGACTCATCTACCTTACATTACATTAACCACCAACCCTCTTTGCCAATCCTTCCAATGGCTTGCGCTTGCCCAACATACAAATCTCAAACGAACTTTACCTGATTAAATCTGTTAATATTAAAACTGTGTTTAAACGTATTGAAAATATGTATAGCTTCAGCCATAGCTTTTACTGCAATATACATTCTTAATGATCCTCTGAAAAGCATACTGTTGTCAGGTATTGAAACAATGGTTCTTAAAAAACTGTAAGTAGAAACAGGAACATTTTGGAAATAAATATTTTTCGCATTTTGAGTTGATGTTATATTGTAAAATGTAATGATCAGATTATCCAGCAGCAGCCCCATTTGTGGATGTCTTGACAAAACATCGACATAAAACAGACTTTCATCTGTAAGAATTTGTGGATCCAAAAACTGTAAGGACAAACTTGTTATAAAACCTATGAAAGCAGTTAATAACTTGATTTGATCTGAAGTCCAGCTTGGGGGAAGGATAAGCATATTGTTTTTATTGGTACGAGTGTATTCATAAAGGAAAATCCGAGCATTGCTTGTGAAGGAACCACAAAGTATTAAAACTTTACAATGTACTTTGCTAAGTGTGTAACTCCACTGATCCATTGTAGCAACATTTTCAGTCATTCTTTTTTCAAAAGCAACACAAATCTCCTGGGAAGCCAAATGTCTCTTTAGGATTTTTGCTTCATTCTCTCCGGCATCATCGTCTGATAAAAGTATTCCAACCCAATTCCAGCCAAAATATTTCACTAGTTTGGCAATTGCTAAATATTGGACATAATCATTCTGAACGGTCCTGAAAACATGCGGGTAAAGGCGTCTGTCACTTAATGAGTAATCGCTGGCTCCATAGCTGATCTGAAAAGAGGAGGATTAACTATTAACTATAATGTGACTAAATTTTCAGATTACTTTCATATCCATCTGCCACTGAAATTACCATTAGAGACTGCACTGTACAAATATTTAAAAATACAATTCATCTTTCAGATTAAATCAGCGAAAAACCTTCCATGAGCATCAAAACAAAGATGGTCAAAGTCTTACAGAGCCTGAGTAGACAAGCTTATCCACTGCCAGCAATCTGTAGAGAAGGTTCTTTGCTCTTTGCATTGAAACAGTGGTCTGCCTGAAGATGTACAATTTGCCCCAGTTTTGTGTCAGATCGATAGCTCTCCAATCAGCAAGGGTCATAAGTATTAAATGCTAAAGCTTGGACTTATCAGTGAGTATGTTGGACCTCATTCAGAGAACATTGACCCTTTTCTGCATAAGGCTTTCTTACTCAGGCAAAAATATGCATAACCAAACTATACAAATCAGGAGATGTGACATCACCCTGACTTTACTTGTGATCTGCTTGCTTGGCTTGCCAGAAAAGCCAGTTTACCAGCATTTTCAGAAAGAGGTCATCAAAGGATGGTCGACATGCTTCTCTCAGTACATGTGTATGCATCTGTACCTTATATGTGTAACTTTAAAAGATCAGAGCGAACTGGAAATAATCAAAGAGTCCAGTAATTGCAGTACAAGCTCTAATACTTCTTTGCAAAGACAGATCAAAGTAATGCCCACACATACACACTGACCTCCAAAAAAGGTTCAAAGGATTTTTTAAAACAAGCAATTAAGACCTTTAGCAGCAAGAGCCTGGAAAAAAGAGGCAGAGATGGAGAGCACAGGTAATGACTAGATTTGTCCTCACACAGGCTCAATGGGTATTTTTTTGTAGCCATATTATAAAATACCATTCAGTGGTATGTTTACCAAACCAAAATGGACCAAATAATAAAAGCTAAAGGGCCAGTAACCCCCCCTTCTATTTTGTTTAATACATTTACCTAAAATTAAAAGGTCAATTGATCCTGCCAGTCACTTCTTCCTGCATGTTGGCAGGGGCAACAATCTGCAGGCTTTTCTAAATTCTACAGTGGTTCCACCACCTGTGAGCACGCTCCAAGTGTCTATTGCCTACCCTGTTCTCTGAACAACCTGGGTAGTGGTTGGGACCTCTGCCCTGCATTGCTAACACTTTATGTAAATCCTCCAATTGTCCAAGGAACTTATCTCTCTGAATTGGCCTGGTGGCGGGCAGGACCACTGCTCTGCTGTGAATAGTAATGACAGGAGGAGCCACTGTAAATCAAATTTCCCTATCCACTCCACCAAACAGTGCTGTCGATGAAGTATAGTGATGGACGAACATCGGCCGGGGTGGTTCGCGAACGTTAGCCGCAAATCTTATCAAATGTCCACGAACCCCAAGTTTGCGAGGGGCCCCATTCACTTTAATGGGAGGCAAACTTTAAAAACCTTTAGGTCATATTTGCAGCCACAAAATACTTACTAGCTGTGCACAAATAGTCCCACCACATGGACAACGTCATAACAGAAGTATTGCAATTGGAAAAGTTGCCCTAAAAGTTTTTTTTTTTTAACAGCAAAATTTTTTTTTTTTTTCCTAAGTCAGCCAGAACTGACAGCAGCCGGTAAATACATGTCAAATACATATAGGGTCCATTCACATGTCTGTAAAATGGGTCCGCATCCATTCCACAATTTGGCAGAATGTTTACAGACCCATTGATTTTCAATACCAGTCTGAAAAATAAGGCATTCACAGGATAAAGAAGTAAGTGTCGGCCAGTACAGGCCCCAAAAATTAGCCCACATGCGTTTACCTGACAGCTAAGAACGTTGTATTCTGTGGCTGAAGGTACATTAGGCATTCACAGGATACAGAAGTAAGTGTCGGCCAGTATAGGCCCGAAAAATTAGCTCACATGGGTTTGCCTGACAGCTAAGAACGTTATATTCTGTGGCTGGAGGTACATTAGGCATTCACAGGATAAATAAGTAAGTGTCGGCCAGTATAGGCCCCAAAAATTAGCCCACATAGTCACTGGCGAGGTGAAAAAAACCCAAGCTCCCCAGAACCTGTCCTGCCGCAGAGTTCGTACAGGTAGTCGTTAACTACACGTTTCTTCTGGAGCAGCCTATCAAGCATAAACAACGTTGGGTTCCATCGCATCGGGCAGTCACAAATAAGACGCCTGACGTGCAGGTTGTGTCATAGTTACATAGTTAGTGAGGTTGAAAAAAGACATCCGTCCATCCAGTTCAACCTATGATGTGTGTGTGTGTTTGTGTTTAGTGTTGAGCGAACACGGACTGTATTATTCGTGTTCGTACCGAATAATTGGATTTTTTGTACCCGAACACGGACACGGACACTTTACTGTATGTTCGGGTAAAAATCCGTGTTCGGTCGTTTTATTTCCGGGTTTTGCATGCTTTGGCGCTCTTTTCATGGCGGGCTTTCAACAGCCAATCAACAATCGTTTAACTGGTGTGCCTTAAGCCATCCCAGCCATGCCTGCAAATGTCTCAGTAGCTGTGATTGGCCGTCTGAAGCATGTGACCAAGTCTTTATAAGTTCGAGGCAGCCGCAGCGGCGTCATTATGCTGCTTAGATTCAGGGACAGAGCACACATCAACGTGCTGGCTGCTGATTAGGGAAAGATAGGCAGGAAAAAAACATTTGTGTCCGGATAGAATTGAGGGACAGGTCGGAGTGTTTAGGCAGGGCGAGTTGTAGGCATTTTAGGGATAGAGTCTGCTGAATTATATAGGGTCAGTGTCTTCTACAAACTACAATCGATATTGCTGTGTGGGGGGTGGGGTCTGCACTCAATCCTGATCTACGATCTCTTCTCAATCCTGTTAGGGACAGAGTCTGCTGAATTTTAGGGAAACTGTGTTCTACAAACTACAATCGATATTGCTGTGTGGTGTGGGATTGGAGATAGGCAGGTGTCAGTGATCCACATCCATTTTTCTGTGTGTGAGCTGCAGTGAACACAATCTTTTTGGGCTGCAGTGAACACAATCTTTTTGGGCTGCAGTGAACACAATCTTTTTGGGCTGCAGTGAACACAATCTTTTTGGGCTGCAGTGAACACAATCTTTTTGGGCTGCAGTGAACACAATCTTTTTGGGGTGCAGTGAACAAAATCTTTTTGGGGTGCAGTGAACACAATCCTTTTTGGTGTGCAGTGAACACAATCTTTGTGGGGTGCAGTGAACAAAATCCTTTGTGGGGTGCAGTGAACACAATCTTTTTGGGGTGCAGTGAACAAAATCCTTTTTGGGGTGCAGTGAACAACATCCTTTTTGGGGTGCAGTGAACACAATCTTTTTGGGGTGCAGTGAACAAAATCCTTTGTGGGGTGCAGTGAACACAATCTTTTTGGGGTGCAGTGAACACAATCTTTTTGGGGTGGAGTGAACAACATCCTTTTTGGGGTGCAGTGAACAAAATCCTTTTTGGGGTGCAGTGAACAAAATCATTTTTGGGGTGCAGTGAACACAATCTTTTTGGGGTGCAGTGAACACAATCTTTGTGGGGTGCAGTGAACACAATCTTTTTGGGGTGGAGTGAACAACATCCTTTTTGGGGTGCAGTGAACAACATCCTTTTTGGGGTGCAGTGAACACAATCTTTTTGGGGTGCAGTGAACACAATCTTTGTGGGGTACAGTGAACAGAATCTTTGTGGGGTGCAGTGAACACAATCTTTGGGGGGTACAGTGAACACAATCTTTGTGAGGTGCAGTGAACACAATCTTTGTGGGGTGCAGTGAACACAATCATTGTGGGGTGCAGTGAACTCAATCTTTGTGGGGTACAGTGAACACAATCTCATACTGAAGGTTTGAGGGTGCTGCCTGTTCCATACTCCCCCTACTCCTCATCTAGCCTTTTAGGGGTACAAACAATAGTAATTGGGGCCTAGTGTGGTTGTGTACGTGTGATATACATACACTTTTTTGGGATCATATTTTCTATTCCGCTATTTAATCAAAAACCTTTGGGGATCAGTTAAATTGGGGGATAGTCTGTGTTGGTACGTGTGAGAGAGATCCACCTTTCCAAGTTGTTGGGGTTCATCTCATACTTCTGAAGGTTTGAGGGTGCTGCCTGTTCCATACTCCCCCTACTCCTAGCCTTTTAGGGGTACAAACAATAGTAATTGGGGCCTAGTGTGGTTGTGTACGTGTGATATACATACACTTTTTTGGGATCATATTTTCTATTCCGCTATTTAATCAAAAACCTTTGGGGATCAGTTAAATTGGGGGATAGTCTGTGTTGGTACGTGTGAGAGAGATCCACCTTTCCAAGTTGTTGGGGTTCATCTCATACTTCTGAAGGTTTGAGGGTGCTGCCTGTTCCATACTCCCCCTACTCCTAGCCTTTTAGGGGTACAAACAATAGTAATTGGGGCCTAGTGTGGTTGTGTACGTGTGATATACATACACTTTTTTGGGATCATATTTTCTATTCCGCTATTTAATCAAAAACCTTTGGGGATCAGTTAAATTGGGGGATAGTCTGTGTTGGTACGTGTGAGAGAGATCCACCTTTCCAAGTTGTTGAGGTTCATCTCATACTTCTGAAGGTTTGAGGGTGCTGCCTGTTCCATACTCCCCCTACTCCTAGCCTTTTAGGGGTACAAACAATAGTAATTGGGGCCTAGTGTGGTTGTGTACGTGTGATATACATACACTTTTTTGGGATCATATTTTCTATTCCGCTATTTAATCAAAAACCTTTGGGGATCAGTTAAATTGGGGGATAGTCTGTGTTGGTACGTGTGAGAGAGATCCACCTTTCCAAGTTGTTGAGGTTCATCTCATACTTCTGAAGGTTTGAGGGTGCTGCCTGTTCCATACTCCCCCTACTCCTAGCCTTTTAGGGGTACAAACAATAGTAATTGGGGCCTAGTGTGGTTGTGTACGTGTGATATACATACACTTTTTTGGGATCATATTTTCTATTCCGCTATTTAATCAAAAACCTTTGGGGATCAGTTAAATTGGGGGATAGTCTGTGTTGGTACGTGTGAGAGAGATCCACCTTTCCAAGTTGTTGGGGTTCATCTCATACTTCTGAAGGTTTGAGGGTGCTGCCTGTTCCATACTCCCCCTACTCCTAGCCTTTTAGGGGTACAAACAATAGTAATTGGGGCCTAGTGTGGTTGTGTACGTGTGATATACATACACTTTTTTGGGATCATATTTTCTATTCCGCTATTTAATCAAAAACCTTTGGGGATCAGTTAAATTGGGGGATAGTCTGTGTTGGTACGTGTGAGAGAGATCCACCTTTCCAAGTTGTTGGGGTTCATCTCATACTTCTGAAGGTTTGAGGGTGCTGCCTGTTCCATACTCCCCCTACTCCTAGCCTTTTAGGGGTACAAACAATAGTAATTGGGGCCTAGTGTGGTTGTGTACGTGTGATATACATACACTTTTTTGGGATCATATTTTCTATTCCGCTATTTAATCAAAAACCTTTGGGGATCAGTTAAATTGGGGGATAGTCTGTGTTGGTACGTGTGAGAGAGATCCACCTTTCCAAGTTGTTGAGGTTCATCTCATACTTCTGAAGGTTTGAGGGTGCTGCCTGTTCCATACTCCCCCTACTCCTAGCCTTTTAGGGGTACAAACAATAGTAATTGGGGCCTAGTGTGGTTGTGTACGTGTGATATACATACACTTTTTTGGGATCATATTTTCTATTCCGCTATTTAATCAAAAACCTTTGGGGATCAGTTAAATTGGGGGATAGTCTGTGTTGGTACGTGTGAGAGAGATCCACCTTTCCAAGTTGTTGGGGTTCATCTCATACTTCTGAAGGTTTGAGGGTGCTGCCTGTTCCATACTCCCCCTACTCCTAGCCTTTTAGGGGTACAAACAATAGTAATTGGGGCCTAGTGTGGTTGTGTACGTGTGATATACATACACTTTTTTGGGATCATATTTTCTATTCCGCTATTTAATCAAAAACCTTTGGGGATCAGTTAAATTGGGGGATAGTCTGTGTTGGTACGTGTGAGAGAGATCCACCTTTCCAAGTTGTTGAGGTTCATCTCATACTTCTGAAGGTTTGAGGGTGCTGCCTGTTCCATACTCCCCCTACTCCTAGCCTTTTAGGGGTACAAACAATAGTAATTGGGGCCTAGTGTGGTTGTGTACGTGTGATATACATACACTTTTTTGGGATCATATTTTCTATTCCGCTATTTAATCAAAAACCTTTGGGGATCAGTTAAATTGGGGGATAGTCTGTGTTGGTACGTGTGAGAGAGATCCACCTTTCCAAGTTGTTGGGGTTCATCTCATACTTCTGAAGGTTTGAGGGTGCTGCCTGTTCCATACTCCCCCTACTCCTAGCCTTTTAGGGGTACAAACAATAGTAATTGGGGCCTAGTGTGGTTGTGTACGTGTGATATACATACACTTTTTTGGGATCATATTTTCTATTCCGCTATTTAATCAAAAACCTTTGGGGATCAGTTAAATTGGGGGATAGTCTGTGTTGGTACGTGTGAGAGAGATCCACCTTTCCAAGTTGTTGGGGTTCATCTCATACTTCTGAAGGTTTGAGGGTGCTGCCTGTTCCATACTCCCCCTACTCCTAGCCTTTTAGGGGTACAAACAATAGTAATTGGGGCCTAGTGTGGTTGTGTACGTGTGATATACATACACTTTTTTGGGATCATATTTTCTATTCCGCTATTTAATCAAAAACCTTTGGGGATCAGTTAAATTGGGGGATAGTCTGTGTTGGTACGTGTGAGAGAGATCCACCTTTCCAAGTTGTTGGGGTTCATCTCATACTTCTGAAGGTTTGAGGGTGCTGCCTGTTCCATACTCCCCCTACTCCTAGCCTTTTAGGGGTACAAACAATAGTAATTGGGGCCTAGTGTGGTTGTGTACGTGTGATATACATACACTTTTTTGGGATCATATTTTCTATTCCGCTATTTAATCAAAAACCTTTGGGGATCAGTTAAATTGGGGGATAGTCTGTGTTGGTACGTGTGAGAGAGATCCACCTTTCCAAGTTGTTGGGGTTCATCTCATACTTCTGAAGGTTTGAGGGTGCTGCCTGTTCCATACCCCCCCTACTCCTAGCCTTTTAGGGGTACAAACAATAGTAATTGGGGCCTAGTGTGGTTGTGTACGTGTGATATACATACACTTTTTTGGGATCATATTTTCTATTCCGCTATTTAATCAAAAACCTTTGGGGATCAGTTAAATTGGGGGATAGTCTGTGTTGGTACGTGTGAGAGAGATCCACCTTTCCAAGTTGTTGAGGTTCATCTCATACTTCTGAAGGTTTGAGGGTGCTGCCTGTTCCATACTCCCCCTACTCCTAGCCTTTTAGGGGTACAAACAATAGTAATTGGGGCCTAGTGTGGTTGTGTACGTGTGATATACATACACTTTTTTGGGATCATATTTTCTATTCCGCTATTTAATCAAAAACCTTTGGGGATCAGTTAAATTGGGGGATAGTCTGTGTTGGTACGTGTGAGAGAGATCCACCTTTCCAAGTTGTTGGGGTTCATCTCATACTTCTGAAGGTTTGAGGGTGCTGCCTGTTCCATACTCCCCCTACTCCTAGCCTTTTAGGGGTACAAACAATAGTAATTGGGGCCTAGTGTGGTTGTGTACGTGTGATATACATACACTTTTTTGGGATCATATTTTCTATTCCGCTATTTAATCAAAAACCTTTGGGGATCAGTTAAATTGGGGGATAGTCTGTGTTGGTACGTGTGAGAGAGATCCACCTTTCCAAGTTGTTGGGGTTCATCTCATACTTCTGAAGGTTTGAGGGTGCTGCCTGTTCCATACTCCCCCTACTCCTAGCCTTTTAGGGGTACAAACAATAGTAATTGGGGCCTAGTGTGGTTGTGTACGTGTGATATACATACACTTTTTTGGGATCATATTTTCTATTCCGCTATTTAATCAAAAACCTTTGGGGATCAGTTAAATTGGGGGATAGTCTGTGTTGGTACGTGTGAGAGAGATCCACCTTTCCAAGTTGTTGAGGTTCATCTCATACTTCTGAAGGTTTGAGGGTGCTGCCTGTTCCATACTCCCCCTACTCCTAGCCTTTTAGGGGTACAAACAATAGTAATTGGGGCCTAGTGTGGTTGTGTACGTGTGATATACATACACTTTTTTGGGATCATATTTTCTATTCCGCTATTTAATCAAAAACCTTTGGGGATCAGTTAAATTGGGGGATAGTCTGTGTTGGTACGTGTGAGAGAGATCCACCTTTCCAAGTTGTTGGGGTTCATCTCATACTTCTGAAGGTTTGAGGGTGCTGCCTGTTCCATACTCCCCCTACTCCTAGCCTTTTAGGGGTACAAACAATAGTAATTGGGGCCTAGTGTGGTTGTGTACGTGTGATATACATACACTTTTTTGGGATCATATTTTCTATTCCGCTATTTAATCAAAAACCTTTGGGGATCAGTTAAATTGGGGGATAGTCTGTGTTGGTACGTGTGAGAGAGATCCACCTTTCCAAGTTGTTGAGGTTCATCTCATACTTCTGAAGGTTTGAGGGTGCTGCCTGTTCCATACTCCCCCTACTCCTAGCCTTTTAGGGGTACAAACAATAGTAATTGGGGCCTAGTGTGGTTGTGTACGTGTGATATACATACACTTTTTTGGGATCATATTTTCTATTCCGCTATTTAATCAAAAACCTTTGGGGATCAGTTAAATTGGGGGATAGTCTGTGTTGGTACGTGTGAGAGAGATCCACCTTTCCAAGTTGTTGGGGTTCATCTCATACTTCTGAAGGTTTGAGGGTGCTGCCTGTTCCATACTCCCCCTACTCCTAGCCTTTTAGGGGTACAAACAATAGTAATTGGGGCCTAGTGTGGTTGTGTACGTGTGATATACATACACTTTTTTGGGATCATATTTTCTATTCCGCTATTTAATCAAAAACCTTTGGGGATCAGTTAAATTGGGGGATAGTCTGTGTTGGTACGTGTGAGAGAGATCCACCTTTCCAAGTTGTTGGGGTTCATCTCATACTTCTGAAGGTTTGAGGGTGCTGCCTGTTCCATACTCCCCCTACTCCTAGCCTTTTAGGGGTACAAACAATAGTAATTGGGGCCTAGTGTGGTTGTGTACGTGTGATATACATACACTTTTTTGGGATCATATTTTCTATTCCGCTATTTAATCAAAAACCTTTGGGGATCAGTTAAATTGGGGGATAGTCTGTGTTGGTACGTGTGAGAGAGATCCACCTTTCCAAGTTGTTGGGGTTCATCTCATACTTCTGAAGGTTTGAGGGTGCTGCCTGTTCCATACTCCCCCTACTCCTAGCCTTTTAGGGGTACAAACAATAGTAATTGGGGCCTAGTGTGGTTGTGTACGTGTGATATACATACACTTTTTTGGGATCATATTTTCTATTCCGCTATTTAATCAAAAACCTTTGGGGATCAGTTAAATTGGGGGATAGTCTGTGTTGGTACGTGTGAGAGAGATCCACCTTTCCAAGTTGTTGGGGTTCATCTCATACTTCTGAAGGTTTGAGGGTGCTGCCTGTTCCATACCCCCCCTACTCCTAGCCTTTTAGGGGTACAAACAATAGTAATTGGGGCCTAGTGTGGTTGTGTACGTGTGATATACATACACTTTTTTGGGATCATATTTTCTATTCCGCTATTTAATCAAAAACCTTTGGGGATCAGTTAAATTGGGGGATAGTCTGTGTTGGTACGTGTGAGAGAGATCCACCTTTCCAAGTTGTTGAGGTTCATCTCATACTTCTGAAGGTTTGAGGGTGCTGCCTGTTCCATACTCCCCCTACTCCTAGCCTTTTAGGGGTACAAACAATAGTAATTGGGGCCTAGTGTGGTTGTGTACGTGTGATATACATACACTTTTTTGGGATCATATTTTCTATTCCGCTATTTAATCAAAAACCTTTGGGGATCAGTTAAATTGGGGGATAGTCTGTGTTGGTACGTGTGAGAGAGATCCACCTTTCCAAGTTGTTGGGGTTCATCTCATACTTCTGAAGGTTTGAGGGTGCTGCCTGTTCCATACTCCCCCTACTCCTAGCCTTTTAGGGGTACAAACAATAGTAATTGGGGCCTAGTGTGGTTGTGTACGTGTGATATACATACACTTTTTTGGGATCATATTTTCTATTCCGCTATTTAATCAAAAACCTTTGGGGATCAGTTAAATTGGGGGATAGTCTGTGTTGGTACGTGTGAGAGAGATCCACCTTTCCAAGTTGTTGGGGTTCATCTCATACTTCTGAAGGTTTGAGGGTGCTGCCTGTTCCATACTCCCCCTACTCCTAGCCTTTTAGGGGTACAAACAATAGTAATTGGGGCCTAGTGTGGTTGTGTACGTGTGATATACATACACTTTTTTGGGATCATATTTTCTATTCCGCTATTTAATCAAAAACCTTTGGGGATCAGTTAAATTGGGGGATAGTCTGTGTTGGTACGTGTGAGAGAGATCCACCTTTCCAAGTTGTTGGGGTTCATCTCATACTTCTGAAGGTTTGAGGGTGCTGCCTGTTCCATACTCCCCCTACTCCTAGCCTTTTAGGGGTACAAACAATAGTAATTGGGGCCTAGTGTGGTTGTGTACGTGTGATATACATACACTTTTTTGGGATCATATTTTCTATTCCGCTATTTAATCAAAAACCTTTGGGGATCAGTTAAATTGGGGGATAGTCTGTGTTGGTACGTGTGAGAGAGATCCACCTTTCCAAGTTGTTGGGGTTCATCTCATACTTCTGAAGGTTTGAGGGTGCTGCCTGTTCCATACTCCCCCTACTCCTAGCCTTTTAGGGGTACAAACAATAGTAATTGGGGCCTAGTGTGGTTGTGTACGTGTGATATACATACACTTTTTTGGGATCATATTTTCTATTCCGCTATTTAATCAAAAACCTTTGGGGATCAGTTAAATTGGGGGATAGTCTGTGTTGGTACGTGTGAGAGAGATCCACCTTTCCAAGTTGTTGGGGTTCATCTCATACTTCTGAAGGTTTGAGGGTGCTGCCTGTTCCATACCCCCCCTACTCCTAGCCTTTTAGGGGTACAAACAATAGTAATTGGGGCCTAGTGTGGTTGTGTACGTGTGATATACATACACTTTTTTGGGATCATATTTTCTATTCCGCTATTTAATCAAAAACCTTTGGGGATCAGTTAAATTGGGGGATAGTCTGTGTTGGTACGTGTGAGAGAGATCCACCTTTCCAAGTTGTTGGGGTTCATCTCATACTTCTGAAGGTTTGAGGGTGCTGCCTGTTCCATACCCCCCCTACTCCTAGCCTTTTAGGGGTACAAACAATAGTAATTGGGGCCTAGTGTGGTTGTGTACGTGTGATATACATACACTTTTTTTGATCATATTTCCTATTCCGCTATTCAATAAAAACCTTTGAGGATCAATTGAATTGCGGGATAGTCTGTGTCGGTACGTGTGAGAGAGATCCACCTTTCCAAGTTGTTGGGGTTCATCTCATACTTCTGAAGGTTTGAGGGTGCTGCCTGTTCCATACCCCCCCTACTCCTCATCTAGCCTTTTAGGGGTACAAACAATAGTAATTGGGGCCTAGTGTGGTTGTGTACGTGCGAGATACATACACTTTTTTTGATCATATTTCCTATTCCGCTATTCAATAAAAACCTTTGAGGATCAATTGAATTGCGGGATAGTCTGTGTCGGTACGTGTGAGAGAGATCCACCTTTCCAAGTTGTTGGGGTTCATCTCATACTTCTGAAGGTTTGAGGGTGCTGCCTGTTCCAATACCCCCCCTACTCCTCATCTAGCCTTTTAGGGGTACAAACAATAGTAATTGGGGCCTAGTGTGGTTGTGTACGTGCGAGATACATACACTTTTTTTGATCATATTTCCTATTCCGCTATTCAATAAAAACCTTTGAGGATCAATTGAATTGCGGGATAGTCTGTGTCGGTACGTGTGAGAGAGATCCACCTTTCCAAGTTGTTGGGGTTCATCTCATACTTCTGAAGGTTTGAGGGTGCTGCCTGTTCCATACCCCCCCTACTCCTCATCTAGCCTTTTAGGGGTACAAACAATAGTAATTGGGGCCTAGTGTGGTTGTGTACGTGCGAGATACATACACTTTTTTTGATCATATTTCCTATTCCGCTATTCAATAAAAACCTTTGAGGATCAATTGAATTGCGGGATAGTCTGTGTCGGTACGTGTGAGAGAGATCCACCTTTCCAAGTTGTTGGGGTTCATCTCATACTTCTGAAGGTTTGAGGGTGCTGCCTGTTCCATACCCCCCCTACTCCTCATCTAGCCTTTTAGGGGTACAAACAATAGTAATTGGGGCCTAGTGTGGTTGTGTACGTGCGAGATACATACACTTTTTTTGATCATATTTCCTATTCCGCTATTCAATAAAAACCTTTGAGGATCAATTGAATTGCGGGATAGTCTGTGTCGGTACGTGTGAGAGAGATCCACCTTTCCAAGTTGTTGGGGTTCATCTCATACTTCTGAAGGTTTGAGGGTGCTGCCTGTTCCATACCCCCCCTACTCCTCATCTAGCCTTTTAGGGGTACAAACAATAGTAATTGGGGCCTAGTGTGGTTGTGTACGTGCGAGATACATACACTTTTTTTGATCATATTTCCTATTCCGCTATTCAATAAAAACCTTTGAGGATCAATTGAATTGCGGGATAGTCTGTGTCGGTACGTGTGAGAGAGATCCACCTTTCCAAGTTGTTGGGGTTCATCTCATACTTCTGAAGGTTTGAGGGTGCTGCCTGTTCCATACCCCCCCTACTCCTCATCTAGCCTTTAAGGGGTACAAACAATAGTAATTGGGGCCTAGTGTGGTTGTGTACGTGCGAGATACATACACTTTTTTTGATCATATTTCCTATTCCGCTATTCAATAAAAACCTTTGAGGATCAATTGAATTGCGGGATAGTCTGTGTCGGTACGTGTGAGAGAGATCCACCTTTCCAAGTTGTTGGGGTTCATCTCATACTTCTGAAGGTTTGAGGGTGCTGCCTGTTCCATACCCCCCCTACTCCTCATCTAGCCTTTTAGGGGTACAAACAATAGTAATTGGGGCCTAGTGTGGTTGTGTACGTGCGAGATACATACACTTTTTTTGATCATATTTCCTATTCCGCTATTCAATAAAAACCTTTGAGGATCAACTGAATTGCGGGATAGTCTGTGTCGGTACGTGTGAGAGAGATCCACCTTTCCAAGTTGTTGGGGTTCATCTCATACTTCTGAAGGTTTGAGGGTGCTGCCTGTTCCATACCCCCCCTACTCCTCATCTAGCCTTTTAGGGGTACAAACAATAGTAATTGGGGCCTAGTGTGGTTGTGTACGTGCGAGATACATACACTTTTTTTGATCATATTTCCTATTCCGCTATTCAATAAAAACCTTTGAGGATCAATTGAATTGCGGGATAGTCTGTGTCGGTACGTGTGAGAGAGATCCACCTTTCCAAGTTGTTGGGGTTCATCTCATACTTCTGAAGGTTTGAGGGTGCTGCCTGTTCCATACTCCCCCTACTCCTCATCTAGCCTTTTAGGGGTACAAACAATAGTAATTGGGGCCTAGTGTGGTTGTGTACGTGTGATATACATACACTTTTTTTGGATCATATTTTCTATTCCGCTATTCAATAAAAACCTTTCTAGGGCAAGATCTTAAATTACAGAAATATGAGGAGACCGTCAAATAAGGGCCGTGGCCTGGGTCGTGGTGCTGCTGGTAGAGCTCCTGTTGCAAGGAGAGGACATGGTCGATCTGTGCCAGCTACACGCACAAGTGAAACACCTTCCTCAAGTGTGAGTAGGCGACAGAACCTGCATCAGTATTTGGTAGGGCATCAAACGTCCCTAGAAGTGATGAGGCCAGAACAAGTTGAGGCGATAGTAGATTGGTTTGCTGCTGACAGTGCCTCCAGTTCCTTCACATTGTCTCCCACCCAGTCTACTGCAGAAAGGTCAGAGTTGGCACCTGCAGCCAATGTCCAACCGTCTTTCACCTCACCCCCTTGCAAATCAGGCCAGCAGTCTGAGCCCCAAGCCATACAGCAGTCTCTTATTCTTTTTGAGGACTCTATCAGCAGGGTTTCCCAGGGCCATCCACCTAGCCCTGCCCCAGAAGTGGAAGAGATTGAGTGCAGCGATGCCCAACCACTTATTTCTCAAGATGAGTACATGCAAGGATCATCGCAGCACGTCTCCGATGATGACGAAACGCAGGTGCCAACTGCTGCGGCGTTCAGCATTGTGGAGACCGACAAGGAGGGCAGGGGTGAAGACTGGGTGGAAGATGATGTGGAGGACGATGAGGTCCTCGACCCCACATGGAATGAACGTCATGCAGGTGAACTGAGTAGTTTGGAGGAAGAGGCGGTGGTCGCACAGAGCCACCAGCACAGCAGAAGAGGGAGCAGGGTGCAGAAGCGGAGCGGCCGTGCCCTAGACACTACGCCCGCTACTGCCCAACGCAGCAAGGGAACGAGCGCACCAAAGTCAGCTCAAAGGAGTTCTCTAGCGTGGAAGTTCTTTAGAAAATGTGCTGATGACAGGACACGAGTGGTTTGCACCCTGTGCAATCAGAGCTTGAAGCGAGGCATGAACCTTCTCAACCTGAGCACAACCTGCATGATCAGGCATCTAAGTGCAAAGCACGAGCTGCAGTGGAGTACACACCTTCAAAACCAAGAAACGTCTCTGGCTCATCCTGCTTCCTCTTCTGCTGCAGTCTCGGCCGCTCCAGCCACATCTGTAGTGATACCGGCACCTGCCACCCCGCAAACAGACGATCTGTCAGCAACACCACCACCTGGGTCACCAACAACCATCTCCACAATGTCCCGTGGAAGCGTTCAGCTTTCCATCTCCCAAACACTTGAGAGGAAGAGGAAGTACCCCCCTACCCACCCGCGATCCCTGGCCCTGAATGCCAGCATTTCAAAATTATTGGCCTTTGAAATGCTGTCATTCCGTCTGGTGGAGACGCACAGTTTTAAAAACCTTATGTCGGTGGCTGTCCCACAGTACGTCGTGCCCAGCCGCCACTACTTTTCCAGGCAAGCCATCCCTTCCCTGCACAACCAAGTGGGGGAAAAAATCAGGTGTGCACTGCGCAACGCCATCTGTGCCAAGGTCCACCTAACTACGGATACGTGGACCAGTAAGCACGGTCAGGGGCGTTATATCTCCCTAACGGCACACTGGGTAAATGCAGTGGCGGATGGGCCTGAGGCGGATAGCAATTTGGCGCATGTCCTTCCACCACCGAGGATTGCAGGGCGCTTCAGTTTGCCTCCTGTTCCTAACTCCTCCTACTCCGCTTCCTCATCCTCTACCGCCTCCTCATCCGGACAGCGTAACACCTTCACCACCAACTTCAGCACGGCCAGGGGTAAACGACAGCAGGCAGTTTTACAACTTGCCTGTTTGGGGGACAAACCACACACCGCGCAGGAGTTGTGGAGGAGCATGGAACAGCAGACAAATGAGTGGTTGCTGCCAGCGAGCCTCAAGCCCGGCCTGGTGGTGTGCGATAACGGGCGAAATCTCATAGCAGCTCTGGGCCTAGCCGGTTTGACGCACATCCCTTGCCTGGCGCATGTGCTGAATTTGGTGGTGCAGAGGTTCCTTAAAAACTACCCCGATATGTCAGAGCTGCTGCAGAAAGTGCGGGCCGTTTGTGCGCACTTTCGGCGTTCTCACCCTGCTGCTGCTCGCCTGGCAGCGCTGCAGCGTAACTTCGGCCTTCCCGCTCACCGCCTCATATGTGACGTGCCCACAAGGTGGAACTCCACCTTGCACATGCTGGAAAGACTGTGCGAGCAGCAGCAGGCCATAGTGGAGTTTCAGCTGCAGCACGCACGCGTGAGTCGCTCTGCGGAACAGCACCACTTCACCACCAATAACTGGGCCTCCATGCGAGACCTGTGTGCCTTGTTGCGCTGTTTTGAGTACTCCACCAACATGGCCAGTGGCAATGACGCCGTTCTCAGCTTAACTATCCCACTTCTATGCCTCCTTGAAAAAACAATTCGGGCGATGATGGAAGAGGATGTGGCACAGGATGAGGAGGAGGAGGAGGATGAAGAGGTAACATTTCCAAGGCTTTCAGGGCAGTCATTCGCAAGGGGCTCCGAGGGTGGGTTCCTGCACACGCAAACGCCAGGGACGCAATTGTCCAGCAGGGGCACAGTTCTGGAGGATGAGGAGGATGAGGAGGAGGAGGAGCTGGAGGAGGAGATGGAACCATGTTCACAGCAGGGTGGCACCCAGGCCAGCTCATGGCCATCACTGGTGCGTGGCTGGGGGGATACAGAGGACACGGACCATACACCTCCCACAGAGGACAGCCTTTCGTTGCCTCTGGGCAGCCTGGCACACATGAGCGATTACATGCTGCAGTGTCTCCACAACGACCGCCGAGTTGCCCACATTCTAACTTGTGCTGATTACTGGGTGGCCACGCTGCTGGATCCCCGTTACAAGGACAACGTACCGTCCTTAATTCACTCACTGGAGCGCGATCGCAAGATGCGCGAGTACAAGCGCACGCTGGTAGACGCCATGCTGCTGGCATTCCCATCTGACAGCGGGGCCACAGTGGAAGCACAAGGCAGAGGAGGAGGAGGAGGAGGTCGCCAACGCAACCAGGGCACCGCCAGCACCTCAGAAGGCAGGGTTAGCATGGCCGAAATGTGGAAAAGCTTTGTCAGCACGCCACAACAAACAGCAGCACCAGCAGCTCAGATGGAACGTCTTAGCAGGAGGCAGCATTTTACCAACATGGTGGAGCAGTATGTGTGCACACGCCTACATGTAGTGAATGACGGGTCTGCCCCCTTCAACTTCTGGGTCTCCAAATTGGGCACATGGCCTGAGCTTGCCCTTTACGCCTTGGAGGTGCTGGCGTGCCCTGCAGCCAGTGTATTATCTGAACGGGTATTTAGCACGGCTGGGGGCGTTATAACAGACAAGCGCAGCCGCCTGTCCAGAGACAATGTGGACAAGCTCACGTTCATTAAAATGAACCAGGCATGGATCCCACGGGACTTTTCCGTACCTTATGCAGAATAGCAATGGATACCGACCTTACCCACCCATTGTTCCATTTTTGCTCTTTCTCACTCTTTTGGGGTGTACCCTCATTTAAAATTTTTGAAAAGAAGCAGTGTTGGCTACCTCGTCCTCCTCCTCAGGGCCAGATTAATGTAGGGGCTATTGGAGCTGCAGCTCCAGGCCCCTACCTTTTATATAGGCCCCGGGTTGGCCATATTCACTGTTACCGCTCTTCTGTCACTTGTAAACACAGAAGTCTGGCTTCTATGCTCGCTTCCCCAGGCAGCACCCTCAGAACCTCCCCACACAGCGTGAAGGCCGGACAAGGAGGGACAGTTGGCGATGCATGGATGTGTTTATGGGCTTCAGAGACAGCATCCCATGTTGAATTAGGCATGCATGGCTGCACCCTTCCTCCTCTGGGTGCATGGCAAGGCACGGCCCTAAGGCCCTTCAAAATCCTCAGCACCAAGCCCATGATGCTGTTAATCCGGCCCTGGTCCTCCTCCACCGCCGCTTCCACCTACACCGCCCATAGGTGTGCGCAGCCTATTGCATTAAGGTGTGCACCCCAAAGTTGAAATACACATGCATGTGTTTGCCAGCAGGGAGAGTAATGTATCGGGGCCATGTACCTGTAGGCAAGGAGAAATAGAGCAGAGCAGGTCCCAGGGAGATCTTTCCCATCTCCTCACTGGCAATGCTATGTGCCCTAGGTGATTAGGGTGTGCCCAGGCACACCCAGCACACCCTGTGCGCACGCCTATGTCACCGCCACATCCACCACCACCTCAACCTCCCTCCTACTCCATATGGGCCTCGTCCTTCAGAGATGAAGAAGAACATTGTTTTATTTTTCTGTTTTTTTTTGTTGTTTTAAGTTATTTCCCTATCCACATTTGTTTGCAGAGCACTTGCCATGCTCTTAATTACGTTTTGCTGCCATTTGCAGCACTCTAGCCCTTTCCTTTGGTGTTTTAGAGCCATTTTAGTGCCTTAAAGTTCGGGTCCCCATTGACTTCAATGGGGTTCGGTGTCCGGGAAAAGTTCGGTAAAAGTCCGGGACACGGACCCGGACTTTTTTTTAAAGTTCGGCCGAACCCGTCGAACACGGACATCTAGGTGTCCGCTCAACCCTATTTGTGTTTGCTGTTAACCGTACATTGTATACCCCTGTATGTTGTGGTCTTTAAGGTGCCCATCTAATAGGTTTTTGAAACTATCGATGCTCCCTGCTGATACGACTGCTTGTGGAAGAGAATTCCACATCCTTACCGCTCTTACAGTGAAGAACCCCTTACGTACTTTAAGGTTAAACCGCTTTTCCTTTAGTTTTAGTGAGTTTGTTCCTTATGCTAGGGTCGCCAGTACAGTATTTGTACATTGATATCATATCCCCCCTCAATCGTCTCTTCTCCAGAGAGAATAAGTTCAGTGCTTGTAGTCTTTCCTCATAGCTGATGTCCTCCATTCCCCTAATTATTTGTATTGCCCTTCTCTGGACTCTTTCCAGTTCCAGCACATCCTTCCTGAGGACCGGTGCCCAGAACTGGACAGCATACTCCAGATGTGGCCGGACCAGAGTCTTGTAGAGCAGGAGAATAATCTCTTTATTTCTGGAGTGAATCCCCTTTTTTATGCATCCCAGTATTCTGTTGGTTTTGCTTGCAGTGGCTTGGCATTGCATGCCACTGCCAAGCCTGTTGTCTACCAGGTCCTTTTCCATCCTAGACTCACCCAGAGGTTCCCCCCTAGTGAGTAGCTTGCTTTCTGGTTTCTGGCACCCAAGTGCATTACTTTACATTTTTCAACATTAAACCTCATCTGCCATGTAGTTTCCCACCCCATTATTTTGTTCAGGTCCACTTGTAAGGTTTCCACATCCTGCATAGAAGATATTGGCATGCCTAGTTTAGTAAGGTTTCCACATCCTGCATAGAAGATATTGGCATGCCTAGTTTAGTGTCACCGCTGAATGTCAGCAAGGCGAGCCATGGCTGTGTAAAATCTTCTAAAAAGGCCCGAGATTTTCCTGGCCTGCCATAAGACATCCTGGACCCCAGGGTATTTGGCAACGAACCGCTGCACAACCAAGTTCAGGACGTGTGCCATGCATGGCACATGTGTAATTTTGCCCTGTTTCTGCGCACTCAGCAGATTGGTACCATTGTTGCACACCACTTTACCAACTGTCAAATTGAGCGGTGTCAGACACTGATCTGCCTGTGAACGCAAAGCTGAAAGGAGTGCAGGACCAGTGTGGCTCTTGGCTTCCAGGCACAACAGACGCAGCACAGCATGGCAACGTCTCACCTGGCATATGGAATAGGTTCTGGGGATCTTGGGTGGCGCAGCGGAAGAGACAGTAGCAACGGAAAAGGAGGAGACAGCCAAGGAGGAGAGGGAGGCTGGAGTAGGAGGAGTAGAAGAGGCAGGCCTGAATGCAATCCGTGGCATTAAAACCAAATCTACACGGATGCCATGGGTTACATGCTTGACGACCGTCAGAAGGTTTACCCAGTGGGCAGTAAAAGTTATATACCTTCCCTGCCCGTGTTTGCTAGACCATGTGTCTGTGGTCAGATGTATCTTGGCACCGACACTGTGTGCCAGAGATACATTCACTGGCCGCTGAACATGGCTATACAGCTCTGGAATGCCCTTTTGCCTGGGACCTTCCATTGTGGTGTTCCAATGGCCACAAATTTCCGAAAGGCCTCCGAGTCCACCAGTTTATATGGCAGTAGTTGGCGGGCTACCAGATCCGACAAGCCAACAGTCAAACGTTGGGTAAGAGGGTTATCCGGCGTCATCATTATTTTATGCTCCAACATTTGGGCCACGGAAGCCTGCCTTTTTCCAGAACAATGTGAGGACAGCATGATGGAAGGTGGAGTGGAGGACAATTGTGAAGAGAGAGGAGAAGGAGAATAGGCACGATGGTGTGAGCCTGGAGTGTGATTTTGTGGGTTCTGACGGCGTTGCTCCCACTGTGCTCGGTGATGGGAGTCCAAGTGCCTTCTTAAGGCGGTCGTCCCTAGGTGAGTGTTGGGCTTACTGCGACTTATGCGTTGACTGCAAAGGCGGCAGATGACAACACTGGGTGTGCCAGATATCACTGTACATGGTTGATGGCTCGCTGCTGATACATTTGCAGTCTGCTTTGTCCCTCCTGTGCCATGCAAGTTCCTCCTGCTTCTCCTCCCTATCTGCTGGTCCATCTCTCCCTCTGAACTCCCCTCCTCTTCCTCTCTTGTGGGCACCCATGTGACGTCCATAGACACGTCATCATCGACGTCACCTTCCCCACCACTAACATTCGAGATCTCGGAGTAGGCAGCAACAGCAGGAACCAACCTCATTGGGCTGATCTTGGTACTTTCCTCAGACGGCTGAGTGGCGGCTCTTGCTACCTCCTCTTCCTGATTCAATGCCAACAATGGCTGTGCATCGCAAATGTCTTGTGATGGATCAGAAAATAATTCCAGTGACTCAAGTGGAGGGTATATGGTGGTGGTGGACTCTTTGGGGGTGCACACAGCAGAGAGTGAAGAGGGTGCAGATAGAGAGGATGAGGAGGGTGCAGAAGAGGAAGGCTGAGTGAGCCACTCAACCAAGTCTGGTGCGTCCTTTGACGTAATCATACGCACCTTCTGAAACTTCACAGTTTGGCTCCGGCCTACTGCTCCTGCCCTACCTCTACCACCCCTGTGTAAGGCCTGCTTCTTCCTCTGCCTGTCGTTTTTTAAATGACCCTGTGACAAAAGTCTCTAGAAAAGCGCAGTATATGTGGAACAAGGTATATAACACCCCGCTTCAATCTGTGGTATTGGGGGGCCACTGGTTTATCACACCAGTTCTTCAAAAAATTGGCCAGTAACTGTTGTCACTGTGTGTAGCACAGTTAACGCAGCAAAAGAGACCACATTTTTGCAGGACTAAAATACACTGTTATAAAAGTATACTGTTAAATAACACCCCACTTCAATCTGTGGTATTGGGGGGCCACTGGTTTATCACACCAGTTGTACAAAAAATTGGCCAGTAAGTTTGGCACTGTGTGTAGCAGAGTTAACGCAGCAAAAGAGGCAATATTTTTGCAGGACACAAATACACTTATAAAAGTATACTCAGATAACACCCCACTTCAATCTGTGGTATAGGGGGGCCACTGGTCTATCACACCAGTTCTACAAAAAATTGGCCAGTAACTGTTGTCACTGTGTGTAGCGGAGTTAACGCAGCAAAAGAGGCCAAATTTTTTCAGGACTAAAATACACTGTTATAAAAGTATACTGTTAAATAACACCCCACTTCAAACTGTGGTATTGAGGGGCCACTGGTCTATCACACCAGTTCTACAAAAAATTGGCCAGTAACTGTTGTCACTGTGTGTAGCAGAGTTAACGCAGCAAAAGAGGCCACATTTTTGCAGGACTAAAATACACTGTTATAAAAGTATACTGTTAAATAACACCCCACTTCAATATGTGGCATTGGGAGACCACTGGTCTATCACACCAGTTGTATAAAAAATTGTCCAGTAAGTTTGGCACTGTGTGTAGCAGAGTTAACGCAGAAAAAAAAGCTATATTTTTGCTGGACACAAATACCCTTAGAAAAGTATACTCAGATAACACCCCACTTCAATATGTGGTATTGGGGGGACCACTGGTCTATCACACCAGTTATAATACATTAAAAGTCCTTTTGTCAGTGTTTGTAGTATTGCTGCAGCAATGCTCACCACACCAGTCACAATGCTGTACATTGCACAATACAAATCTACTATAATATGCTTTCTATATTAGAAAGTATATTATTAGTGTATTACACCACTATATAGAGCACTGCACACCAAAGAAAAGTACACGTATACCAAATACCAGTCCTTAAAAGGACTTTTGTGGACCTTAACAGAGCGATTTGTGTCACTGACGATCTGTCCCTGGTGCACACAGCAAACCTCTCCCTACACTGACAAAAGAGACAGTAGGCCTATTCCAAATACCAGCCCTTAAAAGGACTTTTGTGGACCTTAACAGAGCGATTTGTGTCACTGACAATCTGTCCCTGGTGCACACAGCCAACCTCTCCCTACACTGACAAAAAGCAGAATGTGAAATGGCCGCCAGGTCAGGTCTATTTATAAGGTAGGGGATATGTCCATGTGCTGAAATGTCTCAATTGGCTGTCCTGTTCCACCTGATGGCTGTGTCATGGGTCAAAGTTCTCCCCAATGTAAACTAATATGGCCGCCGCAAACAACGCCATATGTTCACAAAATCGGCGGGCTGCAAATGAGCAAAGTTTGCCGCGAACCAACCGCTGGAAGAACCGCAAGGCCTTCCCTAGTGAAGTAGGCAAATAGAAGCCTAATGGGGTTGGGTAAAAATGTAAGAGTAACAGTGGCTCCAACTATCCTATAGCTCAGACCTCACCAATCTAATTGGCATCCCCTCTCAGAGGTTTTCTTCATTCTCGGCCCCTAGCTCTCCAAGCAGCAGGAGAAGAGGGGGACCGAACAGTCACATGACCATAGATAAAAGCCTTTTTTAAAGGTAATTGCATTGAAATTTAATTATGGAAAATGGGGGAAATCCTTAGTGATGGTTTCAGGTGTGTAATTATTCATTTTAACTGAGTTTATATATATTAGTATTAAAAAAAATACAAGTAGATTTTACTCACCTGTGTGTATCTGTACAATCCGAGGATTTGGGCTATTGGGATTGTAGTGGATGAATAGTAATCTCCAATAACACCAGCCAACTTGCCTTGTCCTTTACAGGAATAATTGGGAACTGTCCCATTTGGTCCAGATAAGATCTGCAGAACACTCTGTACAGCCTTCCTGGGTTCCAGCCATGAGTCATATAGATGGAATCCTAGAGTGATATTGGGTAAGATGTCTGGATCCTGGTTAATATTATCAATTGCGGTAAGAAAAGCTAGGAGGTTCAGGTAATACCAGAAAGAGGGGCTACAAAAAGTTTTTTTTTTTGAAAAAAAATAAGTTAATAATTTCTATATATATGTAAAATATTTTAGACATATTCATACATGGGATCAGCTTAACTCTAAATACAGAGGAAAATACTTTCATGCAATGCTTCCTGTGGGATATATAAAACAGCAGAAACAATGTTGAGGTAATAAACAAGCAAAAAGTTGGGGGAGCAAACCCTGAACATGTATTTCTAAAGCTGGTGCAGCTATGAACCAAGCGACATGCATATTAAAAAAGAATAGTGCACACGTGCAAAAGAAATGACTATCAACTATGAAGACAATCCATAAATAAAATGGGGATTTGGTCCCACCATATGGCCATATCGTGCTCAAGCCCACCACTACGTCAAAGTACCATATTGTCAGTGGGTCCTACACTATCCATAAAAAAGGATGAATCCAGCCTCTCTAACCCTCGGAGACAACACTCCTTGCTGGGAGAGATGTACTAATGCAAGGGTCTCCTCCTATATCTACTTGATAGTGGACACTGATAGAGTACAGGTGTGTGTGTGTGTGGGGGGGGGGTGCTCAACCTCAGAAGTCTGGTCAGACCGAATACATAATAAACAAGCAAAAAGATGCTTTTGCTTGTTTATTATGTATTCGGTCTGACCAGACTTCTGAGGTTGAGCACCCACCTGTACTCTATCAGTGTCCACTATCAAGTAGATATAGGAGGAGTCTCTTGTAGGGCATTAGCACATCTCTCCCAGCAAGGAGTGTTGTCTCCAAGGGTTAGAGAGGCTGGATTCATCCTTTTTTATGGATAGTGTAGGACCCACTGACAATGGGGTACTTTGACGCAGTGGTGGGCTTGAGCACAATATGGCCATATGGTGGGACCAAATCCCCATTTTTATTTATGGATTGTCTTCATATTTGATAGTCATTTCTTTTGCATGTGTGCGCTATTCTTTTTTAATATGAATGTTGAGGTAATGCTAAGTTTTAGATATCATGTCTGTAAGTTAAAGTCTCATGTGGCCTTTTTTGATCCAAAACACCTACTTGTGGACTGTTTTGGTATATACTGCATAGGTCAACCTGCCTTGGGTTCAGTTCAGCAGGAGTTTGGGGAACTTCATTGAAACCAATTAAATTAAAAATGATAATTCTCTGCGCTAATAGGCAAAGGGGTGTCAAAAAGTGGGAAGGGGGGGGGGATTGGGGGTGGACATTGCCCTGGGGAACATGTGCCGATGCAAAAAAGAAAAGTTTTTGAGAAACCATTCTGCCCACAGTAGTGATTTTTTTTAAATGCTTAAAGTGAAACCCTTTAGTTCTAGCATGGATTTTAAGGGGGTACTTCGGTTCCGTGCCTTTGGTTCTGGCGTTTGTTTGGGGTACTGTGTGGGTACACACATTGGGGGACTGGAACTACTTACTAACTTCAAAGTCAAACCCGTTTGGGGTCCCCTCCTGTGTTAGTCTCCTTCCGAAAGGGGAGAGATGTGACGGGAGTCACTTTGGTTGGGGGCCCCGTGGAACACAGCTTACCTTAGAGAGGTTGGGAAAAACCTCTCTCAACCCCCTAGGCCCCTCTTATGTGTAAGTCACCTTGTGTCTATTAGGGACACAGGGTGGCCAAGAAGCCCAATCTGGCCTGTCCAAACCAAACTTCACATGCTGATTGGCTATGAGAGCTCCATGCGCCCTGCCAGAACAAACTAACAAACTATGTGGAATTTTGTCAAGGAAGCTGCCATGATAGATTGACTTTTTGAGACTTGTTACCCGACTAACTCAGGCACAGACCAATTGGAGGTCTGGTACCTGGTCAGTCTACCTTTGGGGGGGAAGATATGTGATGGTATTCACCGTCACTAGGAGTGAAAGACAGATACTTAATGGACACTGAGAATATGGCTTGGATTGCTTCAAATGGGGTCTGTATTTACACCTATGCTAATGTTTATTTTACTTCAATGGCAGAGACAGGCTCTCCCTATTGTTTGTGTATTGAGATGTGATGTGGATTCTGTTAAACCTGTCTGTCCCATTGTTAAATGTTAATGAACTCACATATTGTTTCTGTCCAGATGGCTACATAATTAGTTTAGGTTAATTCTATTTCTGTATACAATTTCATCTGCATATGATAATGTAATCAGGCAACCCCTGACCTGTGTGTGGTAATCTGATCAGGAGGGGGAGGTCCATGCTGTATACAAATTATGTGTTAATGTTCAATAAACTGTTGATTCCAGTTCAAGCTAAGTTGTCACCTAGCTTTGTATGGGGGCGGCTGGAAAATATATCTATGTTCATGACTGGGAGGAAACCGTATACTGATGGAAGTCCACAAGTACAGTGTGGGTCACGGTTCTGTTACAAGGAGTTATAGAACAAGATAGGAAACTCGTTTATATGTAATAGGCAGATCGTAAATGTATTTAATATGGACAGTACCCTAATGAGATCACTCAACAAATCAAATAGGAGAAGGAAAACATGTTTACATGAAAAAAAGGAACAGACTATATACTCTACAAGCATACACCAGGGGTTGACTGCAGTGAATTGGGGTCATGGAGAGAAGAGGGTTCATCCTCATGTAGTGTCACCCTAGACCCAAGTTCAACAAGACACGGGAGAGTTACCATACTCACATTGGTCCCAGGGATCCCATATCCTGTTGAATCACGCCATGGCATCACCAACCAAGACAGTCACATACTCCATCCTCTGAATCTCAGATATGGTGTGTAAAAGCTGGGCTTGGGATGGGGGTGTAGAAGATAACCAATGTATTGGGATAAATCTCTTGGCTGCTAATAATACGTATGAAATTAATTTGTTTGAGAGTTTACGAATGTTTGGGAGGCCTACTAGGTAATGTATCGGGTCCAATTGAAAAGATATTTCAAACAGCCGCTGGATGAGAGACATCACTATTTTCCAGAATGGGGCTATAAGCTCACATTGCCAAAAGATATGATACCTTTTTCCTTGCCACAATGCCAACGTAGATAGGAAAGTAAAGGGTCTAGGCAACGAACCACCTTAGGTGTTCTGTACCAGAACAGTAGGATTTTAAAAGCTGTCTCTCTCTGCACCACACATCTTGAAGCCTTGGATGAGGGGGACCATATCTTATCCCAGCAAGGGAGAGAGATAGGGCATTGAAGGATGTACGACCATTTTTGCATATAGTTGTGCAAGTCTTCAGTGAGAGGGGGTGTTTTGTGGAGGATTTTTTAAATAGAAGAGATTAAGCAATGGCTTAGGCATTGTCAGAGTCAGCGTAAAGAGTGGAGAAGTAATGCTTAATTTGAAGGTAGGAGAAGAGCATATGTTTAGGAATGTGGTATTTGGCTTGGAGGTCTTGGAAGGTAAGAATTCTGCATGTAACCGGGTTCACAAAGTGACAAAGCTGGAACAGTGTAGCCTGAGCCCGGGGTTCAATCCAGTAATGAGAAAGGCTATCGGGGATAAGTGGGTTAAAAAGCAGATTAGATAAAGGGGGATGTGGCGAAGAGAGAGAAAACCTGGCAGATCACAAATGCCATATTTTCAAGGTAAAAAGCATTGGGGTCAAGCATAATTCATGTAGTCTGGAATCCTGATGAGGAGAGGGAGACCAAAGCAGAGAACAAGGATGTGCAGGGTAAAGAGATCCCATTTCATTCTCTGACCATCTGTTCAGGGCCGCCTGGCAAGACCAGGAGGCGACCAACCTGAGGTGGGATGCATAAAAGTAATTGAGAACATCTGGGGCTCCCAAACTTCCTCAATTCCTAGGAGAAAAAAACACTGAGCTGACAATCCGATGAGCTTTACCGTGCCAGATAAGTCCAGAAACCATTGTTTAAGCAGCTTAGATTGAGAAATACAGTAAGCACTGACACAGGGAGTGTTTCAAAGAGGTACAGCAATTTAGGCATAATAGGCATTTTCAAAACGTTTATTCTACCCAACCGTAAAATAGGATAAGCGTTTCCAGCGTTTCCAGCGTTTTAGCATTTTGTTAATAGTTCAGAGCATAGGGGAATAGTTGGCCTGGCACAGAGATGAGTAAGTAGCTGTGATTTGCACACCTAAATATTTCAAGGAGTGAGGATACCATCGATATGGGTATGGCTGTTGTAGGGAAGTTAGAACATCGGGGAGAACATGGATAGGTAAGGCTTTCGTCTTGGTGGTATTGATTTTATACCCAGAGATGGTGCCAAATTGGGACAGTATACTATGCAAGGATGGTAAAGAGACACGCGGGTGTGTCAGAGTCATCAAAATATCATCAGTAAATAAAGACCATTTGTATTCCATCTGTCTCATAAGGACCCCCCAGATGTCCGGATGAGCACGGATAGCAGCAGCCAGGGGTTCTAGACATAAAATAAAAAATAAAGACAATAGTGGCACCCCTGCCTGGTGCCATTGGACATATGGAAGGTCCAGGAGAGAAAGGAGGACATCTGAACCTGGGAAGAGGGGTTGGAGTATAGAGCACAAAGGGCAGAAATAAAGGGACCCTGAAAGCCATATTTAGATAATATTGGAAACATATAGGACCAGCTTAGGTTATCAAATGCTTTCTGAGCATCCAAACTTAAAAGCAGAGCTGGATGGTGAACTCTATTTATCATGTCAATTGGGTCTATGGTACGTCTGATATTGTCCCCTGCATGTCTAGCTGGAACAAAACCCACTTGGTCCTTATCAATAGGTTTACAAAGCAGGTGTGAGAGGTGATTTAAAGATCTAATCTGAATTGAGGAGCGCAATCGGTCTATAATTATCTGGGATAGATGGGTCCTCATCTGGTTTCGGTATAACAGTGATGTAAGAATGTACAAAGGATGATTGAGGAGGCTTACCCCCAAGTAGTCAGTTTTATGGGGATAGTAGTTGAGGAGCCAAGATGTGAAGAAAAGTTGAGTTCTTTCACAGTAATGGAAGCATTCAGTTTTCAAAGGTCTGCTGAGGACAACTTAGGCAGACATACATCTGTAGGAAATGTGTCAAGAGCCTCCAATTTAAAGGGGGGGGGGGTAAACTGGAGTTAGGCAATTGTAAACCTTTGATCCTCAAAGATCCTAGTCATGGACTGGGGACAATGTGTAGGTGTACCATCATATTAAATCAGAAAATCTGTTAATGAGTGAGAAGGGCAGGGATGAAGTTTAGAGACCAACATTCTTTGGGGTTCATTGGAAAGCTCATAGAATGTTGTTTTTCAGGGATCTTCTTGATGTAAATGAAGTTGAGACACAGTGTGTTTAAGGGAAGAGTTCTCCTCTTCTAAGGCATGTACATATTAAATCATATCATCAAACTTAGTCTCTAGCACATCAGTACATTCCCCTAGTTGGTCTAGTTCTCTCCTCAATTTCTGAGATATCTTCTCTACCTCCTGAGCAATGTTGTGGATTATTCGAAGCAAAAGCGTCTGGAGCTTTTCATCCATCAGCTCAGGGGTTAACAAGGATTGGGATGCAGGAATCTGTGAGGGGATGAAGCCCTGTATGTGTGTGTGTCTCACCCGCCATGTCAGCACGATCTTGCTCAGTCGGGCCCACTTGTGAACTTGAGGCCAGGGATGCAGGCCTAGTTAGGAAGTGATCCATGGTGGTGGAAGGCTACATTTCCGATTATGATCAGGGGTGGGTTTTTGGTACCCAATTTTTACTAAGAGGTGTGCAGATGGTGTAGAGGGCTCTATGTTCTTACCCCTGGAGCATTTGGAAACTGATGTAGATGGACGGAGGCCGAGGTGAGCAAAGCTGGACCAGAACTCTCTCAATGTGTATCCGCCATCAACGACAGCAACTCTCCCACCTTAATTACCCAACCACACAACAGAAAATTGTAAATCCCCAAAAAATAGCTGACTTGTTTGCCAACTACTACAGTGGTCTTTACAATCTAAAAGATGACCTCTCTGCCCCCCAAACAACAGAGATGAATATCAATTCCTTCTTAGCTTCTATCAACCTCCCGAAATTATCAACAAACCAGTTGAAAGTATTAAATGCTCCAATTAGCGAGAAGGAAATTCAAAAGCCCATTGCCTCTTTACTAGTTCTGGGCAAACAGTTCAGCCGAACACCCGGCAAAGGACAGTGTATTCTGCGCCCTGATTGGGCAAAGCTTTGCCCAATCAGGGAGCAGTGTAAGTTGGTTGTTAAGGAGTGGGGCTGGGAAGCCGGCCACAGCGTCCTTAACAACCAATGAGTCATTAGCTGTCAATGGGTTTCCCCACTGACAGCTAAATAAAAAAAGTTCTGGTAAAAAAAAAAAAAAAACATGTCATGGGCTTGGGGTCCCCCCCCCCATTTTATACCAGGCCTTTCGAACCTTATGCAGGCATGCAGCCTGGCAGGTCAGGAAAGGGGGGGGGGCGAGCGAGTGCCCCAGCTAATGAACAATACCAGGCAACTTTCACTCAACATGATATTGTTGAACATACCTCTACCCATTCACCAAAAAAGTGTACAAAAAAATAAAAACAAGAGACAAGTTTTTGACAAATCCTTTATTAAAAAATAAAAAAATTGTGGCCCTTGATGTAATTCCATCATCAATCACATCACCCACTGCTAGTGATGGACGAGCATCGGCCGGGGTGGTTCGTGAACGTCAGCCGCAAATTTTCTCAAATGTTAGGCAGGGAGGAAGGGAGAAGTTGGGACTCGGGGGGAGGAAGAGGACTCACAGTGCTGGCAGCCGTCCCACACGTTCAGCGGTGAGCAGTGCACCGTGAGCAGCTGCACAGCTAACCAATCACGCGTGCCTGCACATCTGATTGGTTCTCTGTGCCGCTACTCACGTGATTGGTTCGCTGTGCCGCGCTCACCGCTCCGTCAAGAGAACTAGTTCCAGGGCGGCAGAGGGAATGTGTGGGACAGATGTCATGTCAGGCTGTGCCTCCTACCACAACTGTGAGTCCCGACTCTGCCTAATCCATCTTCTGCATTCCACCCAGAGAAATATCGCGATATATATCGTTGAAAACAAAATATTGCAATGTTCTTTTTTTCCCAATATCGTGCAGCCCTAATTCACAGGATACAGAAGTAAGTGTCGGCCAGTATAGGCCCCAAAAATTAGCCCACAAGGGTTTACCTGACAGCAAAGAAAGTTGTATTCTGTGGCTGGAGGTACATTAGGCATTCACAGAAAAAATAATTGTTGGCCTTGAAAGGCCCCAAAAATTTGGCATTCAATAGACATGAAATGCTTTTTATGCCGCTGTATTTAGCAAAGACATTGACCAGGAATTGTTGTGGGTGGATGGCGGTCTGGCGGATATTTCTGGCCTGGCATGAGGAATTTCAATGAAATTCACAAAAATAAATAATCAAAAAGCTGCAGCTAGAAGTGGGAAAACACCAAAAATGCAAATAATAGTAATATAGCTGCGCTACTAGTGATATAAGTAATATATGTGATATAAACTTATCAATACAGCATAGGTTCACAGCTTTAAACAAGGAGTTGTAAACACTTATGCATACTGTGGAAAACAATGAGTGTGTGACAACATGCAAAATAATGATCACTTATATCTAAAAGTAACCAAAACAGAAAAGTAAAGTCCAAAAACAGTGAAATTTGGATGTGAAATAAAGTTGAAGTCCTCCAGCAGAATTCAATCGATCTTCCTCCACAATGTGTTTGTGCCAATGACAAGTTAATGCGCTTACCAGATGGAATGTAAGATATAGCCTTTCAAGGAATTCCTGAAGGATCCAGATCTCAAACCAGCTCAGATGGATAACATACAAGTCTCCACACTGTGCAACACAGGACGCTAGGTACCGGGGCTTTCCAGGGCAGCTCAATAGCAATATCCCCCACAGTATCACCATACAAAAATAAGGGCCACCATAGTGAAGTACGTAGCAAACAATATATTTATTAAGCACATAGGTAAAAAATTCACTTTTAATAGAATAAAAACAGCGCTATAAACCGGTAGAATGCAAAAGACACCCCGCCGCCCGACTTCCGGGTATCACGTGGTGACGTCAGCATGCCTTACTGACGCGTTTCATCATAGATGACATCTTCCTGGGGTCCTTCAGGAATTCCTTGAAAGCCTATATCTTACATTTCATCTGGTAAGCGCATTAACTTGTCATTGGCAGAAACACATTGTAGAGGAAGATCAATTAAATTCTGGTGGAGGACTTCAACTTTCTTTTATATCCAAATTTCTCTGTTTTTGGACTTTCCTTTTCTGTTTTCGTTACATTTAGATATGTGATCATTATTTTGCATGTTGTCACACACTTATTGTTTCACACAGTATGCATAAGTGTCAACTCCTTGTTTAAAGCTGTGAACCTATGCTGTATTGATAAGTTTATATCACATATATTACTTATATCACTAGTAGCGCAGCTATATTACTATTATTACTGGTCACATGTGTTGAATTCCTCAGAGATCCATGCCTCATTCATTTTTATAAATGTGAGGTAGTCTACACTGTCATGAGCTTGGCGAGTGCGCTGATCGGTAACGATCCCCCCTGCTGCGCTGAACGTCCTTTCGGACAGGACACTTGATGGGGGTCAAGCTAACATTTCCATTGCAAATTGTGCAAGCTCTGGCCAGAGGTCAAGCCTGCCCACCCTGTAGTCCAGGGGTTCATCACTCCTCAGAGCGTCCACATCGGCCGGTAACCCGATGTAGTCGGACACCTGTCGGTCTAGGCATTGCCTGATGCTGGATCTGGAGTACAGCTGTCGATGGATCGGCTGAAAGAAGGATCTCATATCTGAAGTGACCAAGACATCTTCCAACCGCCCTCTTCTTGCAGGCGCTGTTGGATTGCTACCCGCAACTGTCTCTCTGTGACTGGAAATTCCTCTGCCCACACACGCAAAATCAGAATTCAGCATTTCCCGCAGCAAGGCCTGGAAGTGCTGCATTCTGACCACCCTCTGTGATTGTGGTAACATTTCCGCCATTTTTTGTTTGTACCGGAGGTCTAAGTACGTTGCCACCCAGTACTGGTCCTTGGCCTTTATGCTTTTTATACGGGGGTCCCTCTTAAAACACTGGAGCATGAAGGCCCCCATACGCACAACGGTGTAGTGTACACAGCGGTGTAGTGGCCTGCTTCCAGCTCATAATCCAGGATAATGTCGTCCTCGTTCTCCTCCCCCCATCCACGGATAACACCAGGGATCCCAGAAAGGTTTAAAGCATGCTCTTCTTGCTCCTCCTCATCCCCCCAGCACCATCCTCCTCTGACTCCTCTACAGACTCCTGCTGTTGACTTGTCTCAGATGGAGTAGCACCCACTGGGAATTCATCCAACATTGCGACTTCCTCATCTTCCTGCTCCTCGATGGCTTGATCAATGACATAACGGAATGCACGCTCCAGAAAGTAGGCATAAGGTATGATGTCACTGATGGCGCCCTGGTCGTGACTGACCAGTTTGGTGATCTCATCGAATGGCCGAAGAAGTCTGCATGTGTCCCGCATGAGCAGCCACTGGCGAGGTGAAAAAACCTAAGCTCCCCAGAACCTGTCCTGCCGCAGAGTTCATACAGGTAGTCATTAACTGCACGTTTCTGCTGGAGCAGCCTATCAAGCATATGCAACGTCGTGTCGGGCAGTCGGACAGGTTGTGTCACGCTGAATGTCAGCAAGGCGAGCCATGGCTTCGTAAGATCTTCTAAAATGGCCCAAGATTTTCCTGGCCTGCCGCAAGACGTCCTGGACCCCAGGGTATTTGGCAACGAATCGCTGCACGACCAAGTTCAGGACGTGTGCCATGAATGGTACGTGTGTTATTTTGTCCTGTTTCAGTGTGCTCAGCAGATTGGCACTATTGTCGCACACCACTTTACCAACTGTCGAATTGAGCGGTGTCAGACACTGATCTGCCTGTGAACGCAAAGCTGAAAGGAGTGCAGGACCAGTGTGGCTCTTGGCTTCCAGGCACAACAGACACAGCACAGTATGGCAACGTCTCACCTGGCATGTGGATAGGTTCTGGGGATCTTGGGCGGGGCAGTGGAAGACACGGTAGCAGCGGAAAAGGAGGAGTCAGCCGAGGAGGAGAGGGAGGATGGAGGAGGAGGAGAAGAAGAGGCAGGCCTGCATGCAATCCGTGATGGTACAACCAAATCTACACGGGTGCCACGGGTTACATGCTTGATGGCCGTCAGAAGGTTCACCCAGTGGGCAGTAAAAGTGATATACCTTCCCTGCCCGTGTTTGCTAGACCATGTGTCTGTGGTCAGATGTATCTTGGCACCAACACTGTGTGCCAGAGATATATTAACTTGCCGCTGAACATGGCCACACAGCTCTGGAATGCCCTTCTTCGAGAAATATTTCCTGCCTAGGACCTTCCATTGTGGTGTTCCAATGGCCACACATTTACGAAAGGCTTCCGAATCCACCAGTTGATATGACAGTAGTTGGCGGGCTATCAGTTCCGACAAGTCTGCAGTCAAATGTTGGGCAGGAGGGTTATCCGGCATCATCATTTTTTTCCGCTCCAACATTTGGACCACAGACGCCTGCCCTTTTCCAGAACAACGTGACGACGGCATCATGGAAGGTGGAGTGGAGGATAATTGTGAGGAGAGAGGAGAAGAAGAAGGAAAAGAGCCTGGACAGTGAGAGCCTGGAGTGTGGCTTTGTGGGTTCTGACGGTGTTGCTCCCACTGGGCTCGGTGATGGGAGTTCAGGTGCCTTCTTAAGGTGGTTGTCCCTAGGTGAGTGTTGGGCTTACCACGACTTACGCGTTGACTGCAAAGGCTGCAGATGGAAACACTGTTGTCAGCAATGGACACATTAAAAAAGCCCACACTGCGGAGCCATGTGCTGGCATCCTGGGATCCCCAGATTTGACTGTACATGGTTGATGGCTCACTCCTGATACATTTGTAGTCTGCTTTGTACCTCTTGTGCAATGCATGTTCCGCCTGCCTCTCCTTCCTATCTGCTGGTCCATCTCTCCCTCTGAACTCCCCTCCTCTTCCTCTCTTGTGGCCACCCACGTGACGTCCATAGACACGTGTAGATCTCGGAGTAGGCAGCAACAGAGGGAACCAACCTCCCTGGGCTGATCTGGGTACTGTCGTCAGACTGCTGAGTGGCCACTGTTGCTACCTCCTCTTCCTGATCCGATGCCAATAATGGCTGCGCATCACAAATTTCTTGTGATGGATCAGAAAACAATTCCAGTGACTCAAGCAGAGGGTATGTGGTGGTGCTGGTGTTTGTGGTGGTGTCTTTGGGGGTGCACACAGCTGAGAGTGAAGAGGGTGTAGATGGAGAGGATGAGGAGGGTGCAGAAGAGGAAGGCTGAGTGAGCCACTCAACCAAGTCTGGTGCGTCCTTTGACGTAATCGAACGCACCTTCTGAAACTTCACACTTTGGCTATGGCCTACTGCTCCTGCCCTATGCCTACAACCCCTGCGTAAGTGTCTGCCTCTTCCTCTGCCTGTCATGTTTTTAAATTAACCTGTGACAAAAGTCTTTAAATTACCCTGTGGCAAAAGTCGTTCCATTGACGAAACGCATCAAGCTGTAATGCACGCTGCCTCGCTCAGTGAACCACACGCCAACCACCTTACTTCCGGGAACGGCGCGGCTCCCGTGATAGACTTACGGACTACCGCAAGGTATTGGGTCCATACGGGAGTTCAGCAAGGGCACCAGCTTTTCTTTTTAACAATATATTTTTATTGTGTTTGAGTGGAATTTTTATATCTTTGAAGAAACTTTGTAATAAAGATGGAATGCTTTTAAACATACGGCACCATGAGGAGCCCTCTTCATTTTTTTCCCTACGAGTGTAAATAGGTGAAGCATAAGGATATCCATCCATCCATCCCTCGGAGCTCTGAACTGCCAGTGAGAGGAGATCCTAAAGCCTAAAGTGATCTTTTGCTGGCGTATGCCAGCCAGGATCAACACCATCTGGTAAGTGCGCTATCTTACCATAATTTGTTGGCGGTGAAGTGGAGGGTGACACCATCATTGTTAATGTGCATGCACAACCACTTGATCCAGCTGATCCAGTCTTCATTTAAAGGACTCACAATTTTTTTGTCTCCTGCACTGTACTAAGTTAATATTGTTACGGACTATCATTTATAACCACCTAAGAACTCAAATGTTATAATATGTAAGCACCTTATTGGTGATATTTGTTGCTACACATTGCACTTTACACATCAGCATTTTTTGCACTTGTTTTTTTGGTCCATAATCTAAAAAAATATTTTTATGCTACTGAATTTTAGCACTATACTGGTTATATTCGTTGGTATACATTGCTCTTTATATATTGGCATTTTTGCACTCGTTATACTGCACATAGTTAAGCACTAACTGAATTTGGTTGTTAGCACTATCAGAAGCACTTTACATAATAATTATTTTGAGGCTTATCTTTTGCACAGATATTTATTGGATGATACATATAATTAATATTTGTGCATAGTGACACCAAGTAAGAAGATTTAGCGCAGTTTATATATTAATTTATCTTCATACTTACCCCTAGGAGCATTTTTGAAACATGCTGCTTACCCCTCTATCTTAGTAGCACAAACTCCAGTGGCGCGAGTGGTGCATTATCATTACAGAGTGTTACTAACACCATGATTGAATAGTTTAAGTGACTCCTCTGTGTATGATGATGGGGCAATAGAAGGAGTATCTGTGTGGAGAAGGAGCCTGTGGACCGGGCTGCTTTGGCAGCGGCGGTGGAAGGCAAACTAGTATGAGCGGGGGTGTCAGAGAACGAGGAGGATGAGGATGGCTTATTTATCCACTCCACCAACTCTTCTACATGTTGTGGCTGAATGACACGGCCCGCACTGGAAAAAAAGTTTGGGCAGAGGATGCACCAAGGTAATACTTAAAATCTGGCCTGTTAGTGGGCCCTGAGGACAGGAGTTGAGAAACACTGGTCTATACTGAACTGATAGATACTCAACTGCCCTATATACGTATAGATATCAATGTATGGTCTATACTGAACTGACCGATAGATACTCAATGGCCTACTATATACTCAATTGTCCTATATATATATATATATATATATATATATATATATATATATATATATATATAGATAGATAGATAGATAGATAGATAGATAGATAGATAGATAGATAGATAGATAGATAGATAGATAGATAGATAGATAGATAGATAGATAGACAGATAGATATCAATGTAAGGTCTCATAAGTATTCAGACCCTTTGCTCAGTATTTAGTAGAAGCCCCCTTTTGATCTAATACAGCCAGGAGTCTTTTTGGGAAAGATGCAACAAGTCTTTCACACCTGGATTTGGGGATCCTCTGCCATTCCTCCTTGCAGATCCTCTCCAGTTCTGTCAGGTTGGATGGTAAACGTTGGTGGACAGCCATTTTTAGGTCTCTCCAGAGATGCTCAATTGGGTTTAAGTCAGGGCTCTGGCTGGGCCATTCAAGAACAGTCACGGAGTTGTTGTGAAGCCACTCCTTCGTTATTTTAGCTGTGTGCTTAGGGTCATTGAAAAGCAAAAAATATTGCGCTAACCATAAAAAAGCTGCTACACCAAACAACTGACAAGAAAATTGTGAATAGCAAAATGTGGAAAAAAGTGCAGCGCTAATAAATACTAGCAATATAAACGTGTATATATATAAACCAAGAAAGGTAAATACAAATAAATAGCAAAATGAATAAAAGTGAACATCAAATCAACAGTCCCATATGTGAAGTGAAAAAAACAGTCCACAACGGTGATAGGCCACGCTGCTGACAGCCTACCTTTGCATCTGTATACGCTCTTTACCACGAGATGTTTGTAAGTGCAATTTGGTATATTTTTATTTAATTAAAATTTTAGCAGTGTTACACTATTTTGTGCTCCCTTGTTTTTTGGTTCCTTTCTGGCCATCTGACGGAGTGAGAGCCTCTCTGGTGTGACGGTTCATATCTGCTATTACCTCTTCACCTCAACATCAGTGACCTCAGTCATCCCTTTCGGATTATCCATCCATTGTACAACAAGCTGATTTGACTCATATGCTATATGGCATTTTGAGTCCTATCGTTCTGGTGAGCACATTATATCTCTATATCTTGTTGGTGTTGGGATCCAGTGAGCACTTCAATTATCACCGTTGTGGACTGTTTTTTTCACTTCACATATGGGACTGTTGATTTGATGTTCACTTTTATTCATTTTGCTATTTATTTGTATTTACCTTTCTTGTTTTATATATATACACGTTTATATTGCTAGTATTTATTAGCGCTGCACTTTTTTCCACATTTTGCTTAGGGTCATTGTCTTGTTGGAAGGTAAACCTTCGGCCCAGTCTGAGGTCCAGAGCACTCTGGAGAAGGTTTTTTTCCAGGATATCCCTGTACTTGGCTGCATTCATCTTTCCCTCGATTGCAACCAGTCATCCTGTCCCTGCAGCTGAAAAACACCCCCACAGCATGATGCTGCCACCACCATGCTTCACTGTTGGGACTGTATTGGACAGGTGATGAGCAGTGCCTGGTTTTCTCCACACATACCGCTTAGAATTAAGGCCAAAAAGTTATATTTTGGTCTCATCAGACCAGAGAATCTTATTTCTCACCATCTTGGAGTCCTTCAGGTGTTTTTTTAGCAAACTCCATGCGGGCTTTCATGTGTCTTACACTGAGGAGAGGCTTCCGTCGGGCCACTCTGCCATAAAGCCCCGACTGGTGGAGGGCTTCCGTGATGGTTGACTTTCTACAACTTTCTCCCATCTCCTGACTGCATCTCTGGAGCTCAGCCACAGTGATCTTTGGGTTCTTCTTTACCTCTCTCACCAAGGCTCTTCTCCCCCGATAGCTCAGTTTGGCCAGACGGCCAGCTCTAGGAAGGGTTCTGGTCGTCCCAAACGTCTTCCATTTGAGGATTATGGAGGCCACTGTGCTCTTAGGAACCTTAAGTGCAGCAGAAATATTTTTGTAACCTTGGCCAGATCTGTGCCTTGCCACAATTCTGCCTCTGAGCTCTTCAGGCAGTTCCTTTGACCTCATGATTCTCATTTGCTCTGACATGCATTGTGATCTGGAAGGTCTTATATAGACAGGTGTGTGGCTTTCCTTATCAAGTCCAATCAGTATAATCAAACACAGCTGGACTCAAATGAAGGTGTAGAACCATCTCAAGGATGATCAGAAGAAATGGAAAGCACCTGAGTTAAATATATGAGTGTCACAGCAAAGGGTCTGAATACTTAGGACCATGTGATATTTCAGTTTTTCTTTTTTAATAAATCTGCAACAATGTCAACAATTCTGTGTTTTTCTGTCAGTATGGGGTGCTATGTGTACATTCATGAGGAAGAAGAATGAACTTAAATGATTTTAGCAAATGGCTGCAATATAATAAAGAGTGAAAAATTTAAGGGGGTCTGAATACTTTCCGTACCCACTGTATATATATATCGGTCTATACTTTGGTATATGGTCTATGGTATATAGTGCACTGCTGAATACACTTCACTATCTGATCTCTTAAATTGTAAAAAGCACAAATCTCTCTCCCTGCCTAACTGACTGCTACTAGCAACATCTTCTTAATTAGAATACACTGCACTGTCTTATAAACTGCAAATCACTTTCCTCTCCCTTCCTCAATCATGATCCCCTCACTGCCTCAACCACTTCCTATCTCACCTGCACAGTCACACTACACGCCACTGCTGTGCGAGCAGCCTTTATATAGTGTGGGGCGTGTACTTACCCCCTGAGCCATGATTGGCTAAAGGCAGCCTGCCTTTTTCCAATCATGGCAGAGAAGATTTGACTGACCAAAGCATGGAGGTCAGGGTGCAGTGCATTATGGATGCAGACGCACGCTTCTTCCCGTGAAGAAGCACATTTGTTCGTCATTCGACAAATGAGCAAACAGCCAAAAGTCTAACCTACTCGAAGCTCATCCCTATCTGGCAGCCTTGGATAGAGTGGGGTTCAGGTTATGAATTCTGATATATTAGCTTTTACTTGATGTTCACTGGTTTTACGACAATGCTTTAATGCTTATGCTTTAATCTTGTCTTGTGAGTATCCTTGGTGTTGTGTAGCATGGATCAGTTCTATTTTCTTCCCCTATTGTTCTATGTTTGTTGTACATCACTTCTATATTTTAGGAGCCTTGGTTCCTTATTATACAGTATTATTATTATTATTATACAGGATTTATATAGCACCAACAGTTTGCACAGTGCTTTACAATATGAGGGAAGACAATTCAGTTATAATACAATTCAATACAGGAGGAATTAGAGGGCCCTGCTCATTGGAGCTTACAATCTAGAAGGAAGGGTCAAGTGAAAGAAAAGGTAATAAATGAGGGGGGGGATGAGCTGATGGAGAAAATGGAAGTACAGGTGTTAGGTGTGGTTAGAATAGGCTTCTCTGCAGAGGAGTGTTTAGAGGGATCATCTTAAAGCCAGTGCTTTAAGTGGGCCAGTACGCACCGGTACTCAGTACCGCCACTTCTGAATAAAGCTCTTGAGTGTACCGCCACCTCTTTGTGCACCCAGAACGCGATTTTAGCATACCGATACGCAGGGTTGATCCTGGGCGGGTGCGCAGGGTGCACCGCACCCAGACGCTCCAAACTGTTGAAAAGGAGGGCGCCGGACGAAGCTCTAGCCCCAGTCCACACTGATACATACTGCAGAGTTGCAGACAGAAGTAAATCCCACATCGATGCCGGCCGCACCGCTGACTGCTCTGCCTCTGCTGTGCTTCCCTCCTTCCTTCCTGTATCACTGGTTGCTAGAATCGCCTACCGCCTGGTGTCTAGCAACCAGTGACGTCATACGCCCGGCCCGCCGCCCCAGCATTCGCAGCGGAGGAGGAACTTATTCCTCCATGCCTAAACAGTGTTGGGGCTGGCTCCAGTGCTCCATCCCCCATATCCCATACAGCGGTGCCCTGCGCGGTTTAGTAGAACAGGTGTCCTGCCGAGCCCTCATGGCCTGAAGAGAGAAAGTGGCGCCTGGCTGCTTGTCACCCCACAGTGCCCTGGCTGCCTGCCGCCTGCCACCACAGCGCCTGCCTGGCCTTCCAGTGCCACCACAGTGCCACCACAGTGCCCTGCCATCCTTCCTGCCACCACAACGCCCTGGCCCCTGCCACCAGCACAGCACAGCCCATTATAGGTGAGTAGCAGCAGAGCAGCACATTATAGGTGAGTGAGTCTAAGGTAGCTATGAAATATGATATGTATTTGGTCATAGGTAGCAGCAAACTAGACATCCATACATTTTTTTTTTTTTATTGCTGCTACCTATGACTAAATACATATGGCTAACTTAGACTCACCTAGAAGCACACAATGTGCTGTGCAGCTGTGGCAGGCAGGCAGGCAGGCAGGGCAGGCAGGGCAGGCAGGGCACTGTGTTGTCGCTGAGGGTGGCTGAGCTTGAACTTGAGGCCGAGGCGCCACTTTCTCTCTTCAGGAGAAACCAATGTGATTTTTAGATTATGCTCTATAAATGAAAAAAAGAGCGTCAATTTTGAAAAAAAAAAATTGAGAAACTCACGTTCTGCTTTATAATATTTCACCAAGAGCGATACACAGAATAATTAAAAGTAGGGGGCCAGTCTGGCCCCCCTACTTTTAGTTTATCTCTATATCGCTCTTGGTAATATTATATAGCAGAAAATGAGAAATACTACTTTTTTCTTTTTTACAAAATCGATGCTCTTTTTTTAGTTCATAGGTCATAATTAGGGTTGAGCGAACACGGACTGTATTATTCGTGTTTGTACCAAATAATTGGATTTTTGTTACCCGAACACGGACCCGAAAACTTTACTGTATGTTCGGGAAAAAATCAGTGTTCGGTCATTTTATTTCCGGGTTTTGTATGCATTGGCGCGCTTTTCATGACGGGCTTTCAACAGCCAATCAACAAGCGTTTAACTGGTGTGCCTTAAGCCATCCCAGCCATGCCTACAAATGTATTAGTAGCTGTGATTGGCCATCTGAAGCATGTGACCAAGTCTTTAAAGGTTCGAGAGAGAGCGCCGCTGCGTCATTATGCTGTAGTTCAGGGACAGAGCACACATCATACGTGCTGGCTGCTGATTAGGGACAGACTGGCAAAAATCATTTGTGTCCGAATAGAATTGAGGGACAGGTCGGAGTGTTTTAGGCAGGGCGAGTTGTAGGGCATTTTAGGGTGAGGCTGCTGATTTTTAGGGTCAGTGTTCTACAATCGATTTTCAATAAAAACCTTTGGGTATAAACAATTAAATTGCGGGATAGTCTGTGTCGGTACGTGTGAGATACACCTTTCCAATTTTTGGGGTGCATCTCATACTTCCGAAGATTTGAGGGTGCTGCCTGTTCCGAACTCCTCCTACTCCTCATCCTGCCTTTGGGGGGTACAAAAAATAGTAATTGGGGCCTAGTCTGGTTCTGTACGTGTGAGATACATACACCTTTTTTTTGATAATATTTTCTATTCCGCTATTCAATAAAAACCTTTGGGTATAAACAATTAAATTGCGGGATAGTCTGTGTCGGTACGTGTGAGATACATACACCTTTTGATATTATATTTTCTATTCCGCTATTCAATCTACACCTTTGGGTAAAAACAATTAAATTGCAGGATAGTCTGTGTTGGTACGTGTGAGATACATACACCTTTTGATATTATATTTTCTATTCCGCAATTCAATCTACACCTTTGGGTAAAAACAATTAAATTGCGGGATAGTCTGTGTCGGTACGTGTGAGATACACCTTTCCAATTTTTGGGGCGCATCTCATACTGCCGAGGATTTGAGGGTGCTTCAGTCTGCCTCCTGCCTGTTCCGAACTCCTCCTACTCCTCATCCTGCCTTAATGGTATAAAAAATTGTAATCGGGCCTAGTTTGTGTTTGTACGTGTGAGATACACCGTTTTGTAAAATGTCTCCTATTCCGCTATTCAATATACACCCTGTTTGAGTGTAAAAAATTTAATTGCGGGATAGTCTGTATCGGTACATGTGAGATACACCTTTTTAAATTTGTTTGGCGCATCTCCTTCTACCGCCGAGGATTGCAGGGCGCTTCAGTTTGCCTCCTGTTCCCAACTCCTCCTACTCCTCTTCCTCATCCTGCCTTTAGGGTACAAAAAATTGTAATCGGGGCCTAGTCTGTGTTTGTACGTGTGAGATACACCGTTTTTTATCCTTTTTCCTATTCCGCTATTCAATATACACCCTTTTGGGGTAAAAAACATTAAATTGCGGCATAGTTTGCATATTTGACTGTGAGATACACCTGTGCGATACTGTTGTTGTTTTGTTCCGCTATTCAATAAACACCTTTCTAGGGCAAGATCATAAATTACAGAAATACGAGGAGACCGTCAAATAGGCGCCGTGGCCTGGGTTGTGTTGCTGCTGGTAGAGCTCCTTTTGCAAGGAAAGGATGTGGTCGATCTGTGCCAGCTACACGCACAAGTGAAACACCTTCCTCAAGTGTGAGTAGGCGACAGAACCTGCATCAGTATTTGGTAGGGCATCATACGCCCCTAGAAGTGATGAGGCCAGAACAAGTGGAGGCGATAGTAGATTGGTTTGCTGCTGACAGTGCCTCCAGTTCCTTCACATTGTCTCCCACCCAGTCTACTGCAGAAAGGTCAGAGTTGGCACCTGCAGCCGATGTCCAACCGTCTTTCACCTCACCCCCTTGCAAATCAGGCAAGCAGTCTGAGCCCCAAGCCATACAGCAGTCTCTTCTTATTTTTGAGGACTCTGTCAGCAGGGTTTCCCAGGGCCATCCACCTAGCCCTGCCCCAGAAGTGGAAGAGATTGAGTGCAGCGATGCCCAACCACTTATTTCTCAAGATGAGTACATGCAAGGACCATCGCAGCACGTCTCCGATGATGACGAAACGCAGGTGCCAACTGTTGCGGCTTTCAGAATTGTGGAGACCGACAAGGAGGGCAGGGGTGAAGACTGGGTGGAAGATGATGTGGAGGATGATGAGGTCCTCGACCCCACATGGAATGAAGGTCATGCAGGTGACCTGAGTAGTTTGGAGGAAGAGGCGGTGGTCGCACAGAGCCACCAGCACAGCAGAAGAGGGAGCAGGGTGCAGAAGCGGAGCGGCCATGCCCTAGACACTACGCCTGCTACTGCCCAACGCAGCAAGGGAACAAGCGCACCAAAGTCAGCTCAAAGGAGTTCTCTAGCGTGGAAGTTCTTTAGAAAATGTGCTGATGACAGGACACGAGTGGTTTGCACCCTGTGGAATCAGAGCCTGAAGCGAGGCATAAACCTTCTCAACCTGAGCACAACCTGCATGATCAGGCATCTAAGTACAAAGCACGAGCTGCAGTGGAGTAGACACCTTTAAAACCAAGAAACGTCTCTGGCTCATCCTGCTTCCTCTTCTGCTGCAGTCTCGGCCGCTCCATCCACATCTGTAGTGATACCGGCACCTGCCACCCCGCAAACAGACGATCTGTCAGCAACACCACCACCTGGGTCACCAACCATCTCCACAATGTCCCGTGGAAGCGTTCAGCTTTCCATCTCCCAAACACTTGAGAGGAAGAGGAAGTACCCCCTACCCACCCGCGATCCCTGGCCCTGAATGCCAGCATTTCAAAATTCTTGGCCTTTGAAATGCTGTCATTCCGTCTGGTGGAGACGCACAGTTTTAAAAACCTTATGTCGGTGGCTGTCCCACAGTACGTCGCGCCCAGCCGCCACTACTTTTCCAGGCAAGCCATCCCTTCCCTGCACAACCAAGTGGGGGGAAAAAAATCAGGTGTGCACTGCTCAACGCCATCTGTGGCAAGGTCCACCTAACTACCGATATGTGGACCAGTAAGCACGGTCAGGGGCGTTATATCTCCCTAACGGCACACTGGGTAAATGCAGTGGCGGATGGGCCTTAGGCGGATAGCAATTTGGCGCATGTCCTTCCACCACCGAGGATTGCAGGGCGCTTCAGTTTGCCTCCTGTTCCTAACTGCTCCTACTCCGCTTCCTCATCCTCTACCGCCTCCTCATCCTGTCAGCGTAACACCTTCACTACCAACTTCAGCACGGCCAGGGGTAAACGACAGCAGGCAGTTTTAAAACTTGACTGTTTGGGGGAAAAACCACACACCGCGCAGGAGTTGTGGAGGAGCATGGAACAGCAGACAAATGAGTGGTTGCTGCCAGCGAGCCTCAAGCCCGGCCTGGTGGTGTGCGATAACGGGCGAAATCTCATAGCAGCTCTGGGCCTAGCCGGTTTGACGCACATCCCTTGCCTGGCGCATGTGCTGAATTTGGTGGTGCAGAGGTTCCTTAAAAACTACCCCGATATGTCAGATTTGCTGCAGAAAGTGCGGGCCGTCTGTGCGCACTTTCGGCGTTCTCACCCTACTGCTGCTCGCCTGTCAGCGCTGCAGCGTAACTTCGGCCTTCCCGCTCACCGCCTCATTAGTGATGTGCCCACAAGGTGGAACTCCACCTTGCACATGCTGGAATGACTGTGTGAGCAGCAGCAGGCCATAGTGGAGTTTCAGCTGCAGCACGCACGCGTGAGTCGCTCTGCGGAACAGCACCACTTCACCACCAATAACTGGGCCTCCATGCGAGACCTGTGTGCCTTGTTGCGCTGTTTTGAGTACTCCACCAACATGGCCAGTGCCGATGATGCTGTTGTCAGCCTAACTATCCCACTTCTATGCCTCCTTGAAAAAACAATTCGGGCGATGATGGAAGAGGATGTGGCACAGGATGAGGAGGAGGAGGAGGATGAAGAGGTAACATTTCCAAGGCTTTCAGGGCAGTCATTCGCAAGGGGCTCCGAGGGTGGGTTCCTGCACACACAAATGCCAGGGACACAATTGTCCAGCAGGGGCACAGTTCTGGAGGATGAGGAGGATGAGGAGGAGGAGATGGAGGAGGAGATGGAACCATGTTCACAGCAGGGTGGCACCCAGGCCAGCTCATGGCCATCACTGGTGCGTGGCTGGGGGGATACAGAGGACACAGACGATACACCTCCCACAGAGGACAGCCTGTTGTTGCCTCTGGGCAGCCTGGCACACATGAGCGATTACATGCTGCAGTGTCTCCACAACGACCGCCGAGTTGCCCACATTCTAACTTGTGCTGATTACTGGGTGGCCACGCTGCTGGATCCCTGTTACAAGGACAACGTACCATCCTTAATTCACTCACTGGAGCGCGATTGCAAGATGCGCGAGTACAAGCGCACGCTGGTAGACGTGATTCTGCTGGCATTCCCACCTGACAGCGGGGCCACAGTGGAAGCACAAGGCAGAGGAGGAGGAGGAGGAGGAGGAAGAGGTCGCCAACGCAACCAGGGCACCGCCAGCACCTCAGAAGGCAGGGTTAGCATGGCCGACATGTGAAAAAGCTTTGTCAGCACTCCACAACAAACAGCAGCACCAGCAGCTCATATGGAACGTCTTAGCAGGAGGCAGCATTTCACCAACATGGTGGAGCAGTATGTGTGCACACGCCTACATGTAGTGAATGACGGGTCTGCCCCCTTCAACTTCTGGGTCTCCAAATTGGGCACATGGCCTGAGCTTGCCCTTTACGCCTTGGAGGTGCTGGCGTGCCCTGCAGCCAGTGTATTATCTGAACGGGTATTTAGCACGGCTGGGGGCGTTATCACAGACAAGCCGCCTGTCCAGAGACAATGTGGACAAGCTCACGTTCATTAAAATGAACCAGGCATGGATCCCACGGGACTTGTCCGTACCTTGTGCAGAATAGCGATGGATACCGACCTTACCCAGCCATTGTTCTATTTTTGCTCTTTCTCACTCTTTTGGGGTGTACTCTCATTTAAAATTTTTCTGAAAAAAGCAGTGTTGGCTACCTCGTCCTCCTCAGGGCCAGATTAACATAGGGGCTATTGGAGCTGCAGCTCCAGGCCCCTACCATAATATAGGCCCCAGGTTGGCCATATTCACTGTTACCGCTCTTCTGTCACTTGTAAACACAGAAGTCTGGCTTCTATGCTCGCTTCCCCAGGCAGCTCCCTCAGAACCTCCCCACACAGCACGAAGGCCGGACAAGGAGGGACAGTTGCCGATGCATGGATGTGTTTATGGGTTTCAGAGACAGCATCCCATGTTGAATTAGGATGCCAAGGCACGGCCCTTAAGGCCCTTCAAAATCCTCAGCACCAAGCCCATGATACTCTTAATCCGGCCCTGGTCCTCCTCCACCGCCGCTTCCACCTACACCGCCCATAGGTGTGCACAGCCTATTGCATTAGGGTGTGCACCCCAAAGTTTAAATACACATGCATGTGTTTGCCTACATGTACATGGCCCCGATACATTACTCTCCCTGCTGGCAAAGTGAAATAGAGCAGAGCAGGTCCGAGGGAGATCTTTCCCATCTCCTCACTGGCAAACAGAGCGATAATGCTAATGTGCCCTAGGTGATTAGGGTGTGTCCACAGGTTCTCTATGGGGTTTAGGTCAGGCAGGTTTGCTGGCCAATCATGCACAGTGATACCATGATCTTGTGACCAGGTATTGGTACTTTTGGCAGTCTGGGCGTTGCCAAGTCCTGCTGGAAAATGAAATCAGCCTCTCCATAAAGCTGGTCCACAGAATGAAGCATGAAGTACTCTAGAATTTCCTAGTAGAGGGCTGCACTGACTTTGGAGTTCCTAAAACACAGTGGGTCAACACCAGCAGATGACATGGCTCCCCAAATCATCACTGACTGTGGAAACTTCACTGGACCAAATGTAACTTGTACTCTTCCCCTAGAAGCTGGGACCTTGATTTCCAAATGAAACGCAACATTTTCCATAGTGGGTGAGGATTTGGGGAGCCATGTCATCTGCTGGTGTTGGTCCACTGTGTTTTATCAAGTCCAAAGTCAGCGCAGCCCTCTACCAAGACATTCTAGAGAACTTCATGCTTCCCTCTGCTGACCAGCTTTATGGAAATGCTGATTTCATTTTCCAGCAGGACTTGGCAGCTGCCCATACTGCCAAAAATACCAATACCTGGTCACATGATAATGGTATCACTGTGCTTGACTGGTCAGCAAACTCGCCAGACCTAAACCCCATAGAGACTCTGTGGGGTATTGTCAAGAGGAAGATGAGACACCAGACCCAAAAATGCAGATGAGCTTAAGGCCGCTATCAAAGCAACCGGGGCTTCCATAACACCTCAGCAGTGCCACAGGCTGATGGCCTCCATGCCACGCCGCATTGATGCAGTAATTCATACAAAAGAAGCCCCAACCATGTATTGAGTGTATACTATACTATACTGTACATGGACAGACTTTTCAGTAAGCCACATTTCTGTATTAAAAATCCAGCTTTTGCAAATTTTATTTATGTTCAGCAAATCCACAAACTAATAAAATGATTTATTATTGTTTATAAGGTCATCTGTCTGTTGACTGCTGTATATAAAACCCCTTCAATATAGTTGTTGTTACCTCAGGGGATGAGGGGAGTCATAAAAAAAAAATGTATAGGCTATAATAGAGTACCAGCACCTCATTTGGGCCACTTAAAGCACTGCTTAAAGCCAATAGAGTAGGAGATAATTGGACAGATTGGGGTAAGGAGTTCCATAGGATTAGAGAGGCCCTTGAAAAGTCCTGGAGGCGAGCATGGGAGGAGATGACGAGGGAGCTAGAGAACAGGAGGTTTTGAGAGGAATGAAGAGAGCGATTAGGTTGGTATGTACATGATTTTTCCTTTGTACTGTTTCAAAATTCAATAAAAACTATTGAAAAGGGAAATGCATTTTTGGGGATGAAACAAATAGAATGTACATTATATACGCTACCTGCAGGAAACCCTTAGCAAATAAAGATTTCTAAAATGTGTTACTTTTAACAATACAATTCTATAATGGATGGAAATGTAGCACCCTCCTAGGTAGGTGCTAGAAGAGAGAGTATAGTTTTGGGGTTTTTCTGCTTAACAGAGAGATTGCCAGGTACATTTATGTTGCTCTCTGCCTACCAGAGAACATGATCTGCTAGTGAGGTCTGTTCCTAGTGCTCAGGTGCAGCTCATCTTGTCAGAAGTGTTTAACACTGGTCCAATAGGGAGGCATTTTGGACAGTGGGAGGAAACCTGACAAATTAGTGCACAGGCATTTCGTACCACCATGGTGATTGGCAGAGGAAAGTGCATTGGTGCATGCTGGAATACTGTATAAATGCCAAAGGCACATGTGCTCGGGTCTTTCAGCTGGAGAACGAGGTCCTGGAGGGAGAGGGTGGCTGCCCCTCCTCTGTAAAAGCTGCCATGCGGCCTCAGGTGGTCGACCTGAGGGCTGGCGAGTCAGAGAGGAGCTGAACCCAGATGTTCTGCAGAGCTGACTGGAAGGGAGACACTGGAGAGGATCTGACTCTGCCTACGGTGAGTACAGATCTGTGTCGTGGGGCCTGTTCTGAGAGGGCCACCCCTTCTGTGGAAGAGTCAGTGGACGGGTGTCACTCAGGGGGATGCTAGAGAGTGTCCTAAAGATAAAGTAGTTGCAACAAGTCTGCTGCTAGAGAGAGCAAGAGGACTTGATTCTTCAATGCAAGTAGCAGTATGGTTAAAGCAGTGTGTCTGCTTCCACAAATAACCTGGTGAGGCCAAGTGAGAGTTGTCCTTATCTACTGTGAATAGTTTGAGTTTGAGTATTCCACTATTCCCTTCTCCCATCCAAGTGCCACAATAAATATAAAACCAAAACCCCTGGACTGTTTATTGAGTAACAAGCAACTGGGAGTAAGGATGGATGAGTGAACTGTCCCTAAATGACTGTCCTCAGGTAATCAGAGGAGGCCTGAGAAGTCATCACACAGCAAGCCCTATGGGAACAGTGCTACAGAAACATCCAGTGCTTTCTGGAAAACATTATAATTTAAAATTTAAATTGTCATTTAAATGTAAATAAAGAATATAAGGCATACCAAAAAAAAAAAAAAAAAAAACAGAAGAAAGTCAATGTAATTTCCCAAACATTGTCAGCCACTGGTAACTGTGTCGGGACCACTCAGGGCACACGCTCTAGGCATAGCTCTGTTTACATTCTGGTACACATATATGCACAAATATCCACAAACAAGGTCCATAATGGCATGAATGAGTCCTGACCTCAACCCGATAGAACACCTTTGGGATGAATTAGAGTGGAGCAGAGACAGTGAGCCAGGCCTTCTGATCCACATCAGTGTCTGACCTCACAAATGGACTTCTGGAAGAATGGTTGAACATTACCATAGACCATTTGTGAGGTGTGACCTAAACCTTGTGGACAGCCTTCCCAGAAGAGTTGAAGGTGTTCTAGCTGCAAAGGGTGGGCCAACTAAATATTGAACACTATGGACTAAGACTGGAATGCCAATAAAGTTCATGTGCGTGTAAAGGCAGACGTCCCAAAAATGTTGGTAATATAGTGTATCTGCCTGTGTTTCTCTCATTATTGAGGACACCATTGATCCTGACCTAATCTCCAACTCCATTTGCAGAAACGCAGCCCCAAGTTTGCAAGGAACCTCCACCATGCTTCATTGTTGCCTGCAGACATTCATTATTGTACAACTCTCCAGCTCTTTACAAACAAACTGCCTCCTGCTACAGTCAAATATTTCAATTTTTGACTCATCAGTTCACCTGCTGCCATTTTTCTGCACCCCAGTCCCTATGTTTTCCTGCATAGCTGAGTCGCTTAGCCTTGTTTCCATGTCGGTGGTATGGCTTTTTGGTCAGAATTCTTCCATGAAGAACACTTCTGGCCAGACTTCTCCAGACAGTAGATGGGTGTACCCATGGGTGTTTATAGTGCAAGGGCCTGCCTGATTGGATACAGAGTGAATGGATAGATAGGTGGGTATTTCTAATCAATAGGCAGTGGTGGCTGGTGCTTGGTAATTTGGGGGGGCGGCAGACCATGCGCACCTTCCCCCCCCCCACCCCCCCCCCCGTCGGTCCATTGGGTCGTCGGGTTGTTCGGTCAGTCAGGCGACACATTCCTCCCCTCCCCCTCTCTGCCTCCTTACCTCCTCACCTCTTTCCTCCTGTCGGTAGACGGGGAGTACTGGATGGCTGAGCCGCTGTCCTCCCCTCCCCTAGCCGCCATGTGTCTTCTGCCTCTTCTTGGCAACTGGCCAGTAAGATCACTTCTCTTTTCAGCCAATCAGGAAAGGGGTCTCACAACCCTTTTCCTGATTGGCTGGGAGGAGATTCAGTGCGACAATAGTGAATATTCATTCGATATTGTCACACAAATGGGTGGGCTCGGGGAGCAGGAAAGTAGAGGATGCAGGGTGTGTGCTAATGAGGTCAGCTGGTCAACTCCTTCCTGTGTCATGACCTATAGTCTGTCCAGGAAGTAGGGCAGAAGAAAAGGATACGTGTTTTGAAACAGCCATGAAGACAGTGAGGTAAGCGTGTGTAGAATAAATGGAAAGCTGTTTTATTTTTACAAAAGAAGTACATTAATGCAATCTTGGTACACAGGGGAGCTGGAATTTAGAACAAAAAGAAAGCGAACAAAGCTGAACTTATCCTTTAAATTTCTTTGACTGACCACTGCATCTTCAAAACCAGTGATCAATGGTCTTCTCCCGGTTTTTGGACTTGGAGGCAGCGGGGGACTAATGCAGCTTCAAACTGATGCTGCACCCACCTAGGTAAATATGTAAGTTTCTTTTTTTTAATTTCCATGACTTTCTTTTAAGTGTATTTTTTACTGAGAATATAGGTTTGATACAAAGTTGCACAAATATGGTGCAACATCAAGATTTACAATTATCATCATTTTTTTGTACAGATTCTTCTTTTCCAGAAATACACCTTTTAATGTTCAGGTAGCTTAAAATGTGCATTTTTACATGTGTGCGAAAACTGAAATAAAAAACAAAAAAAATTGCTCTGGCGGAGAAAGTGTTAAAGCTGAACTCCAGGCAAATAATGAAATACACAAATGAAAAGCATACATGGAAGTTCTGATTTTTCTATGCTGCAGTTCAGAAACACTTACAGGTCTTTTACCTCCCCCAGTCTGTGGCTGATACCAAGTAAAATGCCGGCACTTACACCAATGTAATGAGGTGCTATTCAATATAGAGCTGCATTCATTTGTGTCTTTTATATCTGCCTGGGGTTCAGATTTTAGACCTTTAAAATGCACATAAGCCATAAACTACATAAAAACAGTCTGAGTGGTCAATCCACAGCAGGACTTTAATATAGAAATCCTCCACTCTGCCATGTGCTGGAGGTTGTAAAAAAAAAAAAAAAAATAGCACAGATTGCACATGTGTATGTATAAAGAATGACAAAAGAACAATTTGAATTAAAATGTGAGCACACTTAACACTTTCCCCAACTAACTTTCCCTTGAATTTAACCATTAACGCATAACCACGTATCCCTACGTTGGCTGATTTTAAGTGGTTGTAGCGGGGTGATGCCTCTAGCTAGAGGCATCATCCTGGTACCGTTTTTTAGAGCCGGTCGTCGGCTTTCCGGTGGTAATGACCGATGTGGCTCAGGAGCTGCTCGGTCATTACCCCTGCGAGCGGGAGGGGATGCCCCCCCCTCCCGCCACCTTCTGCGGCTCTGCCAGGTCCCCCGTCCCACCGGTAGATCTGAGCATGTCTGCCGGCTGGATGGAGTCCCGATCAAAGCTGGATGCAGCTTCAATCGGGTCTCTAATGACGTAACCCGAAAGCGGCGTCCATGACGTCACGTCCGGGTTAATCGGCTGCTAAAGGCGCTGAATTTAAAAAGTGAATGTGTTCAAAAATGCAGTTTTCAGCGTTTTAAATACATGGAAGTGTAGTGGAGGGGTCTGGGGTCTTTTAGACCCCCGATCCCTCCATAAAGAGTACCTGTCACTGCATATTGCTGTCACAAGGGATATTTACATTGCTTGTGACAGCAATAAAAGTGATCTGATTTTTTTTTTTTTTTTAAACCTGTGGTAAAATGAAAAATAAATAAAATAAATAGGAAAAAAAATAAAAAATTAGCTGCCCCTGTCACCATGAGCTCACGCACGAAAAAAACGTATACAGAAGTCGTGCCCAGAAATAAAATTGCTGTTCAAACCACACATGAGAGGTATCACCACGATTGCCAGAGCGTGAGTAATAATTAAAAAAAAAGAGCTAAACTCTAACTCTAAACTGGTAATCATTAAACATTTTTAAAGCGTCACCTATGGAGATTTTTATTGACCGTAGTATGTCGCCATTCCACAGGTGTGCACAATTTTAAACCATAACATGTTGGGTATCTATTTACTCGACGTGACATCATCTTTCACAATATACAAAAAAAAATGGACAAACTTTACTGTTTAGTTTTTTTTAAATGCAGTGAAATGTAATTTTTCATAATTTTTCCAAAAAAATGGCGTTTGAAAGACTGCAGTGCAAACACCGCGTGACAAAAAATATTGCAATGATCCCCATTTTATTCTCCAGAGTCTTTGCTAAATATATATATATATATATATATATATATATATATATATATATATATATATAAAATGTTTGGGGGTTCTAAGTAGTTTTCTAGCATAAAATACTGATTTTAACTTGTGAACAAAATGTGTCAAAAATGGGCTCGGTCCTTAAGTGGTTAACCATGTCCCCTCTAGAGCATTTTTTTTTTGCACACAAATAATATCTTAATTTTTAGTTATAAAATTATCTAAAAGCCCCCAGGACATAATATATGTTTTTAAAGCAGAGGCCTTGTAGAACAAAAATCGGTGTATTCTGACAATGGAGAGTCCCGCTACCAGAATACAATATCTCAGTGGGAGGATTTAAAGTGATCACTTTTACAACAACAAAAAGTAACAGATCGCTCCATTCACACAAACAGAGCGGATAGAGGAATCCCCCCTTTTTACAGCTTTAAAGAACAGACTCTTACAACAACTTCTCCAACACCCTGACACCGTTATAGATTGTCACAAGTTTTGTCACTGTCACCCACTCCCGTCACAGTCACACACCCCCTGTCACTTTCTGGACAGCTTGGTTTGCATGTAAATGAGGGGACATTCTATATCCATTCTATACATTCTTATAATATTTCCATCACATGGATTTCTTCCAATCATTGTGTAAAGTCCTATTTGTTGTTCTTTATCACCCTGATCACTGTTTTTCTCTTGCAACTAAGTTACATACCTGTATATCTTTTCTTCAGGTAAATCGACATCATCTTCTTTTGACCTCACAGTGAACACTCCTCCAATAATCAAATCTCCCTCCTGAAAATATTGGAATTCATTAAATACATTAGTAAAATGAAGGGTACAGGCCGGACTCTGCATTCCTGATCTCCAGAGTGTCATACATTGCAGGATCACACAGAACTGGAAGACGTAGGCATAGGATACACCCATGGCTCCGATCACTGGATTCTTCTTTAATTAAAGCCTATAATTCTCCATTGTGACACAGACCTGTGCAGCATGTGTATCACAAGGATGATACGATAAGCTGGCTCCTCTCCCCTCTTTTTATACAGTTCAGTACCATACATCTCTCATTGCTCTCAATATACCGACATCATCTTCTATCTACTTTTAGTTGTTTGTGCAGGTAGTTTATTTGTGAGTGGTTAAGTTTAGTTCTCTATTATTCATATTATTTTAAAACCTCTAAACCAAGACACAGAATATATTTAAAATAAATTCTATTCAGCAAGGTTCAATGTTAAATATTCTGTATGCCAAGAAATCATTCAATACACAGGTAGTGCCAGATAATATCATAATTAGAGTTGAGCGGACACCTGGATGTCCGTGTTCGACGGGTTCGGCCGAACTTGAAAAAAAAGTCCGGGTCCGTGTCCCGGACTTTTTCCGAACTTTACCCGGACACCGAACCCCATTGAAGTCAATGGGGACCCGAACTTTCAGGCACTAAAATGGCTCTAAAACACCAATGGAAAGGGCTAGAGTGCTGCAAATGGCAGCAAAACGTAGTTAAGAGCATGGCAAGTGCTCTGCAAACAAATGTGGATAGGGAAATAACTTAAAACAAAAAAAAAAACTGAAAAATAAAGCAATTTTCATCATCTGTGAAGGACGAGGCCCATATGGAGTAGGAGGGAGGTTGAGGTGGTGGTGGATGTGGCGGTGTAGGTGGAAGCGGCGGTGGAGGAGGACGAGGTAGCCAACACTGCTTTTTTTCAGTCATTTTAAATGAGGGTACACCCCAAAAGAGTGAGAAAGATCAAAAATAGAACAATGGCTGGGTAAGGTCAGTATCCATCTCTATTCTGCACAAGATACGGAAAAGTCCTGTGGGATCCATTCCTGGTTCATTTTAATGAACGGGAGCTTGTCCACATTGTCTCTGGACAGGCGGCTGTGCTTGTCTGTGATAACGCCCCCAGCCGTGCTAAATACACGTTCATATAATACACTGGCTGCAGGGCACGCCAGCCCCTTCAAGGCGTATAGGGCAAGCTCAGGCCATGTGCCCAATCTGGAGACCCAGAAGTTGAAGGGGGCAGACCCGTCATTCACTACTTGTAGGCGTGTGCACACATACTGCTCCACCATGTTGGTGAAATGCTGCCTCCTGCTAAGACGTTCCATATGCGCTGCTGGTGCTGCTGTTTGTTGTGGCATGCTGACAAAGCTTTTCCACATTTCGGCCATGCTAACCCTGCATTCTGAGGTGCTGGCGGTGCCCTGGTTGCGTTGGCGACCTCTTCCTCCTCCTCCTCTGCCTTGGCCTTGTGCTTCCACTGTGGCCCGCTGTCAGGTGGGAATGCCAGCAGCATCGCGTCTACCAGCGTGCGCTTGTACTCGCGCATCTTGCGATCGCGCTCCAGTGAGTGAATTAAGGACAGTACGTTGTCCTTGTAACGGGGATCCAGCAGCGTGGCCACCCAGTAATCAGCACAAGTTAGAATGTGGGCAACTCGGCGGTCGTTGTGGAGACACTGCAGCATGTAATCGCTCATGTGTGCCAGGCTGCCCAGAGGCAACGAAAGGCTGTCCTCTGTGGGAGGTGTATCGTCTGTGTCCTCTGTATCCCCCCAGCCACGCACCAGTGATGGCCATGAGCTGGCCTGGGTGCCACCCTGCTGTGAACATGGTTCCATCTCCTCCTCCATCTCCTCCTCCTCATCCTCCTCATCCTCCAGAACTGTGCCCCTGCTGGACAATTGTGTCCCTGGCGTTTGTGGGTGCAGGAACCCACCCTCGGAGCCACTTGCGAATGACTGCCCTGAAAGCCTTGGAAATGTTACCTCTTCATCCTCCTCCTCCTCATCCTGTGCCACATCCTCTTCCATCATTGCCCAAATCGTTTTTTGAAGGAGGCATAGAAGTGGGATAGTTAAGCTGACAACGGCGTCATCGGCACTGGCCATGTTGGTGGAGTACTCAAAACAGCGCAACAAGGCACACAGGTCTCGCATGGAGGCCCAGTTATTGGTGGTGAAGTGGTGCTGTTCCGCAGAGCGACTCACGCGTGCGTGCTGCAGCTGAAACTCCACTATGGCCTGCTGCTGCTCGCACAGTCTTTCCAGCATGTGCAAGGTGGAGTTCCACCTTGTGGGCACATCACATATGAGGCGGTGAGCGGGAAGGCCGAAGTTACGCTGCAGCGCTGACAGGCGAGCAGCAGCAGGGTGAGAACGCCGAAAGTGCGCACAGACGGCGCGCACTTTCTGCAGCAGCTCTGACATATCAGGGTAATTTTTAAGGAACCTCTGCACCACCAAATTCAGCACATGCGCCAGGCAAGGGATGTGCGTCAAACCGGCTAGTCCCAGAGCTGCTATGAGATTTCGCCCGTTATCGCACCCCACCAGGCCGGGCTTGAGGCTCGCTGGCAGCAACCACTCATTTGTCTGCTGTTCCATGCTCTTCCACAACTCCTGCGCAGTGTGTGGTTTTTCCCCCAAACAGGCAAGTTTTAAAACTGCCTGCTGTCGTTTACTCCTGGCTGTGCTGAAGTTGGTGGTGAAGGTGTTACGCTGACCGGATGAGAAGGAGGTAGAGGATGAGGAAGCGGAGTAGGAGGAGTTAGGAATAGGAGGCAAACTGAAGCGCCCTGCAATCCTCAGTGGTGGAAGGACATGTGCCAAATTGCTATCCGCCTCAGGCCCATCCGCCACTGCATTTACCCAGTGTGCTGTTAGGGAGATATAACGCCCCTAACCGCGCTTACTGGTCCACGTATCGGTAGTTAGGTGGACCTTGGCGCAGATGGCATTGCGCAGTGCACACCTGATTTTTTCCCCCACTTGGTTGTGCAGGGAAGGGATGGATTGCCTGGAAAAGTAGTGGCGGCTGGGCACGACGTACTGTGGGACAGCCACCGACAGCATTTCAAAGGCCAAGAATTTTGAAATGCTGGCATTCAGGGCCAGGGATCGCGGGTGGGTAGGGGGGTACTTCCTCTGAAGTGTTTGGGAGATGGAAAGCTGAACGCTTCCACGGGACATTGTGGAGATGATTGGTGACCCAGGTGGTGGTGTTGCTGACAGATCATCTGTTTGCGGGGTGGCAGGTGCCGGTATCACTACAGAGGTGGATGGAGAGGCCGAGACTGCAGCAGAAGAGGAAGCAGGAGGAGCCAGAGACCTTTCTTGGTTTTGAAGGTGTCTACTCCACTGCAGCTCGTGCTTTGCACTTAGATGCCTGATCATGCAGGTTGTGCTCAGGTTGAGAAGGTTTATGCCTCGCTTCAGACTCTGACTGCACAGGGTGCAAACCACTCGTGTCCTGTCATCAGCACATTTTCTGAAGAACTTCCACGCTGGAGAACTCCTTTGAGCTGGCTTTGGTGCGCTTGGTCCCTTGCTGCGTTGGGCAGTAGCAGGCGTAGTGTCTAGGGCTCGGCCGCTCCGCTTCTGCACCCTTCTCCCTCTTCTGCTGTGCTGGTGGCTCTGTGCGACCACCGCCTCTTCCTCCAAACTACTCAGGTCACCTGCATGACCTTCATTCCATGTGGGGTCGAGGACCTCATCGTCCTCCACATCATCTTCCACCCAGTCTTCACCCCTGCCCTCCTTGTCGGTCTCCACAATTCTGAGTGCCGTAGCAGTTGGCTCCTGCGTTTCGTCATCATCGGAGACGTGCTGCGATGGTCCTTCCATGTACTCATCTTGAGAAATAAGTGGTTGGGCATCGCTGCATCGTGGATGGCCCTGGGAAACCCTGCTGACAGAGTCATCAAAAAGAAGAAGAGACTGCTGCATGACTTGGGGCTCAGACTGCTTGCCTGATTTGCAAGGGGGTGAGGTGAAAGACGGTTGGACATCGGCTGCAGGTGCCAACTCTGACCTTTCTGCAGTAGACTGGGTGGGAGACAATGTGAAGGAACTGGAGGCACTGTCAGCAACCCAATCTACTATCGCCTGTACTTCTTCTGGCCTCATCACTTCTAGAGGCGCATGATGCCCTACCAAATACTGCTGCAGGTTCTGTCGCCTACTCACACTTGAGGAAGGTGTTTCACTTGTGCGTGTAGCTGTCACAGATCGACCACGTCCTCTCCTTGCAACAGGAGCTCTACCAGCAGCACCACGACCCAGGTCACGGCCCCTATTTGACGGTCTCCTCATATTTCTGTAATTTATGATCTTGCCCTAGAAAGGTGTTTATTGAATAGCGGAACAAAACAACAACAGTATCGCACGGGTGTATCTCACAGTCAAATATGCAAACTATGCCGCAATTTAATTTTTTTTACCCCAAAAGGGTGTTTATTAAATAGCGGAATAGAAAAAAAGTATTCAAAGACAACGGGTGTATCTCACAGTCAAATATGCAAAGTATGCCGCAAATTTAATTTTTTTCACCCCAAAAGGGTGTATATTGAATAGCGAAATAGAAAAAGGATATAAAACGGTTTATCTCACACGTACAAACACAGACTAGGCCCCGATTACAATTTTTTGTACCCTAAAGGGAGGATGAGGAAGAGGAGTAGGAGGAGTTCGGAACAGGAGGCAAACTGGAGCGCCCTGCAATCCTTGGCGGTGGAAGGAGATGCGCCAAACAAATTTAAAAGGTGTATCTCACACGTACCGATACAGACTATTCCGTAATTTAATTTTTTTCACCCCAAAAGGGTGTATATTGAATAGCGAAATAGAAAAAGGATATAAAACGGTTTATCTCACACGTACAAACACAGACTAGGCCCCGATTACAATGTTTTGTACCCTAAAGGGAGGATGAGGAAGAGGAGTAGGAGGAGTTCGGAACAGGAGGCAAACTGAAGCACCCTGCAATCCTTGGTGGCGATTGAAGGAGATGCGCCAAACAAATTTAAAAGGTGTATCTCACGCGTACCGATACAGACTATGCCGTAATTTAAATTTTTTCACCCCAAAAGGGTGTATATTGAATAGCGGAATAGAGAATTTTTTTATAAAACGGTGAATCTCACACGTACAAACAAAGACTAGGCCCCGATTACAATTTTTTGTACCCTAATGGGAGGATGAGGATGAGGAAGAGGAGCAGGAGGAGTTCGGAACAGGAGGCAAACTGAAGCGCCCTGCAATCCTCGGCGGTGGAAGGAGATGCGCCAAACAAATTTAAAAGGTGTATCTCATACGTACCGATACAGACTATGCCGTAATTTAATTTTTTACACTCCAAAAGGGTGTCTATTGAATAGCGGAATAGGAAAAATTTTATAAAATGGTGTATCTCACACGTACAAACACAGACTAGGCCCCGATTACAATTTTTTTGTACCCTAAAGGGAGGATGAGGATGAGGAAGAGGAGTAGGAGGAGTTCGGAACAGGAGGCAAACTGAAGCGCCCTGCAATCCTCGGCGGTGGAAGGAGATGCGCCAAACAAATTTAAAAAGGTGTATCTCACACGTACCGATACAGACTATGCCGTAATTTAATTTTTTACACTCCAAAAGGGTGTATATTGAATTGCGGAATAGGAAAAATTTTATAACACGGTGTATCTCACACGTACAAACACACACTAGGCCCCGATTACAATTTGTTGTACCCTAAAGTAAGGATGAGGATGAGGAAGAGGAGTAGGAGGAGTTCGGAACAGGAGGCAAACTGAAGCGCCCTGCAATCTTCGGCGGTGGAAGGAGATGCACCAAACAAATTTAAAAAGGTGTATCTCACATGTACTGATACAGACTATGCCGTAATTTAATTTTTTACACTCCAAAAGGGTGTATATTGAATAGCGGAATAGAAAAATTTTATAAAACGGTGTATCTCACACGTACAAACACAGACTAGGCCCCGATTACAATTTTTTTTGTACCCTAAAGGGAGGATGAGGATGAGGAAGAGGAGTAGGAGGAGTTCGGAACAGGAGGCAAACTGAAGCACCCTGCAATCCTCGGCGGTGGAAGGAGATGCGCCAAACAAATTTAAAAGGTGTATCTCATACGTACCGATACAGACTATGCCGTAATTTAATTTTTTACACTCCAAAAGGGTGTCTATTGAATAGCGGAATAGGAAAAATTTTATAAAATGGTGTATCTCACACGTACAAACACAGACTAGGCCCCGATTACAATTTTTTGTACCCTAAAGGGAGGATGAGGATGAGGAAGAGGAGCAGGAGGAGTTCGGAACAGGAGGCAAACTGAAGCGCCCTGCAATCCTCGGCGGTGGAAGGAGATGCGCCAAACAAATTTAAAAGGTGTATCTCACACGTACCGATACAGACTATGCCGTAATTTTATTTTTTTACACTCCAAAAGGGTGTATATTGAATAGCGGAATAGGAAAAATTTTATAAAGCGGTGTATCTCACACGTACAAACACAGACTAGGCCCCGATTACAATTTTTTTGTACCCTAAAGGGAGGATGAGGATGAGGAAGAGGAGTAGGAGGAGTTCGGAACAGGAGGCAAATTGAAGCGCCCTGCAATCCTCGGCGGTGGAAGGAGATGCGCCAAACAAATTTAAAAAGGTGTATCTCACACGTACCGATACAGACTATGCCGTAATTTAATTTTTTACACTCCAAAAGGGTGTATATTGAATTGCGGAATAGGAAAAATTTTATAACACGGTGTATCTCACACGTACAAACACAGACTAGGCCCCGATTACAATTTTTTGTACCCTAAAGGGAGGATGAGGATGAGGAAGAGGAGCAGGAGGAGTTCGGAACAGGAGGCAAACTGAAGCGCCCTGCAATCCTCGGCGGTGGAAGGAGATGCGCCAAACAAATTTAAAAGGTGTATCTCACACGTACCGATACAGACTATGCCGTAATTTTATTTTTTTACACTCCAAAAGGGTGTATATTGAATAGCGGAATAGGAAAAATTTTATAAAGCGGTGTATCTCACACGTACAAACACAGACTAGGCCCCGATTACAATTTTTTTGTACCTTAAAGGGAGGATGAGGATGAGGAAGAGGAGTAGGAGGAGTTCGGAACAGGAGGCAAATTGAAGCGCCCTGCAATCCTCGGCGGTGGAAGGAGATGCGCCAAACAAATTTAAAAAGGTGTATCTCACACGTACCGATACAGACTATGCCGTAATTTAATTTTTTACACTCCAAAAGGGTGTATATTGAATTGCGGAATAGGAAAAATTTTATAACACGGTGTATCTCACACGTACAAACACAGACTAGGCCCCGATTACAATTTTTTGTACCCTAAAGGGAGGATGAGGATGAGGAAGAGGAGCAGGAGGAGTTCGGAACAGGAGGCAAACTGAAGCGCCCTGCAATCCTCGGCGGTGGAAGGAGATGCGCCAAACAAATTTAAAAGGTGTATCTCACACGTACCGATACAGACTATGCCGTAATTTTATTTTTTTACACTCCAAAAGGGTGTATATTGAATAGCGGAATAGGAAAAATTTTATAAAGCGGTGTATCTCACACGTACAAACACAGACTAGGCCCCGATTACAATTTTTTTGTACCCTAAAGGGAGGATGAGGATGAGGAAGAGGAGTAGGAGGAGTTCGGAACAGGAGGCAAATTGAAGCGCCCTGCAATCCTCGGCGGTGGAAGGAGATGCGCCAAACAAATTTAAAAAGGTGTATCTCACACGTACCGATACAGACTATGCCGTAATTTAATTTTTTACACTCCAAAAGGGTGTATATTGAATTGCGGAATAGGAAAAATTTTATAACACGGTGTATCTCACACGTACAAACACAGACTAGGCCCCGATTACAATTTTTTGTACCCTAAAGTAAGGATGAGGATGAGGAAGAGGAGTAGGAGGAGTTCGGAACAGGAGGCAAACTGAAGCGCCCTGCAATCTTCGGCGGTGGAAGGAGATGCACCAAACAAATTTAAAAAGGTGTATCTCACATGTACTGATACAGACTATGCCGTAATTTAATTTTTTACACTCCAAAAGGGTGTATATTGAATAGCGGAATAGAAAAATTTTATAAAACGGTGTATCTCACACGTACAAACACAGACTAGGCCCCGATTACAATTTTTTTGTACCCTAAAGGGAGGATGAGGATGAGGAAGAGGAGTAGGAGGAGTTCGGAACAGGAGGCAAACTGAAGCACCCTGCAATCCTCGGCGGTGGAAGATGCACCCCAAAAATTGGAAAGGTGTATCTCACACGTACCGATACAGACTATGCCGCAATTTAATTCTTTTTACCCCAAAGGGTGTAGATTGAATAGCGGAATAGAAAATATGATATCAAAAGGTGTATCTATCTCACACGTACAGACCCAGACTAGGCCCCGATTACTATTTTTTGTACCTTAAAGGCAGGATGAGGAGTAGGAGGAGTTCGGAACAGGCAGGAAGCAAACTGAAGCACCCTGCAATCCTCGGAGGTGGAAGATGCGCCCTAAAAATTTGGAAGGTGTATCTAACACGTACCGATACAGACTATGCCGCAATTTAATTCTTTTTACCCCAAGGGTGTAGATTGAATAGCGGAATAGAAAATATGATATCAAAAGGTGTATCTACCTCACACGTACAGACCCAGACTAGGCCCTGATTACTATTTTTTGTACCCTAAAGGGAGGATGAGGAAGAGGAGTAGGAGGAGTTCGGAACAGGAGGCAAACTGAAGCACCCTGCAATCCTCGGCGGTGGAAGATGCGCCCCAAAAATTGGAAAGGTGTATCTCACACGTACCAATACAGACTATGCCGCAATTTAATTCTTTTTACCCCAAAGGGTGTATAGCGGAATAGAAAATATGATATCAAAAGGTGTATCTGTCTCACACGTACAGACCAAGACTAGGCCCCGATTACTATTTTTTGTACCCTAAAGGCAGGATGAGGAGTAGGAGGAGTTTGGAACAGGCAGGAAGCAAACTGAAGCACCCTGCAATCCTCGGCGGTGGAAGATGCGCCCCAAAAATTGGAAAGGTGTATCTCACAAGTACCGATACAGACTATGCCGCAATTTAATTCTTTTTACCCCAAAGGGTGTAGATTAAATAGCGGAATAGAAAATATGATATCAAAAGGTGTATCTATCTCACACGTACAGACCCAGACTAGGCCCTGATTACTATTTTTTGTACCCTAAAGGCAGGATGAGGAGTAGGAGGAGTTCGGAACAGGCAGGAAGCAAACTAAAGCACCCTGCAATCCTCAGCGGTGGAAGATGCGCCCCAAAATTTTGGAAGGTGTATCTCACACGTACCGATACAGACTATGCCGCAATTTAATTATTTTTACCCCAAGGGTGTAGATTGAATAGCAGAATAGAAAATATGATATCAAAAGGTGTATCTATCTCACAAGTACAGACCCAGACTAGGCCCTGATTACTATTTTTTGTACCCTAAAGGCAGGATGAGGAGTAGGAGGAGTTCGGAACAGGCAGGAGGCAAACTGAAGCACCCTGCAATCCTCGGCGGTGGAAGATGCGGCCCAAAAATTGGAAAGGTGTATCTCACACGTACCGATACAGACTATGTCGCAATTTATTTCTTTTTACCCCAAAGGTGTAGATTGAATTGCAAAATAGAAAATATGATATCAAAAGGTGTATCTATCTCTCACGTACAGACCAAGACTAGGCCCCGATTACTATTTTTTGTACCCTAAAGGCAGGATGAGGAGTAGGAGGAGTTCGGAACAGGCAGGAAGCAAACTGAAGCACCCTGCAATCCTCGGCGGTGGAAGATGCGCCCCAAAAATTGGAACGGTGTATCTCACACGTACCGATACAGACTATGCCGCAATTTAATTATTTTTACCCCAAAGGGTGTAGATTGAATAGCGGAATAGAAAATATGATATAAAATTGGGGATTTTTCAATAGCACATGTGAACACAGCAGTGTCTTATGTCACAGTCAGCTCTGCAGTAGGCTATGAAGGGAAAAAAAAGAAAATTCCCCTTTAAGTTTGTAATTTTTAAATAGATTAGTACAGACTATGCCACTGTCGGGGTTATTGGGGGTTGATTAAAATAATAATAGGTAAAAAGAAAAATGATTTTAAAAGCCATGTATATTTCATATTATGCATATAAGAGATTCTGAACAGGATGGCGTCCATCTTGTTTTTAAGGTGAAACAAAGTTCATATATACTTGTTAAACAAAATGTCTCTCACAGGCTTACAAAGGGTCTATGGTCTCAACAGAGATCTTTGTATTTCTATGTAATCGTAAATAAGATCCCTTTTGACATCTCGATCAGATAAAACTTAGTCAGTCTGACGCTATGTTAAGGGGGGATATCTCAGTCTGTCTATAAGTATATAACAATGGACAATACCCCAGTATTTTCTAGCAGACATTTAAAGATGAACCATATAAGTTTTTATAGAAAACATCATCATATATAAGATGTATATTAACGATAATACATTGTATTCTTATTAATATAGAAGTGTGAACTTGATACTTATATAATATTAGATATATAATATACATATATATATAAGTATACTTTTCTAATAAGTGTAAAGACATGTGTATCTCGTTACTAATTACCTCATTTCAGAGAAGTTTGTGTGTAGGTCTGGTGTAAGTTTTTATGACACTATAGATCTTCCTATCCTAGTCTGGATGCCTGACAGTTATGTCAGAATCCAAATAAGTAATGGCTATTCACTAGCCAGAGGTCAGAGAGGTCATCAGATAAGAACATGATGGGTAATTGTTTCAAATTATGTTAAATACAAAATCTAATGAACGATACGATACTGCCCTCTGGAGGCGAAATACCAGGTGCAGTCTTGAGATAATTTGAGATATTCCAATATAAAATTATTATATTGTGTTAAATAATATAATTATTGAAATGGCATTACTTGCCAAGATGAATGATGGAAATACAGGTGGACATTTATGTATGTACTGGTAGTCTGGACAAAGTTTTATGTTGTGTTATATGATTAATCTTACATATAGAGGAATCATCCTTAATTTTATTAGACCAAGTATGGGGTTAATTATCAAAAGGGGTGTGTCTCTGACCTCACCAGTTTAGGTATAGAATATCCCAACCAATTGGGATAATGTTTCATCCCTCTGGGTTTTACTTATGGTAATTTTTATAGCTCTTTGTTCTTACCATATAAAAGACCAACCCAGATGAGAGAGAGACACACTTTACACTACTGACAACACACCTCACACTTACATCACACACGCTAATACATTACTCGATAGACTCATTCAGACATACTCTATCTTGATCCACATCATTCATCTGAAACTTGGAGGAAACTCCTCCCTCACTGGCATCCATCTTAGGACTCTGGTAACCAGTGTTCCCTTTAAGGTGCGCGCGTGCGCGGACGCGCAGTGGAAATTACGTCCCGCGCAAGCACCTAGTTAGACGGCGCAGCCGCAGACGGAGCGGCCAGGGAGCAGAGCGTGCACCCCGAGAGCACGCCCATCGTGTGACAATAGCGAATGAAAATTCGCTATTGTCATACGGGTCCTCCTCCTGGCCAATCAGGGAGCGGGTCCTCCCGCTTCCTGATTGGCCGAAAGGCCAACTTCATGCCATTGGCCGAGGAGGAGGCACCGGGACTCGGGAGGATGGAGACGCGGGAAGCTGGAAGCCGGGGACTGAAGACAGAGTGCCGTGACCGTCCGTGAGGTAAGTGCACGGGGTCGCGGGGGGGCAATGCTGTGGCACTCTGCAATTTATTGGGGGCATTGCTGTGGCACTCTGCATTTTATTGGGGGCAATGCTGTGGCACTCTGCAGTTTATTGGGGGCAATGCTGTGGCACTCTGCAGTTTATTGGGGGCATTGCTGTGGCACTCTGCAATGTATTGGGGGCATTGCTGTGGCACTCTGCAATGTATTGGGGGCATTGCTGTGGCACTCTGCATTTTATTGGGGGCAATGCTGTGGCACTCTGCATTTTATTGGGGGCAATGTGGCACTCTGCATTTTATTGGGGGCAATGCTGTGGCACTCTGCATTTTATTGGGGGCATTGCTGTGGCACTCTGCATTTTATTGGGGGCATTGCTGTGGCACTCTGCAGTTTATTGGGGGCAATGCTGTGGCACTCTGCAGTTTATTGGGGGCAATGCTGTGGCACTCTGCAATGTATTGGGGGCATTGCTGTGGCACTCTGCATTTTATTGGGGGCAATGCTGTGGCACTCTGCATTTTATTGGGGGCAATGCTGTGGCACTCTGCATTTTATTGAGGGCATTGCTGTGGCACTCTGCATTTTATTGGGGGCATTGCTGTGGCACTCTGCAGTTTATTGGGGGCAATGCTGTGGCACTCTGCAGTTTATTGGGGGCAATGCTGTGGCACTCTGCAATGTATTGGGGGCATTGCTGTGGCACTCTGCAATGTATTGGGGGCATTGCTGTGGCACTCTGCAATGTATTGGGGGCATTGCTGTGGCACTCTGCAATGTATTGGGGGCATTGCTGTGGCACTCTGCATTTTATTGGGGGCAATGCTGTGGCACTCTGCATTTTATTGGGGGCAATGCTGTGGCACTCTGCATTTTATTGGGGGCAATGCTGTGGCACTCTGCATTTTATTGGGGGCATTGCTGTGGCACTCTGCATTTTATTGGGGGCATTGCTGTGGCACTCTGCAGTTTATTGGGGGCAATGCTGTGGCACTCTGCAGTTTATTGGGGGCAATGCTGTGGCACTCTGCAATGTATTGGGGGCATTGCTGTGGCACTCTGCAATGTATTGGGGGCATTGCTGTGGCACTCTGCAATGTATTGGGGGCATTGCTGTGGCACTCTGCAATGTATTGGGGGCATTGCTGTGACACTCTGCAATTTATTGGGGGCATTGCTGTGGCACTCTGCAGTTTATTGGGGGCATTGCTGTGGCACTCTGCAGTTTATTGGGGGCATTGCTGTGGCACTCTGCAGTTTATTGGGGGCATTGCTGTGGCACTCTGCAGTTTATTGGGGGCATTGCTGTGGCACTCTGCAGTTTATTGGGGGCATTGCTGTGGCACTCTGCAGTTTATTGGGGGCATTGCTGTGGCACTCTGCAGTTTATTGGGGGCATTGCTGTGGCACTCTGCAGTTTATTGGGGGCATTGCTGTGGCACTCTGCAGTTTATTGGGGGCATTGCTGTGACACTCTGCAGTTTATTGGGGGCAATGCTGTGGCACTCTGCAGTTTATTGGGGGCAATGCTGTGGCACTCTGCAATTTATTGGGGGCAATGCTGTGACACTCTGCAGTTTATTGGGGGCAATGCTGTGGTACTCTGCAGTTTATTGGGGGCATTGATGTGGCACTCTGCAGTTTATTGGGGGCATTGATGTGGCACTCTGCAGTTTATTGGGGGCAATGCTGTGGCACTCTGCAGTTTATTGGGGGCATTGCTGTGGCACTCTGCAATGTATTGGGGGCATTGCTGTGGCACTCTGCAATGTATTGGGGGCATTGCTGTGGCACTCTGCAATGTATTGGGGGCATTGCTGTGGCACTCTGCAATGTATTGGGGGCATTGCTGTGGCACTCTGCAATGTATTGGGGGCATTGCTGTGGCACTCTGCAATGTATTGGGGGCATTGCTGTGGCACTCTGCAGTTTATTGGGGGCATTGCTGTGGCACTCTGCAGTTTATTGGGGGCATTGCTGTGGCACTCTGCAGTTTATTGGGGGCATTGCTGTGGCACTCTGCAGTTTATTGGGGGCATTGCTGTGGCACTCTGCAGTTTATTGGGGCAAGCTGGTCACTCTGCATTGACGTCCCCCCCCCCCCCCCCAATTGCTCAATCTAAAGGTTTGCGCTCAGAAATTTTTTTATTTGCTCAGCACAGTAAAAAATTAGAGGGAACATTGCTGGTAACACCATCTTAAGTGTGGTAATTATGCCTTGCTATGTTATTTGATTTTATTCAACAATTGTTTATTCCTTCCTTATATGTTTTATATTGCATATTTAAGGGTAATGAGATTACAATCCCAGCCGTATAAGCCATAGTATATTTTTCTCTAAAAAGCTGATTTTTGTTTTTATACATTTTTATTAATATCAGATTAAATGCATTAATTGCAATTTTAAGTCTTCCGTTTTGCATGGCTTATTCTCATTTCATCTGCAGTGGAATGACTTTGGCTATGTGATTACGCAGACCATTGTAGTCTGTTTATATAGAACATTAATTTATGGCTTATACTATACCTGGGAAGAAATGGTAATCTTGCTTTCGTTTTGGTTTCACTTTGTTTCACTTTGTTTCAGTTTCACTTTCATTATTGAGCTAAACATCACATTGCATTGATTGTTTGAAGTTAGTATTTTTTTTGTAGAGTTATCTTTTTATGTCACTTCCTGTTTGATTATATATTGTGTTTACATGTCTGGCGAATAAATATTTTTATATATATTCCACACTGTAGACTGTACTCACTAAGATTGGTATATGCTTTTAAAAAGAAATTAATCAATTAAAAAGAATTCACGACATTGATTTATGGCAATAGGTGAAGACTCTCCTTTTTCACAGATCTTTGCTTATTAACCATAAATAAATACACTGCTATATTCAGAGCAGTATAAATATTCTGACATAAGTACGAGCGCGAGATATTTATTATTAAATATTCTTACATATAATGGAGGCCCCAGCGAGATAATTATTGATTTCTTACATATGCCAATCATAAATATTGATCAGGTGACATAATCAATAACTTAAAAAAAAATAAAAAAAAAAAAAAAAATTTTTTTTGGAATTTTTTTTAATTAATTGTAATGTGATAGAAATGCATTAAAAATGTCTACAGCAGGTAATGTTCACGCTGCCAACTCTGGCAAGGTGAGTCCCTAGTGGTAATGCCACAACCCCAGTAGATTTGGCACAGATCATAAATGTGTGGAAACACCTCTCTGAGTCTGAAATGGTGGAATATGTAATGCTGGTTAGAGTCATACATCAAAATCCTCAGAAGTCGGGCCAAATATGGGCATCTGACATGGGTAGAGGACAACCTGTATGTATGAACTCACCAATAGCTTATCTAACACCAAAAGACATCAGGAAGTGTGATCACATACTTTTTGTCATGGCCAATCTTACTGTATCTTTATGAGGAACTGCACCAGAAGGCTCAGCAAAAAGGAGTTTAGTAAAGTTTCAATCTCCACTCCAAATAAATGAGAGTATGAGATTAGGAACCTCCTTGAGCAGGTGAAAGTAACCTCTATTGGGACACATCAGTTAAGAGAATGTAGCGTGAAACTGCAAAATAAAGTAGAACTGTGGCAGAAGTTTCATCAAGTAAATTGTAATGAAAGTAATCATGTGAAAGTGAAATGTAAATGATTAATGCAATAATTAGGAACTTTTAAGAAAGGAAAAATGTTTTTCTAGCAAAAAGTTGCCGAGTAATCAGCAGTGGAAAATTTTGAAAAAAAAAAATAAATAAATAAAATAAAAATGTAACAGTTCATTGTAATGACAGGAACTCATCAGTAAATACATAGGAGAGTTCCATAAGGTCATGGTGTAAATGCATAAGGGTAAATGTTTTATTAATCCTGCATTAAATATAAAAATTATTCATAGACCCAGACATGACTCCCAGTCTGTTGGTCATGACCCAGACAAAGGGGGGGGGGAGTCAGGCAAAGAGTCCATGTCCTACCCCAGCCATATTCCTAATATAGGAGGGCAGAAATTGGGCAGCCATGCATAAATAGGTATGAGTCATATCAGGTCAATGCAAAAAGACTAGCACCCCTAAAAAGACACCATGCACCTCCAGAATTTAAAAACAAAGTTTTAAAAAGAGTACTGTCCTGATTTTGTCATGAAAAAGGTCCTTAGACATTATTGATCATCTTGAGGCCTATGAAAACAACTGTCTGTGTTGTGCCTGCAGGATGTCATTTAAAAGTCAGCCCATACAAAAACTTCACTGCTGCTAGAGCTGTTATCTACAATTTAAAATGTACATAGCACCAAAGCCCCATTGAATTTTTTTTTACTGTACTCAAAAGTGCCTAACACCCTTCAATGAAAGAGCCTGAGTACAACCATCAGGAATTTAAATACCTGTGCTTTGATGCATTGCCCATGTACATAATAATAAGTTTGGCAAAGGAGCAAGATATGCCACCTAGGCCCCAAGGGGAACACCGGATACCTTAAGGAGGATCCCGGACATCCCATTAACAAGGGGGGGGGGGACAACCGCAATTAAATAGGGATTTGCCCCATCCTAGGATTCCCCGAAATCCTTGGGAAAATCAAGAGCCATTAAGGCCCAGACCTCACGCCAGAACCGAGTAACTGGTTCTGATGGGGATCTGTCCCATATGTCTGAACCCGAGAGATATAGGCACCGCAGGAGGCGGAGCCAATAATTTAACTCTGTAAAGGTTTTCAGCTGAGTAAAGGCCAAATTGATCAGCTGATCACTTGGTTCACTCAGGGCACTGCAGCCCAGAACTAAAATAATTCATCTTTAGGAACAAATCCAATGGCCAGCCAAAGGCCATAAAATCCTTAAATGCCCAAGTGGCAGGAATCAAAGGGATACACTGAATAGAAGTATAGGATACAGAGGTTCTAACACCATTTTATCCCAGGTCACAGCATTGAGGATCCTGAATCCCTGCCAGGGGGGGATCTTGGTTGTTAGATAATAACTACCCTCCTATTTTTTCAGTGGTCACTTCATCCCTCTGACTCAAACAGGTCGCTCAAAGCGGGCACATTTCAAAATCGCCAATGACGGTGATACCAAGGAGGATCAAAACCGTAATGACGTAATGCAGTCAAAAGGTTAAAGGTTGTATACGGTAACCAAGAAGGAATCCTCAATGCCAGGTAGTTTGTTGCCTACAATAAATTGCATTGATGCCCCATAGGGGGAGATATTATATTTTTTTTCCCTAAGTAGTAGGTAAAATTTAAACAAATTATTGTATCATTATATTATTGTCCAATGTGTAGTATCCATGGCGATAAACACATCACCATGTTAATAAGCCCCAGAAGTCAGTCGCCCTAGGAAAGGTCGCATATATAGTCTCACCTTCCCTGGTGTCATATAAAAGACTGATCACACGGTGGAGTAAAGGAAAACTCTGAGAAAGCTTTGGATACCAACATCGCATTGAAATGTCAATTGATAAGAATGTATATTCATACTATATGTTTCATCCAATAGGAAGAGATTAACCTTCCATGCTAGGTCGTTGATTGGTACAGACGATGATGTTTGCCAAAGACACAGCGATCGGATGGGTCATCTCTCCCTAGAGCACAGCTCAGGACGGAACCCCTCATTGCATCAGGTCCCTCTTCAGGAATCAAGCTGCGAGACGCCCCAGATTCTTGTTGACGGAGAGGAAGATTTATTTCAACAGATCTTTGTGCATTTCATCAGAGGAAATCCTTTAAGAGGAATCACATTACCTCCTGTTTTCAGTTGAAGGAGATGTGAGAATGGTGCATTTCACATGTGAGCAAACCTCAGTCTAGGTGTAAGACACTCTAGGCCATGCTGAAACCATTCATTCTCCAACCAACATCCAAGGTTGAACGTCCAAACAGATTTCTCTGATTCCTGATTGCCAACATTGTTTTACTGCGCTTTGAATGGTAGTTGCTAATGCCATTGCAGCAGTTAATTTCTGTCTCCATTAACACTTTGCAAGCTGGAGATGCAGATTTCAAGGAACATTTGAGTTTCTTTACTAGGAGATCAGAATTTAAAGAGACTAACAAGGAACAGTTTGTGACATAGCTAACACCAGCAAAGTCGCTACGAACTGACATTTTGAACTGATTTTTTTTTCTCAATTTCATTTTTACCGCTTTACTTAAAAGTTATGAACAATTCCCAATATGAACTATTCTCTTACAAAAAGAGAACAAGACATTTTTTTTTTCCACTACTCCTTAAAAAGCTTTCTTTCCAGATAGGCCTAAGTTGCTCACTTGTCTACTGGGAAGAAAGGGGGGGATATGTCGGGGTTATTGGGGGTTGATTAAAATAATAATAGGTAAAAAGAAAAATGATTTTAAAAGCCATGTATATTTCATATTATGCATATAAGAGATTCTGAACAGGATGGCGTCCATCTTGTTTTTAAGGTGAAACAAAGTTCATATATACTTGTTAAACAAAATGTCTCTCACAGGCTTACAAAGGGTCTATGGTCTCAACAGAGATCTTTGTATTTCTATGTAATCGTAAATAAGATCCCTTTTGACATCTCGATCAGATAAAACTTAGTCAGTCTGACGCTATGTTAAGGGGGGATATCTCAGTCTGTCTATAAGTATATAACAATGGACAATACCCCAGTATTTTCTAGCAGACATTTAAAGATGAACCATATAAGTTTTTATAGAAAACATCATCATATATAAGATGTATATTAACGATAATACATTGTATTCTTATTAATATAGAAGTGTGAACTTGATACTTATATAATATTAGATATATAATATACATATATATATATAAGTATACTTTTCTAATAAGTGTAAAGACATGTGTATGTCGTTACTAATTACCTCATTTCAGAGAAGTTTGTGTGTAGGTCTGGTGTAAGTTTTTATGACACTATAGATCTTCCTATCCTAGTCTGGATGCCTGACAGTTATGTCAGAATCCAAATAAGTAATGGCTATTCACTAGCCAGAGGTCAGAGAGGTCATCAGATAAGAACATGATGGGTAATTGTTTCAAATTATGTTAAATACAAAATCTAATGAACGATACGATACTGCCCTCTGGAGGCGAAATACCAGGTGCAGTCTTGAGATAATTTGAGATATTCCAATATAAAATTATTATATTGTGTTAAATAATATAATTATTGAAATGGCATTACTTGCCAAGATGAATGATGGAAATACAGGTGGACATTTATGTATGTACTGGTAGTCTGGACAAAGTTTTATGTTGTGTTATATGATTAATCTTACATATAGAGGAATCATCCTTAATTTTATTAGACCAAGTATGGGGTTAATTATCAAAAGGGGTGTGTCTCTGACCTCACCAGTTTAGGTATAGAATATCCCAACCAATTGGGATAATGTTTCATCCCTCTGGGTTTTACTTATGGTAATTTTTATAGCTCTTTGTTCTTACCATATAAAAGACCAACCCAGATGAGAGAGAGACACACTTTACACTACTGACAACACACCTCACACTTACATCACACACGCTAATACATTACTCGATAGACTCATTCAGACATACTCTATCTTGATCCACATCATTCATCTGAAACTTGGAGGAAACTCCTCCCTCACTGGCATCCATCTTAGGACTCTGGTAACACCATCTTAAGTGTGGTAATTATGCCTTGCTATGTTATTTGATTTTATTCAACAATTGTTTATTCCTTCCTTATATGTTTTATATTGCATATTTAAGGGTAATGAGATTACAATCCCAGCCGTATAAGCCATAGTATATTTTTCTCTAAAAAGCTGATTTTTGTTTTTATACATTTTTATTAATATCAGATTAAATGCATTAATTGCAATTTTAAGTCTTCCGTTTTGCATGGCTTATTCTCATTTCATCTGCAGTGGAATGACTTTGGCTATGTGATTACGCAGACCATTGTAGTCTGTTTATATAGAACATTAATTTATGGCTTATACTATACCTGGGAAGAAATGGTAATCTTGCTTTCGTTTTGGTTTCACTTTGTTTCACTTTGTTTCAGTTTCACTTTCATTATTGAGCTAAACATCACATTGCATTGATTGTTTGAAGTTAGTATTTTTTTTGTAGAGTTATCTTTTTATGTCACTTCCTGTTTGATTATATATTGTGTTTACATGTCTGGCGAATAAATATTTTTATATATATTCCACACTGTAGACTGTACTCACTAAGATTGGTATATGCTTTTAAAAAGAAATTAATCAATTAAAAAGAATTCACGACATTGATTTATGGCAATAGGTGAAGACTCTCCTTTTTCACAGATCTTTGCTTATTAACCATAAATAAATACACTGCTATATTCAGAGCAGTATAAATATTCTGACATAAGTACGAGCGCGAGATATTTATTATCAAATATTCTTACACCACAATTTTATTTTTTTTAACCCAAAAGGGTGTATATTGAATAGTGGAATAGAAAAAAGTGTATAAAATTGAAAATCACTCAATGGCACATGTGAACACAGCAGTGTCTTATGTCACAGTCAGCACTGCTGCAAAAAGGCTATGAAGGGGGAAAAAAAAAATCCCTTTTAACTTGTAGTAAAATAGATCTAAGATGAACGCTGCACACAACTGACCGATAAAAATAGATTTTTTTTTCTCCCTCCTCCTCCTCAGTGGGCTCAAGTGGGGGCAAAAAGATTGTTCACTGCACCACCCCCCACACAGCAAAATCGATGTAGAAGACTGACCCTGCCTAATCTCCAGCCTGGCCCAAAAATGCTCTAATAACTTTCCCTGCCTGCACTCCGACCTGTCCCTGCATTCTTTTCGGACACAATTTTTCACAGAATCACTGTCTGTCCCTAATCAGCAGCCAGCACGTATGATGTGTACTCTGTCCCTACACTACAGCAGAATGACGCGCAGCGCGCTGTGTCCAGCTTATAAGACCTGGGTCACATGCTTCAGATGCCCAATCACAGCTACTAATAAATTAGTAGGTATGGCTGGGATGGCTTAAGGCACACCAGTTAAACGCTTGATGATTGGCTGTTGAAAGCCCGCCATTAAAAGCGCGCCATTACATACAAAACAGGAAATAAAATGACCCAACACGGATTTTAAACCCGAACATACAGTAAAGTTTTCGGGTCTGTGTCCAGGTAACAAAAATCCAATTATTCGGTACGAACACGAATAATACAGTCCGTGTTCGCTCAACACTAATCATAATAATTCTTCCACTTACAATAACAATGCACATAATTGTTCTATATGACTGTTTTATTATCCTAAAGTGACCCTGTAAACTAAGCTCGGCCTGTAAAAGAAGCACATTGTTATTTACCTTTTTGTTTTTCCATAGCCCCCCAAATGAGTCCAAGTGTGTAAATACTTGCTTCTTTGTGTCTTCTATATTTACACTCATGAAATAGTAATGGCTTTGTTTTTTTTTTTTCTTTTTCTATAGTTATTCTTTTCCTTGGGCTCCCTCTGCAATGGTGGGAGTAGATCTATCAGAATTTTCCCCTTCTATTGAGAAGGGGTGACACAACTCCCTTGAAACTTCCCACTATGTTTCCTGCTGTTTCCAGCACTCCAACACTTCTCTTCCTAAGCTTCAAAACCTAAACACTTCTCCTAACCTTCAACACTTCAAAATTCTTCCTCATAATGGCCAACACTCATACACATCTAGGATCCCTGTTTATGAACAGCAATGGGTTTGCTTATTTTGTTTATTCTGTTCTTCAAATGTGCAACATATGTATACTGCATAACTACCTGTTTCTTTGTTCATGCATTTTGAACTTCCATTAAAAAACTATGATGCTACTTTAATGCCTTCCCTCCTCCACCCTTCCCAGGGAGGGTTTACTCCTCCAACATATGTAAAGTACTTACCGTACTCGAACATGCCAAGGCACACCCCACATCAGATATAGCTATTATTTCCTGGATGCGGAAAAAGCTTTTGCTAAAGTCAGCTTCCAGTGGCTCTGCACGGTCCTTTCCGCCTTTGGATTTTCGGGTCCCTTCCTGCAACTGGTTGACGCAATGTATTCTTCCCTCAGCGCGTGGGTGGTCACCTCCCGACACATCTCAGACAACATCCCCCTTATGAAAGGTACCAGACAGGGCTGTCCCTTATCCCCCCTTCTATTCAACCTGGCACTGGAACCCCTCTCACACTTTCTCCTTCTCACTCCTTCATGGAGTGCAGATAGGTTGTGAAGAGGTCCGATCGGCCCTCTTCGCTGATGATATTCTACTGTTTACAGCTGACCCTGCCTCAGACATGCCGTTTATTAAAAACACGTTTGACACCTTTCGTTACTGCTCGGGTCTACGTATAAATTATTCTAAAAGCAAAATTCTCCCTCTCTACCACCCTAGGAACCCTTCATGGACCTCTACCTCCCTTTTCTCGGTCGCTTCCTCCTACATCACCTACCTGGGTATAAAAATTGGAACAACCCCATCCTCCCTATATCAACTAAATTTTCCCCCTGTACTAGATAAAATAGGTAAACAACTTGATAACTGGACCAGTCTCCCCCTGTCGTTATTAGGTAGGTGTCATCTTTATAAAATGGTAGCCTTTCCTAAACCATTATACCATGAGGGCGGGGGCAACCTTCCAGACGTCTGCCTTTACAACCTTTCTAGTCTTTTAAGAGTGGGTGTGGACTGGCTGAAAGGCTCATCAAAATACTCTAATTTTGTATTGGAAACGCAAATGGTTGACCCATGTGGACTCCCCGCGCTCCTACACTGCAAATTGTCATCCCTTCCCTCCCATCTGAAACATAACATTCTATTACGTGACACGCTAATAACCTGGAGAGAAACCCATAAAAAACTTGGTCTATCCCTTCTGTTTTCCTCTAAACTACCCATTGCAGGACATCCACTCTTTGTGCCCTCTGGTGGTCTTCTCCACATGGGCCAACCAAGGCCTTCGTTTTTTTTTGTCAATTGTTTGATCCCAACACAGGATCCCCCTTACCTTTCACCACGCTTCAAACCCGCTACAAGCTGCCGTCCTCCCACTTCTTATTCATACATCAAGCCACTGCTTTTTCACAGTCAATGGCCAGAGCTAAATCTGAGAAGACCTGCATATCTGTAATAGTCCGTATTCTGGAGCTTGAAGACCTTAAAATTGCTCATAGCTACAAGTAACTCCAATTCATCTTGGCAATCCCAAGCTCAAGACCAATAAATCTTCGTGGGATAAGGACCTTTCCTTCGAAAACTCTAGGGACCACATCTTGAAGGGCTTTAAAACAATTTGTACCTATGTCACCAATGAATTCTAGAGGGAGCGGCAACTTAAGATCATTCATAGAGCTTATTCTCCTTTCTCTACAATTGCATCCACTACGCCCTTCCGCTGTATCCCCTGGTGCCATACCCCTCGTCCAACTCTTTTTCATAGACTATGGTCCTGCCCCCTGATCACGCATTTCTGGACTAAGTGGCAAATGATGTCTCCAAGATAATCGGATACTTACCCCCCATGGACCCCTTCTCCTTCTTATTTGGACTGATTGACAATTCTCCAGTGCCTTCCTCTCAACAAATACTAAACTCCCATTTACTACTTATTAAACGCCACAAGGCTTGGATCTCTACCTGCCTGATAATAACTAAGAGAGCCATCTTACGATCCTGAATAAACTCATCCCCACCGGCCCTTGAAGATATACAAACAGAACTAGAAACTGTCTTCAAGCGAGAAACTCTGGATGTGACTGTTTTTCACGCTTCCCCCCTTTGATTTCAAGCTAAAATGGAACCTTTACATAAAAGCCCATGCCCACTGGGGGATATCTCCTGCACCCTCTCACCTACCACGCATCCATTCACTTTGGACCTCCCCGATCACAGATCCCCTTTTAGACTGAACCCCAATGTAATACTGCTAAGTTACCATTGACGCCTTCCTAATTCAGTAGAGTCGTTATAACCTCTTCTGTACTGAGCCTGTTGTTAAATAGTTAGCTCTTTCTCTCTCCTCCTTACTAATATGCCTATCTGTGCCCATTGACCCCCCCCCCCCCCCCCTGGATGGGAGGGGAGTCATTAGCGCTTCTTTACGACTTTCAATTCTTTTTTTTTCAAATTATATCTTTATTTCTTTAAGTTCAGTTACATGAACATTTGATTCAAAACATTTTAACTTCCAAAAAATCATAATATACAAAACATCTATATCCCATATTCGGGACAGATATCTTCTTATTATTCTATAACCGAACCCAAATCTCCCATTTTCCCTTATCTTTTCCCTCTCTCCCCCTCCCCCCTCGCCCCCGGGGCCCCCCAAAAAAAAAAAAAAGGATAATTAGTACTCTGTTGTTCTTATTTATCTATTTTCTGCATACTAATGGGCTGGTTCTTGCTCTATGATTATAGATTGGCCTTCCTCTGAATTGATATAGTCTTTCCACTGTCTCCATTTCTTCTCATATACTGTATATCAGTTTGTTGGCGGGCGGATAGAACCAATTTCTCCAGATTGCTTATCTCCTCCACTTTCCTCATCCACATGTTTATATTAGGTGGCTCAGTCTCTCTCCATCTAAGGGGTATACAAATCTTTGCTGCATTTACCAGATGGGGCATAATAGATTTTCTATAGTTTTGCACCGGTTTACTGGGAGCGTGGAGCAGAAAGAGAGATGGTTCTTTAAGAAATTTACATTTCATAATCTTCTGTATTGTCCTCCAAATCTGTTCCCAAAACACTTCTAATTCAGGACATGTCCAGAATATATGGAGCATTGTCCCTCTCTCTGACCCACATCTCCAGCATCGGTCGGTATTTGATGCAGAAATTTTATTCAGTTTAACTGGGGTATAATACCATCTGGTAAAGATCTTGTAATTCAGTTCTTGAATTCTAACACACATTGAAGTTGAGAATACTGACTTAATTATTTGATTTTCTTGTTCTATTGAAAATATGGTACCCATTTCCCTTTCCCATTCCCTTAGGAACGGAAGTTTTCGCCGTTCTACTGATGTCATTATCAGGGAGTACAGTTTAGATATAGTATGTTCCAAGATCCCATTCTGAGTGCATATTTTTTCAAAAGATGATATCGTTTTATCCCCCTGAGAGGGCATCTGCAACGTCCCTAGGAAGTGGCGTAGTTGAAATGCTCTCCATAAATCTAGGCCAAAATGGCCTGGGACGTTTGTTAATTCCTCCATAGTTACCCAACCTGTCTCTGAAATAAAGTCTGACTTTCAATTCTTGACTGTGACACTGCCCCCCCCCTTCCTTCTCCTTCCCCCCCCTCCAACTCTGCACTTCATTCCCTCCCCCCCTTCATTTCCTTCCCTCCCCCCCCCCTCCATTCTTCCTAACCCTCCTCACCATCCTTTGCTATCTCTTTAAGCTCCCTAGGGGTCTAACCCCTCCAGTTGCATAGTTATCTCACACCATCTATCCAACAGGCCACTCTGGTATTTAGTTTGCCCCCCCCCCCCCCATTATGTTCCAGATATGTTGTATTTTTGTACTTGGCTATTGTACATGTTGAAAACCCAATAAAATATTATTAAAAAAAAAGTGATTAAAAAAAAAAGAAGTTAGTGAAAGGTGGAGGGGGGAAGTGTCATGGTTTGGGGAATGTTTTCTGCAGCAGGAGTTGGGCCTCCTCTACAGCTATAGACAGAGTGAATGCAAATGTTTATCAGAACCTTCTTTGACAACATGTGGCTCCTTCCCTACATTTGTCACCCAATCAGCCAGCAATTTATATGCAACACAATGCCTCTTGTCACACAGCAAAACAGGTAAGTAGTTCCTTGAAGCTGAAAACATTGAAATAATAAAATGGCCAGCCCAGAGTCTTGATCTAAACCCAAAATAAAACCTCTGGGAAATCCTTGGCAACAAAGTTATTGCCAAGAAACTCACTACTGTCACAAGCACATGGGCTAGATGCAAGAGGCGGATCAGCAGGTATGAGTGTGCCAGGACAGACAGATGTGTCTCATCTCTGCTTCCTTGCACCACTCTGCATATTGCAGTGGGACAGAAGAGCAGGGGAGTACAGTGATGGGGCTAATGAGCAGGGGGTTACAGTGGTAGGACAGATGAGCAGGGGGTTACAATGGTAGGATAGATGAGCAGGGGGGTTTAGTGTTTGGCCAGATGAGAAGGGGGTTCTGCAATGAACAGAAGAGCAGAGGGTACAGTGGTGGGTCAGATGTGAAAGGAGGTGCATTGATGGGGCAGATGAGCAGGGGGCTACAGAGGTGGGGCAGAAGAGCAGGGGGGGGGGCAGATGTGCAGGAGGTACAGTGGTGGGGCAGATGAGAAAGGGGGCTACAGTGGTGGGGTAGATAAGCAGATGGGTTCAGTGAAAGATGGGTTCAGTGAAAGATGAGAAGGTGGTTCAGCAGTGAGATAGAAGAGCATGGGGGTAAGGCGGTGGAGCAGATGTGCAGGGAGGTTCAGTGGTGGGGCAGATGTGCAGGGGTCTACAGTGGTGGGACAGATGTGCAGGGGGTACAGTGGTGGGGCAGATGTGCAGGGGGGTACAGTGGTGGGACAGATGAGAAGGGGGGTACAGTGGTAAAACAGATAGGCAGGAGGTACAGTGATCTGAGGTGTGAAGGTGCAGGAATTGGGGCTGATCTGAGGACTGGAGGTGCAGGAATGTGGGCTGATCTGAAGTGTGGAGTTGCAGGAATTGGGGCTGATCTGAGGCGTGAGAGTGCAGGATGTTAATTTGTCATTATTTCTCAAGTAGTTTACAGCTTTTACTTTCTTTTTGTGATTGAGAGTGTGAAGTTTACATTTTTTTGTTATAAAATCGGCACACTCAATTGCTTTGAAAACATTTTTCGGCACACTGTGCTCAAAAGATTGCCTACCCCTGATCTAGATGATATCATCATCTTCTCCAGGACTTTTGAAAACCACATTCAGCATCTAGACTGGTTGTTTGGGAAAATCCAAACTATGCAAGGGGAGGTAAGCCTTGGTATGAGACAACCTTGTATTGAGTGGAAAAACAACAGTTCCAACATCTCCTTTATATGATGTGGTGTCCTGAGGCCGACCAAAAATGTTTCCACCAAAATCTATTGAGGCCTTGTGTACTAGGCAAGGATTGTTGTCTCTTACTCCTGGCTGACTGGAAGGACTCCTCTAACACAGGTTTCTGCCTCCTGTTGAATCCGAGCCTTTGGTAGTGAAAATCCCACTGTGACACTAGAAGGCGTTACTATGGACCCATGTGAGAACGTTTAGCATCCTAACGAGTCTGATGACTCTCCTTTGGACACTAGGGCTGGCCAAGGGGACGATGTTACGCCTGACCATGATAACCACCAAACCCCTGAGGCCTCTGAACACCCTACAGAGATTGAAAGCCCTGCTGTTAAGACTAGAGGAGACAGTGAAGTCCGTCTCCCTATTCAGTCTAACTAAGGGTTATCTGCAAAGTGTGCTGATTAAGTTGTGTAGAGCTATTCATCCATTGTAGTAATTTTTTTTCTGAAAGTTGGATTTCATTTTCGTATGTTTCCAGTACTAAAGACAGCATCTGACAAAGGGGGGAGGGGGGTATAGGCAGGTGCAGTTTGGCATCCTGTCTGTAGGTAGCGTTGTGTCACTGCCACTGTACAGAAGGAAGGAATGGAAGCTAAGAGGAACTTTGTCCCCCAGTGTCATCAGAGGAGAAGCCGTCCAATTTTACACTGCAACCCTGGTTAACATCAGCAGCCATCTTTAGTGAGAGCTGTTCTAATAAATAGCACTGCCCCACTGCAGTTGGCACACATTTTGTTGGCTCCCTCTGGTTAGGGACAGTGTGGCAGAGATAATTTCAGGTTCTTGGCAAGGAGGGTGTTGGGGACACCTCAGACTATTGTGAGCTATGAGGCTTAAATTAGAGACTGAAGGCTTTCTCAGAATGCTGGTACATCAGACCATGGTTTCAGCTATGGCCACCCTCTTCCATCAGATGCTGCCACCAGACTGGTGCACACTGTGCCGTGAATCTCCAACTTCTGTGGCTTTGTTACAAGACGCTAGTCTGGTTACCTGTTAAATTGTTGTTTCTCCAAGACTTACTGTTATACCGATGGATAGGCCTTTGCTGCCCCCCATACCAGGTGTATCTGTTACCTGTGTTTACTCCAATACAACCGAGTATCTCGCTTGGCCTCTGAGTATTGTTACTCTCAAGAGGTACCAATGCTGGGACCTACCTATAAGCATGTCCAAAAAAAAATGGCTGCTGTGCACCCTTGATTAAGAGGAGAAATTCCGGCAGTGGGACTGTGTGTGTGGGAAGTCCAGCAAAAGAACTAATATGCACAGCAGGTAGCTTTTGTCTTAACTGTGGGATGTGGCTTGTTATTTTCCTGTGCTTGCACATAAGTGGATTTTACATAAATGACATCAAGGCAAAATTTTGTAAGCGCATTCTGAAAAACTGGAATGCAAAGTTCATTTAATACCCCTTATCTAAAACCTTTAGGGGTCTAATTTTCTAAACAGAGTCATTTTCCTGGTGTCCTGCCACTCCTGAGCCTCACTAAATACAGTTCAGTGCCAAAAAGTGGACATACCAGTCTTAGCTATTGACAGCAGAATGGCCTCCCTTATTTCCACGCCCTGACATTTTTACATCACACGACTAAGAAATACTAACGTGGTGTTCACGTAAGAGTAGTAGTATAATGTATTTAATTTCATCTTTAATTATTTAATAGCATCAACTTATATACATACAAACAACATGGCCAAGGTGAATGCTTTGATTTCAAGTAACCCTAATATAAAAATGAAATTACAAATGTTTAAAACATAACACGTCGCCGAAGTGGTCATGAGAGGGCGTGCCCCGTGAGCCTCGGCTGAGACTCCCTCCCTAGCAAGCCGAAATGGATCGAGAGAGCCGCAAGTGAAGAGCGGTGTGGAAACGGCGTATCGCACGGACATCTCTTGCCTACCCCGGTCAGTTGTGTGCGGTGAGTGCGCACTATAGCAGAGCCGCCGCAAGCCCGGGAAAACGCCGGCGCCCGCCTCAGACAGCCCGCCAAGCAGAGGAGCTGGAGCTCAGGACGCAGGACAAGCACTGCTAGCCACCACGCACCTAAAGCCCGGTATAAGGAGAGGGGAGAGAGCGGGTGCGAGGCCAGCGTAGCGGCGGCAGTGGCCGCCACTGGCCCATGTGGAGTGGCAGATCCCGCGATCGAAGCCTGATTACCTGAGTACCAGAGCCGAGGGTCTGAAAGTCCCAGCATATCAGTGCCGCTGTCTAGGGGGGGGGTCGGAGAGATCCCTATAATAGCCAGAAACGAAAGCACGATATCATCCTACCTCCTCCACTCTGGCTACTGGGCTGTATGGTCTAATACTGGCAAATCGGGAGAAGAACATAGACCCAGAAACACAGGATCCCCTCGAAGACAGCGGACTAGAGAGAGGACTTTTTCCTTCTTAAAACTGTGAGTGAAACCCCCTGATATTACTAAGAATCTACGATCAAATTAAAATTGTCAGAGCTTGCTGTAGTGTATCACAGGTATATGTCTATGTGGGGGACAAGTCCGGAAGGGGGTAGAAGAGGATGTGAACTGTGTTGTGAATTGTAAAATCAGAAACAAAGCTACTACCTCCCATCACCCGTGGACTGACAGGGAGTAAAGGGGAAAGGCTAACATAGAACTGGAACAATAGGAGAAATCAGTAAAATGTTGAATGTGTGTTGAGGGGTACATAAGCGTGGAAACATATACGGCTTAAAATACCCCAGAAAACGGCAGACCGCCCCATATTGCTACATCACTGACCTACTGCCCGTAAGACAAAGAGTTAGTATGACCCTTACAAAAAAACGCAAGGTGAAAAAGAACATTGGGAAAATACAAGGGAAGCCAGAAGGAGAGATAAGGAAATTCCTCTCTACTAGCCTAAAAACTACAACAGCAAACAATATGGCGGAGATGGGGGACACACAAACAGATTGGGAAACTAGTGACATCATCGATTCCAGAGCTACGTCACCCCTAGAGGAAAGTGACCTGGGGTCGGACTCCAAACTACAGAAAGAGCAATCCTTACCCTCCCCGAACGCTCAGTGGGCGGCGCAGATGGCGGAATTTAGAGCCATGATTAGTTCACTCCCGACCAAAAAGGACATGGAACAGCTAGTGAATCGGGTGGAGGAGACCCATAAAAAGGAAATTCTGCTTATTAAAAAGGAGCTCCAAGTATTGTCCACTAACCAAAGAAAGGAAGATGCAGAAATTGTTGCAATAAAAGAACGGCTAGCAGTATTGGAGAGGAAAGCAGAACATCAGGTGGAAAATGAGGCTAGGCTACAGCTTCAGATGGAAGATATGGAGAACCGAAGCCGTCGCAATAATTTAAGAATTAGAGTCCTGGCAGAGTCAGTAAAGGATATACAGTTGGAAGATTCAGTTAACAACTTATGCAAGGATATCATGGGGGCAAGTTATCCGGGTAAAATGTAATTTGATAGAATTCACAGGGTTCCCGGCCCATTGAAGAGAGATCAGGAAAGACCAAGAGATGTAATATGCAAATTACATTACTATGCCCAGAAAGAACTGATATTGAGGTTGGCGCGGAACACTAGAGAGTGGAAAATGGAAGGAATGACCATTCAGGTTTTTTCAGATATCTCTAAAGGAACCCTAAAAAGAAGAGCTATGCTGAAACCCATTCTAGAACTAGCTAAGCGAGAGGGATGCACCTACAGATGGGGTTTCCCGTTCCCAGCAACATTTAACAGAGATGGCCGTTTCTTCACGTTGCGCAACTTTCAAGATAGGACGGCTTTTTTTTATTTCCTAGGGGTCCCAGCGATAGAGATCCCAAATTGGTTGGGGAAAATCAGTGGGAACCTGCTTAGAGACCTACCGCAAGCCCGAGAGATGGAGAGGAGGAGAGAGGGGAGGGATTAGAGTTTCAGAGGCATTAGCTTGGGGGCCAGGGGGGATCAGGCCTCTGGGGGACTCCGGAGGTCAGTAAGGACAAGGACGGATGCAATCCTGTTGGTAGCGGGGAGGGAGGGGCCGAGGATGAAAGGGATAAGTCCCCTTGTCTGGATCCCCCCCTTGTGTTCTTTACAGAGGAGTTTTTGAAGTGTTATAATTTTTTTTTTTTTTTTGTTTCTCTTTCTTTTTTTTTTGTTTTTTTCTTTTTTTTTGTTTTTTTTTGTTTTTCTATCTGCCGGTTTTTTACACCAAGAGTACATGGAAACAAGAGAGATACTCTTCACTAATGTATTGACTCTTAATAGAAGTGTTGTTGCAACTGTTTAACTTTTCTGGGTTTTTTTTTTTTTTTTTCTTCTGCACTAAGAGTATATGGAAATTAGGGGCATACTTTTCTCCACTGTATTCATTTTTAATAGAAGTGCTGTATTTTTTTTTTTCTCACTAAGAGTATATGGAAATCAGGTGCATATTATTCTTCACCGTATTAATTTTTAATAGAAGTGTGTCACCATTTTTTTTTTTTTTTTTTTCTTTTTTCTTTTTTTAGCACTAAGAGTATATGGAAATTAGGGGCATACTTTGCTCCACTGTATTAATTTTTAATAGAAGTGTTGTATTTTTTTTTCTCTCACTAAGAGTATATGGAAATCAGGGGTATATTATTCTTCACCGTATTAATTTTAATAGAAGTGTGGTCATCAATTTTTTTTTTTTGGTTGGTTTTTACACTAAGAGTATATGGAAATGAGAGATATATTCTTTATTAATGTAGTGATTCTTAATAGAAGTGTTATGGTAACTTTTTCTGGGTTTTTTTTTTTTTGTCTCTCATTAAGAGTATATGGAAATCAGGGGCATATTCTTCTTCACCGTATTAATTTTTAATAGAAGTGCGGTCATCAATTTTTTTTTTTTTGTGTGTTTGTTACTGTAGTACTCTATAATAGAGCACAGAATTGAATATAGAATAGGCCAACAGAGACTGTGGAAAGCTGGAGTGTCCGGATCCCCCAGACCCCCGCTCTGAATTAACAGACCTCTGAAGCTTAATAGGAAAAGGGAGACAGAGATATAGTTTTTTTTTTTGCTGACCCCCTATCTCCCCAGGCGTTAATATTATACTCTCCCCCTTAAAAAAATTTTTTTTTTTTTTTTCACCTTGTTCACGATGAACTCAAGGGTATAATACCCCATATTAAGACACACAATCGGTAGCTACTACCAGGTTCACTTTGTTATTTTTTAACCCCCTTTTTTTTTTTTTTTCTCACATAGGATTAAATTGGGGCACAATAGCCCATATTAAGTAGAGTTTTAAGAGATTTGAGGGAAATGGGAAATTCACGTATTATTTAGTTATTGGTATTTGGTTTTTTTTTTTTTTTTTTCTTTCTTTTCTCTCCATATAGCTGTTTGGGGGAAGGTATGGTTAGATATTAAGGCTCCAAGATAAAACAAGTTAACTATAGAGGTATAAGAGGGTAATGACTCAGAGGTATAGGTAGCTAGGGGGTCAGACAGGGAGAGAGGTCCGGAAAAGAGGAAGGAAAATTTGCGGTGGGTCGATACAAGGAAATAAAGCAAATAAGTATATAAATAAGTATAGGGAGGGAGAAACGGGGGCGGAGGGGACTACCTGTAGGTATTTCCCCGAAAAAGTTAGAACACAGGTGGCAGTAAATGCTGTGTGTTAAAAGGATTTAAGAATCCGACCTGGGATCCGACCGGGAAGAGCTACTAGTTCTACCCGGCAGGGTAAAGATCCACAGGGAAGGGCACGAGACTGAATGAAATAGTGTGAGGAGGTTGAATAAAAGACAGAGTGAGTGATTGTGTAGTGAGTCTCTGATTTTCTCTTTTTTTTTTTTCTCTCTTTTTTCTTTTTTTTTTTTTTTTTTCTTTTCCCCCTCTGCTTCCCCCCGGCTCCCTAGCTTCTATTTACGTAGCGCATTTTGCATAGGGGTAATGGAGAATATAAAAATTGTCTCAATCAATGCAAAAGGCCTAAATACACCTGAAAAAAGGCGAATATTATTAGCAGAACTCAAAAGAGTGAGGGCAAATATAGCGTTTATACAAGAGACGCACTTTAGATCGGAGAATTTACCATATTTAAAAAGCAATGCATTTCCTTATAGTTATCACTCAACCTACCCACAATCAAAATCAAGAGGGGTATCAATACTAATTGATAGTAAGGTTCCATGGCAGCTGGTGGAGAAGCTATGCGATGACAGCGGCAGATATCTCTTCCTAAAAGGGAAAATAGGAGAGTTGCAGATGACATTTGCGACATTATATTCTCCCAACAAGCAACAGGACAGATTTGTCGCTAAAACATTGAATGTACTCAGAGAATTTACTCAAGGCCAACTGATTTTAGGAGGAGATTTCAATACACCGCTGTCTCCCGTGGCTGATGCCTCCAGAACCAAACCTACTTCATCTGCTGGGATGTGTCGGCGGATGAGGAAGAATATACATAAAGAACAATTGATAGATGTATGGCGTCTCCAACATCCAACTGAAAAGGAGTACACTTTTTTTTCTCACCCGCACGGGACTTACTCGAGAATAGACTTTTTTTTAGTGCCACATGCCCATCTCTTGGCGGTAAAACACACTGACATCGACAACATTTCATGGTCAGACCATGCAATGGTGTCGATGATCTATAACACCTCTACAGTTAAATCAACTAAACAAAGATTCTGGAAATTAAACGAAAGTTTGTTACAGATAGAGGAAGTAAGGTCAGAGGTACAAAAAGGACTTAAGGATTACTTTGAGCTTAATGACATACCTGGCTGTGCGATAGGCACACTATGGGAGGCACACAAATCAGTGATAAGGGGAATCTTAATCAAACACGGTGCAAGATTAAAAAGGGAAAGGAACAAACAATTACGGGTATTATTAGACAAGCTTAGAATATTAGAAACAGAACATAAAAAAAAAGGAAAATATAGCAGTAGGGGAATTGACTCTGGTAAGAAAGCAAATACTTGACTTAATGCATTATAAAGCTAGAGCAGCGATTCAAGTATCAAAGAAAATTACGTATGAGTCAGGGAACAAATGCGGAAAAGCCTTAGCAAGATCTGTGCAGAATCAAAAATTAAGATCCTACATCCCACAAATTGTTTCCCCAGAAGGAGTTAAAAAAATATTGCCGGATCAAATAACGGAGGAATTTAGAAACTTTTATTCATTGCTATATAACCTGCCGGAAACAGGAAAAGAGCAAAAGGAAATGGACGACTATATGGTACAATCAGGAATACCGAAACTTTCCCAGGAAGATAAAGAGGACTTAGAAAGATTTATTTCACAGAAAGAAATAGAACAGGCCATAAAAAGTATGAAAAGTGGCAAAGCGCCAGGACCAGATGGCCTGACATCACAGTACTTCCATGTATTTGCCCCCATTTTGGGACCATACATGGAGAGACTGTTTAATAAGAGAGGACCAGAGGGAACACTATCTAGGGATACATTAACTGCTTATTTATCGTTAATATTGAAAGAGGGTAAGGACCCTTCAAATTGCGGAAATTACAGACCCATTTCGCTTTTGAACTTGGACTTAAAAATTTATACAAAAATTATACCGGCAAGGATGGCAAAGGTACTCCCCAAAATAATACATCTAGACCAAGTGGGCTTCATGGCGGCGAGGGAAGCAAAGGATAGTACTACTAGAGTTCTTAATTTAATTCATATAGCCACCAAAACAGAAACACCGTGCATTATATTGAGCACCGAAGCAGAAAAGGCCTTCAACAGAGTTGAATGGACCTTTATGCAGACGGTGCTCAAGTATATAGGGGTAGGAGAAATGATGCGGGAGAGAATAACTAGGATATGCTCCAACCCGACTGCAAGAGTAAAAGCAAATGGGGTGCTATCGGAACCTTTAAGTATAAAAAATGGCACAAGACAGGGGTGTCCATTGTCCCCCCTGTTATTTGTGCTGACATTAGAGCCCTTCTTGAATAAAGTTCGATTAAACCAGGACATAAAAGGAGTCCTGGTAGGTAAGGAACATTATAAGATTGCAGCATATGCAGATGATCTGCTGTTTACTTTGACAGAGCCAGGAATATCGCTTCCAGTTCTCCTAGAGGAAATCAAACAATACGGAGAGCTATCAAATTTCAAGATAAATTATAGGGGGTGGGATTATCAAAAGCAAGTAAGGAAAGATTGAAGAGCAATTTCGGATTTTCATGGGTAGAGAAAGCAGTGAAATATCTAGGGACTTATATACCCGCAAAGATGGCCCAGATATATGAACTAAACTTTACACCCTTGATTGGAGAGACATAGAAAATTTTGGAACAATGGAGGGGAGGCCTTCATTCATGGTTTGGAAGAGGCAATTTGATTAAAATGAATGTCTTGCCAAAATATTTATACATTATGAGAGCACTCCCAGTTAAAATTCCTAACAGTTTTTTCAAAATTATGCAGGGTGTGTTTGGAGGATTTATCTGGGCGGGTAAAAAACCGCGTATAGCGCGTAATACTATAACATTGCCCAAGAATATGGGTGGGCTATCCATACCTGACCTGCGTAGATACTACCACGCCATTCACTTAAATAGAATATTGGACTGGTGGCACCATCGGGAAACGAAAAGGTGGGTCCAATTGGAACAAGCCCAAACGATGGTCTCATTAAAGAGAGCAATTTGGTGCTATAAGACACTCCCCAAATCTTTGAAAACACATCCCATGTTGGGAAATACAATAAAAATAGGATATCAGCAGACACTGAGACAAAACCTAACTTCAACCGAATCCCCTCTATATCCGATTCTGGGAAATCCTAAATTCACCCCAGGTATGGAGAGACATCATTTTAAAAAATTGTGGGAAACAGGACAAGATGGCATCAAAACTTTTACGAGCCAACAGATGTGGCCCTCAATCGGCAGATTAACAGATGAGGAGGGACCATATAGGCTACTCTTGCGGGAAGCATTCCAATTGCGACATTTTTTAGAGTCGCTGCCGGAACTGGAAAAATTTAAGAAACCACTGACACACTTTGAGAAACTATGTGAGAAAATAGGAAGCATAGATCGCCCATTATCTATTCTATATAAAATGCTGAACACTCCGTTAGACCAACCGAAGCTGAAATGGTTGGAAAAATGGAAAGCGGATCTAAATATAGAGATAACAGATAAACAGAAACAGAGTATGTTTAGGGCAATATTTATACCAACTAAATGTACTAAAATCCAGGAAATAAATTATAAAATCCTGACGAGGTGGTATTATACACCAGTCAAAATGCATAGTTGGCACACCCAGGAATCGGACAGGTGTTGGAGATGTGGGGAAGGGGAAGGCACTTTATACCACATCTTTTGGAATTGCCCAGAAATGAAGAAATTTTGGTCAGAGATTGGGGAAATAGTCCAAGAAGTAACAGACTTTAAAATCGAGGGAGAGGCCGCCTTCTGCCTTTTACAGATATCTGGGCAGACAGAGAGGAAATACGCAAGATCAGTATTACCACACATGATGAATGCTGCGAGAGCATGCATTCCCCAACATTGGAGAAAAAAACAAGCCCCTTCATTGCTTGAATGGGTAAGAAAACTAGAGCACATTAATAAAATGGAGGACCTAGTGCTTTCTTCACAACACAAACAGGAGCAATATAAAAAGACTTGGAGAACATGGAATTTATTTATAGCTTTAGATAGAGGCAAACAATTGCTGGTACCATCATCTCAAAATGTAGAAGGAGTCCCTGGTTCCAGTTGAGGGAGAGGGGAGATGTAGGGGAGGGGAGGAGAATTAAGTTATATGTCTCTGCTTTCTTTTTTTTTTTTTTTCTCGTTGTGGTTGATGTTGGTATGGGAGTGCGAGATGAGTGATAGGGGGTATGAATGGAGGGCTTGAGGGAGGGGGGGTAAATTAGATAAATAAAAGGGGCAAGGAAGAGAATGAACAGATAGAAAGAAGAAAGGGAAACAAGGACAAGAGCAAAGGCTAAGGGTCACTTAAATAAAAGCATAATGAAGTAAAGAAAGGGCAAGGATTGAATAAGTGGGAACAGAGAGGGAGACTTGATGTTTTAACAATATCTTGCCTTAGCGGATTATGTGACAAAGGACCATATACCAATAGTTGTAAATCTCGGGAGGATTCTATTAGACCCAGGAGATGAGAAAACTGCTGTGGATAATGTCTTTGTAAATTTAAGATGGTGTTATATACTTTGTAATGACTTATTTGAAAACTTAAATAAAACGATAAATATAAAACATAACACGTCAGACTGATTGGGATAAAAAAAGTGTAGAGCTACAAATTATGCCATGAAAAGTGCTTGTGCATATAAACAATACATGAAAAAGTGCTAAACACACAGTGAAAAAAATATCTCTAGTGTAAAATAACCAGTGCATTCAAGCATAATCAATATACAATGCATACATTTAAAGCATTAATCAATAAATAAATCAGTATGCAATACATCAAAAAGTCCTTGGAATTATGTGGTAAAAAGGTAATTGCAAATGTGATATTAGACAATGGAGAACCACAGTCCATTAAACCATATACAGAGATATCACCACAAGGGAAGGTGTAAAGGAGAATCTCAAAAATGCCCAAGAAAAGGTCACTCCACCGAATGTGATACAAATGTGATACAGTGGCCCCGTTTAAGGTGGTCAATATGGGCCTTAGTAGATATGTTGATCAGTTTTAGCCACATTCCAATGTGGAAATGAATAGACCCTCTAAGTCTATACACTCCTGTCAGCTGCAAGAGGAGTGCCATCTCCAGCTTATTTTCCAGCACAGTCAGCTGGTATCCCTCGTCACATTTAAGGTATAGATAGAATAAAAAGATAGACCATAGTGTAATCCCATATTTAAAAAAAATATTTATTATAAAGTCGTGCACTTACAAGTAGATGCAGCATATAGGCGTATGTATTGCAGCCAACATAAACAGCTCCAATCACCAATACCAAAAATGACCGCGATGGGCTGTGCATGTGTAGTGTCTCATGCATTGTGCATTCTAGCTCTGCCCAACTTTAGACTGATTGCTGTTCAAAATTTTGGAATGTCTTGGGTATTTCAATAAATTTTAAGGCCTATGCTGTCATGTCATGGTGTGACAAAAAATCCTTTGTAAATAAAATCTAATACATACATCATTGTTCGACAACATATCTTTCCCCCATAATACATATCAGTACATACCAGTTCATCATATTAACCAAGGAGGACAACAATATTAAAATGGGGAGAGAGGAAAGGAGTCAGGAGGCATTTATGGGGGGACAGTGAAAGGCACAGTGGGCCCCAACCAACCACCCCCACCCCCCCAGTCCAGCTCTAGAACTGTAGAACTGGTGTGATAAAACTGTGGCCCCCCAATATCACATTTTGAAGTGGGGTGTTATTTAACAGTATACTTTTCTAAGATTGTATTTTAGTCCTACAAAAATCTGGTCTCTTTTGCTGTGTTACCTGTGCTACACACAGTGACAACAGTTACTGGCCAAATATTTGTAGAACTGGTGTGATAAACCTGTGGTCACCCAATACCACAGATTGAATTAGGGTGTTATATACCTTTTTCCAGATATACTGCGATTCTCTAGAGACTTTTGTCACAGGGTAATTTAAAAACATGACAGGCAGAGGAAGAGGCAGACACTTACGCAGGAGTGGTAGGGGTAGGACAGGAGCAGTAGGCTGGAGCCAAAGTGTGAAGTTTCAGAAGGTGCGTCCAATTACGTCAAAGGACGCACCAGACTTGGTTGAGTGGCTCACTCAGCCTTCCGCTTCTGCACCCTTCTCATCCTCTCTATCTGCACCCTCTTCACTCTCTGCTGTGTGCACCCCCAAAGACACCACCACCACCACATACCCTCTGCTTGAGACACTGGAATTATTTTCCGATCCATCACAAGACATTTGCGATGCTCAGCCATTCTAGGCATCGGATAAGGAAGAGGAGGTAGTAACAGCCGCCACTCAGCAGTCTGACGACAGTACCCAGATCAGCTCAAGGAGGTTGGTCCCCGCTGTTGCTGCCTTCTCCAAGATCTCGAATGTTAGTGGTGGGGAAGGTGACGTGAATAATGACGTGTCTATGGATGTCACGTGGGTGGCCACAAGAGAGGAAGAGGAGTTCAGAGGGAGAGAGATGGACCAGCAGATAGGGAGGAGAGGCAGGCAGAACTTGCATTGCACAAGAGGTACAAAGCAGACTGCAAATGTATCAAGAGCGAGCCATGAACCATGTACAGTCACATCTGACACTCCCAGGACGCCGACACATGGCTCCGCAGTGTGGGCATTTTTCAATGTGTCCGTTGCTGACAACAGTGTTGCCATCTGCAGCCTTTGCAGTCAACGCATAAGTCGCGGTAAGCCCAACACTCACCTAGGGACAACAACCTTAAGAAGGCACCTGAACTCCCATCACCGAGCCCAGTGGGAGCAACACCGTCAGAACCCACAAAGCCACACTCCAGGCTTTCACCGTCCAGCCTCTTCTCCTTCTCCTCTCTCCTCCTAATTGTCCTCCACTCCACCTTCCATGATGCCATCGCCAGGTTGTTCTGGAAAAAGACAGGCTTCTGTGTCCCAAATGTTGGAGCGGAAAAAAATGATGATGCCGGATAACTCTCTTGCCCAACGTTTGACTGCTGGCTTATCGGAACTGATAGCCCACCAACTACTGCCATATCAACTGGTGGACTCGGAGGCCTTTTGTAAATTTGTGGCCATTGGAACACCACAATGGAAGGTCCCAGGCAGGAAATATTTCTCGCAGAAGGGCATTCCAGAGCTGCATGGCCATGTTCAGCGGCAAGTGAATATATCTCTGGCACACAGTGTTGGTGCCAAGGTACATCTGACCACAGACACATGGTCTAGCAAACACGGGCAGGGAAGGTATATCACTTTTACTGCCCACTGGGTGAACCTTCTGACGGCCGTCAAGCATGTAACCCGTGGCACCAGTGTAGATTTGGTTGTACCGCCACGGATTGCATGCAGGCCTGCCTCTTCTTCTCCTCCTCCTCCTTCTTCTCCATCCTCTCTCTCCTCCTCGGTTAACTCCTCCTTTTCCGCTGCTACCATTTCTTCCGCTGCGCCGCCCAAGATCCACATGCCAGGTGAGACGTTGCCATACTGTGCTGTGTCTGTTGTGCCTGGAAGCCAAGAGCCACACTGGTCCAGCACTCCTTTCAGCTTTGCGTTCACAGGCAGATCAGTGACTGACACCGCTCAATTTGACAGTTGGTGAAGTGGTGTGCAACAACAGGGCCAATCTGTTGAGCGTGCTGAAACAGGGCAAAATAACACACGTGCCATGCATGGCACACGTCCTGAACTTAGTCATGCAGCGATTCCTTGCCAAATACCCTGGGATCCAGGACATCTTGCGTCAGGCCAGGAAAATCTCGGGCCATTTCAGAAGATCTTACACAGCCATGGCTCGCCTTGATGACATTCAGCGGTGACACAACCTGCCCGTCAGGCGTCTTATTTGTGACTGTCCAATGCGATGGAACGTTAACGACTACCTGTACGAACTCTGCGGCAGGACAGGTTCTGCGGAGCTTGGGTTTTTTTTCACCTCGCCAGTTGCTGCTCATGCGCGATGCATGCAGACTTCTGCGGCCATTCGATGAGATCACCAATCTGGTCAGTCACAGCCAGGGCACCATCAGTGACATCCTACCTTACGCCTTCTTTCTGAAGCGTGCATTGCATCTTGTCAGTGATAAAGCCGTCGAGGAGCAAGAGAAGGAACAAGAGGAAGTCGCAATGTTGGATGAATTCCCAGTGGGTGCTTCTCCATCTGAGACATGTCAACAACAGGAGTCTGAAGAAGAGTCAGAGGAGGATGTTGTCGGGGTGGATGAGGAGGAGCAAGAAGAGCATGCTTTAAACCTTTCTTGGATCCCTGGTGTTATCCGTGGATGGGGGGAGGAGAACGTGGACGACATTATCCTGGATGATGAGCTGGAAGCAGGCCACTACACCGCTTCCAGTTTAGTGTGAATGGGGGCCTTCATGCTCCAGTGTTTTAAGGGGGACCCTCGTATAAAAAGCATAAAGGCCAAGGACCAGTACTGGGTGGCAACGTACTTAGACCCCGGTACAAACAAAAAATGGCATAAAGGTTACCACAATCACAGAGGGCGGTCAGAATGCAGCACTTCCAGGCCTTGCTGTGGGAAATGCTGCATTCTGCTTTTGCGTACGCTGGCATAGGAATTTTCTAGTCACAGAGAGACAGTTGCGGGTAGCAATCCAACAGCGCCTGCAAGAAGAGGGCGGTTTGAAGATGTCTTGGTCCCTACAGATATGAGATCTTTCTTTCAGCTGAACCATCGACAGCTGTACTCCGCATCCAGCATCAGGGAATGCCTAAACCAACAGATTTCCGACTACATCAGGTTAACGGCCGGTGTGGACGCTCTGAGGAGTGATGAACCCCTGGACTACTGGGTGGGCAGGCTTGACCTCTGGCCAGAGTTTGCACAATTTGCAATGGAACTGTTGGCTTGCCCCCCGTCCAGTGTCCTGTCTGAAAGGACATTCAGCGCAGCAGGGGGGATCGTGACCGATAAGTGCACTCGCCTTGCTCATGACAGTGTAGACTTCCTCACATTTATAAAAATGAATGAGGCGATTGTCTTCATTATCACTCAATACATTCACAAGGATCAAGTCGGTTTCATACCGGGGAGGCAGGGCCCGGACCAAGTCAGACGTACAATTTATATAATTTTGATACTCCAATCAGGGTGGGACGGAACCGGGAGCCAAGAAGGACTCTTATTATCGGTCGACCTACAAAAATCCTTAGACTCAGTCGAATGGCCATACCTTTTTTCGATTTTAGAAAGGTGGGGCTTTGGGGGAAATTTCATGGGCATCATAAAAGCCCTATACTCCTCCCCGACCGCCAAAATCAGGTACCAGGGCTTTTACTCTGACTCGTACCCAATCTCTAAGGGCACGAGACAGGGTTGCCCTCTCTCACCGCTAATATTCGCAATCGCAATAGAAACTTTGGCGCTGGCGATCCGCTTGGATCCCAACATCTAAGGAGTAGCTTGTGGCCCCAGTGAGCACAAATGCGCTTTCTTTGCAGACAATGTGTTAATGTTTGTCACATCTCCCACCACTACCCTCCCGAATATTTGCTCTCTTTTGGACAAATTTGCCAAGGCTTCTGGTCTGAAGGTTAACCTCTCTAAATCCTCCATACTAAACGTCTCAGTTAACCCCCAGGAAGCACTAAGGTTACAATCGTCTTTCAAATTTACATGGAGTGAGTCTCATATTAAATACCTGGGAATAAACGTATCCTCCAGAATCGAAAATTTGCACAAATTGAACTACACAGATATCTAGCAATCCCTGGGGAAGGAATTATCAGACTGGTATTCACATCAACTCTCTTGGTTGGGTAGGGTTAACTCTATTAAGATGAATATTCTCCCTAGACTTTTACATCTCTTTAGAGCATTGCTAATCCCGTTACATAGGGATCAACTGAGAAAATTCCAAAACTCAGTCATTAAAGTCATCTGGGGCAAATCGGGTCACAGGTTAAACCGTAAGGTGCTTTTTAAACCCAGAAAGCAGGGGGGTTTAGGAGTCTTACTACCGAGCAGCGAGGCTGGCCCAACTCTCAGTGGTATACTCGCGTTTTGAGAAACCCAACTGGGTCCACATGGAAAGACAGGGCGGTACCTGCATATACCCTGGATTTCCTCATTTGGAGTTCTCCTAAACATAGGCCGCCCATTTTGGCCCCCACGCTTTCTGCGTCGTTAGCACTATGAGATACCCTAAAAATGTTGCCGCCCTTAACGTCCACAATTCATCCGTTAGCACACATATTTAACAATCCAGAATTTCCACCAGGTCAAGACATCAAGGCCTTTCAGTGGTGGCTTGATAAGGGCCTCTATCGCATAAGATAATTCTTCACGAACAAGGGTCCCTTCTCCTTGAAACATTGCTATGACAAACTTAAAATGCCTAAAATGGAAACCTTCTGGTTTCTACAAATTTCCCATTTCCTAAAATCTATATCTGCTAATGAGACCCCCCCTCTTTCCTTCACATCTTACGAGGTATGGTGCGGCCATTTGGACGAACAAAGGGGAGGCATATTACTGATATACTCATCACTAGCGTCTGATGGGACCTTATATGCAGGCCTGGGAAACAGACCTAGTGGAATCATGAGAGGCAGAAGAGTGGGGCAGTATGTTTTTCGGCTCCTTTAAAGAAATTAAAAATGTGTCCCTGATTGAGGCCAACTTGATGGTGGTCACCCGCTGGTACTGGGTGCTCACGTGCATTCATAAAATGTATCCCTCCTCCTCTCCTCTATGTTTCCGGGGATGCCACCTACCTGGTTCTATGCTCCACAAATTGGTGGGAATGCCCAAAATTGAGAAGCACTTGGAATAGAGTCTTCCACATGATCTTTAAATTTGCGGACGTCAGAGTCCCCAGGCAGGCAGCAATAGCTCTTTTAAACTCCAAAGTGCCTAACGTTCCCAAGCATACGCAACAGTTAATCTTCTTTATTTTACTGGGAACTAGGATGTCTATAGCCTGGAAAAAGCAATCAGTCTCTAAACGGAAAATCAGAAATAAAATTACATGGATCAAAGATATGTGAACTTTGGGCAAACTACTTGGGTACCTCTTTAATCCCTGGTTTGGTTTAAAGTACTCCTCCTCACCCTGGAGCCCGGCTTCTCTCCTGTAAACCCTTCTCTTACCTTCCTCCCTCTTCTTTTCTTCTTTTCTTCTCCTGGTACCCTGGTCTGTCGATCTAGGGAAGGTCAATTTTTGGGTATCTCGGAATTTCTCCCTCCTAGAGGGGTACATGTTACAGTTGTCTATAATATAACATACGGACTCTCGGGTTCCCAAGGGGACTGGGCAAATTCGTTACAGGGTCTCTTTTGGTTGGTTCATGCGCAACTTCATATGTCTGTTCATAATTACTTTGTTCCTCTCCATTGAAAGTGGTTGGTAAACTTGTAGAGATATTGGTGGGAGCTGCTCACTCTGGTCTTGATAGTGGGAATTCCTCACGGGAGTACCACCAAGGTGGATTTATGAGCGTATTTCATGGGATGACGTGAATCCAGGAATTTGATGTCATATGTTCTGAGCAGTGGAGGCCGGCCGATAGGGTGCGCAGGGGCACCGCCCCTCCTGAAAAAAGAAAGGAAAAAAAAGAAAAAAAAATCTATTTTTAGCCCACTACGGGCGCTGGACCTAGTGCTGGGTATGGGGGGTGGGGTTTTGCCTCCCACGTGAGGCAGACAGAGGCGCAGATTGGCGGCCTTCTGGGGGTCATTGGGAGCAATGCGCCCCGACACTCCCCACTTTCCTGGACTCCTGGCTGTGATTGTGTAACGTTCATGCGTTTTTGGTTAGGGAATGGATTTGCAGCTGCAGAATTGTTACACTCAGTAGTCGTGTAGAGATTCTGTTGAACAACATATCCAACTCTCAGGACTTCATCATCGTGCACAGCCTGTTTATGCAATATACACACACTCAATATGATGTTCCTGGAGTTATAGAATATGTGATAGTATAGGTGAGAGACAGGCGATAGTATAGATGGTAGAGGACAGCAGATGAGGTATACTAGATAGAGTCACCTAGTGCAAGGATAGTTGATGATAGTCCCAAGCTAACAATCTATGCAGATGACAGGAATAGCTTAGATAGACATAGTCCTTGTATATGCAGATGACAGGAATAGTTTTAGATAGAGATAGTCCTTGTATATGCAGATGACAGGAATAGCTTAGATAGAGATAGTCTTTGTATATGCAGCAGATGATAGTGGAAGTATAGGTTTAGTAAGGAATCCCCTGTGGGGTACTTATCACTAGATAGTTAGCAGTAGCAAAGTTCAGTAGTAAGGAGTGATCCGGTAGCGAGATACGGGATCCGTAGCGAGGTTCCTGTTCAGTACAGGCAAAGGGTAAAGCTGGAAGCTCCGGCAGCATAAGACAAGGTAAGGTAAACATCAAGGCATATAAGCATCAAAGCACATTGAACGAACACATGTGAGTGAAAGCTGGTGGTTTAAATAGCTGTTCAGTCCGGCGCCTCATGATGATGTCAGCACTCTTAAAGGGAAACACACCTATATGTGCTTCATCTATCTAGGTAGATGGAACGCACCCGGAAATGATGTGATAGGAGGCACTGAGAGTGCCAGAACCTTACAGTTTGCTCCAGACTCCAGCCTGGACCAATCACAGGAGGACATCCCGGACGGTCCTGTGGAGTGAGAGCCTGAGGAGAGCAGCCGCATGTGGAGCACTGGACGTCCGACCGTATGTACCTGAGTCTGTGAATGCGCCGCATCCATTCTTTCAGTTCGCATCGCACGACTATCATTCGGCCCGGGCATCGGCATTCGGCAAGAAGCTATGTAGAGTCACGTGAGACCGGCAACCTGGGGTGGAGTGACCGGCCACAGTGTGTCGGCCTGGTCCAGAGTGTGTCAGCCTGGAGTGACCGCCCGGAGTGTGTCGGCCTGGAGTGGAGTGACCGTCGCTGTCTGGACTGGACTGGAGCGCCTGCTAACAAACAGGTAAGCAAAGCAGGATCCTTTGGAGGCACGCACGCATGCTGATCTCTGCATTTGGGGGCATCATGTAGGCTGGTCACTGCATTGGGGGCACGCACGCTGATCTCTGCATTTGGGGGCATCATGTTTGCTGGTCACTACATTGGGGGCACGCACACACGCACGCTGATCTCTGCATTTGGGGGCATCATGTAGACTGGTCACTGCATGGGGGGCACACACGCACGCTGATCTCTGCATTTGGGGGCATCATGTATGCTGGTCACTACATTGGGGGCACGCATGCACGCTGATCTCTGCATTTGGGGGCATCATGTATGCTGGTCACTGCATTGGGGCACGCACGCACGCTGATCTCTGCATGTGGGGGCATCATGTAGGCTGGTCACTGCATGGGGGGCACACACGCACGCTGATCTCTGCATTTGGGGGCATCATGTATGCTGGTCACTACATTGGGGGCACGCACGCACGCTGATCTCTGCATTTGGGGGCATCATGTATGCTGGTCACTGCATTGGGGGCACGCACGCACGCTGATCTCTGCATTTGGGGGCATCATGTATGCTGGTCACTACATTGGGGGCACGCACGCTGATCTCTGCATTGTCACTACATTGGGGGCAAGCACGCTGATCTCTGCATTGGGGGCACCATGTATGCTGGTCACTGCATTGAAAGGGGGCCTGTACTGTGGGGTTTGTGCTAGGGGGTCTGCACTGTGGGGTTTGTGCTAGGGGGTCTGCACTGTGAAGTTTGTGCTAGGGGGTCTGTACTGTAGGGTTTGTGCTAGGGGGTCTGTACTGTGGGGTTTGTGCTAGGGGGTCTGTACTGTGGGGTTAGTGCTAGGAGGCCTGTACTGTGGGGTTTGTGCTAGGGGGCCTGTACTGTGTAGTTTGTGCTAGGGGACCTGTACTGTGGGGTTTGTGCTAGGGGACCTGTACTGTGGGGTTTGTGCTAGGGGACCTGTACTGTGGGGTTTGTGCTAGGGGACCTGTACTGTGGGGTTTGTGCTAGGGAACCTGTACTGTGGGATTAGTGCTAGGGGTCTGTACTGTGGGATTAGTTCTAGGGGGTCTGTACTGTGGGATTCGTGCTAGGGGGTCTGTACTGTGGGGTTTGTGCTAGGGGGTCTGTACTGTGGGGTTTGTGCTAGGGGGCCTGTACTGTGGGATTTGTGCTAGGGGGTCTGTACTGTGGGATTAGTGCTAGGGGGGTCTGTACTGTGGGGTTTGTGCTAGAGGGCCTGTACTGTGGGGTTTGTGCTAGGGGGTCTGTACTGTGGGATTAGTGCTAGTGGGTCTGTACTGTGGGATTAGTGCTAGGGGGTCTGTACTGTGGGATTAGTGCTAGGGGGTCTGTACTGTGGGGTTTGTGCTAGGGGGTCGGTAATGTGGGGTTTGTGCTAGGGGGTCTGTACTGTGGGATTAGTGCAAGGGGTCTGTACTGTGGGGTTTGTGCTAGGGGGTCTGTACTGTGGGATTAGTGCTAGGGGGCCTCTATTGTGGGGTTTGTGCTAGGGGGCCTGTACTGTGGGGTTTGTGCTAGGGGGTTTGTGCTTGAGGGGTTTGATCTTGAGGGGTTTGTGCTAGGGGGTCTGTACTGTGGGGTTTGTGCCACTCTCAGTCCGTGTATCCCATAATAGGGTGTCTCTCACAGTATATCCCATAATAGGGCCCCTGCTCCCTATTATGGGATATACTAGTTTTGATGGACCCCTTAATATGTGAAATATTGGGAGAATTTGTTCACGCAAGCAAAGTACAGGGGACAAAATGGGTGGAGTCTATAAGGGGGGCTTCTGAGAAATGGGAGGGGTCAAATGGAAGGGCGGGGTCTTGCGCCCCCATCTTAAAACTTCACCAGCCGTCACTGGTTCTGAGGCTAGCGTAATGTGTACCATATAAGCTGATTGATACCCTTTTAACATGTTACATAGTTTTGTTATTGAAATGTTATGTTACAATTTCTTTGTTATTATGTTTATTCAAAATAAAAAGTTTTGAAAGTAAAAATGAATGAGGCATGGATCTCTGAGGAATTCAAAACATGTGACCAGTTGACCATGTTTCATTGAAATTCCTCATGACAGGCCACAAATATCCGCCAGACTGCCATCCACCCACAACAATTCCTGGTCCTTGTTTTCGCTAAATACAGTGGCATAAAAGGCATTTCATGTCTATGGAATGCCAAATTTTTGGGGCCTTTCATGGCCAACAATTATTTTTTCTGTGAATGCCTAATAAACCTCCAGCCACCAAATACTACGCTCTTAACTGTCAGGTAAACCCATGCGGGCTAATTTTTGGGGCCTATAGTGGCCGACACCTACTTCTGTATCCTGTGAATGCCTAATGTACCTCCAGCCACCAAATACTACGTTCTTAGCTGTCAGGTAAATGCATGTGGGCAAATTTTTTGGGCCTATACTGGCCGACACTTACTTCTGTATCCTGTGAATGCCTAATGAACCTTCAGCCACAGAATACTACGTTCTTAGCTGTCAGGTAAACCCATGGGGGCTAATTTTTGGGGCCTATAGTGGCAGATACTTACTTCTGTATCCTCTGAATGCCTAATGTACCTCCAGCCATCAAATACCATGTTCTTAGCTGTCAGGTAAACCCATGTGGGCTAATGTTTGGGCCTATACTGGCCGACACTTACTTTTGTATCCTGTGAATGCCTAATGAACCTTCAGCCACAGTATACTACGTTCTTAGCTGTCAGGTAAATGCATGTGGGCTAATTTTTGGGGCCTATAGTGGCCGATATTTACTTCTGTATCCTGTGCATGCCTAATGAACCTTCAGCCACAGAATACTACATTCTTAGCTGTCAGGAAAACCCATGTGGGCTAATTTTTGGGGCCTATACTGGCCGACACTTACTTTTGTATCCTGTAAATGCCGAATGAACCTTCAGCCACAGAATACTACGTTCTTAGCTGTCAGGTAAACGCATGTGGGCTAATTTTTGGGGCCTATAGTGGCCGACACTTACTTCTGTATCCTGTGAATGCCTAATGAACCTTCAGCCATAGAATACTAAATTCTTAGCTGTCAGGTAAACCCATGTGGGCTAATTTTTTGGGCCTATACTGGCCAACACTTACTTCTGTATCCTGTGAATGCCAAATGTACCTCCAGCTACCAATACTACGTTCTTTGCTGTCAGGTAAACCCATGGGGGCACATTTTTTGGGCCTATACTGGCCGACACTTACTTCTGTATCTTGTGAATGCCTAATGTACCTCCAGCCATCAAATACTACTTTCTTAGCTGTCAGGTAAACCCATGTGGGCTAATTTTTGGGGCCTATAATGGCCAACACTTACTTCTGTATCCTGTAAATGCCTAATGAACCTTCAGCCACAGAATACTATGTTCTTAGCTGTCAGGTAAACGCATGTGGGCTAATTTTTGGGGCCTATAGTGGCCAACACTTACTTCTGTATCCTGTGAATGCCTAATGAACCTTCAGCCACAGAATACTACATTCTTAGCTGTCAGGTAAACCCATGTGGGCTAATTTTTGGGGCCTATACTGGCCGACACTTACTTCTATATCCTGTGAATGCCTAATGTACCTCCAGCCACCAAATACTACATTCTTAGCTGTCAGGTAAACCCATGTGGTCTAATTTTTGGGGCCTATACTGGCTGACACTTACTTCTGTATCCTGTGAATGCCTAATGTACCTCCAGCCATCAAATACCACGTTCTTAGCTGTCAGGTAAACGCATGTGGGCTAGTTTTTGGGGCCTTTCATGGCCGACACTTACTACTGTATCCTGTGAATGCCTAATTTTTCAGACTGGAATTGAAAATCAATGGGTCTGTAAAGGTTCCGCAAATTGTGGAATGGATGCTGACCCATTTTACAGATGTGTGAATGGACCCTATATGTATTTGACATAAATTTACCGGCTGCTGTCAGTTCTGGCTGATTTATGAAAAAAAAATACATTTTTTTGCTGTTAAAAAAAAAAATAATTTTTAGGGCAACTTTTCCAATTGCAATACTTCTGTTATTACATTGTCCATGTGCTGGGACTATTTGTGCACAGCTAGTAAGTCTTTTGTGGCTGCAAATATGACCGAAAGGTTTTTAAAGTTCGCCTCCTATTAAAGTCAATGGGGCCTGCCGCACTCGCGCTTCGCTGACTTTTGAGAAAATTTGCGGCTGATGTTCGTGAACCGCCCCGGCCAATGTTCGTCCATCACTAATGAGGAGTAGCTGTGCCAAGATGCAAGTGCCTGGAAGAGCAGGGTTGGCAAGAGAGCATACCCAGGATAGTGTCAGTGGCCAGAAGTGACAGATGGAGCATACCAGGAACAGTCCATGGCCCTTAGATAGGATTTCATTTTAGAACTAGAAGTAGAGAGAGGTCCTATACAGTTACAAGAAAAATGATGTGAACCCCTTGTTTTCTGCAGTAATTTGCCATGAAATGTGATCTGAACCTCATCTTAGGCTGGGTTCACACTAGTGCGAATTGGATGGTTTTGATCCGCATCCCGCATCCAATTCGCATGACAGGAGTGTGTGCCCAGCTCTCAATAGAGCCAGTTCATACATCTCTGTGGCTACTGGGGAGCGGATTGAGGCAGCACTGATGAGGCTGCACTGATGGGCACGGATGAGGAGGCACTAATTGGCACTGATGAGGAGGCACTGATGGGGCTGCACTGATACGTGGCAATGATGGGCTCTGAAAGCTAAGACAGATGGGCACTGATGGGCAGTAATAGGTGGCACTGAAGGGCACTGATAGGCAGCGCTATTGGACACTGATAGGCTGCACTGATGGGCACTGATAGGCAGCACTGATAGGCAGCACTGATGGGCACTGACAGGCAGCACTGATGGGCATTAAAAAGCACTGTTGTTGTTGATGATCAGTGCACTGATTGTCAGTGTAGAGGTCTCCTGTCTCACTTCCCAGTTTCTTCATGCAGTGACAACGCGTGAGGAAAGGAATGCTGATAACTGGCAGGCGTGTTTACATTGTGATCAGCTGTGATTGGACACTTCTGATCACGTGGTAAAGGGCCACTGTGATTGACCCTTTACCCCTATCTGTGATCAGCTGTGTCCGAAGGGCACAGTGATCACAGAGCGCACCAGATACTTTGAATATCAAATGCATTTCTCCCTTTTGGTGTTTTTAAATAAGACATTGCCCTTAAGGATTGAGGTTTGACCATAGAGATTCTATCCACAAATTCTCCAAATAATAATATCTGTTCTTTATGAGACATATATACCGTATTGTAGAACTTGTAGAATTTGTGTTTTAAAAATTGCTAAATATTATGTGCCAAAAAAAAAATTGCAGCAATCACCATTTTAATCTCCTGTGTCTCTGCTTTTGGAAACATAACTAATGTTTGGGGGCTCTAAGTAATTTTCTAGGAAACAAAATGCGGATTTTTACATGTATGTGAGAAATGTAAAAAATGTCCTGGGGGTTAAGTGGTTAAGAAGAACATTTAGGAAGAAAACAATTAATGCACATTACATATTGTTATTTTTAGTTTTATTGTTAGTAGTAATATTTTGCATTGTTGTCATTACGAATATTGTTATTATTATTATTATTATTATCTTCCACTGAGGAGGGACTACTGATTGGATTGCCAATAATCAACTAATGTAGTACATTCTTGATTGTTAATTTTGATACACAGCACTGTAACAGAGTATGTATCTAGATAAAGAAATTCTTGGGTTGGGTCTAATCTTTGATCTTTCTGTAGTTTACTTGACATTGCACACTCTGATCTTCTTGTTCTTGGATATTCTTGGTGCAATGGAGCTAAATTTCTCCTTTTCCTGAGGTGAATTATTAAAATGTATTTATTGTCAAGCTACATAGTTACATAGTTAGTCAGGTTGGAAAAGACACAAGTCCATCTGGCTCAACCAATAAAAAACAAAAAACAGTAAAGAAAACCCAACCATACAATCCCATATACACAATCCTATACCCACAGTTGATCCAGAGGAAGGTGAAAAACTCCAGCAAAGCATGATCCCATTTGCTACAGCATGGGAAAAAATTCCTCCCTGATCCCCTGAGAGGCAATCGGATATTTCCTGGATCAACTTTACCTATAAATATTAGTACCCATTTATATTATGTACACCTAGAAAAGAACCCAGACGTTTTTTAAAGCAATCAAGTGAGCTGGCCAGAACCACCTCTGGAGGGAGTCTATTCTACAATTTCACAGCTCTTACTGTGAAGAAACCTTTCCGTATTTGGAGATAAAATATCTTTTCCTCTAGATGTAAAGAGTGCCCCCTTGCATTATATTTTCACTCACCAAACCCTTATATACAAAAGGCAAAGCAAAAAAAAAAAAACACTTTAAACTGAAAAATTAGATCTCCAACATTACCCCCACACCACACCTTTTAACCTTCATAAAAAGGAAAATTCAGTTCTGTTGATCAGAAAATGGATCTGATACAACTTGGCCTATAGGGTCTGTAATGGAACCGCGACCCACACTGTGTTTTTGGGCTTCTGCCAGAATACCGCTTCCTCCAGTCTGAACATAGATATCAGAAATTCTAGCTGCCCCATACAAAACTAGCCAGAACTTAGCTTGTATAGAACTGGAACCAACAACTTTATTGAACAGTCTCACACACAATATATACAGCACAGGAAAACATCCCCCTCCTGATCAAATTACCACACCAGGTCAGGTGCCTGATTACATTATCATATGCAGATGAAATTGTGTACAACCAACACAAACAGTATTCTACTTTTATGCCAATAACTAATAGATGACAGTGATTCAATCAACGTGAGCCAATTAATTAGCAGACTGCTGTCCTCGAGCTCCTAAAGTACAATACACATTATCATAAGTGTAAACACAGAACCCACAATAGATAACAGGTGAGTAAATTCACATATTCAACAATGTGTGGAAGACAGGTGGTTGAGCGTGAATATATTAGCATATGCTTTGAGTCTGACTGTGTGAAGCAGTCTCTTATTGGCAATAGGCAGCTAGGCCTAGAGTAGTGATCGATCGATATGGGTTTTTTGTTGCCGATGCCGATATTTTGGCGATCGCATATTAGTATCGGCCGATATTGGTTGATATTTTCACACATTTAGAATTTTGCTAAATAAACACAAATTTCAGTATAAGTGAAAATACAAATCAATTAAACACATGAAAATTAATAAAAAGTTCCAAGGAATTGATAAATAGATAAAAAAGTATTTTCCGGTGGTGATCAATATATGTGAATAAAATAAATGTAAAATTCAATAAATAAAGTCTTTTCAAGTGGTGATCAGGTGCAAAGTGCTTCGTGCTCAATAAATAAAAGTTTGTGACTTTCGTGACATGGATTCCTCTTTTCCTGTGGCTTGTGGTAGAAATAAATGACTTACCAGAATTGTTGGGTCCTATGTGCTGTATAGCACTAGGACCTACAGCGTTTGGAGGCCCTTCAGGCCGGATTGGGGATCCCCTTTGTGGATGATCCTGGTGGGATACAGGTTAGGTTCCTCCTTACCCGATCTCGATCCTCAGGATATGGGGTTAAAAGAAAGGCTCCAGATAGTGTATTATCGTTTTAAAAGTTTATTCATCAAATATTCATAAAAATCGGAGCGAAGAAAGACTCAAACTCCAAGTTTGCAGGCAAAGAAACCGCTAACAAACACCTCCTAGCAGAGTGGCGAGCGGAGTGTTCCGGCTTGCGTTCCACAACCGTGCTGACGTGCGTTCCACAACCTTGACGCGTTTCGTCACTTCCTGTCACGTTTTCAAAAGGTATCTTCGCTCCGATTTTTATGAATATTTAATGAATAAACTTTCCCAATCTGGCCTAAATGGCCTCCAAGCGCTGTAGGTCCTAGTGCTATACAGCACATAGGACCCAATAATTCTGGTAAGTCATTTATTTCTACCACAAGCCACAGGAAAAGAGGAATCCATGTCACGAAAGTCACAAACTTTTATTTATCGAGCACAAAGCACTTTGCACCTGATCACCACTTGAAAAGACTTTATTTATTGAATTTTACATTTATTTTATTCACATATATTGATCACCACCGGAAAATACTGTTTTATCTATTTATCAATTCCTTGGAACTTTTTATTAATTTTCATGTGTTAAATTGATTTGTATTTCACTTATACTGTAAAGATAAGTTTTCAACATTGCTCACATACATTAAGTTAATTGTTTTTCTGCAGCAAGCGCTGTATATAGCCTAGGCTATTTTTCTATCATCCATTTTAAATCTACAGCTGCTGCCACGCAATATATATTTTTATATTTATATCTCACTAATTACACACATATTTTTATATTTTTATCTTATATTTAATCAAAACCTTTTCCGAGGCACGGGGAGATATCTTTTTTCTATATAAACACAAATTCCGACACAAATCTGTTACTGAACAGGTAAATCTTTATTTATTAACATTTTTAACATTAAAGGCTTGTTATTCACACCTTAACTGCATAAAAAACTGATAGGAAAACTTCAATTGCAGGGACATTTGCATTGCACGTCATCTGATTGTGCGTTAATGCATTATAAAGTGCTGCAAGTGGACTGACTCACTGCAATCATTTTAATTCACTACTGCAGTGCAGTCTGCAAAACTGCTAGACAAAAAGTTAGGCAACAGCTACACATGTCACATACACAGTGGTTTGGACTGGAGTCAGTGGAGGACTACCGCTGCAGTATGGCACTCACTGCAACTACTGCATTCAGTGCAAAAATTGCTAGAAAAAAAGCTAGGCAATTACAGCTACACATACACAGTGGATTGGTCTGGAGTCAGTGGAGGACTACCTATGCAAAGTATGGCACTCACTGCAACTACTGCAGTCAGTTCAAAACTGCTAGAAAAAAAGCAAGGCAACAGCTACACATATCACATACACAGTGGATTGGTCTGGAGTCAGTGGAGGACTACCTATGCAAAGTATGGCACTCACTGCAACTACTGCAGTCAGTGCAAAACTGCTAGAAAAAAAAGCAAGGCAACAGCTACACATGTCATTGGACTGGAGTCAGTGGACTACTTCTGCAGTAGGGCAGTCACTTGCTGCAATAATTTTAAATCACTACTGCAAATTATTGCAGCAGTGAGTGGCACTCTACTACAGCAGTAGCCCACTGGCACTGACTCCAATCCACTGTCTAGTTTTTTTTCTAGCAGTTTTGCACTGACTGCAGCACAGCTGATGGATCCTCCACATGAGGCCCAATAAAACGCTGAACATTGCATCTGTTTGACCACAATGAATTTTCTCTTCTTTCCTTTGTATTTTGGGACATTTTTCTCCTGCATCCTGCTCTTCCACATCAGAAACCTTCTCTTCTTGACTATTCTTTTCGTCAGGAGGAACCTCCTATACCTTCTGTTGAATATCTTCTGTCAGCCATTGTTTTGCCTTGGCCAATACATCATCAGAAGAGAAAGAATGGTTCTTGTATCGAGGATTCAAAAGACATGCAAGCACAACATTTTTATTCTCCTCATGCTTCTCAAACCTTTTGATGAGGCTGTCCTTCATGGCCTGCCTACATGCTTTGATGCCACGTGTGTTGGGTCCTTCATTCGGTTGAAGAAGCATCTTCAAGACTCTCACACATGGAATCACAGAGTAAGCAGATGAGTCATAATGACTCACCTCCAGTGTCACTTCCTCAATGGGTATGAGCATCTCTATAATGTTGGCTACTATGTCCCACTGATCTGAAGTAGGACAAGAATGTCCTCCAAGTCCATATTCACCAGAATATATAGTGAGAGCTCACTTCTGCTCCAGCATCCTTTGTAACATGTGTAGCGTTGAGTTCCATCGTGTTGGAACAGCCTGTATCAGGTGGTTTTTGGGTAGGACAAGGTCTTCCTGAATGCACCTCAGTCGCTGCTTGGCAAGAACAGAATGGTGGAAATGGCCTGCGCACTTCTTCAGCATGGTAATAATTAGGGATGATCGAACTTTTGAAAAGCTGCTGCTCTGCCTCCAGTGCCCTGTCCATAATGCCACGCAGAGTGTGCTCCAACAAAAACAGTACCGGTAGGGTGTCACTGATGCATGCGCTGTCCCGGCTGACCATCCTGGTGGCCTCCTCAACTGGCGAGAGGACAGCGCATGCATCCTTAATCAAAAGCCACTGCTGTGGTGAAAAGAAGCCCAGGCGCACTGAGCCAGTGCTGGTGCCGTACTCGCAGAGATATTCATTGAGGGCCCTCTGCTGCGTGTACAGGCGCTGCAGCATAGCCAAGGTGGAGTTCCAGCGGGTGGGCATGTCACAGACGAGGCGATGTACCGGCAGGTGAAACTCGCGCTGCACTTTGGCCAAACGTGCAGTGGCACTGTACGACCGCCTGAAGTGACTGCACACCCTTCTTGCCATCCTTAGCACATCCTGCATTCCCGGGTATGAGTTCAAAAACCGCTTAACCACGAGATTCAGGACATGCGCCAGGCATGGCACATGGGTCAACTTTCCCTGCCGAAGGGCGGCCAGGAGGTTTGACCCATTATCGGTAACCACCATCGCTGGCTGCAGCTGGCGTGGTGTCAACCACCTCTAGGCCTGTGCCTGCAGAGCCCCAAGAATCTCAGAGGCAGTGTGCTGCCTGTCCCCTAGACACACAAGCTGCAGCACTGCGTGACACCTTTTGGCCTGAGACATAGAATAGCCCTTTGAACGCTTACGTGGTACCTCATCATATTCAAAGGACCATGCTGCAGAGGAGGGCATGGAGGAGGATGAGGAGGAGGAGCAGGAGGGGGTAGAAGTGATCGATCTACCCGGATCAGCGACACCACCAGCTGTTTGCAGACGTGGGGGCAACACTGGCTGCAGCACCGAGCTCTGGCTACAATCCCTTCCACTGGCAAGCAGTGTCACCCAATGAGCAGTGACAGAAATGTACCGTCCCCGCCCATGTTTTCTTGACCAAGTTTCAGCTGTCAGGTGTATCTTACGTCTGACTGACTTGGCCAGGGACGACACTACATTGCCTTCCACATGTTGGTATAGGGATGGCAGGGCCTTACGGGCAAATTAATGCCGACTTGGCACATGCAACTGTGGAACTGCACATTTTGCAAATTCACGGAAGGGAGCAGACTCTACCAGGTTAAATGGTAACAGTTGCAGAGCCAGTAGTTTTGCCAAACTGCTGTTTAGACGCTGGGCATGTTGGTGGCGGGGAGTATACATTTTTTTTTCGTTCCAGCATGTGTGGAATCGAAATTTGGCATCTAGATGTTACAGCTGGTGGTGTGCTGGAGGTAGATGCGACACTGCCTGCTATGTCATCATCCCTGTCAGTGGAGGCTGCCAACAGGTAACGAGTGACTATAGCAGGGACAGACTGATGTGCAGGTGGAGCACGAGGAGGAGCGCGAGGAGGACTAGGAGGCCCACTGACCGATCTTTGGCCCTTTTGTGGGTTTTTCAAATGCTCCTGAAAATGGGCCAAGTGGTGGGTTGTCAAATGCCTGTTTAGGCAGCTTGTACCCAGGTGGTTGACATTTTTGCCACGTTTTATACCCTTCTGACAAATCTTGCAGATCGCATCTGTTCGGTCTGCATGGGATGTCTCAAAAAAGGCCCAGCAAGAAGAGGTGTGTATAGTGGCCCGGGAGACAACAGGTGCGGCCTTAGATGGAGCGGGCCGTCTGCTCTCCCCTCTTGCTTGCTTTGTCTCCTCCTCAACCTCAGACCCAACATCAGACTCCATAAAGGACCGAGCATCAGGCGTGGCCCGGGAGACAACAGGTGCGGCCTTAGATGGAGTGGGCCGTCTGGTCTCCCCTCTTGCTTGCTCTGCCTCCTCCTCAACCTCAGACCCAACATCAGACTCCATAAAGGACTGAGCATAAGGCTGGAGTAGATGGCCGACACTGTGGTCAAACAGTTCAGCTGACTCCTCTGCCATGTCCGAAGTTGGGTCTAAGGGAGGACGTGAGGTGGACATGGACTCATCTTTATTTGTTCTGCCAACTGCAGAAGACTGACCACTTTTTTCTGCCTGGGTCACTGTAGTTGCAGATGATGCCCATGATGAGGGTTTGGTAATATAGTCCACCACCTCCTCTACGTACTGTGGACGTATAGCTTGGCCACTGCTGGAGAACAATCCAAATGGTGGCCTGGCTGAGGACTGACCACCACGTCCACCCCTGCCTCTAGACACCCTAGAAGCTGTGCCCCTTTCCTCAGCAGGACCACGTATGCCTTTTCTTGGTCTACCTGGCATATTTGTCACTGAGGCGTTGGCAACTGAATACAGTTGTCGCTGAATACAGCACAGCAGATGCGTGTCACACACAGTAGCAAAGCCTTTTGCACAGTGGACCTAACGCTTTCAAGAACAGGCGTTAAGTTGTCACTGAGGCGTTGGCAACTCTGTGCGGTGAAAAACGCACACTGCTATGCGACCCACAGTTGTCGCTGAATACAGCACAGCAGATGCGTGTCATGCACAGTTGCAAAGCCTTTTGCACAGTGGACCTAACGCTTTCAAGAACAGGCGTTAAGTTGTCACTGAGGCGTTGGCAACTCTGTGCGGTGAAAAACGCACACTGCTATGCGACCCACAGTTGTCGCTGAATACAGCACAGCAGATACGTGTCACGCACTGTAGCAAAGCCTTTTGCACAGTGGACCTAACGCTTTCAAGAACAGGCGTTACGTTGTCACTGAGGCGTTGGCATCTCTGTGCAGTGAAAAACGCACACTGCTATGCGACACAAAGTTGTCACTCAATACAGCACAGCAGATGCGTGTCACGTACAGTTGCAAAGCCTTTTGCACAGTGGACCTAACGCTTTCAAGAACAGGCGTTAAGTTGTCACTGAGGCAATGTATTTTGCTGACCAGCAAGCACGTATACCTGCTGTAGATATATCAGCAGTGCAACGTGCTCACTACACAGAACCCTCCCACTTTCACTTTCCCTACAGAAACTAGATTGTTGAATCTAACTACTGTGGTACAAAGTTCCCTAACTACACTAGATATCCCTTTCCTCACACTAAAAGAACAGCTCCATACAGCAGAAGACTGACACTGTCCCTTTACATTTTTTTTTTTTTTCCTAACTCAAAAAAACAGCACAATCGCTGTATTTCTAACTACACTGACTGGCTGTAAGCTGAATGCAATTCTGCTATATGGAGCTTTAGAACCACTTGATATGTAGAAAATGTAGTGTAGCAAAGCAGGAGTAAGAGAAATGCTTCCACTCTCTTCAACAGACTCTGTATCACTGTGCTAGGGCTTAGGTGGGGCTATCTTATATACTGTGGGGCGTATTCACTCCTGATTGGCCTCTGGTCCCCGTAGTCACTCCAATCACGTTCCTAGCAGACTCCTGCCCCCCTCATTGGCTTTTGCTGACGTTTCTGGGCCAATCACAGGCTTTTAAAGCCCAGTTCCTGTCCCAGTGCATTTTGGGCGGTTCTGGTGGGTGAATTCCAAACTTTTACAGCAAAAAGTTCGGAATTCGGCCGAATTTCGAACACCCAATGTTCGGGTCGAACCGATGGTCGACCCGAACCGTTTGATCACCCCTAGTAATAATGTCCAGAAAAGCTTTCTGGTTTGACAGACCATCATTTACCACCAGTTGGAGGGTGTGTGCCATGCAACTGAAGTCTGACACTTCAGCAAGTCTCATACCTTTTACCATGTTCGCTCCACTGTCTCGGAGCACAAGCATCACTTGGTCTTTGGTGATTCCCCATTCTTATAGTATGCCTATAAACATTTCTCTAATGTACTCCCCAGTGTGGGATCCTTGCATCACTTTTGTATTCAACACCAAATGCCTTCTTGTCCATCTGCTGTCAATGAAGTGGCATGTAAGACTCATTAGTGATTCTGTTTGCGTGACCAGCAATCAGTCGTGAATGAGAGTGAGTTGACAGCATTCTCTGGTTGCAGCATAGTCTTTATTTTATCAATGACCTTTTGGTGAATCTTTTGCAGCATTTCAGTTTGATAAAATGTGTCACTCTTCAGTGTGTACCTTTGCTCAACTATGGACATCAACCACTTAAATCCAGAGTCACACACTATTGTAAATGGCTGGTTATCAGTGACCATCATCTCTGTGATTACTCCTTCCAGCATTTGGGATCTTCCATTAGATTTTTGCCACCTGTTTTTTTTCTGAAACATATCTGTTATTGTTGCCTGGGATAGTGATGTTTCACCTTGTGATTCATTTTGTTTTTTTCTGTCCTGCATTATACAATTCAACATGGTGAACTCTTAGATGGGCCCAAAGATTAGACGTATTTTTGGTTTTTGCAGTTATTGATTCCATGCTTACATTGTTTTTGCAAGTGTTGCACAGTGCTGCTGATTTTCCTGGAGATGGGGAAGAGAAATAGTCCCAGACCGCACTTTTAATTTTTCTATCTCCATCTATCTCCATTGAAATAAGAAAGACACTAATATAGGCTTAAACAAAATGGCTGGCTGGTGCCCTGTGGTGGCTGGCTGGCACCCTGTGGTTGGTGGCTGGCTAGCACCCTGTGGTGGGTGGCTGGCTGGCTAGCACCCTGTGTTGGGTGGCTGGCTGGCTAGCACCCTGTGTTGGGTGGCTTGCTGGCTAGCACCCTGTGGTGGGTGGCTGGCTGGCTGGCAGCCTGTGGTGGGTGGCTGGCTGGCACCCTTTGGTGGCTAGCTGGCTGGCTGGCACCCTTTGGTGGCTAGCTGGCAGTGGCACCCTGTGGTGGCTGGCTGACTGGCACCCTTTGGTGGCTGGCTGGCTGACTGGCACCTTTGGCTGGCTGGCACCCTTTGGTGGCTGGCGGGCACCCTTTGATGGCTGGCTGGCACCCTTTGATGGCTGTCTGGCACCCTTTTGTGGCTGGCTGGCACTCTTTGGTGACTAGCACCCTTTGGTGGCTAGCTGGCAGTGGCACCCTGTGGTGGCTGGCTGGCACCTTTTGATGTCTGATAGCTGCTAGCGAGAGTCTGGCAGTGGGGAATCTCCACTATTAGGGAACCCTTCAGCTTAACCCCCCCCGTATCCTCCACTCACTGGGACCTGGGGTCAGCTCCGAATGGCAGCTCAGTTGCTGTGTCAGCTGATCAGTGAAGGGGAGTGTGCTAGGCAGGGACCAGCCTGCTACCTAGGGTGGCCATTGCTCCTTCTCCTGCAGAAAGACACGCAGTGAAGCTGTGAGAGTGGCATCCAGTGAGTTGGTGGAGGCAGGTTGCAGGCATCTGTCACAGAGTGGGAGAGCTTGGTGGGTCAGTTTAATGATGCTGAATAGGGATAAGCTTCGAGTTCAAATCGAATGTAAGTTCGACTTGAACATAGGGCATTCGTGTGTTCGCTGAACACACAAACAAATGGGGTGCTCAGCGGGAAGTGTGGCCGCCGATGAGCGCCCCATTATGCACTGCGCTGGTGCAGTGAATAAATTATTGATGATTGGCCAAAGCATGCACATGACCTGTATGCTTTGGCCAATCACAATACAATGTCCTGTCAGAACCATGATTGGCCAAAGGCAGGGTGCCTTTAGCCAATCGTGGTTCAGGGGCTAAGTCCACGCCCCACACTATATAAAGCTGCTGCTTACACGGCAGCCGTGTAGAGTGTGTTAGGGCGAGATAGGAATGAGAGTAGGCAGGTAGTTAGTGGATTGTGCATTTTATTTAGTAATAGATCAGCCAGTGTAGTATATATATATATATATATATATATATTTTTTTTTTTTTTTTTTGTCCAGCTATTGCAGGATATTTCAGATAGTTGAGTATATATATTTATAAGTTATTGCAGGATATATATCAAGCAGTGCAGTGTAGTGTAGGGCTGATTCTTATGTTACACAGTGTACTGCAGTCAGTTTAGTGCTGTGCTGTGATTGTAGTGAGGCCACTGAAGTGTATTGTATGATAATTGGTCTAGGCAGGAAGGGGGTGAAAGTGCCCTGTATTTAAGTGGTTGAGGGGAACCCTATGACAGAATTAAAAAAAAAAAAAAATGGAATGGGCCCCCCCCCCCCAAATCCATACCAGGCCCTTTGGGTCTGGTACAGATTTTAAGGGGAACTCCACGCCAAAATTGAAAAAAAAAATGGTGTGTGGTCCCCTCCAAAATCCATACCAGATCCGAGCAAGCAGCCTGGCTGGCCAGGATGGGGAACGAGCGAGCACCACCCCCCCCCCCCTCGAACGATACCAGGCCACTTGCCCTCAACAGGGGATGAGTGCTTTGGGGTGCACCTTTTCCCCATGTTGATGGGGACAAGAGCCTCTTCCGGACAACCCTGGGCAGTGGTTGTCAGGGTCAGGGTTGTCAGGGTCTGTGGGTGGGGGGAATATCAGAATCTGGAAGCCCCCTTTAACAAGGGGCCCCCAGATCCTGCCCCCCCATGTGAATTGATACCGAGTACATCGTACCCCTACCCATTCACCAAAAAAGTGTCATTACACTGTTGTTCCTGCAAGCCGTGTTCCTGAAACAAGAGATGAGCCACTCAGGGTGAGATCAGTATACTGATTGGAGTCCACACATGGGTGCTAGCCCCGGCTCGCTTCCGTAGAATACATGTAAAAAAGGAAGTGGCTGCACACCATGATAGTTTAGGTTAATTTATTGCAACTTCCCAACAGAAATCCAACAATAATCCACACAGGACAGTAGCAGATACAGAAGGTGGACACGTTTCACACAAAAATGCTGTGCTTATTCATAACAAGCTGTGTCCTTGCCTGAACCTGATCGTTATTCCCGATCCTTGTACCCTGACCCTGTGACCTGCTCCCTGTACCCTGCTTCTTGTGCCCTGCAGTACCTGGCTCCCTGCTCCCCTTGTCTCCTGTCCCTGTCCTGACCTTGTCCTGCATGTGTGTGCTCCCTGCATTTTGTATATAGTCAGGTTATTATTTGGGGTTTTTGCACTGACACAATTTTTTAGCATTTAGGTTGTTTATGGCTTACTGGTGTTGGTATTGGAAATATGTAATTTGTCTTAATAAACATATTTTATCTTTATTCAGTCAGGTTTCTGATTCCTTAAGTTGGAGCCAACTGTTTTGATCATCCTTGCTGGATGCCTGCATGTGATATCCCTGACACTTATTTAAATTTTGAGATGGAGGACCAGGAGATTTGTGCACCCGGTCTATCTCAATATAATCTGGTGCTTCTTTACCTAGTATTTGTCTAAAATTATCCTGCATCGTAGAGGTCAAATTAGATAAAGTGATGGTTTCTGGGAGGCCCTGAATTCTTATATTTTGCAGTTTATTATGATTTTCCTAATCATCTAGTTGATAAGTTAGATCTGTGATCAATGCTTCTTGAGCTATAACTTTGACTTGCAACTGTTCTAAAGATTGTGCCAGTCCTTTTTGCACAGTCTTATACTATTTTACAAACTTTTTTAATAATGTATTTACTGTAATTATTATTTTTTTTTTTTCAATCAGAAGTATAATATTGACATGATATCGATATTAGGAAGCATCTTTTCTCATGCTAGTCAAGTGGGAGTGAGGTCATCAGCAGGCACACCCATGATTGTTGTACTATAGAGTTGAGCGAACACCTGGATGTTTGAGTTCGGTGGGTTCGACCGAACTTGAAAAAAAAGTCTGGGTTCGTGAACCGGACTTAACCCGAACTTTGTCCCGATCCCGAACCCCATTGAAGTCAATGGAGACCCGAACTTTTGAGCACTAAAATGCCTCTAAAACAAACATGGAAAGGGCTAGAGGGCTGCAAATGGCAGCAAAATCATCTTAAGAGCATGGTAAGTGCTCTGCAAACAAATGTGGATAGGGAAATAACTTAAAATAACATAAAAAACATAAAAATAAAAAATAATCATCTTGAATGATGTAGGAGGAGGACGAGGCCCATATGGAGTATGTGGTTGAGATGGCGGAGGATATGGCGGTGGATATGGCGGTGTAGGTGGAAGAGGCGGCGGCAGTGGACGAGGAGGACGAGGTAGCCAACACTGGTTTTGGTTTTTAATAAAAAAAAAAAAAAAATTAAATTCGGGCACACCCCAAAAGAGTAAGAAAGATCAAATCCAGCAATGGCTGGGTAAGGCCGGTATACATGTCTATTCTGCACAAGGTACGGACAAGTCCTGTGGGATCCATGCCTGGTTCATTTTAATGAACGTGAGCTTGTCCACATTGGCTCTGGACAGGTGGCTGTGCTTGTCTGTGATAACGCCCCCCAGCCGTGCTATATACCCGTTCAGATAATAGACTGGCTGCAGGGCTGGCCAGCACCTCCAAGGCGTAAAGGGAAAGGTCAGGCCATGTGCCCAACTTGGACACCCAGAAGTTGAAGGGGGCAGACCCGTCATTCATTACATGTAGGCATGTGCACACATACTGCTCCACCATGTTAGTGAAATGCTGCCTCCTGCTAAGACGTTCCATATCAGCTGCTTCTGCTTGTTGTGGCAAGCTGACAAAGCTTTTCCACATTTTGGCCATGCTAACACTACCTTCTGAGGTGCTGGCGGTGCCCTGGCAACGTTGACAACCTCTTCCTCCTCCTACCCTGCCTTGGCCTTGTGCTTCCACTGTTCCCCCGCTGTCAGGTGGGAATGCCACCAGCAGCACATCTACCAGCGTGTATGCTTGTACTCGCCCATCTTCCGATCACGCTCCAGTAAGGGAATTAAGGATGGTACGCTGTCCTTGTAACGGGGATCTAGCAGGGTGGCCACCCAGTAATCAGCACAAGTTACTATGTGGGAAACTCGGCGGTCGTTGCGGAGACACTGCAGCATGTATTCACTCATGTGTGCCAGGCTGCCCAGAGGCAACGAAAAGCTGTCCTCTGTGGGAGGTGTATCCTCTGTGTCCTCCGTATCCCCCCAGCCACGCACCAGTGATGGCCATGAGCTGGCCTGGGTGCCACCCTGCTGTGAACATGGTTCCATATCCTCCTCCATCTCCTCCTCCTCTTCATCCTCGTCATCCTCCAGAACGGTGCCCCTGCTGGACAAATGTGTCCCTGGCGTTTGTGGGTGCAGGAACCCACCCTCTGAGCCACTTGCGAATGACTGCCCTGAAAGCCTTGAAAAAGTTACCTCTTTATCCTCCTCCTCCTCCTCATCCTGTGCCACATCCTCTTCCATCATCGCCCAAAGTGTTTTTTCAAGAAGGCATAGAAGTGGGATAGTTAAGCTGAGAATGGCGTCATCGGCACTGGCCATGTTGGTGGAGTACTCAAAACAGCGCAACAAGGCACACAGGTCTCGCATGGAGGCCCAGTTATTGGTGGTGAAGTGGTGCTGTTCCGCAGAGCGACTCACGCGTGCGTGCTGCAGCTGAAACTCCACTATGGCCTGCTGCTGCTCGCACAGTCTGGCCAGCATGTGCAAGGTGGAGTTCCACCTTGTGGGCACGTCACATATGAGGAGGTGAGCGGGAAGGCCAAAGTTACGCTGCAGCGCTGACAGGCGAGCAGCAGCAGCGTGAGAACTTTGAAAGTGCGCACAGATGGCACACACTTTCTGCTGCAGCTCTGACATATCGGGTTAATTTCTAAGGAACCTCTGCACCACCAAATTCAGCACATGTGCCAAGCAAGGGATGTGTGTCAAACCGGCTAGGCCCAGAGCTACTATGAGATTTCGCCCGTTATCGCACACCACCAGGCCGGGCTTGAGGCTCACTCATCGGTCTGCTGTTCAATGGCTCTCCACAACTCCTGCGCGGTGTGTGGTTTTTAACCCAAACAGGCAAGTTTTAAAACTGCCTGCTGTCGTTTACCCCTGGCTGTGCTGAAGTTGGTGGTGAAGGTGTTACGCTGACAGGAAGAGGAGGCGGTAGAGGATGAGGAAGCAGGTTAGGAGGAGTTAGGAACAGGAGGCAAACTGAAGGACCCTTCAATCCTCGGTGGTGGAAGGACATGCGCCAAACTGCTATCCGCCTCAGGCCCAGCCGCCCACAAGGCCAAGAGAGCGTAGGTATGTTTCCGCTTCCAAGGGCTCTTGGAAAGAAAGCTGGTTCCCGTCAGGTGACTTAAGCTGAAGAATAGCCGAGTAGGCCAGTGTTAATTTCAGTTGATGGTGGAAAAGTTTGGAGAAGATGGGTTGGAAGGCTTTTCTTTTTTTGGCCACATCGGCAGAATAGTCTGCAAAGATTAGGATTCTGATACCATCTATTTGTAAGTATCTTGCTTGTCTAAACTTTTGGAGGATGGCCGTCTTGTCGGGATAGTTGAGGTATTTCGCTATAATCGGGCGCAGTGACTTGAGATCTGAGGAGGGGGCTCCTATGTGGTGAGCTCTCTCAACTGTACAGACACCTAGGAGGCCCAGGGCCTCCGGTATGCGTATGAAGCAGAAGTCCATGATGGCGGAGGAGGGCAAAGATTCCGGGACCCCTACAAATCGCAGATTGCTCCTGCGTGATCTGTTCTCCAGGTCCTCTATCTTCTGAAGGAGATATTGAATAGATTTGTCCTGCGCCTATTTGCCCCTCTGGGCCTGGTATATTTCATCCCCCATGCTGGATATATGCTGTTCTGCCTCATTCAGTCTGAGGGAGTGTTCTTTCAGCTCCCTCTTGATCTCCAGCATCCCAAAATGTACCACTTTCTCCATGGATGCTGCAATGGTGGGGGAGAGGAGTGCGGCTACTGCCTGGGCTATTCTTTCTGTATTGCCATCAGCAGGGCCAGAGGCAGGGGGCGCTGGAGTTGAGCAGGTCTCCATGTCAGCTGATAGCACAAATGTAAATTTATTTGTAAAAACACTTACATAAAATAAAATCAATCTCTTGTGTACAAATCCAGGAAGTCCGGGATGCTAGGGCGGCGCTAGAGGGATTTTTGCACAATAGGAGCAGTTTTTGCATAAAAATTATTTGCACAAATTGCACATGTTTCATCTGCGGATATTATATATTTTATTTGCACAAACACGTTGATATTTGCAATATACACAGAGCAGCACCACAACCCAATCCCTTATATATACTGTATATATATATATATATATATATATATATATATATATATATATATATATATATATCTTCATAAAATGAATTAGGCTGCACCTAATGTGGACTGTTGTGTGTATATAAGCCCCCGCCCTTAACTGAGGTTCAGGGCTTTAGTATTCTTCCTGCAAGCCGTGCTCCTGAAACAAGAGATGAGCCGCTCCAGGTGAGATTATTATACTGATTGGACTCCACACATGGGTGCTAGTCCCGGCTTGCTTCCATAGAATCTGTGATGTATTTAGGTTTTGAAATAACCAATAATCCTCAGCCTCACGCCCAAACTGTAGAACTACCTCCGCGCTTTAGGAAACGCCAGCAAATTGGAACTGGAAATGGTATAAACCAAAAATGCTGCTACTTAAACAAATAACGGATATATTCGATGCTATGATAGAAATAAAAGAATAGTAGCGCAGAAACAGTTTAAAAATGTCTCATGAAATAAACTGCAAATCACCCCAAATGAAGTGTGGTACTGAAAACAGTCCTCAAAACATTAAGTGACAAATCCCGCAGGATATTTCTCAGTGTGGTCTAGAAAACACCAGTCTCATTGACCATCAGATCATAGATAACACGAATATAGCTTAGTCCTTCCTTATATGATCCTGTAAGTACATTTGACTAGGAAGTCACTGTTCCGTGTGGTCTTGTGGGTTCACCTCTAATCCACCACCATAAAAATCAAAAAACGTGCTGCGCCAGAAGTGCACAAAAATAATTAGTGATTACATGAATCAACAAGTGTTATCAACAAAATATAGTGTCCATCATATGTGCTCTGATGAAACATAAATGTTCATATAAAGTGCTCCAAAGTAATGATTAGTATATCCAGGTGATGACAGGACAGCCTCAATCCCTTGTGAATCAAGCAGGAACCACCAGTGTGTGAACTCCCTCCACCAGTAAGATTGGCCTCTCACCTTGATACCAGACCCAAACGGGCCAGCATGAGCATATCAGGGGATAAACAGACTATCACAGGTAACCTCTCCAGCCTTCACCTCCGGGGGTCGCCAGGACATAAAATAAAGATAAAGCAAAGATCTAGTTCTCTCTGAATGTAAATAATGAGCTTTTATTGAGCATAAAGGGGTAACTCACATTTGTTGGACACTCAGCCGTGCCTGCTATTATGGCATTCAGTGTTGGAGAGTAGCACCTCTAATCCACCACCAAGTGCAGGGGGAAGGTAAGAAATGGCCACTCACCGGATCGCCATGCCCATTTACTTTCATAAATGAGCCCACCTCACATGTATATATCCACCCGTAGTAACAGGATCAGACAGGTAACAGTAGGGGATAATCCGTGGTCCACTCCACTTGTGATCACTCACTCTTCCTCACATGAATGTGGAAATAAAAGATATGCCTCCACTAGTGCAATATGTCTAATATCACTTTTATTCAAAATAAAATGAAGTACATAGCACTCACTTGTGGTGAAATACAGGTACGCTCATCACTCTAATGCGGCTACTGCGGTCGGCGTTCCCAGCTACACAGACATGGCTCCACGCCAAGTCGGGTAGTTCCGGAAGTCCTCCACGGCCGTCAATCTCAATTGGGTGCGTCGTCTGGCCACGCCCCGACGCGTTTCGTCACTTCCTGACTTCAACTGGGGGCGCGGCCAGAGCGACGCACACAGCCCATTTATGCTGCGCACAGCGGCGAGGCATCCGATCACAAGACAAGTGGGTTAACCAGAAGGACACCGAGCCACATACCACCGGAAGGTAAACACCATCCAGGCAGCCCTTAAGTCCAACCCCCGGAAGCGAACACTAACCCCCTCTGCAGACACCAGGGACCAGAAGGAAATCCCGCTACGGTGTCATCCACAGATACTATTATAGAGGCAGATAGTCACCCCGGGTGCACCATTGTCTGTGATCCTGCTTAACAACAATGATGGTGAATGCATAATCAACCAATCACAATGCAATACGATAGCCCCAATCAGCCTCATCATATTGCTCATTGGAACCCGGGATCCATATTAAATGTGATCCATGATTCTAGTACAATAAATATATATAATATACTGTGTCATAAAAGCATATATAAAAAGCATATAATGTATGTTAAAAACAATAAGGTTAAAATATCCAATAGTCAAATATATCAATTATTAGAATACTGAGCACTGTGTTGAAAAGAAATAAATAGTCATACTAAAAACAATTTGTCATAATAAAATAGAAGCTAAAAGCTATTTATCATAATAATAAAATTATAAAATTCATGGGGACAGCTCTCTTCCTCTCAATAAATAAATACGGGACATACTAAAACATTTAATGTGAAAATGGCTTAATGTAGCTTAATGTGTAATAAAGTGCCTAAACCATAACCAATTGCCCTGAAACTTTGCACAGACTAAGTTTTTAACTTTCCTAATATATCCTAGAAGTTTCATGTAGTTTGGTCTTCCAGGAGGCAAACAAGGGACATTAAGCTTGTTTTTTGGGGAGCTTAATGTGGCTTAACGTACAAAAAAGAGCTTAGATGTTAACCAATTTCCCCTAAACTTCACACAATAGAAGACTCTATTGATGCTAAGATAGTCTGAAAATTTTAGCTCATTTGGTAAATCACACCAAAAGTTATTCACATTAAGCTATTTTTTTACAATACTAAAACGTTTAATGTCCACGGCTTAATGTAAAAAGAGCTTAATGTACCAAAATGTGCCTTAACCTCAACCAATTGTCCTGAAACTTTGCACAGCCCAAGTTCTGCACTTCCCAAAGCTATCCTGGAGGTTTCATCGATTTTGGTCTCCCACACGGAAAACTGGGGACATTAAGCTCTTTGTTTGGGGAGCTTAATGTGGCTTAACGTACAAAAAAGAGCTTAGATGTGAACCAATTTCCCCCAAACTTGGCACAATAGAATAGTTTATCAATTCCAACATATTCTGAAAATTTCAGATCATTTGGTAAATCACACCAAAAGTTATTCACATTAAGCTCTGTTTGTACAATACTAAAACGTTTAATGTCCTTAGCTTAATGTGAAAAGAGCTTAATCTACCAAAATGTTCCTAAACCTCAACCAATTGTCTTGAAACTTTGCACAGCCCAAGTTCTGCACTTCCCAAAGCTATCCTGGAGGTTTCATCGATTTTGGTCTCCCACGTGGAAAACTGGGGACATTAAGCTCTTTTTTTGAGGCGCTTAATGTGGCTTAACGTACAAAAAAGAGCTTAGATGTGAACCAATTTCCCCCAAACTTGGCACAATAGAAGAGCCTATCAATTCCAACATATTCTGAAAATTTCAGATCATTTGGTAAATCACACCAAAAGTTATTCACATTAAGCTCTCTTTTGCAATCATAAAAACGCATAGCTTAATGTGAAAAGAGCTTAACCACTTGCCTACAGTGCACTTTCACCCCCTTCCTGCCCAGACCGATTTTCAGCTTTCAGCGCTCTCACACTTTGACTGAGAATTACTCAGTCATGCAACACTGTACCCATTCAAAAATTGTGTCCTTTTTTTCACACAAATAGAGCTTTCTTTTGATGGTATTTAATCACTACTGGGTTTTTTATTTTTTGTGCTATAAATAAAAAAAGACTGAAAATATTGTGAAAAAACGCATTTTTCTTTGTTTCTGTCATAAAATTTTGCAAATTAGTAATTTTGCTTCACAAATTTTGGCCAAAATGTATACTGCTACTTATCTTTGGTAAAAATAACCAAAGTAAGTGTATATTATTTGGTCTTTGTGAAAGTTATAGAGTCCACAAGCTATGGTGGGTATCATTGAAAATTGATCACACTTGATCACACCTGATGTACTGAAGGCCTATCTCATTTCTTGAGACACTAAAAAGTCAGGAAAGTACAAATACCCCCCAAATGACCCCTTTTTGGAAAGTAGACATTCCAAGGTATTTAATAAGGGGCATGGTGAGTTTTTTGAAGTTGTAATTTTTTTCCCACAATGCTTTGCAAAATGAAGATTTTTTTTTTTTTTTTTTTTTACAAATTGCCGTATTAACAGGTTATTTCTCTCACACAGCACATGTATACTTGCAACTACACCCCAAAACACATTCTACTACTCCTTCTGAGTATGGCGATACCACATGTGTGAGACTTTTTCACAGCCTGGCGACATACAGAGGCCTAACATCCAACCAGCACCGTCCGGCATTCTAGGAGCACAAATTACACATATAATTTCCTGACAACCTATCGTACTTTTGAAGGCCCTGGAGCACCAGGACAATGGAAACCCCCATAAAATGACCCCATTTTGGAAAGCAAACAGCCCAACGTATAATTTTTGAGGCACAATGAGTCTTTTGAATATGTCATTTTTTTCCACAAGTTTTTGGAAAATGTGGAAAGAAAATGAAAACACATTTTTTTTTACACAAAGCTGTCCATTTATGCAATATTTCTAACACATAGCATGTACATAGCAAAAATTGCACCCCAAAATACATTCTGCTATTCCTCCTGAGTATGGCGATACCACATGTGTAACACTTTTTCACAGCCTGGCCACATACATAGGCCTAACATCCAAGTAGCGCTTTACACAAAGTTGTCCATTTATCCACTTTAAGACTGGGCCTATTTTTGACACTTGGTGTTTACAAGCTAAAATCATTTCTCTATCGCTCATTGACAGACGTAGTCTTCTTGATTCTCAAGAGCTGGGTTATGTTGTCTCCGCAGGAGTAGGACTAGGCAGAATGACAAAACGTTCTGGCTCCACCCTAGGGGGCAGTCCCTGAGGGTATATCCTCCCTCTCTCTGCTACAGGGAATCAGTTTTTTTCTGTCTAGTCAGGAGTAAGGACCTAAGTTCCTTGCTGGGATCTTTTGGTCCTGGCAAGACTTTTTTTCTTTAAGAAAAAGACATTTTTTTAGGTAGTTTTCTCCAGTGTTTTTTTCCTGTGAGATCTTCAAGCAAAAATGCCAGACTGGGCGACACTTGTGGTCACCCCAGCCGGCCTACGAGCGCGTGCAGACCAGGCATTGCGCTTGGTCGGCCGCGACATATTCAAGTAAGTATGCGGGGCCGGGCGACGGGCTGGATGTGAGATCCAGTGGTCACCCCGGTTTCTGCCTAAAAGCGCGTGCAGACCAGTGCGCTGAGTCGGCCGCGACGGAGTCCCAGTAAAGGGACTGACTTTGCGAGTTAAAAGCTCGCTTGGACGCCAGGACCAGAGAGTCGAGGCGTCCACAAACCCCCACCTCGGTGGAGAGGGTATTATGAAGAGAGGGTGCCTGTCGGTTCGGTATGGTGAGTAAAACGTTCCCTTTTTTCCTCATTTATGAGGCAGTATATATTATGGGCCCCTCCATATATGGTCAGTATATATCTGACAATTACAAGTCCCCCTTGTAATACAGCATGTGTTTGTGGGAAGTGGACTTGGTTCAAGAGCTAACACTCTACCCAGCAGACTGTAACATTACAGCAAACATAGGAGGTATAATCCTACCTTATGTGCAGTGTATCTCTGTAGATCCATATGTCACCTCTCAGCAGAGTGCAGGTGGATGTGCTGGGAAGACGATATCGGCGGTCCGCCGCCATTTTGCCGTAGACCGAATGCATGTATGTCCTCAGGTCACGCCGGCCGCCATGTTTTTGGAGTCTTATGTCTCTTCTATGGGGGCGGCCATGTTTTGTGAGCCCAGCTTCCTCGTGGAGGGCTGGGAACGCCGGAAGGCGTACACAGGGGGCGGAGCCACGCCTTCTGCCCGGGAAAAAGCAAACAGCTCCTTCCAGTCTGTGTAAGACAGACGCTGGCTGCAGTTTGTTGGAAACTGCACTGCATCGGTTGGTGAGCCTTGGGGGTCCCTCTCTCTCTCTCTGGGATCGAGAAGCAGGTACTCTGAGGGGCGCTATTGCGCTAGGGGGAGACACACAAAAAAAAAAAAGTTTTTTTGCTTATTGCTGGCAAAAGTGTCCTGTATTAACATGGACCCTGCCACTCATGTATCTCCTCCGGATCCCCTCGAGGGGTCTGCGGGATCCTCCAGCACCCCATTGACAATTGAATCTTTGTCAGCCATTATGGAAACTTTTGTGTCCCGGGTGGAAGTGGCTTGTCAGGGACAGGGCGCAAGAAAGCGACCCCCGCCTAACCCCTTATTATCTGAAACCTCGGATTCAGACTCTGAGCCTATTTCTGCAGTTGCAGGTACTTCATCTGGTATTGGTGTCTCGGGTCCTGTCTCTTCAGACAGTGAGGAGGATGTTTCGGCATCTGCCATAGCCCGAGAGGAAGCGTTGGTAAACGCACTCATTGTATCTGTTCAAGAGACTTTAAGGTTACAGGGTATTCCATCAGAAATAGCTGAAACTGAGATCCCTTTTGGGACTAAAAAGCGCATCAAAGTGGCAAAGGTTTTTCCATTGCCCAAATGTTTTGGCAATCCAATCGATGAAGAATGGCGTCTGCCAAAACACACTTTTAATATTTCCAAACGCATTGACAGGCGTTATCCGTTTGAGGAAACCCTTATTAAGAAATGGACAGAACCACCTGTGGTGGATTCACCAATTGCTAGATTGAATAAAGCCACGGTTATTCCTTTAGAAGACGCTCCGTCTTTTAAAGATCCAGTGGATCGCAAGATAGAAGCTATGTCTCGCACCATGTTTTCCTTGATTGGATCAGCTTTCAGGCCAATAATTGCTATTGGTCTGGTTTCGCAGGCTGTAACTGAATGGACCAAGTGGTTACGCCGGGACTTAGAAGAAGTCCCTCAGGCGGTATCAGATTTGTTGGAACAAATGATACAGGGATTACAGTTTGTATGTGATGCGGCGTTAGACGCCACTCCATTAATGGCGCGAGCATCAGTCTCAGCAGTGGTTCTCAGGCGTACACTGTGGCTAAAAGGTTGGATAGCCGACCAAGGTTCCAAAAAAGCATTGGCTAATATCCCCTTTTCAGGAGAACGTCTATTTGGAGCCAACTTAGATGAGATCATTAAGGATCTCACCGGTGGAAAAAGCACCTTTTTACCGCAAAATTTTAAAGGTAGAGGAACTCGTCAAAGACGAGGGCCTTCTTTTTCTGCTCACAAGAGGTTTTTTCGTCCAGCGGGTGAAAAAACTAAGTCCTCCAAGGTTCCTACAGGAGGCGTCAGGGGTCGTTGGTCGGGCAAGCAAAAGCCCGCCCCCTCCAGACCTGAAGATAAACCATCCAAAGCCTGAAGGTGCGCCCCCACCCATAACTGGGGTGGGGGGACGTCTTCGCCGGTTCCCGGATCCATGGCTTTCCAGAATCCCGGACAAATGGGTTTGCGAAGTCATAAAGTCAGGGTACAAGATCGAGTTTCGATCTCTCCCACCGGCGCGATTCTTCCCTTCCAATATCCGACTATCTCCGGATCGTCTAGAAGATCTGCGGAGAGCAGTCACAGATCTACTACAACAAGGAGTGGTAGTCCACGTTCCTTGGACAGAACGGTTTCAAGGGTTTTATTCAAACCTGTTTACAATACCCAGGAAAGAGGGCAAAGTGCGTCCAATTCTGGACTTAAGAGCACTCAATTCTTTCGTCAACATAAGAAGATTCAGAATGGAGTCCATTCGCACGGTAGCAGCCTTCCTGCATCCAGGGGATGTCCTAGCGTCCATAGACATCAAGGACGCCTATCTTCACATTCCCATTTTCGCAGGACATCAGCGTTTTCTACGCTTTTCCGTAGAGGAGTACCACTATCAGTTTGTGGCGTTACCTTTCGGTCTCGCCACGGCTCCGCGGGTCTTCACAAAAGTGTTGGCCCCAATGTTGGCACTTCTGCGCCAAAGAGGTATATCGATTCTAGGTTACCTAGACGATCTTCTGCTTCATGCAGAGTCTCCTCAGACCTTGCTACAAAACATAGAAATTACTATGATTTCTTTACAGGAATTCGGGTGGCTGGTGAACCAGCAAAAGTCTTTTCTGGTTCCCACCCAGAGGCTCGAATATCTGGGTCTAATTCTAGACACAGTCAGGACAAGAGTGTTTCTTCCGGTAGGGAAACTTCGAAAGATTCAATCAACAGTCCAGTTGTTACTGTCCAACAGCTGGTCTTCCCTTCGGACTTGCATGAGGGTTCTCGGGTTGATGGTGGCTTCATTCGAAGCAGTCCCATTTGCCCAGTCCCATACCCGAATTCTTCAGCAAGAGATTCTCCTCAGATGGAATCGGAATCCGGAATCCCTGGACAATCAGATACGATTGAACAAACAGACCAGAGAGTCTCTGGTTTGGTGGCTTCGGTCTCCAATGCTCAGCCAGGGAAAGTCATTTCTGCCAATATATTGGACGATAGTGACCACGGATGCCAGTCTATCCGGATGGGGAGGAATTCTCGGTCAATTATCTGCCCAGGGACTTTGGTCCCCGGAAGAATCCAGATTACCGATAAATGTATTGGAACTGAGAGCGATCAGACTTTGTCTGATTCACTGGACCGAGCAGCTCCAGGGCAGCCCGGTTCGGATCCAGTCGGACAATGCCACGGCCGTGGCTTATGTCAATCACCAGGGGGGCACCAAGAGTGTCCGAGCGGCCAAAGAAGTGGCTTGCATTCTTCGCTGGGTGGAACGATTTGTTCCAGCAATCTCTGCGGTGTTCATTCCGGGGGTGGAGAATTGGCAGGCAGATTATCTCAGCCGTCAGACCCTGGATCAGGGGGAATGGTCCCTCCATCCAGACGTTTTCCACCAGTTGTGCCTACGGTGGGGCACCCCGGATGTGGATCTGTTGGCATCACGTTTCAACAGGAAAGTTCAGAGATTCGTGGCTCGCTCCCGCGATCCTCTAGCAGAAACCGCAGACGCACTGATCGCCCCGTGGGGGCAATACCAGCTAATATATGCCTTCCCTCCTCTCGCGTTACTGCCAAGACTTCTTCGCAGGGTAGAGGAGGAAGGAATCCCAGTAATCCTGGTAGCTCCGGACTGGCCTCGTCGAGCTTGGTACGCCGACATGGTCAGACTGGTGGCGGACGTCCCGTGGAGACTTCCTCTCCGAGAGAGGATCTACTGTCTCAGGGACCGATCTTCCATCCTGCTTTACGATCGCTGGCTTTAACGGCCTGGCTATTGAGACCCAGGTGCTGAAGGACAAAGGTTTGTCAGCTTCAGTTATTCCTACTCTAGTTGAAGCAAGGAAAGCGACTTCCAGAAAGATTTATCATCGCACATGGAAGTCCTACATTGCATGGTGTGAACCTTTGGGGTTCCGTCCTCGGTCTTATTCGATTAGTCGAATATTGGCTTTTCTGCAACAAGGGGTTGAGCAGAAACTGGCCTTGAGTACTATCAAGGGTCAGGTCTCAGCATTAGCCATCTTCTTTCAGAAGCCTTTGGCTACTCATTCCTTGGTGCGGAATTTCATCCAGGGGGTGCGACATCTGGCTCCGCCAGTGCACGTGCCGTTACCCCCCTGGGATCTTAATTTAGTGTTGTCGGTTCTTCAGAAACCTCCCTTTGAAGATATTAGGGAGGTTCTTCGTCCGAATCCATCCTTCCTACCAAAAGTAGTTTCAGAATTTCATCTGAATGAAGAAATTGTATTACCTTCCCTGTGTCCTAAGCCCAGTCATCCTCGGGAATTTGCTTTGCACTCCTTGGATGTGGTCCGGGCGATCAGGGTATACTTGAAAACGACAGACTCGTTTCGCAAGACGGATTCACTTTTTGTGATCCCAGATGGACCCAAAAAGGGGTTGCCTGCATCTGCCGCGACCATTTCCAGATGGATCAGACAGATGGTAGTGCAGGCTTATTCTATTAAGGGTCGGGAGCCCCCGTTCCCTGTTAAGGCGCACTCCACTCGGGCACTTAGTGCGTCATGGGCCTTTCGCCATCAGGCGTCAGTGGTCCAGGTGTGCAAGGCGGCTACCTGGTCGTCGGTGCATACCTTCTCTAAACATTATAAAGTTGATGTAATGGCATCGTCTGATGCCTCATTTGGCCGCAAGGTTTTGCAGGCCGCAATTTGAGGAGACCAGTGGTCTACCTCGAGGGTTTTTTCCGTTGGAAAATTTTTCTTTAGTCTCATTCTTTGTTTATAATGAGCCTTTAAAACTTCTAGTTTGGCACCGGTTGGGCCTACTAGATTGGATTTGATTTTGTCAATCCCACCCCTCATTTGTGGCACTGCTTCTGGATGTCCCAGCTCTTGAGAATCAAGAAGACTACGTCTGTCAATGAGCGATAGAGAAAAATGGATTTTTGTAAGAACTTACCGTAAAATCCTTTTCTCTTAAGCTCATTGACAGACGTAGTACCCGCCCCTCTATCATTGAGTTGGGTTGGGTTAATTTCTCTGTACTGCTTTAAACAGAACTGATTCCCTGTAGCAGAGAGAGGGAGGATATACCCTCAGGGACTGCCCCCTAGGGTGGAGCCAGAACGTTTTGTCATTCTGCCTAGTCCTACTCCTGCGGAGACAACATAACCCAGCTCTTGAGAATCAAGAAGACTACGTCTGTCAATGAGCTTAATGCCCCATACACACGTGCAGATTATCTGCAGACTTTTGTCTGCAGACTTACCTTTTCTATGTAGTGCAAGGGCCTGCCGGATTGCATACAAATTGAAAGTGTTTAGGTTTGACCTCATATTATATGGTTTTGGTAAGTCTGCAGACAAAAGTCTGCAGATAATCTGCACGTGTGTATGGGGCATAAGAGAAAAGGATTTTACGGTAAGTTCTTACAAAAATCCATTTTTTTTTTGCTAGAAAACTACTTGGAACCCCCAAACATTATATATTTTTTTTTAGCAGAGACCCTAGAGAATAAAATGGAGATCGTTGCAATATTTTTTTATCACACCATATTTGCGCAGCAGTCTTCCAAATGCGATTTTTTTGAAAAAAAATCACTTTTTTGATCTAAAAAATAAGAAAACAGTAAATTTAGAAATTTTTTTTTCCATAATGTGAAAGATAATGTTACGCCAAGTAATTAGATACCCAACATGTCATGCTTCAAAATTGCGCATGCTCACAGAATGGCGCCAAACATTGGTACTTAAAAATCCCCATAGGCAACATTTTAAAAATTTCTGCAGGTTACTAGCTTAGAGTTACAGAGGAGGTCTAGGGCTCAAATTATTGCTCTCGCTCTAACGATCGCGGTGATACCTCACATGTATGGTTTGAACACCGTTTACATATGTGGGCGGGACTTGCGTATGCGTTTGCTTCTGCGCGCGAGCTAACGGGGACAGGGCGCTTTAATTTTATTTTTTTATTTTTTTTCCTATTTATTTTATTTATTATTTTCTTATTTTTACACAGTTTAAAAAAAAAAAATGTTTTGATCATTTTTATTCCTATTACAAGGAATGTAAACATCCCTTGTAATAGAAATAGGCATGACAGGTCCTCTTTATTGTGAGATCTGGGGTCAAAAAGACCTCACACCTCACAACTACACTAAAAAAGAAAAAAAAAAAAAAAATTGTTGAAAGAGGAAAAAAAAAAAAGCAAAAAAAAAAGCGGCCCTTTAAACTGGTTGCTAGGCAACGTCTTTTGACGTAGCTCCGGTCCTCCAAGACCATAGAGTTGAGTGAGGGCCATCTTGCCCTCACTCGACTTCCTGTCTCTGAGGATCCGGGACCGGATAGTTTTCCCCGCTGCCGGCGGGTCCGGTAAGCTGGGAAAACGTCTGGGACGCGGCAGGAGAGGGGGGGGGCACCTCTTCCCCTGCACCGTAAGGGTAATTCCGCGGCGAATCCGCCACTGGGACCACCCTTATCTGAAAGCCGACCGCCCGCCGTTTCAAAAAATACCGGGGTTATGGGGGCTATCTTCTGCCATAACCCCAGTATTTAGCTTTTAATGGCCGACGCATATAGTCGTTAGGCGGTCAGTAAGTGATTGCATGTATATGGCAAACAGGTGACGATGACTGATGGGGTGACAGGTGACGATGACTGATGGGGTGACAGGTGACAATGACTGATGGGGTGAAAGGTGACGATGACTGATGGGGTGAAAGGTTACGATGACTGATGGGGTGACAGGTGATGATGATTGATGAGGTGACAGGTGACGATGATTGATGAGGTGACAAGTGACGATGATTGATGGGGTGACAGATGACAATCACTGACCGGGTGACATGTGACGATGATTGATGGGGTGACAAGTGACGATGATTGATGGGGTGACAAGTGACGATGACTGATGGGGTGAAAGGTGACGATGACTGATGGGGTGAAAGGTGACGATGACTGATGGGGTGACAGGTGATGATGATTGATGAGGTGACAGGTGACGATGATTGATGAGGTGACAAGTGACGATGATTGATGGGGTGACAGATGACAATCACTGACCGGGTGACATGTGACGATGATTGATGGGGTGACAAGTGACGATGATTGATGGGGTGACAAGTGACGATGATTGATGGGGTGACAAGTGACGATGATTGATAGGGTGACAGATGACGGTGACTGATGGGGTGACAGGTGACGATGACTGATGGGGTGACAGGTGACGGTGATTGATGGGGTGACAGGTGACGGGCGATGGTCACTGATGGGTGACAGGTGACGGGCGATGGTGCACGGCGGTACTGATGGCAGTCTCTGGTGACCGGTGAATTTTAGGCTACATTCACATGTGAGCGTAGCGATCGTAGGCAGAATCACTGCGATTCTGCCCGTGATCCAGAAATCATTGCAAATGGCGGGACGCCTGTACGTTGCCCGTGATTTGCAATAGCACCCCAAACGCTGTGCGATGTTGCTGCGATTTCCACCTGCCAAATCGAGGTAACATCAAGCAAACAATGCATGACGCCCCAAAGAAGCTCTTGTACCTTTTTTGGGCGTCATGCGATGTTTGCGCGATGTTACTGCGATTCGGCAGGCTGAAATGGCGGCAACATCGCACAGCGTTTGGGGTGCTATTGCAAAAAACGGGCAACGCACAGGCGTCCCGCAATTTGCAATGATTTCCGGATCGCGGGCAGAATTGCGGTGATTCTGCCCGCGATCGCTGCGCTCACATGTGAACGTTATGGGTGTCAATTTCTGGGCACTGATGAGGTGACTGTTGGGTGACAGGTGACATTGGGGGGGGGGGGGGCTGAGGACTGTGTGGGGACCTTTATTAGTGTGATTTTACTTTTGCAGGTACACAGAGCAGTAACTCACTATTTCTAGCTCTTCTCCCCTCATACTGGAAACTGTGTGAGGAGAGAAGAGCTAGTAACAGTCAGTTACTGCTCTTTGTTTACATTTTGTGATCGGCTGTGAATGGATTCACAGCCGATCACTTAGTAAACAGTCACTGTCAGTGACTGTTTACTACCGCCGGTGACAGCTGTGTTCCTACGGAACACAGTGCCACCGACATGACCGCGCTGCGCACTCCCGATCGCGCATGCGCGGTCATCTCCCGGGCGCCTTCATTGTGATCGGCTGTGTCATTGGAACACAGCCGATCACGTGGGAAACAGCCATGCCTATTGGCTGTTTCCCCCCTGCCGGTGACCGGCTGTGTCCCGGGGACACGCCGACACCGGCAGTGCACGGCGGCGCGCCCGCGATCGCGCGCCTGCCGTGCTTGAATGGGCGGACGTCATATGACGTCCGCCCAGGATAATAGCCGCACCGTCCCGCCGTCATATGACGGCGGGCGGGCGGTAAGTGGTTAACGTACCAAAATGTGCCTAAACCTCAACCAATTGTCTTGAAACTTTGCACAGCCTAAGTTCTGCACTTCCCTAAGCTATCTTGGAGGTTTCATTGATTTTGGTCTCCCACGTGGAAAACTGGGGACATTAAGCTCTTTTTTTGGGGCGCTTAATGTGGCTTAACGTACAAAAAAGAGCTTAGATGTGAACCAATTTCCCCCAAACTTGGCACAATAGAAGAGCCTATCAATTCCAACATATTCTAAAAAATTTCAGATCATTTGGTAAATCACACCAAAAGTTATTCACATTAAGCTCTTTTTAGCAATCATAAAAACGCATAGCTTAATGTGAAAAGAGCTTAACGTACCAAAATGTGCCTAAACCTCAACCAATTGTCTTGAAACTTTGTACAGCCCAAGTTCTGCACTTCCCAAAGCTAAGGAAGTTAAGCCACATTAAGCGCCCCAAAAAAAGAGCTTAATGTCCCCAGTTTTCCGTGTGGGAGACCAAAATCGATGAAACCTCCAGGATAGCTTTGGGAAGTGCAGAACTTGGACTGTGCAAAGTTTCAAGACAATTGGTTGAGGTTTAGGCACATTTTGGTACGTTAAGCTCTTTTCACATTAAGCTATGCGTTTTTATGATTGCTAAAAAGAGCTTAATGTGAATAACTTTTGGTGTGATTTACCAAATGATCTGAAATTTTCAGAATATGTTGGAATATATAGACTCTTCTATTGTGCCAAGTTTGGGGGAAATTGGTTCACATCTAAGCTCTTTTTCGTACGTTAAGCCACATTAAGCGCCCCAAAAAAAGAGCTTAATGTCCCCAGTTTTCCGTGTGGGAGACCAAAATCGATAAAACCTCCAGGATAGCTTTGGGAAGTGCAGAACTTGGGCTGTGCAAAGTTTCAAGACAATTGGTTGAGGTTTAGGCACATTTTGGTACGTTAAGCTCTTTTCACATTAAGCTATGCGTTTTTATGATTGCTAAAAAGAGCTTAATGTGAATAACTTTTGGTGTGATTTACCAAATGATCTGAAATTTTCAGAATATGTTGGAATTGATAGACTCTTCTATTGTGCCAAGTTTGGGGGAAATTGGTTCACATCTAAGCTCTTTTTTGTACGTTAAGCCACATTAAGCGCCCCAAAAAAAGAGCTTAATGTCCCCAGTTTTCCACGTGGGAGACCAAAATCGATGAAACCTCCAGGATAGCTTTGGGAAGTGCAGAACTTGGGCTGTACAAAGTTTCAAGACAATTGGTTGAGGTTTAGGCACATTTTGGTACGTTAAGCTCTTTTCACATTAAGCTATGCGTTTTTATGATTGCAAAATAGAGCTTAATGTGAATAACTTTTGGTGTGATTTACCAAATGATCTGAAATTTTCAGAATATGTTGGAATTGATAGACTCTTCTATTGTGCCAAGTTTGGGGGAAATTGGTTCACATCTAAGCTCTTTTTTGTACGTTAAGCCACATTAAGCGCCCCAAAAAAAGAGCTTAATGTCCCCAGTTTTCCACGTGGGAGAACAAAATCGATTAAACCTCCAGGATAGCTTTGGGAAGTGCAGAATTTGGGCTGTGCAAAGTTTTAAGACAATTGGTTGAGGTTTAGGCACATTTTGGTACGTTAAGGTCTTTTCACATTAAGCTATGCGTTTTTATGATTGCTAAAAAGAGCTTAATGTGAATAACTTTTGGTGTGATTTACCAAATGATCTGAAATTTTCAGAATATGTTGGAATTGATAGACTCTTCTATTGTGCCAAGTTTGGGGGAAATTGGTTCACATCTAAGCTCTTTTTTGTACGTTAAGCCACATTAAGCGCCCCAAAAAAAGAGCTTAATGTCCCCAGTTTTCCACATGGGAGACCAAAATCGATGACACCTCCAGGATAGCTTTGGGAAGTGCAGAATTTGGGCTGTGCAAAGTTCCAAGACAATTGGTTGAGGTTTAGGCACATTTTGGTACGTTAAGCTCTTTTCACATTAAGCTATGCGTTTTTATGATTGCTAAAAAGAGCTTAATGTGAATAACTTTTGATGTGATTTACCAAATGATCTGAAATTTTCAGAATATGTTGGAATAGACAGACTCTTCTATTGTGCCAAGTTTGAGGGAAATTGGTTCACATATAGGCTCTTTTTTGTACGTTAGGCCACATTAAGTGCCCCAAAAAAAGAGCTTAATGTCCCCAGTTTTCCGTGTGGGAGACCAAAATCGATGAAACCTCCAGGATAGCTTTGGGAAGTGCAGAATTTGGGCTGTGCAAAGTTTCAAGACAATTTGTTGAGGTTTAGGCACATTTTGGTACGTTAAGCTCTTTTCACATTAAGCTATGCGTTTTTATGATTGCTAGAAAGAGCTTAATGTGAATAACTTTTGGTGTGATTTACCAAATGATCTGAAATTTTCAGAATATGTTGGAATTGATAGGCTCTTCTATTGTGCCAAGTTTGGGGGAAATTGGTTCACATCTAAGCTCTTTTTTGTACGTTAAGCCACATTAAGCTCCCCAAAAAAAGAGCTTAATGTCCCCAGTTTTCCACGTGGGAGACCAAAATCGATGAAACCTCCAGGATAGCTTTGGGAAGTGCAGAACTTGGGCTGTGCAAAGTTTCAAGACAATTGGTTGAGGTTTAGGCACATTTTGGTACATTAAGCTCTTTTCACATTAAGCTAAGGACATTAAACGTTTTAGTATTGTACAAAAAGAGCTTAATGTGAATAACTTTTGGTGTGATTTACCAAATGATCTGAAATTTTCAGAATATGTTGGAATTGATAGACTCTTCTATTGTGCCAAGTTTGGGGGAAATTGGTTCACATATAGGCTCTTTTTTGTACGTTAAGCCACATTAAACGCCCCAAAAAAAGAGCTTAATGTCCCCAGTTTTCCGTGTGGGAGACCAAAATCGATAAAACCTCCAGGATAGCTTTGGGAAGTGCAGAACTTGGGCTGTGCAAAGTTTCAAGACAATTGGTTGAGGTTTAGGCACATTTTGGTACGTTAAGCTCTTTTCACATTAAGCTATGCGTTTTTATGATTGCTAAAAAGAGCTTAATGTGAATAACTTTTGGTGTGATTTACCAAATGATCTGAAATTTTCAGAATATGTTGGAATTGATAGACTCTTCTATTGTGCCAAGTTTGGGGGAAATTGGTTCACATCTAAGCTCTTTTTTGTACGTTAAGCCACATTAAGCGCCCCAAAAAAAGAGCTTAATGTCCCCAGTTTTCCACGTGGGAGACCAAAATCGATGAAACCTCCAGGATAGCTTTGGGAAGTGCAGAATTTGGGCTGTGCAAAGTTTTAAGACAATTGGTTGAGGTTTAGGCACATTTTGGTACGTTAAGCTCTTTTCACATTAAGCTATGCGTTTTTATGATTGCTAAAAAGAGCTTAATGTGAATAACTTTTGGTGTGATTTACCAAATGATCTGAAATTTTCAGAATATGTTGGAATTGATAGACTCTTCTATTGTGCCAAGTTTGGGGGAAATTGGTTCACATATAGGCTCTTTTTTGTACGTTAAGTCACATTAAACGCCCCAAAAAAAGAGCTTAATGTCCCCAGTTTTCCACGTGGGAGACCAAAATCGATGAAACCTCCAGGATATCTTAGGGAAGTGCAGAACTTGGGCTGTGCAAAGTTTCAAGACAATTGGTTGAGGTTTAGGTACATTTTGGTACGTTAAGCTCTTTTCACATTAAGCCACGTGTTTTTATGATTGCTAAAAACAGCTTAATGTGAATAACTTTTGGTGTGATTTACCAAATGATCTGAAATTTTCAGAATATGTTGGAATTGATAGACTCTTCCATTGTACTAAGTTTGGGGGAAATTGGTTCACATCTAAGCTCTTTTTTGTACGTTAAGCCACATTAAGCTCCCCAAAAAAAGAGCTTAATGTCCCCAGTTTTCCACGTGGGAGACCAAAATCGATGAAACCTCCAGGATAGCTTTGGGAAGTGCAGAACTTGGGCTGTGCAAAGTTTCAAGACAATTGGTTGAGGTTTAGGCACATTTTGGTACGTTAAGCTCTTTTCACATTAAGCTATGCGTTTTTATGATTGCTAAAAAGAGCTTAATGTGAATAACTTTTGGTGTGATTTACCAAATGATCTGAAATTTTCAGAATATGTTGGAATTGATAGACTCTTCTATTGTGCCAAGTTTGGGGGAAATTGGTTCACATCTAAGCTCTTTTTTGTACGTTAAGCCACATTAAGCGCCCCAAAAAAAGAGCTTAATGTCCCCAGTTTTCCACGTGGGAGACCAAAATCGATGAAACCTCCAGGATAGCTTTGGGAAGTGCAGAACTTGGGCTGTACAAAGTTTCAAGACAATTGGTTGAGGTTTAGGCACATTTTGGTACGTTAAGCTCTTTTCACATTAAGCTATGCGTTTTTATGATTGCTAAAAAGAGCTTAATGTGAATAACTTTTGGTGTGATTTACCAAATGATCTGAAATTTTCAGAATATGTTGGAATTGATAGACTCTTCTATTGTGCCAAGTTTGGGGGAAATTGGTTCACATATAGGCTCTTTTTTGTACGTTAAGTCACATTAAACGCCCCAAAAAAAGAGCTTAATGTCCCCAGTTTTCCACGTGGGAGACCAAAATCGATGAAACCTCCAGGATATCTTAGGGAAGTGCAGAACTTGGGCTGTGCAAAGTTTCAAGACAATTGGTTGAGGTTTAGGTACATTTTGGTACGTTAAGCTCTTTTCACATTAAGCCACGTGTTTTTATGATTGCTAAAAACAGCTTAATGTGAATAACTTTTGGTGTGATTTACCAAATGATCTGAAATTTTCAGAATATGTTGGAATTGATAGACTCTTCCATTGTACTAAGTTTGGGGGAAATTGGTTCACATCTAAGCTCTTTTTTGTACGTTAAGCCACATTAAGCTCCCCAAAAAAAGAGCTTAATGTCCCCAGTTTTCCACGTGGGAGACCAAAATCGATGAAACCTCCAGGATAGCTTTGGGAAGTGCAGAACTTGGGCTGTGCAAAGTTTCAAGACAATTGGTTGAGGTTTAGGCACATTTTGGTACGTTAAGCTCTTTTCACATTAAGCTATGCGTTTTTATGATTGCTAAAAAGAGCTTAATGTGAATAACTTTTGGTGTGATTTACCAAATGATCTGAAATTTTCAGAATATGTTGGAATTGATAGACTCTTCTATTGTGCCAAGTTTGGGGGAAATTGGTTCACATCTAAGCTCTTTTTTGTACGTTAAGCCACATTAAGCGCCCCAAAAAAAGAGCTTAATGTCCCCAGTTTTCCACGTGGGAGACCAAAATCGATGAAACCTCCAGGATAGCTTTGGGAAGTGCAGAACTTGGGCTGTACAAAGTTTCAAGACAATTGGTTGAGGTTTAGGCACATTTTGGTACGTTAAGCTCTTTTCACATTAAGCTATGCGTTTTTATGATTGCTAAAAAGAGCTTAATGTGAATAACTTTTGGTGTGATTTACCAAATGATCTGAAATTTTCAGAATATTTTGGAATTGATAGGCTCTTCTATTGTGCCAAGTTTGGGGGAAATTGGTTCACATCTAAGCTCTTTTTTGTACGTTAAGCCATATTAAGCGCCCCAAAAAAAGAGCTTAATGTCCCCAGTTTTCCACGTGGGAGACCAAAATCGATGAAACCTCCAGGATAGCTTTGGGAAGTGCAGAATTTGGGCTGTGCAAAGTTTCAAGACAATTGGTTGAGGTTTAGGCACATTTTGGTACGTTAAGCTCTTTTCACATTAAGCTATGCGTTTTTATGATTGCTAAAAAGAGCTTAATGTGAATAACTTTTGGTGTGATTTACCAAATGATCTGAAATTTTCAGAATATGTTGGAATAGACAGACTCTTCTATTGTGCCAAGTTTGAGGGAAATTGGTTCACATATAGGCTCTTTTTTGTACGTTAAGCCACATTAAGCGCCCCAAAAAAAGAGCTTAATGTCCCCAGTTTTCCGTGTGGGAGACCAAAATCGATGAAACCTCCAGGATAGCTTTGGGAAGTGCAGAATTTGGGCTGTGCAAAGTTTCAAGACAATTGGTTGAGGTTTAGGCACATTTTGGTACGTTAAGCTCTTTTCACATTAAGCTATGCGTTTTTATGATTGCTAAAATGAGCTTAATGTGAATAACTTTTGGTGTGATTTACCAAATGATCTGAAATTTTCAGAATATGTTGGAATTGATAGGCTCTTCTATTGTGCCAAGTTTGGGGGAAATTGGTTCACATCTAAGCTCTTTTTTTTACGTTAAGCCACATTAAGCGCCCCAAAAAAAGAGCTTAATGTCCCCAGTTTTCCGTGTGGGAGACCAAAATCGATGAAACCTCCAGGATAGCTTTGGGAAGTGCAGAACTTGGGCTGTGCAAAGTTTCAAGACAATTGCTTGAGGTTTAGGCACATTTTGGTACGTTAAGCTCTTTTCACATTAAGCTATGCGTTTTTATGATTGCTAAAAAGAGCTTAATGTGAATAACTTTTGGTGTGATTTACCAAATGATCTGAAATTTTCAGAATATGTTGGAATTGATAAACTCTTCCATTGGGCTAAGTTTGGGGGAAATTGGTTCACATCTAAGCTCTTTTTTGTACGTTAAGCCACATTAAGCTCCCCAAAAAAAGAGCTTAATGTCCCCAGTTTTCCACGTGGGAGACCAAAATCGATGAAACCTCCAGGATAGCTTTGGGAAGTGCAGAACTTGGGCTGTGCAAAGTTTCAAGACAATTGGTTGAGGTTTAGGCACATTTTGGTACATTAAGCTCTTTTCACATTAAGCTAAGGACATTAAACGTTTTAGTATTGTACAAAAAGAGCTTAATGTGAATAACTTTTGGTGTGATTTACCAAATGATCTGAAATTTCAGAATATGTTGGAATTGATAGACTCTTCTATTGTGCCAAGTTTGGGGGAAATTGGTTCACATATAGGCTCTTTTTTGTACGTTAAGCCACATTAAACGCCCCAAAAAAAGAGCTTAATGTCCCCAGTTTTCCACGTGGGAGACCAAAATCGATGAAACCTCCAGGATATCTTAGGGAAGTGCAGAACTTGGGCTGTGCAAAGTTTCAAGACAATTGGTTGAGGTTTAGGCACATTTTGGTACGTTAAGCTCTTTTCACATTAAGCCACGTGTTTTTATGATTGCTAAAAACAGCTTAATGTGAATAACTTTTGGTGTGATTTACCAAATGATCTGAAATTTTCAGAATATGTTGGAATTGATAAACTCTTCCATTGTGCTAAGTTTGGGGGAAATTGGTTCACATCTAAGCTCTTTTTTGTACATTAAGCCACATTAAGCTCCCCAAAAAAAGAGCTTAATGTCCCCAGTTTTCCACGTGGGAGACCAAAATCGATGAAACCTCCAGGATAGCTTTGGGAAGTGCAGAACTTGGGCTGTGCAAAGTTTCAAGACAATTGGTTGAGGTTTAGGCACATTTTGGTACATTAAGCTCTTTTCACATTAAGCTAAGGACATTAAACGTTTTAGTATTGTACAAAAAGAGCTTAATGTGAATAACTTTTGGTGTGATTTACCAAATGATCTGAAATTTTCAGAATATGTTGGAATTGATAGACTCTTCTATTGTGCCAAGTTTGGGGGAAATTGGTTCACATATAGGCTCTTTTTTGTACGTTAAGCCACATTAAACGCCCCAAAAAAAGAGCTTAATGTCCCCAGTTTTCCGTGTGGGAGACCAAAATCGATAAAACCTCCAGGATAGCTTTGGGAAGTGCAGAACTTGGGCTGTGCAAAGTTTCAAGACAATTGGTTGAGGTTTAGGCACATTTTGGTACGTTAAGCTCTTTTCACATTAAGCTATGCGTTTTTATGATTGCTAAAAAGAGCTTAATGTGAATAACTTTTGGTGTGATTTACCAAATGATCTGAAATTTTCAGAATATGTTGGAATTGATAGACTCTTCTATTGTGCCAAGTTTGGGGGAAATTGGTTCACATCTAAGCTCTTTTTTGTACGTTAAGCCACATTAAGCGCCCCAAAAAAAGAGCTTAATGTCCCCAGTTTTCCACGTGGGAGACCAAAATCGATGAAACCTCCAGGATAGCTTTGGGAAGTGCAGAATTTGGGCTGTGCAAAGTTTTAAGACAATTGGTTGAGGTTTAGGCACATTTTGGTACGTTAAGCTCTTTTCACATTAAGCTATGCGTTTTTATGATTGCTAAAAAGAGCTTAATGTGAATAACTTTTGGTGTGATTTACCAAATGATCTGAAATTTTCAGAATATGTTGGAATTGATAGACTCTTCTATTGTGCCAAGTTTGGGGGAAATTGGTTCACATATAGGCTCTTTTTTGTACGTTAAGTCACATTAAACGCCCCAAAAAAAGAGCTTAATGTCCCCAGTTTTCCACGTGGGAGACCAAAATCGATGAAACCTCCAGGATATCTTAGGGAAGTGCAGAACTTGGGCTGTGCAAAGTTTCAAGACAATTGGTTGAGGTTTAGGTACATTTTGGTACGTTAAGCTCTTTTCACATTAAGCCACGTGTTTTTATGATTGCTAAAAACAGCTTAATGTGAATAACTTTTGGTGTGATTTACCAAATGATCTGAAATTTTCAGAATATGTTGGAATTGATAGACTCTTCCATTGTACTAAGTTTGGGGGAAATTGGTTCACATCTAAGCTCTTTTTTGTACGTTAAGCCACATTAAGCTCCCCAAAAAAAGAGCTTAATGTCCCCAGTTTTCCACGTGGGAGACCAAAATCGATGAAACCTCCAGGATAGCTTTGGGAAGTGCAGAACTTGGGCTGTGCAAAGTTTCAAGACAATTGGTTGAGGTTTAGGCACATTTTGGTACGTTAAGCTCTTTTCACATTAAGCTATGCGTTTTTATGATTGCTAAAAAGAGCTTAATGTGAATAACTTTTGGTGTGATTTACCAAATGATCTGAAATTTTCAGAATATGTTGGAATTGATAGACTCTTCTATTGTGCCAAGTTTGGGGGAAATTGGTTCACATCTAAGCTCTTTTTTGTACGTTAAGCCACATTAAGCGCCCCAAAAAAAGAGCTTAATGTCCCCAGTTTTCCACGTGGGAGACCAAAATCGATGAAACCTCCAGGATAGCTTTGGGAAGTGCAGAACTTGGGCTGTACAAAGTTTCAAGACAATTGGTTGAGGTTTAGGCACATTTTGGTACGTTAAGCTCTTTTCACATTAAGCTATGCGTTTTTATGATTGCTAAAAAGAGCTTAATGTGAATAACTTTTGGTGTGATTTACCAAATGATCTGAAATTTTCAGAATATTTTGGAATTGATAGGCTCTTCTATTGTGCCAAGTTTGGGGGAAATTGGTTCACATCTAAGCTCTTTTTTGTACGTTAAGCCATATTAAGCGCCCCAAAAAAAGAGCTTAATGTCCCCAGTTTTCCACGTGGGAGACCAAAATCGATGAAACCTCCAGGATAGCTTTGGGAAGTGCAGAATTTGGGCTGTGCAAAGTTTCAAGACAATTGGTTGAGGTTTAGGCACATTTTGGTACGTTAAGCTCTTTTCACATTAAGCTATGCGTTTTTATGATTGCTAAAAAGAGCTTAATGTGAATAACTTTTGGTGTGATTTACCAAATGATCTGAAATTTTCAGAATATGTTGGAATTGATAGACTCTTCTATTGTGCCAAGTTTGGGGGAAATTGGTTCACATATAGGCTCTTTTTTGTACGTTAAGTCACATTAAACGCCCCAAAAAAAGAGCTTAATGTCCCCAGTTTTCCACGTGGGAGACCAAAATCGATGAAACCTCCAGGATATCTTAGGGAAGTGCAGAACTTGGGCTGTGCAAAGTTTCAAGACAATTGGTTGAGGTTTAGGTACATTTTGGTACGTTAAGCTCTTTTCACATTAAGCCACGTGTTTTTATGATTGCTAAAAACAGCTTAATGTGAATAACTTTTGGTGTGATTTACCAAATGATCTGAAATTTTCAGAATATGTTGGAATTGATAGACTCTTCCATTGTACTAAGTTTGGGGGAAATTGGTTCACATCTAAGCTCTTTTTTGTACGTTAAGCCACATTAAGCTCCCCAAAAAAAGAGCTTAATGTCCCCAGTTTTCCACGTGGGAGACCAAAATCGATGAAACCTCCAGGATAGCTTTGGGAAGTGCAGAACTTGGGCTGTGCAAAGTTTCAAGACAATTGGTTGAGGTTTAGGCACATTTTGGTACGTTAAGCTCTTTTCACATTAAGCTATGCGTTTTTATGATTGCTAAAAAGAGCTTAATGTGAATAACTTTTGGTGTGATTTACCAAATGATCTGAAATTTTCAGAATATGTTGGAATTGATAGACTCTTCTATTGTGCCAAGTTTGGGGGAAATTGGTTCACATCTAAGCTCTTTTTTGTACGTTAAGCCACATTAAGCGCCCCAAAAAAAGAGCTTAATGTCCCCAGTTTTCCACGTGGGAGACCAAAATCGATGAAACCTCCAGGATAGCTTTGGGAAGTGCAGAACTTGGGCTGTACAAAGTTTCAAGACAATTGGTTGAGGTTTAGGCACATTTTGGTACGTTAAGCTCTTTTCACATTAAGCTATGCGTTTTTATGATTGCTAAAAAGAGCTTAATGTGAATAACTTTTGGTGTGATTTACCAAATGATCTGAAATTTTCAGAATATTTTGGAATTGATAGGCTCTTCTATTGTGCCAAGTTTGGGGGAAATTGGTTCACATCTAAGCTCTTTTTTGTACGTTAAGCCATATTAAGCGCCCCAAAAAAAGAGCTTAATGTCCCCAGTTTTCCACGTGGGAGACCAAAATCGATGAAACCTCCAGGATAGCTTTGGGAAGTGCAGAATTTGGGCTGTGCAAAGTTTCAAGACAATTGGTTGAGGTTTAGGCACATTTTGGTACGTTAAGCTCTTTTCACATTAAGCTATGCGTTTTTATGATTGCTAAAAAGAGCTTAATGTGAATAACTTTTGGTGTGATTTACCAAATGATCTGAAATTTTCAGAATATGTTGGAATAGACAGACTCTTCTATTGTGCCAAGTTTGAGGGAAATTGGTTCACATATAGGCTCTTTTTTGTACGTTAAGCCACATTAAGCGCCCCAAAAAAAGAGCTTAATGTCCCCAGTTTTCCGTGTGGGAGACCAAAATCGATGAAACCTCCAGGATAGCTTTGGGAAGTGCAGAATTTGGGCTGTGCAAAGTTTCAAGACAATTGGTTGAGGTTTAGGCACATTTTGGTACGTTAAGCTCTTTTCACATTAAGCTATGCGTTTTTATGATTGCTAAAATGAGCTTAATGTGAATAACTTTTGGTGTGATTTACCAAATGATCTGAAATTTTCAGAATATGTTGGAATTGATAGGCTCTTCTATTGTGCCAAGTTTGGGGGAAATTGGTTCACATCTAAGCTCTTTTTTTTACGTTAAGCCACATTAAGCGCCCCAAAAAAAGAGCTTAATGTCCCCAGTTTTCCGTGTGGGAGACCAAAATCGATGAAACCTCCAGGATAGCTTTGGGAAGTGCAGAACTTGGGCTGTGCAAAGTTTCAAGACAATTGCTTGAGGTTTAGGCACATTTTGGTACGTTAAGCTCTTTTCACATTAAGCTATGCGTTTTTATGATTGCTAAAAAGAGCTTAATGTGAATAACTTTTGGTGTGATTTACCAAATGATCTGAAATTTTCAGAATATGTTGGAATTGATAAACTCTTCCATTGGGCTAAGTTTGGGGGAAATTGGTTCACATCTAAGCTCTTTTTTGTACGTTAAGCCACATTAAGCTCCCCAAAAAAAGAGCTTAATGTCCCCAGTTTTCCACGTGGGAGACCAAAATCGATGAAACCTCCAGGATAGCTTTGGGAAGTGCAGAACTTGGGCTGTGCAAAGTTTCAAGACAATTGGTTGAGGTTTAGGCACATTTTGGTACATTAAGCTCTTTTCACATTAAGCTAAGGACATTAAACGTTTTAGTATTGTACAAAAAGAGCTTAATGTGAATAACTTTTGGTGTGATTTACCAAATGATCTGAAATTTCAGAATATGTTGGAATTGATAGACTCTTCTATTGTGCCAAGTTTGGGGGAAATTGGTTCACATATAGGCTCTTTTTTGTACGTTAAGCCACATTAAACGCCCCAAAAAAAGAGCTTAATGTCCCCAGTTTTCCACGTGGGAGACCAAAATCGATGAAACCTCCAGGATATCTTAGGGAAGTGCAGAACTTGGGCTGTGCAAAGTTTCAAGACAATTGGTTGAGGTTTAGGCACATTTTGGTACGTTAAGCTCTTTTCACATTAAGCCACGTGTTTTTATGATTGCTAAAAACAGCTTAATGTGAATAACTTTTGGTGTGATTTACCAAATGATCTGAAATTTTCAGAATATGTTGGAATTGATAAACTCTTCCATTGTGCTAAGTTTGGGGGAAATTGGTTCACATCTAAGCTCTTTTTTGTACATTAAGCCACATTAAGCTCCCCAAAAAAAGAGCTTAATGTCCCCAGTTTTCCACGTGGGAGACCAAAATCGATGAAACCTCCAGGATAGCTTTGGGAAGTGCAGAACTTGGGCTGTGCAAAGTTTCAAGACAATTGGTTGAGGTTTAGGCACATTTTGGTACATTAAGCTCTTTTCACATTAAGCTAAGGACATTAAACGTTTTAGTATTGTACAAAAAGAGCTTAATGTGAATAACTTTTGGTGTGATTTACCAAATGATCTGAAATTTTCAGAATATGTTGGAATTGATAGACTCTTCTATTGTGCCAAGTTTGGGGGAAATTGGTTCACATATAGGCTCTTTTTTGTACGTTAAGCCACATTAAACGCCCCAAAAAAAGAGCTTAATGTCCCCAGTTTTCCGTGTGGGAGACCAAAATCGATAAAACCTCCAGGATAGCTTTGGGAAGTGCAGAACTTGGGCTGTGCAAAGTTTCAAGACAATTGGTTGAGGTTTAGGCACATTTTGGTACGTTAAGCTCTTTTCACATTAAGCTATGCGTTTTTATGATTGCTAAAAAGAGCTTAATGTGAATAACTTTTGGTGTGATTTACCAAATGATCTGAAATTTTCAGAATATGTTGGAATTGATAGACTCTTCTATTGTGCCAAGTTTGGGGGAAATTGGTTCACATCTAAGCTCTTTTTTGTACGTTAAGCCACATTAAGCGCCCCAAAAAAAGAGCTTAATGTCCCCAGTTTTCCACGTGGGAGACCAAAATCGATGAAACCTCCAGGATAGCTTTGGGAAGTGCAGAATTTGGGCTGTGCAAAGTTTTAAGACAATTGGTTGAGGTTTAGGCACATTTTGGTACGTTAAGCTCTTTTCACATTAAGCTATGCGTTTTTATGATTGCTAAAAAGAGCTTAATGTGAATAACTTTTGGTGTGATTTACCAAATGATCTGAAATTTTCAGAATATGTTGGAATTGATAGACTCTTCTATTGTGCCAAGTTTGGGGGAAATTGGTTCACATATAGGCTCTTTTTTGTACGTTAAGTCACATTAAACGCCCCAAAAAAAGAGCTTAATGTCCCCAGTTTTCCACGTGGGAGACCAAAATCGATGAAACCTCCAGGATATCTTAGGGAAGTGCAGAACTTGGGCTGTGCAAAGTTTCAAGACAATTGGTTGAGGTTTAGGTACATTTTGGTACGTTAAGCTCTTTTCACATTAAGCCACGTGTTTTTATGATTGCTAAAAACAGCTTAATGTGAATAACTTTTGGTGTGATTTACCAAATGATCTGAAATTTTCAGAATATGTTGGAATTGATAGACTCTTCCATTGTACTAAGTTTGGGGGAAATTGGTTCACATCTAAGCTCTTTTTTGTACGTTAAGCCACATTAAGCTCCCCAAAAAAAGAGCTTAATGTCCCCAGTTTTCCACGTGGGAGACCAAAATCGATGAAACCTCCAGGATAGCTTTGGGAAGTGCAGAACTTGGGCTGTGCAAAGTTTCAAGACAATTGGTTGAGGTTTAGGCACATTTTGGTACGTTAAGCTCTTTTCACATTAAGCTATGCGTTTTTATGATTGCTAAAAAGAGCTTAATGTGAATAACTTTTGGTGTGATTTACCAAATGATCTGAAATTTTCAGAATATGTTGGAATTGATAGACTCTTCTATTGTGCCAAGTTTGGGGGAAATTGGTTCACATCTAAGCTCTTTTTTGTACGTTAAGCCACATTAAGCGCCCCAAAAAAAGAGCTTAATGTCCCCAGTTTTCCACGTGGGAGACCAAAATCGATGAAACCTCCAGGATAGCTTTGGGAAGTGCAGAACTTGGGCTGTACAAAGTTTCAAGACAATTGGTTGAGGTTTAGGCACATTTTGGTACGTTAAGCTCTTTTCACATTAAGCTATGCGTTTTTATGATTGCTAAAAAGAGCTTAATGTGAATAACTTTTGGTGTGATTTACCAAATGATCTGAAATTTTCAGAATATTTTGGAATTGATAGGCTCTTCTATTGTGCCAAGTTTGGGGGAAATTGGTTCACATCTAAGCTCTTTTTTGTACGTTAAGCCATATTAAGCGCCCCAAAAAAAGAGCTTAATGTCCCCAGTTTTCCACGTGGGAGACCAAAATCGATGAAACCTCCAGGATAGCTTTGGGAAGTGCAGAATTTGGGCTGTGCAAAGTTTCAAGACAATTGGTTGAGGTTTAGGCACATTTTGGTACGTTAAGCTCTTTTCACATTAAGCTATGCGTTTTTATGATTGCTAAAAAGAGCTTAATGTGAATAACTTTTGGTGTGATTTACCAAATGATCTGAAATTTTCAGAATATGTTGGAATAGACAGACTCTTCTATTGTGCCAAGTTTGAGGGAAATTGGTTCACATATAGGCTCTTTTTTGTACGTTAAGCCACATTAAGCGCCCCAAAAAAAGAGCTTAATGTCCCCAGTTTTCCGTGTGGGAGACCAAAATCGATGAAACCTCCAGGATAGCTTTGGGAAGTGCAGAATTTGGGCTGTGCAAAGTTTCAAGACAATTGGTTGAGGTTTAGGCACATTTTGGTACGTTAAGCTCTTTTCACATTAAGCTATGCGTTTTTATGATTGCTAAAATGAGCTTAATGTGAATAACTTTTGGTGTGATTTACCAAATGATCTGAAATTTTCAGAATATGTTGGAATTGATAGGCTCTTCTATTGTGCCAAGTTTGGGGGAAATTGGTTCACATCTAAGCTCTTTTTTTTACGTTAAGCCACATTAAGCGCCCCAAAAAAAGAGCTTAATGTCCCCAGTTTTCCGTGTGGGAGACCAAAATCGATGAAACCTCCAGGATAGCTTTGGGAAGTGCAGAACTTGGGCTGTGCAAAGTTTCAAGACAATTGCTTGAGGTTTAGGCACATTTTGGTACGTTAAGCTCTTTTCACATTAAGCTATGCGTTTTTATGATTGCTAAAAAGAGCTTAATGTGAATAACTTTTGGTGTGATTTACCAAATGATCTGAAATTTTCAGAATATGTTGGAATTGATAAACTCTTCCATTGGGCTAAGTTTGGGGGAAATTGGTTCACATCTAAGCTCTTTTTTGTACGTTAAGCCACATTAAGCTCCCAAAAAAAGAGCTTAATGTCCCCAGTTTTCCACGTGGGAGACCAAAATCGATGAAACCTCCAGGATAGCTTTGGGAAGTGCAGAACTTGGGCTGTGCAAAGTTTCAAGACAATTGGTTGAGGTTTAGGCACATTTTGGTACATTAAGCTCTTTTCACATTAAGCTAAGGACATTAAACGTTTTAGTATTGTACAAAAAGAGCTTAATGTGAATAACTTTTGGTGTGATTTACCAAATGATCTGAAATTTCAGAATATGTTGGAATTGATAGACTCTTCTATTGTGCCAAGTTTGGGGGAAATTGGTTCACATATAGGCTCTTTTTTGTACGTTAAGCCACATTAAACGCCCCAAAAAAAGAGCTTAATGTCCCCAGTTTTCCACGTGGGAGACCAAAATCGATGAAACCTCCAGGATATCTTAGGGAAGTGCAGAACTTGGGCTGTGCAAAGTTTCAAGACAATTGGTTGAGGTTTAGGCACATTTTGGTACGTTAAGCTCTTTTCACATTAAGCCACGTGTTTTTATGATTGCTAAAAACAGCTTAATGTGAATAACTTTTGGTGTGATTTACCAAATGATCTGAAATTTTCAGAATATGTTGGAATTGATAAACTCTTCCATTGTGCTAAGTTTGGGGAAAATTGGTTCACATCTAAGCTCTTTTTTGTACATTAAGCTACATTAAGCACCCCAAAAAAAGAGCTTAATATCCCCAGTTTTCCACGTGGGAGACCAAAATCGATGAAACCTCCAGGATAGCTTTGGGAAGTGCAGAACTTGGTCTGTGCAAAGTTTCAGGATAATTGGTTGAGGTTAAGGCACATTTTGGTACATTAAGCTCTTTTCACATTAAGCTAAGGACATTAAACGTTTTAGTATTGTACAAAAATAGCTTAATGTGAATAACTTTTGGTGTGATTTACCAAATGAGCTAAAATTTTCAGACTATCTTAGCACAAATAGAGTCTTCTATTGTGTGAAGTTTGGGGGAAATTGATTAACATCTAAGCTCTTTTTTGTACGTTAAGCCACATTAAGCTCCCCAAAAAACAAGCTTAATGTCCCCAGTTTGCCTCCTGGAAGACCAAACTACATGAAACTTCTAGGATATATTAGAACAGTTAAAAACTTAGTCTGTGCAAAGTTTCAGGGCAATTGGTTATGGTTTAGGCACTTTATTACACATTAAGCTACATTAAGCCATTTTCACATTAAATGTTTTAGTATGTCCCAATAAATACAACCAGAGATTAAGAATCACTAATAAAGCAGTTGATGTCCAACTCAATGTTTAATCCCACCGGAGCGAGGGATCGGGTCAGGAAGATCCACTTGGTTTCGCATTTTGAGAGTTCCTTGACCCAATTCGCCCCTCGCCATGGTGGAGTGACCCGTTCAATACCCCAGAATGACAGACCACTCGGGTCTCTCTGATGGTACTGCCGAAAATGAGCTTAGACATTGTGTTCTCGTTTGCCATTTATTATGTTGGTGATATGTTCTCCCACCCGGATCTTCATAGTACGTTTGGTCCTCCCTATATACACCAATTTGCATGGGCACATTAGACCATAAATGACATGCGTAGTGTCACATGTGATCAGTGATTTTATCTTGAAGGATTTGTCAATGGCAGGGACGGAAAAGGACTCACGTCTTCTCAGGTTAGATGGCGCCAAAGAACACGCTCTACATCTTCCACATCTGAAGGACCCCTTCAAATCTGGGAAGAAAGAGATCTTGGGTGGATCTGTCACTTTCTTTACCACTCGATCTCCGAAATTGGGGGCTCTTCGGTAAATAAAAGAAGGTGTGCTCGGTAGGACAGGGCCCAAGGTCCTGTCCATCAAAAGAATCGACCAGTGTTGTCTGAAGATATCCTCTACTTTCTTATAGTCGTTAGAAAAATCAGAAAGGAAACTCCACTGTTTGGGGTCATTGTTATTTTCCCCAGTTCTCACTTTAGGGGTCAGTGGTCTAGGTGCTTCCAGAATTTTGACAATTTCCCTGTCCAGGACAGATTCCTCATAACCCTTGGCCACAAACCTCTCTTTCAAAATACTAGCCTGCTCCATATAGTCAGTGGTGGATGTACAATTTCGCCTAACGCGCATAAATTGGCCTCTAGGAATATTCCTGAGCCAATTAGGGTGGTGGCCACTCTGAATAGCGAGGTAACTATTTCGATCGGTGGTCTTAAAAAATACCTTGGTGGTTAAGGCATTTCCCTCCCTTTTGATTGTAACATCCAAGAAGTGGATCTCACTCTGACTGTAGTGGAAGTCCAGTTTGATGTTATTTCGATTTGTGTTTAGATGTTGCATGGAAGACACCAAATTTTGTTCGGGCCCTTCCCAAATAAAGATAATGTCGTCTATGAAACGACGGTAATACTTTAATTCGGGTCTGATTGTATTGAACACAAATTTGTCCTCCCACTCTGCCATAAATATGTTGGCCAGACTGGGGGAAAATTTGGCGCCCATGGCTACACCAGTCCTTTGGCTGAAGAAGTTGCTCCTATACCAAAAATAATTATGACTTAAGCAAAAGTCAAGGGCTCTTCGTATGAACACCTTTTGCTCCCATGCTACCAGGGGATCCTACTGCCAATTTTGTCAGGGATTTGGAAGTTTTGGTTGGTTTGGGATTTAGGGATGGTGTTTTAACCAAAAAGGAGAGGAATTTGTGCCTGTCGCATCCCTATCCTATACACATTACCTAAAATTCATAAAAACCCAGCTAACCCACCCCCACGCCCCATAGTCATAGTTATCTATGATCTGATGGTCAATGGGACTGGTGTTTTCTAGACCACACTGAGAAATATCCTGCGGGATTTGTCACTTAATGGGACTTTTTGAGGACTGTTTTCAGTACCACACTTCATTTGGGGTGATTTGCAGTTTATTTCATGAGACATTTTTAAACTGTTTCTGCGCTACTATTCTTTTATTTCTATTTAGGTTTTGTGCTGCCCTAGGCCTGACTAAACTTGTGCACCCCCTAATTTAAATATGATCCACCCCTTTATGTAAAGGCCACACCCCTTCCTGTTTATGACCCGCCCTGTCATTTGTAAACCACAGACCACAACCAGAGTCTATCAGTGTCCACCAGGGCAGCCTCATCAGTTCCCATAAGTTCAGCCTCATTAGTGCCCATCAGTGCAGCATATCAGTGCTGCCTTATCAGTGCAGCCTCATTAGTGCCCATCAGTGTGGTTTATCAGTACCCCCCATTGCTGCCTCATCAGTGGCCATCAGAGCAGCATATTAGTGCCCATCAGTGCAGCCTTTTAGCGCCCATCAGTGCGGCATATCGGCGCCCATCAGTGCAGCCTTATGTCACTGGATTAGTAAGATTACTCCTTTCTTTCAAGATATGTGGACTTGTGTTTGCTGCCACTGATTGTAATCATAGGATTATTTCACTTATTTGTATAATGAGTAGGAAGTCCAGAGTCATACAAATAATTGAAATAATCAGTGGCAGCAAACACCAGTCCAAATATCTTATAAGATAGGAGTAATCTTACTAACCCAGTGACCTATTGCGTTAGCACATATGAGGTGAGCAGGTCCAAAACATTATTGAAATCGTATACAATCAAAAATCTTGATTGTATATGATGCAATTCAGTATGCTTGCTCAACGATAACGATGTTTAAAGAAATGAAATTATATTATTGACATGATGCCTGCCATACCTAGGGGCGGAGGAAGGTACATTAGGCTGCAGTGCCACACTTATTACCATTGGCGGCCATTGGGCCAGTTGTATTAAGTGTGGTCGGCGGCCTACGGTCTGTCTGAATGTCCTCACCTGCTGGTATTATCATACTGGCAGGTAGCAGTGTGACCGCTTTATGGGGGTGCCAGACTGATTTGCCTCCTGGACCCTGCCCTCCAGCCCAATTCGCTGCATAAGACTGGCACTATACTAAAAGTGTAGCGCAAGCCAGTGGGGACCATTTTCCTGTGGGAGCTGGGAGGAGGCTGTTTCTTTTTTCTGTGGGGGTGCAGCTTTTTTGCTGCCCCCACCTTGTTGGCCTAAGCCAAGATACAGCACTGCACAAAATACATGTAAAAAAGGAAGTGGCTGCACAACATGACAGATTAAGTTAATTTATTGCAACATCCCAACAGAAATCCAACAATAATCCACACAGGACAGTAGCAGGTAGAGAAGGTTGACGCGTTTCACACAAAAATGCTGTGCGTATTCATAACAAGCTGTGTCCCTGCCTGAACCTGATCCTTGTTCCTGATCCTTGTACCCTGACCCTGAGACCTGCTCGTGTGACCTGCTCCCTGTACCCCGCTTCTTGCTTCTAGCTCCCAGTACCTGGCTCCCTGCTCCCCTTGTCTCCTGTCCCTGTCCTGACCTTGTCCTGCATATGTGTGATCCCTCCATTTTCTATATAATTAGTAAGGTTATATTTGGGGTTTTTGCACTGTCACATTTATTTATCACTTACAGTGGGTACGGAAAGTATTCAGACCCCCTTAAATTTTTTTAACACTGTTTGTTATATTGCAGCCATTTACTAAAATCATTTAAGTTCATTCTTCTTCCCCATGAATGTACACATAGCACCCCATACTGACAGAAAAACACAGAATTGTTGACATTGTTGCAGATTTATTAAAAAAGAAAAACTGAAATATCACATGGTCCTAAGTATTCAGACCCTTTGCTCAGTATTTAGTAGAAGCCCCCTTTTGATCTAATACAGCCAGGAGTCTTTTTGGGAAAGATGCAACAAGTCTTTCACACCTGGATTTGGGGATCCTCTGCCATTCCTCCTTGCAGATCCTCTCCAGTTCTGTCAGGTTGGATGGTAAACGTTGGTGGACAGCCATTTTTAGGTCTCTCCAGAGATGCTCAATTGGGTTTAAGTCAGGGCTCTGGCTGGGCCATTCAAGAACAGTCACGGAGTTGTTGTGAAGCCACTCCTTCGTTATTTTAGCTGTGTCCTTAGGGTCATTGTCTTGTTGGAAGGTAAACCTTCGGCCCAGTCTGAGGTCCAGAGCACTCTGGAGAAGGTTTTTGTCCAGGATATCCCTGTACTTGGCCGCATTCATCTTTCCCTTGATTGCAACCAGTCGTCCTGTCCCTGCAGCTGAAAAATACCCCCACAGCATGATGCTGCCACCACCATGCTTCACTGTTGGGACTGTATTAGACAGGTGATGAGCAGTGCCTGGTTTTCTCCACACATACCGCTTAGAATTAAGGCCAAAAAGTTCTATTTTGGTCTCATCAGACCAGAGAATCTTATTTCTAACCATCTTGGAGTCCTTCAGGTGTTTTTTAGCAAACTCCATGCGGGCTTTCATGTGTCTTACACTGAGGAGAGGCTTCCGTCGGGCCACTCTGCCATAAAGCCCCGACTGGTGGAGGGCTGCAGTGATGATTGACTTTCTACAACTTTCTCCCATCTCCTGACTGCATCTCTGGAGCTCAGCCACAGTGATCTTTGGGTTCTTCTTTACCTCTCTCACCAAGGCTCTTCTCCCCCGATAGCTCAGTTTAGCCGGACAGCCAGCTCTAGGAAGGGTTCTGGTCGTCCCAAACGTCTTCCATTTGAGGATTATGGAGGCCACTGTGCTCTTAGGAACCTTAAGTGCAGCAGAAATCTTTTTGTAACCTTGGCCAGATCTGTGCCTTGCCACAATTCTGTCTCCGAGCTCTTCAGGCAGTTCCTTTGACCTCATGATTCTCATTTGCTCTGACATGCATTGTGATCTGGAAGGTCTTCTATAGACAGGTGTGTGGCTTTCCTAATCAAGTCCAATCAGTATAATCAAACACAGCTGGACTCAAATGAAGGTGTAGAACCATCTCAAGGATGATCAGAAGAAATGGAAAGCACCTGAGTTAAATATATGAGTGTCACAGCAAAGGGTCTGAATACTTAGGACCATGTGATATTTCAGTTTTTCTTTTTTAATAAATCTGCAACAATGTCAACAATTCTGTGTTTTTCTGTCAGTATGGGGTGCTATGTGTACATTCATGAGGAAG